>NC_044983.1:128013052-128705035 GCF_008728515.1 Papio anubis | reverse complement strand
ACACTGTTCCTCCCTCTCACACACTGTTCTGCCTTCTCACACACTGTTCCACCTTCTCACACACCGTTCCACCTTCTCACACAGTGTTCCTCCTTCTCACACACTGTTCCATCTTCTCACAAATTGTTCTGCCTTCTCACACATTGTTTCAGCCTTCCTACACACTGTTTTGCCTTCTCACACACTGTTTTGCCTTCTCACACACTTCTCCGCCTTCTCACACACTGTTCCACCTTTGCACACTCTATTCCACCTTCCAACACACTGTTCTGCTTTCTCACACTCTGTTCTGCCTTCTCACCCACTATTCGGCCCCAGGATGCTTTACTTTTGCTACCAGGCTGCCTCTGCTCTCTTCCTTCCACCCTCCATGTCTTGGCTTCCAGGCTTCCTTTCCAGAGAGGCTTGCCTTTAACCATATGATCTGCATTGATTCCCCTCTTTCCCAGTCCCTCTCATTCCTGATTTCTTTTTCAGTCCAATTCTATTCTTTCACAGTACGGATCACAATTTACGTGCATATAAGTATACATTTATTTGTTCATTTGTTTTGTATTTTGTTCTCAAAAGGCTGTGAGCTGACCAAGGGCAAGGATTGTGCCTTTCCTATTCACTTATTTATGCCCAGTGGGAGAGTGTTTGGCACATAGTAGGGGTTTGTATCTGTCAGGATGTAACAAATTATGATGCCGTAACAAATATTCCCAGATCTCAGAGACTTCAAGCAACAAAGGTTGTAGCTCTCACTCATGCTACATGTGTAATGTGGGTGACTGAGGGCTTAAGGGATGGAATTTGATTATCCCAGTCATTTACGGACTTGGGGTCATGGAGGCCCCCATTGTGATCCTCTGCTATTCACAGTAGAAGGAAGGGAAAGTAGAGAATCACACACTGGATTTTTAAGTTTTCACCCAGAAGTGACATATTTCATTCACTCTAATTTATTGACCAACACAGCTCACACAGCCCTTAAGAGCCAGACAGAAATAGAAGCAAAATTTTTGAACAGCCACATGGTAAACTAAAAAAGTGATCTCAATTGTCCAGCCCTCCTGCATCCATGCCTTTTGGCACTGGGATTTTGTTGTTGCGTCCATCAAGCGGTAGAATCTATTTCCCCACTCCTAGAATCATGGTCAGCGTTGGAACTTGCTATGGCAAAAGAATGAGGTAGAAGTGATGTGGAGCTTGAAACCTAGGGCTTAGAAGCTTTGAATCATTTCATCTTCTCTTAGAAACTTTCCTCTACCATGTAAACAAGCTTGGACTTGCCAACTGGAGGGTGAGAGATATATGACCCAGTTACCTTTGTCACCGCAGCCTACAGCAAGCCAACTGCAGGACATACGAGTGAGGTCCTTTCATGCCAGCCACTGCCAGCTGATCTAGCACAAAACCCAGCCAAGATCAGCCAAGCCTGACTAGATGACCACAACCACCCACTGAAGGACTTGTGAGCAATAATAAATACTTATGGTTTCAAGCCACTGAATTTTGGGGTGGTTTGTTACACAGCAATGGCAAACATTACAAACTCTAATGACAATATGGTTTTTAGTAAATAAGTTTTTAATGAATGGAGAGCAAAACAGCTTCTTTCCCTACCTTGGCCTTCCTACCAAACCCAGGCTCAGCTCCTGGGAACTTGGAGTCATGATTTAAAATATAAGGACTCCTGGGAGTTGGTGGAGAAAAACTTTAAAATGGAAGGCCTAGGTTTCATTCTAATCCTGTTACAGTCTCACTCAAATAGATCTTTAGCTAAGTCCCTTTTCCTTTGTGCCTTAGTTTCCCTGGATGAAACATGGGCCAGATATGATGCTTTTCAATGACCCTGTCAATGCTGCAGGCTGGAATCTTTGAAGCTATTCCCTGCAGGCTGAGATCTCCTGGAGGACCACTGAAGGATGAAACTTTCTAATGGTGCCTTGGGCAAGCTGAATTAAATTGGAAGCCATAGCTTCATCCAGGGAGGTAGGTCCATGTTGCCCTTGGGTTAACCCAGGAGAAGGAGACTTCAACTTCTCTAGAGGCTTCATCTACCCGTTAGTGGCCTCATAGCCAAAATCAAACTCCACTAACACTTAAGCAAGCCTTTCCACTGAACCACTCCTGGGGTTAGCCCCTCAGAGTACAGAGATGGTTATTCCCAGTTCCCATATTTTCAGGGGCCATTGGTATAGTGCAGGAGATGAGGGAGATCAATCCTGAAGTTAGGATTCTATTCCAATTAGGCTGTTGAGCCCATTCGTGGATGGGGTTTTTGTTTCAGTTTTTATAGTTTTTCATTCCAAAGTCTCCATCTGATTCTTCTTTATATCTTTTACTTCTGTTAATCCAACAGCCAGGACTTCTCTTCAGTCAGGACGCTCCTACAGAGGGCTTAATATTCTGAATATTGGCCCTGATACTTATCATGTTTACATAGTTGGATAAGAAAAAGCCTTTAAGCAACAGTTGAGTGGAGTAAAATCAATAGGTACATAAATAGCCATTTAGCAGAAAAGTGGTGATGAGGTATATTGTAGAGGTTCCGAGCGTGACGAAGACCTGGGGAAGAGAGAGAGGGACGGACGGGAGGGAGGGGGGAATTTCGAGGGTGAGTTTTGGAAGTTTTCTGGGCTGGGGGATTAATTCATACTGAGTGTTTTGGGAGGTAAACTACTTCCTCCTCCTGGTTTGCTGGGTTTTTTCCAGCTGTGTGTCAGAAAAAGTCACAGAAGGTCTTGGAGCAGGGGGTGGGAGTGATCCAAGCTGCCATTAGCCGAGCTCTGCAAAGGACAGGTCAGCAGCAGGAGAGGCCATTGCCAGCCATGCCAACCAAGGGAGGGAGAAGAAAAGTGACAGGAGATGAGGCACAGATAGGTGGGCCAGAAGCATGGGGAGAAGGCAGGAGTTGGGGAGATGGCTGGTCCGGCGGCAGGCCAAGGAAAAAACATGGCAGGAAGCCAGCTGGCAGGTTGAGGAGGAGACCCATTTGTATATGCTGGGTCTGCAGAGCCTGCAGACATGCCAAAGAAGATGGCAGGAAAGGGCCAGGTCCTGGAAATCTACAGCTTAAGAAAGCCTGGGCAGCTGCTTCCAGAAGAGGGGTTCAGGGCTGCTAGTGGTCCCTGGCTTCTTGGCTACATCAAGACCTGGACACCCAGCTCTGTGTCTGGCCACAGCAGCTGGAAGATGAGTGGTCCCCAGCCCAAGGCAAGCCCAGCCACCATTTCCGGTTGTCTCCCATGGGCTCTGTCGGCTCCTGCTCTGGACGCTGGCCTGGCTTAGACCCTTGACCTTTGGGAGCCTTGACTTCTCATGGATACCAGTTTTTGAGTCCTTATTTGAAGGATTCCCCTATTTTGTCTACTTCCCACTTTTTCCCATTACCTTTGACTTCCCCCTACCTCAGGCCTCCTGGACTTTGTCCCCGCTGAGCCCTTGAGGAAAGACTTTCTCTGATTACCACCAGTAAAGGGTATGTTTGTTGCAGCACTATTCATAATAGCAAAGACATGGAGTCAACCTAAATGCCCATCAGTGATAGACCGGATAAAGAAAATGTGGTACATATCCACTATGCAGCCATAAAAAAGAATGAGTTCATGTCCTTTGCAGGGACATCAACGGACCTGGAGGCCATTATCCTTAGTAAACTATCATAGGAACAGGAAGCCAAGTACCACATATTCTCACTTATGAGTGGGAGCTAAATGATGAGAACACATGGACATGTAGAGAACAACACACACTGGGGCCTTTTGGAGGGTGGAGGATGGGAGGAAGGAGGAGATCACGAAAAATAACGAATGGGTACTGGGCTTAATACCTGGGTGATGAAATAATCTGTACAACAAACCCCCATGATACAACTTTACATGTAACAAACCACACTTGTACTCCTGAAATTAAAAGTTAAAAAGAAATAGTAGTTGCCACTTAATGAGTGCTCAGTTGGAACATATTTCTGCCAAGCACTTTATTGCATTAGATCATTTAATCATCACAGCAGCTGTGTGAGTGAGTGAGATCATCCCCATTGACAAATGAAGAAAACTGAGGATTCAAAGATGAACTGGGTTATTGAGGTCCTGGTCTCTGTCCTCAAACAATTCACGTAGCAGCAGAAATGGATACATGAATTCCTACAATATCATCACATTCCTAGTGAATCCAAATCCTGTGATTTTGATGTCATGCAATGTAAAATGACAAAACATTCTCAGTTTGCAAAATCTGAAGTATTTCAAATTTCCCACTCCAGCCCCACCATACACGAATCATATAATTTCTTCTTTTTCATTATTATTATACTTTAAGTTCTAGGGTACATGTGCACAATGTGCAGGTTTGTTACATATGTATACATGTGTCATGTTGGTGTGCTGTACCCGTTAATTTGTCATTTACATTAGGTATATCTCCTAATGCTATCCCTCCCTCCTCCCCCCACCCCACAACAGGCCCCAGTGTGTGATATTCCCCACCCTATGTCCAAGTGTTCTCATTGTTCAGTTCCCACCTATGAGTGAGAACATGCAGAGTTTTGTTTTCTGTCCTTGCAATAGTTTGCTCAGAATGATGGTTTCCAGCTTCATCCATGTCACTACAAACGACATGAACTCATCCTTTTTTATGGCTACATAGTATTCCATGGTATATACGAATCACATAATTTCAAAGTTGGCACGTGGAGTGAGCTATGAGCTGTGTTTATGCTGCCCGACATGACTGTGCTGCCATAGCTGGGAACAGACATGTTCATCCCCACTCTTTGCAGCACTGATCTTGAATTAATTTCCTGTTTACAATTACAAGTGATCTTTACAAACGCATCTCTCCAATGATATCTTGGCAATGAGTGCTGCAGATGTGCTCTGTGTCTGCACAGGCCATTGTGGGTGGTGGGAGAGCGAGGCCATGCCTATCTGGGAAAATTGGGGAACAACATTAGCTAGCACTTACTGAATAATTAGTATGTATCTGCTCCTTTGCATGCATTTTCTCCTAAAAACCCTTCCCCAGCCCTATGACTCAGGCATTACTGGTATTTTATAGATGGAGAAATTGCACTTCAGCTAGCAAAAATGACTAACTTGCTGTGTTAGTTTCAAAATATGTCCACAAATTCTTTGATCCTCCTTTTTTCAAAAGGTGGGGCCTTTTGAAAATTCTCCTCCATTTGAGTGTGGGCTGCCCATGGTGACTATAATGGATAGAATACGGCAGAAGAGATGGTGTTAAAGACTGAGTCATAGGATGTGCTGGGCTTCCCCTTTGCTCTCTCTGCTGGATCTCTTATTGTGGGGATGCCAGCAGCCATGTCATGAGGACACCCACCCAGCCCTAAGGAGACATCCACATGGTAAGGAACTGAGGCCTTTTGCTAACAACCATGTGGATGAGCCTTCCTGGAATCCATGGTCAAGCCTCTTGGTGACTGTAGCCCCAGCCAATGTCATGATTACAATCCATTCCATGAGAGATCCTGAACCAGAATCACCCAGCTACGCTGCCGCCAAAATTCCTGACAGGTAGGAACAGTGAGATAATAAGCACTTGTTGTCTTTAGCTGGTAAGTTTAGGGATTATTTGTGACACAGCAATAGATAACTGATATACTCTTGCTAGGGCACACAGCTAGGAAGCTATGGCACTGGGGTTTCCGTTCATGTTTACAGGCCTCCAAGTTCATATCTTGACCTCTATGGCAGACATGAGTTGCCCTTCAATATCCGTTCTCCGCTTCTTTTAGAATTGCAGAATTTTTACCTAAGCAGAACACTCAGCTAAAATATACATTTCCCAGAGTCCTTTGCAATCAGATCATGGGACTAAGTTCTCATTCATGGGATGTGAGAGGAAATATTATGTGCAACTTCCTCTTTCTCCATGCACATTATATGGAATGATGATATGATAGATGGAACTGAAGCAGCCATCTCGGATCATGAGATAAAAGTTACATATTCAGAATTCTAGAACAATGAGACAAAAGAAGCTTGAATGCTGATTACTATAGAGTCACTGTATGAGTCCTGGGTCACTTCCCCAAACTTTTATTTCTGTTTTTTTTGAGACAGGTCTCACTCTGTTGCCCAGGCTGGGGTGCAGTGGCATGATCACGAATCATGGCAGCTTTGACTTCCCAGGCTCAGGTGATTCTCCCACCTCAGCTCCCCAAGTAACTAGGACTACAGGCATGTGCCACCATGTCTGGCTAATTTTTTTTTTTTTTGTAGAGATGGGGTTTTACCTAGTCTAGTCTTGAACTCCTGACATCAAATGATCCTCCCGGCCTCCCAAAGTGCTGGGATTACAAGTGTGAACCACCACACCTGGCCCACCTACCGAACCATTATGGGAAAGATTAATTAAATGTAAATTTATGCATTATTTAAGCCATTATTATTTTAGGACTATATGTTACAGCAGCCAAACTGATACGCTAACCAACACAATCAGTATGTTCTACTGACCTGTGGCAAAGTTTGCCAAAACATTAGAGAGTAATGGAAGGGGTTCCTAAAGCCGTATTGCACCCGGCATGGCATGTACTCTAAATGAACCTTTTCTCACACAAAATGTACTACCAGTTTTCAAATATACATAGGTATGACTAGTCAAGCACTAATTTATGTAGAAGTGCCACTGAATTCAAAAGTCTGCAAGAGGAGCAAATGAGAAAAATAACGTAAGAAAAGCACTTGGCATAGAACAAGCCTTCAATAAAGAGTATCACTATGAGGATATAAACAACAAGGCTTCCCAATCAGCATTTGGTTCCATATGAGGGTTAACAAAGTGTATTGGTAACAAAGGTAACAGAGCCACCTTACTCCAAGGACTAGGGCCGCTGTACCTAGGCCTAGTTGTTATAGACATCATCTGCAAGAGGCTCTGTTGTTGCAGACACCAGCTGTTTATCTGAGATCTTCAGTAACCCACCCTCACCCCAGCAAGCAGAGATCTTACAACCTGGAATCCTCCTGCTCTGTCAAAGCAGAGGTCAGACTGCTAACTGATCACCGGCATGGGATAGTCCAAGCCCATGGGGGGCCTATGGAGCAAGACCTTAGAGCAAGACCTTAGAGGACAAAGTTACAGCCTGATGGGGGCTGAGGTAGAACAAGGGCAGTCTGTATTCTCCCCACAAAGCAAAGGCAAAAATCTCAACTCCCTGGTGGTCCCTTAGATGGGGTATTCTCACCACCTATGCAGTTTGTCCCTATGAAACCTTTGCATTGTTAACACTGAATACTTTCTGAACTGTTTCATTGTTGTATTCCATAAGAATTTGTGAAGAATTTTTCAAAGAGGTAAGAAGAGGGTTAGTAACCCCATTTTACACAGCAGGGACCTGACACTTAGGTTAACTGACTTGCTCCAGGTCACACAGGTCACCAGAAGGCAGAACCAGGACAAGACCTCAGGTCCCTCCCCTTTTTTCCCGTAAATCCATTGCATTTGTCCTATCATCTATTGGCTTATATAAAGTGCAGTCAGCCAAATATAGGATAGAAGAACCCAACCTGTGGCCCAACCCTCCTGGCTTGGTAACCTTATGGGCCATCTATGCATCACTGGATTTGGGCAAAGGCCCAAGAGAAGCTGTCCCAGTCAATTCAGGTTGCTATAACAATGTACCTTAGATTAGGTAATTTGTAAACAACCAAAATTTATCATTCATAGTTCTGGAGGCTGTGAAGTCCAAATTCAAGGCATGAGGCTGGGTGCAGTGGCTCACGCCTGTAATCCCAGCACTTTGGTAGGCCGAGGTGGGCAGGTCACCTGAAGTTGGGAGTTTGAGATCAGCCTGGTCAACATGATGAACTGGTGATACTCCATATCTACTAAAAATACAAAAATTAGCCTGGCCTGGTGGTATGCACCTGTAGTCCCAGCTACTCAGGAGGCTGAGGCAGGATAATTGCTTGAACTCAGGAAGTGGAGGCTGCAGTGAGCCGAGATCACACTACTGCACTCCAGCCTGGGCAACAGAGCAAGACTGTCTCCAAAAAATAAAAATAAAAAATACAAATAAATTAAAAAATTCAAGGCACCAGCAAATTCAGTGTCTAGTGTGGGCCCATTCCTCATCAATGGAAACTTCTTGCTGTGTCCTCACAGAGTGGAAGGGGCAAAGAGTCTCACTTGAGCCTCATTTATAAGGGAACTATTCTCATTCATGAGGTTGAAAGCGTCATGATTTGATCACTTCCCAAAGGCCTTAACTTTTTTTTTTTTTTTTTTTTTGAGATGGAATCTCACAGTGTCGCCTGGGCTGGAGTACAATGGCATGATCTTGGCTCACTGCAACGTCTGCCTCCCACGTTCAAGAGACTCTCCTGCCTCAGCCTCCCGAGTAGCTAGAATTATAGGCACCCATCACCATACCCAGCTAATTTTTGGTATATTTAGTAGAGACGGGGTTTCACCATGTTGGCCAGGCTGGTCTTGAACTCCAGACCTTGTGATTCACCCACCTTGGCTTCACAAAGTGATGGGATTACAGGCGTGAGCCACTACACCCGGCCAGGCCTTAACTTTTAAAACTACCACATTGGGTATTAGATTCCACCATATACATTTTGTGGGGACACCAACATTTAGACCATAGCAGACACTTTGGACCCCTGAGAACTGTGTAGAGTTTTGTGCCTTTTCTGATCCATATTCTTCATGTATTATTTTCTGAAAATTAAAGCAGGACCTCAGCCACCCAGGAAAAACAGAGAGAATGTTCTGTGTATGTGCCCAAACCATGACAGGTGGAAATACAAGCAAGGGGAAAGTCCACAGGCACTTGCCACCTCCAGTGGGCTAAGCATTTTATGGAAGTTATTTTATTTTATTTACTGTCTTGCAGATATCTTTTGTGTAGGTACCATTCTGTCCTCTTTCCACAACAAGAAAATGAAACTGCAAGGAGAAGTGACACAGTCAGCTTCCCCAGCCACAGGTGACAGAGTTAGGATTCCAACTCAATGCCCCCTGCTTTATACCTCACGCTCTTTCTACACCAAAGTGCTGCCTGCCTGCCTTTTGCTGTTTAAGGTTTAATTTCTACAGATTTTGACCATTCATTTTTAACTTTCATTTCACCACCAAATTACCTAATGTTTTAATAAGAGGAAAATTTAATTGCTGTGATCTCTCTCAGTAATGACCAAGTCAAGAAGACTTTCTTAGAATGTTGGGAGGGAAAAGCAGCTAGAGCTTGTGCTTTCTCCGGTTCTTTTCTAAATTATCTCAGAGAGCGAGAGAGAGGGACTCATGAGAATGTGACTGACTGTGCTTTTGAGTAAGGAATATTTCCAGAAAAAGCAAATCAACATTTAGAGCGGAATTGATTTCTTCCTTTGGGTGAGAACAGGCTGCCCTCTTCCTCATCCAACTTTATTTCCAGTTATGTCTCTCAGATGACCTTTTAGCCCCAACAGCATGCTTTCTTCTCCCTCCAAACATCCCTCTCCTCCCTCTGAACATTCCTCAAGTGATGCCCTGTGGCCATCACACTGGGTTCCCAGATCGCCCCAAAGCTGAGTTTGTCAGAGGATAAGCCACACCTCTGCGAGATGTCCCCCAAACTCTGGATAGTAACTATGTTGAGATCAAAGACCATGTCTTATTTGTCTTTGCATCCTCAAAGCCATGCTCCTTACCTAACCAGTAGCATACACGCCACATGTGAGAAGTGTGGAGAGCCCCAAAGAGACAATCCTCAATGCCTTTATCACCAAGTGCCGGCCTTCGTGAGTCCTACCTGTCCTTTGGGGAAGTAGACCAGTTCTCCAGTACCCCAGAAGTCAGAACAGAGAGTAGCAAGTGAAGTTTCAAGAAATTAGATTGGGACACAATGTAGGAAGAACATTCTAGCAGTTGATACTCTCTTTTTCATCAGATATGTTCAAGCAGAGATTAGTGGAACAGTTTTTAATAAAGATTACTAGCATATTCTTTCAACAAATATTTACTGCTACAAAATACAGGAAAATAGGGGTGTGGACCTCAGATTCTAATCAGAAGGATTCTGGAGCCATTGTTGGCTTTGTCTTTCTCTGTTGTCTTTGGCACACCATCTTTCAGGACCTCTCTTGCCTCATCTATAAAAGGAAGGGGTAGAGGAGACGTAAAAGGGAAAGGAGCTAGTCACCCCACTGTGGACATCTGTGCTAAAAAATAAAAGCATTATTGTCAAGGCTATTTGTACCAAATGTCTATTGTAGCAAGGTTTACGTTAGTTGAAAAACAACTAGAAACCTTCTCAGTATAGCAATAGGACAATTATTAAATGAATCACGACATATAATTGGCTTACCTGTATTTTCAGAGGAGACTGGACCTAAATTTTCAGGTCAGCTCTTTCACTATCATTTGTTGGAGTTTGGGTTTTCAGGGTCTTTCTGGGCTAGAGATTTCTTTCCATGTTATCTTGTGGCAATTTGAAAATCTGATATCGGTTTCTGCTGGGTTCCAAAGACCCAAGAGGAGCTTAGTGCTGTGTCTAAATTGCCAATGGACCCATCACAGAGGTTTAACCCAACTTTGATCCCAAAGCCTTCAAAAGTGCTCACTGAAGAGAATTCCCAGGACAATTCAGGGCCTCTCATAACTTCTGCTCCGAGACATTGATAAAGAACCTTAAACTTGTTTCTCAACTCTGGTATCAAATTCCCTTCCTCTCTACCAGAAGGTTCACTCCAACAACAGGAGAAAAGAAAAATGATCTTCTAGGACATAAGAGATGGCTTACCTTACAGGAGGAGGGAGTAAGAACATTGCTATCTGTATGGAAAGAAATGATGTTAAAATGTAGATACGTGTCACTCAGCAGGTTTCCTAGGCTTGAAAGAAAACAAACACTGGGCCTAAGGGAGTTCAGAATGATCAAAACGTGAACCATTCAAATGTGGCTGTGGTTTCTGTGTGTATCACAGATGGGATTCTTCTGAGAATGCTAGAATAGGGAATTATGGCACCGAACCAATTCAGCCAGAAAGCTTATTCTCACCCTTTTCTTTCTTGCTGGAAATTTTATGTAGCAGGTTGAGAAAACTACTCTATGGTAGGATGGACTGTATACAAATAATTTTGAAAATGAGTTCTGCCGGGCGCGGTGGCTCAAGCCTGTAATCCCAGCACTTTGGGAGGCCGAGACGGGCGGATCACGAGGTCAGGAGATCGAGACCATCCTGGCTAACACGGTGAAACCCCGTCTCTACTAAAAAAAAAACACACAAAAAACTAGCCGGGCGAGGTGGCGGGCGCCTGTAGTCCCAGCTACTCAGGAGGCTGAGGCAGGAGAATGGCGTAAACCCAGGAGGCGGAGCTTGCAGTGAGCTGAGATCTGGCCACTGCACTCTAGCCTGGGCAACAGAGCGAGACTCCGTCTCAAAAAAAAAAAAAAAAAAAAAAAGAAAATGAGTTCTATGATACATTTTTCTTCTTGTTTTTTTTTCCTTCCTACCATGAAATCAGTGATGTCTAAGAGACCTGTGTAGGTAGTTTGAATGTATTTTTAATAACCCCAGTATACTTTACATTTACTCACTGTTTTGACCCAAAGAAATACCAAAAGGACATAAGTGTTCCCATGTATTTTAGAAGTCTAAAGTCAGTGAGACAAAACCCAATATCAAGAATCTGATTCAAGGTCACTTATGGGAAAAGAATGTAATGAAAACATTGGGTAGTTGGGCTAGAGCATAATAATTAGATTTTCCGGTTTTCAAAAATTTGGATACCAATAAAAGGAAACTTTGATGTGCTATTATTTTTGCAATATTCATTATCAAATAAATGTGTGTATAGAGAAACAATAAAGTTGACATATTTGAGGAACTTTTAAAAAAATAAAATAAATTACAATGTATCCATACTATAATTTTATAACCTAATGTTAAAAGGATTAGGTTAGAAAACTGCATACCCTGATCTAGAAATTTTACCTTGAAATGTATATGATTAAGCAATGAAAAAGTATGGTATAGAGCATGATACCATTTTATACAAGTGTGTACATAAATATATCTTTGCTATGAGCATAAAGAAACATGTAGAAAAACACAGTTGTTAATGCCAGTTATGTCAAGAGGTGGGACTAGAAGGAAAAGACATGTCATCACTTATAATTAGATTCAGGTTCCTACAACAGAAATCCCCAAAATAAGTGGTTGAAGTAAAGAGGAAGTTTAGTTTTCTCTTGTAAAGGAAGTTCAGAAATAGATGGTCCTGCACTAATACAGCTGCAGCTCTAGGTCATCACTCAGGCTCTGTCTCTTTCTGTTCCACTGCCCTTAACAACATCCTTCCATCCTCAAGCCACCTGTGGTCTAAGATGACAGCCAGTGCTTGCAGTATGATGCCCAGGCAGGAGCAAGGAAGAAACAGTTTATGCCTCTTTCAGGGAGCTATCCCAGAAGTCCCACCAACCATGCCTAGCTGCAAAGGAAGCTGGGAAATGTAGTTTTATTTTAGCTGGCCACAGTAACTGTGATATATTGTATTGTATCTTGTTGTATGGCATGGTATTTGGGCAGCCCAGATAGTATAATAGTTTTATTACTAACACAGAAATGAATAATGGATGTTGGATGGCCAAATAGCATTCCCTGCCACAAAAAGGTTATCAACTTTTTTTGAAGTAGACTTTGTACTGTTTAACTAAACACAATGAAATTGTTTCACAATTTAAAAACTCCAATTAGGAAAGTTTCTTAAAAGAGAGGAAAGGAAATAACTTTGTTTAAAAGCATTTATCATGAGCCAAGCTCATTTCCTGAGCATTTCACATGCAATCTCATTTCACCTTCACATGATCTCATGGAGAGGTGTGACTGCTCCTTCCTTTTCACAAGAGGAGGAGCCAAGATGCAGAGGGATGACACGGCTTTCCCAAAGTCTTGTTGTCACCAAGAAGTGCAGCCAGTATTGAAATTCAGGTGTGTGTGTGATTCTAAATCCTGTGGGGGCAATCTCTAAGGTCATTTTCAAGAGGGAGGAAATAAACAGCAATTCATGTATGATTCTAGAATCCCAGATTTGATGGAGGCTATATTCCCTAACCAGATCATTAAGCTGAGAACAGGAAAGTGAATACTGGTTCTTCTGCAGCTGCCCGATCTCTGATGGACATTATCCAGTGGGTAGGCTTACCACGCCAGCCTATTTTTCTCCTTAAGATGTATTCATTTCCCAGCAACATGAATCAATCTTTCTTTCCTTCTCTTCCTCCTTCCTTCTTTGATTCATTTTGTTATTTTTCATGCAAACATACTTACTCATGCAGAGAAAAGGAGATGAAATATTTTTTAATTCTTTTTTTCTTCATTTCTTAACTAATTTAATCTAACTTCATAAGAGGAAGAAGAATAAGATCAGGGTCTTACATAAACATTGGACTCCTCTTGGATTTTCATGAGGGTGAATTTATGAGGAAATCATGGAAGGAACCTACAGAATAATATTATCCCAATCAAGATGCTGTCTGCTGCCTGCTGTGTGGGGAAACATGAGTGCCTTGGGTATTTTCCTTAGAGCACTTTCAATTCCAGACAGGACAGAAACAGACGCAAGAAGATATTGCATTCCTTCGTCCTGAGCTAACCTGGGGCTGGATTCTTAGTCTCTCTATACCACCAGAGATACACTGTAGTCCCCGAAACGCAAGCATTCCTCAGAAATACATGAGCTCCCCACCATGAAAAGTCTTCTCCATATTAGATCTCTGTTTGTTCCCTCTAAATTCCAACCAAGGATGTAGTCCTCCCCTCTGGAATCCCAGAGAAGAAGGCAGAACTTCTTCCCCTCAAGGGCCCGTCAAATATTAGCACACAGCTGTCGTGTCTGCCAAAGTACATTCTCTAGTGGCTCGGGAGCATGGAAAGGAGGCAGCCTGACCTGGGTTAGAATTCCAACTTTACCCCTCCCTGCCTGTGGGACCTTGGGTCAATTTCATGCCTCTCCTGATATTTCATCATCTGGCAAAAGGAGAAAGTGAAATTATGGCCTCATTTTTCCTTCTCCAGTAGAGTATAAGTCCTTCAAGGGCCAGTGAAGGTATCTTACTCATCTCTGGACCCATAAAAAGTTGCTTTGAAAATTCAGAAAAAAGAATAACATTGAACAAGGAATGTTCGTCTATTAGTGCCATGCAAAACGATTCCCTTAACCACAAAAGAATTGGCTACAGGCTGGCTTGTGGAAGGCAGCAGGGTAGAAGGGTTACTAGAGAACACTATGAAACCAGAAAGCCCAAGTTCAAACCCCACCCAGCTCCACTGCCTGCTAGCTGTGTGACCTTCAGCAAATTATCTGACCTCTCCGTACCAGTTTCCTTATCTACAAATGGGAATAAGAATAGTGATTATCGGGTGTGGTGGCTCATGCCTATAATCACAGCACTTTGGGAGGCTGAGCGGATCACTTGAGGTCAGGAGTTCAAAACCAGTCTGGCCAACATGGTGAAACCCCGCCTTTACCAAAATATACACAAATTAGCTGGATGACAGAGTGATACCCTGTCTCAGAAAAAAAAAAAAGAAAAGAATAGTGTTTATCTCACCCAGGAGTGGACTCATGCAAAGTGCTTAGAACAGTCTTAATAATAGATTCCATCATCATGGGCTGTTGTGTGTTATTATTCCTGAAACTGCTGAGGGAAGGGTGAGGTCTCGCCCTCACCACATTCTCTCCCTCACCACATTCTCTCCAGGCAATAGCTCCTCCCAGAAAACATGGTGCTTCTGTGGCCAAAGCTCAGAATTTCAAACCAGTGAGAAGTGTTGCCAGGACTCGGCCTTCACCTCCCAACTGTGCCTATGGTGGTACTTCAGGCTCAGACAAAACAGTTGAGTAAGGCAAACAGCCTGTGCAACCATTTTTCTCAGTGGAAAAGATGTTCTTGGACTGGATTTTCAGCCTCTCCGGGGCTAAGTCAGAACACTTGAACTTGATGCATTTATTGAGCATTCTGGGGTGTTGGATTATACATGGCTTTATCTCAAGAAAATCTGCCAACAGCCCTGAAGGGCAGCTCCTTTGAGGAGCTACACACTATTTATTAAACTCCTACTGAATACCACATGTTGCCTTAGGTTCTTTATATACATCACCTTCTCTCAACTGCCTCAGTTGAACATTGAATTCCATCAGTTCGATAAGTAATTATTGAACACATGTAGTACCAGTGTAGTGGGGAGGTTAAGCTGGCAGGTTCTGAAGGCATCAGCCCGGCTGTGATTTGATGGCCACCATGTCCTAACTCCATCTGGGGCATGCTGACTTCCCCTCCCCTCTCCAAGCATCTGCCTTGTCATGGGTAAAATGGAGATACTAACTGGGCCAGTGAGGGTAACATGAGAAGGTCCTTGTGGGGTGCCTGGCATGCACTGTGCACTCAACAGTGCCAGTAAATGGGGTACCTGGCATGGCCCAGGCCCTGGGGATAGGGGGATGATGGAGTTGCAGTCTGCAGTACTTAGACGCTCAGAGTTTAGGAGGAAAGGTGGTGAAGTGAGCCCGGAATCCCAGTGCTCTCATTTCACCAAAGAGGACCTTGAGGCTCACAAGCCTCGGCAGCTTGCCCAAGACTACCCGCACCACCAAGTGGAGTACTAAGACCTACCCTTGGAGAGCTGTGTGCTGACTCCATCTTCCCTCATGAGCCAAGCCTGAGTCCCCACTTACACACATTCTCCACCTATTCCTGCCCTCCTTCCCCACCCCAGAGCGGAAGCATCACACGTGCAGAATCTGCTTGGGAGACCCTGCCTGGTTGAAGAATATATGCTTTTCTGGGCATGCTTCTCTCGGAGCCTGGGCGAGCCCCCAGGGTGTGTTCAAGGAACTGGAGAGGCCTTGGCACGTTTGCCTTTGATAGAGGAGATGGAAAGAAATAATTTAGGCAGATAGTAAGGGCAAAAGAGTCCTTGGCAAAGTTTACTTTTTAACAAAAAACAACCCCCAAATCATTTCCTTTCTAACAAAGAGGAGCCTGAGAAATTGAGCTGCAAACGTAGGTAAGCAAGCTGCAAACTTGCACAGGTGAATGCCGGCAGCCGGACCAATAAAAAAAGGCTACCTGGAAGCCAGGTATGTTCAACATGGAGGCTCCATCTTCCCTTTTCTTTGTCACCACATGCACAGCAAAGGAACAGGCAACTTGGCGCAGACCAGGTAGAAAACCCATCTGCACAATAAAATATTAGGCTGGGGTGGCCAGCTTCTTCGTGCACAATGCAAACTGCACACCTAGTCCTAACCAGTTTTTCATGCACTATGCAAATGGCACACCTGGTCTGACCAATCTTTCGTGCCCTATGTAAATCAGACACCGCCTCCTCAAGCTCATCTATAAAACCTGCATTTCACGGCCAAAGCAGCAACCCCTTTCTCCAGACCCCTCTCTCTGCAGCAGAGAGAGCTCTTACCTTTCTTTCACCTATTAAACTTCCGCTCTGAACCTCACTTTTTGTGTATTCGCATCTTAGTTTTCTGTGGCCTTGAGACAAAAGATCTCGGGTATTTATCCCAGAAAACGACACCATTTCACCTTAATCAGGAGGCCTTGTGTTTTGCACAGCACAGTGCTGGCAGCCCATAGCCCCACTGTTTTGCCCCATTGCTTTGGAAGAGGGAGGGGTGGGGGATAGGAAGTCTCCATCAGAAGAAAGCAGACAGTGAGCCCGGCCTTGTGTGGGAAGCATGAGAAGGAAACTCAAGGGAAATGGATTGGGAGGCCGAGGCAGGTGGAACACGAGGTCAGGAGATCGAGACCATCCTGGCTAACACGGTGAAACCCCATCTCTACTAAAACACACACACACACACACACACACACACACACACACACACAAAATTAGCCAGGTGTGGTGGCTGGCACCTGTAGTCCCAGCTACTCGGACGGAAGGCTGAGGAAGGAGAATGATGTGAACCCAGGAGGTGGAGCTTGCAATGAGCAGAGATCGTGCCACTGCACTCCAGCCTGGGTGACAGAGAAAGACTCCATCTCAAAAAAAAAAAAAAGAGAAATGGAGAGGGATAGTTTCTAGTGTTCACTGATACTTGAGCCACATCAGTCCAAGGCTTCTGAGTGACTCGGGGATGCTTGCTGTGTTGGTTTTGGCAGGGAAACAGAAAAGAAGGCACAGGGGTGCTGACATCAGGACTTCCTCTAACTCCCTCAAAGTTTGCAAGTCAACCAAGTACATCAGTTTCTCCTTTGAGACATCTAGGCACCCAGCCTTCCTCTGCCTCTGGTCCTCACAAATCTGAACATGTGGAATGACCTAAAAGTTCTCCAGCTTTCTGATTTCCTCTGGTCATTATCCAGGCTCATGACTTCCTGGTTCTACCTCCATCCCGTCCGGACTTCAGTATGGGACCTTGGCAAGAAAGAGCCAACCCCCATGCCACCTCTGATTCCTAGCAGTGCGATGCCCTTGGGCAAGTTACCTAATTTCCCTGCATTTTAGTGGCCCCACCTGTAAAATGGGAATAACAACAGCATCTCCTTGAGCTGTTCTTTCAAAGATGAGAAAATGTGAACAGCTGGACTCTCTTGACCAAGCCATGGTCTCAGTGCTTCCTAAGAATTAAAACATTTCATCCTGAAGACAGACTCTGAGGTAGGTAGGATTGTTGCTGTCTGCATTTCACAGAGGAGGGGAATGAGGCCCAGAGAGCATAGTAGCACTTAGGTGCCAGTGGTGTGGTAGTAAAGAAAAGGATGATGGAGCTGGAAGCTTAACTGGGAGGTGCAGGTACTGATTCTTGATCTTCACCCAAGAAAGGAGGGTACGGAGCCTGGATCCTCACCCAAAGCAGGAGGGTACTGAGCCTGGATCCTCACCCAAGGCAGAAGGGTAGAGAGTCCAGGGGTCAGATTCAACCACTGTAACTGAAAAGGCATTGAGCTCTCTATGCCTCAAGCTCCTCATCTGGTGAGAAAAGTGGAGCCTTGAAGAGCTTGAAGCTAGAGGGGGACACAATCTGAAGTGTGGCTAACTAGCCCGGCCCTGAAGGACTGCTGTGAGGATTATCTGCCTAAACCCAGTATGGTGCCTGCGCTTTGTTAAGGGCTCCCTAAGGTCAGTTCAGCAGACAGGTTGTTTTTCCAAGTAGATTTGGATCCGTTGAAGACCCCCCTTCTCTTTTGATCCCCAGATGCTCTCTGTACTTGGCTGGAGGAGAGATGAGCAATGCTCTGGAAGTGCTGAAGCCCCGGGCTCTTGGAGCTGCCTGCCTGAGGCTGAGCTGTGTGGGAGGAGAAGGAGAACAGAAACAGCCTGGGGAGACAAACACACAAACAAACCTACAAACAAGGGATGTGTTTGTTACTGAAAGAGAAAGGGCCCATTCAGCTCTAGGCCCTAGATGCTCAATGCTTCCTCCAGGCCTGGAGCCCAGGCAGCTGTCACATTTATCTATCCCCAAAGCCACCTGTGACCCCTGGCTGCTGCATGGGAGGTCCCTGAGCCTGCAAGGGTGGGGGTGTTGGCTCAGGAGTTGGCTCCTCAGGCCCTGTCCCATGGCCTTGGTGGGGTCTCCTTCTCCTTCCTCTTCCTCCACTCGGCTCTATTCTTTTCCTTCACCTCTGAAGTCCCAGGAATAAACAGTGAGGCCGTCTGGATGAAGAGAGGGCTTGAAATGCTGATGGCTGGAATGGAGAGAATTATTCCAGCCATCCTGGGGTGAGAAAGAGGAGAAGGCTAAGTAACATTTTTTGAGCACCTACTATGTGCATGACACACTGCTGAACGGAGGCTCAGAGAGCTGGGGCGGCTGGCTCTGACGGACAGTGCATTTCCTTTCCGGGAAAAGATCCACCCTCCAGGGCTGTGATGATAGGAAACAGGACAGGGAAGCATAAAGGCTACAGTGAGTGAGAGAGCAGCTGACACACGGTAGTGTTCAATAGATAGTGTGCCCCCATCCTGAGTCTCTACGCATTTTGCAGAAGACTTGTTTAATGAACAGGAAAAAATAATGCTATAACTGATCCATTGACTTCATTCAACAAATATTTGCTGAGCACCTGTTATGTGCCAGAAACTGTGTAGAGGCTGAAACACATCAATGGCCGAGATGGAAACTGGGACAGTGCCCCTGCCCTCGTGCAATTTGCATTCCGGTGGAATAGCCAGGAGAGGGACCCTTGGCGGGCACTTGTCCAGCACAGCTGTGTTGAGCGCTGACTGTGTGCCTGGCTCTGTTCTCCACATGGCATTCTTCAACCTGAGTGTCAGGCTAGGAAGCAGCACTGCCCTGGGCTTACCGAGCCTCTGTGGGGATTTCAGAAAAGGTGCTCTTTCTTCTGACATCTGCCAGAAAAATGTCTCTCATCAGTGTGCAAATTGATAATGATAATAACAACAACATGAACACCAGCCTCTGGGTTTGCGCAGTGACCAAACTGCCCAACTGTCCCCAACGGGGCTGCTCAGAACCACCCAGGAACCCCTCAAACCCTGCGTGTATGTCCCTCCAGTGTTCTTCCACACCCTGCAATAGCTCCCTCATGATGCATATTAATTGTGATGAATGAAAATAAGAGCTTCCATTGGCTGAAGACTCACTAAGATTCCATAAACCACTAATTTTCCAAATTCCCGATTCCATTCAGTCCCCACATCCCCCTATGAGGTAGCATTTATGGGTTCGGTCATATGCCCCCGATATGCATATGTTGAAGTCCTAAGCCCTGATCTCGGGATGTGACTGCATTTAGAGATGGGGTCTTTGAAGGCATAATTAAGGTAAAATGAACTCATTAGGGTGGACCCTAATCCAATGTGGCTGATTTCTCATAAGAAAAGATTTGAACACAAAAGGGTGCAGAGGGAAGACCAAGTGAGGGCACAGGAAGAAGATGGCCAGCTACAAGCTAAGGAAAGTGGCCTCAGAAGAAACCAGATATGTAGGGACCATCCCTTGATCTCGAACTTCTAGCCTACAGAATTGTGAGAGAATTCATTTCTATTGTTTAAGCCACCATGTCTGTGGTACTTTATTGTGGCAGCCCTTGCAAACTAATACAGATAGATTCTATTATTTCCCCCATTTTTACCAATAAACACACTGAGTCACTGAGACGTTATGTACCATGTCCAAGATCACAAGCTAAGAAGTAGGTAGATGGGGTTGAAACTCAGCTCTGATTCCACGCTCACGCACTTAGCCCCATTGCACTGCACAGATTTTTCTTCTTTAATCCCTTTTTGGCCCCTTCACAGGGGCATGTCTTAACTGGATCTCTGCAAGGTGAGCGTGTCAAAAGAGGGGGTTGGCACTGAGACTCCACACATCCACAAACCCTTGCCCTGGGCCAACCCTGCAGAACCCTGGGCCGTGGGCTGTCTGCCCAGGCATCTGGGACAAGCTAAAGAAGTTCTCTACTCATTCTGTTTTATTTTCTAAACATTATTGGTCTTTGGAAGTAGTGACCTTTAAAGAAAGAAAGAAAAATTCCAGATATTCCAAAGATGGTGAGTAATCTCTGCAGTCAACCCTAGACCAGGGAAAAGCCAGACAGCAAACCTCCCAGGCTCTGCTGGCCAGAAGCACGTGGCAGCCACTCTACTCCGTCACCTCAGCTCAAGGCCGCCATAGTCAGTGTGCAAATGAGTGAATGTGGCTTGCTTCCAATATAACTTTATTTATAGATGCTAGTATCTGGATTTTGCATCATCTTCCCATGTCACAAAATATTCTTCTTTTGATTTTTTTCAACTATTTAAAAATGTAAAAACCATTCTTAGCTTTCGACCCTTACAAAAAAGGGCTTTGGGCTGAATTTGGGTTGGTGTAGGTTGTTGTATTTATCATTTCTCAGAAGCAATTTTGCAACTGTCAGAGCTGGGAAGGCCTAGTGACCCAGTGAGCCCTAGTTTGGTTTACAGATGGAGACGCAGATGCTCAGAGCTCTGGTGACTCCCGGATCATGAGGTCTTGAGGGCCATGGTTCCACCTCCAGTCTCGTGGTCCAATCCCTTCTTCCCACCCTGAGAACACAGGCCCCACCGGGAGAGTGAGGATATTTCTTTCCAAAATAAACTCTAAACCCAGGGGCCCACTGGCTCAGCTCCTATCTGACAAATTTCCTGAAGCAGTCCATGACTAAGGCTGAAGGGCAGTACGTTACAGCAGGTAGAAGCTCAGAGTGGTGCGAGGTGCACCATGTCCTATGTACAGGTTTGTGGTGATGTCAACACAGTAACTCAGGCTGAACTCAGCCCATGCTGAGCTCTGCACAAACACCTCCTGTAGCATTAATGTATCATCACCATTAATCCCCCTGACAACCCTACAAGGTGAGTGGTGTCTGTTTTACAAATAAGAAGATCAAAACTCAGAGGTTAAGTCACTTCGCCAAAGACACACCCTAACAAGTGGCAGTCCAGGCCTCAAATCTAGGCCTGACTGGTTTTCTTGCTGGGTGCTCAGGGGTGACAGAACCAGGCCCCCCTCTGCCCTGCTGGCCCCAGGAGCATGTTCCTCCCTGTCAGACCACCAGGCCTTCTGTTGGGGTTGGTCACATGGTCACCCTCGCTGTGGGGCTGATGCAGGTGGCATGTTCCTGGTGTGTTCACAGGGAAGGTTCTCAGAGAAGATGAGTCACGCAGCACACCATCACTGAGACGCCCCTACAGGCAGGAGACGCAGAAGCCAAGATGACATCACCTCCATCTTTTCTCTCTCCTGCCCAGACTGTTTAAAACTGATCCTGACAGATAAACAGTCACGTAGGAAACGACACGCATATGGGGATGCCTGTTGTGTTGTGTCTGAAAGCAACAACATGAAATCAACCCAGATGCCAAAAGAAGGGCTAAATTTGATGAATGATGGTCTATCCACGTGGCAGAATGACTCATAGCCATTAAAGTGGTCCTAAGGAATATCTATATTTATCGCCCTGCATCAACAGTTACAGTATATCAAGAGATGAAACTGATTATAAAAAATCATGTGTCCTGTAGAATCTCATTTAAATGAACAAAGTATGTATGTGCATAGAAAGTAACTGGAGTTTGGCCGGGCATGGTGGCTCATACCTATAATCCCAGCACTTTGGGAGGTAGAGGCAGGCAGATTACCTGAGGTCATGAGTTCGAGACCAGCCTGGCCAACATGACAAAACCATGTTTCTACTAAAAAAAAAAAAAAAAAAAAAAATTAGCTGGGTATGGTGTCAGGTGTTTGTAATCCCAGCTACTCCAGAGGCTGAGGCAGGAGAATTCCTTGAACCTGAGAGGCAGAGGTGGCAGTGAGCTGAGATTGTGCCACCGCACTCCAGCCTGACAAAGCGAGACTCTGTTCACCACCCCGCAAAAAACACCCGGGAATTGTATACACCAAAATGTTAATACATTATTTTGGGTTTATTTGTTTATTCCTTCATTTACCCAACTAACATTTATTGAGTTAACGGCCCATTTATGTGCTAGGAAGCACACTAAGTGCTAGGAACAGAGTAGTAAATACAATCAGGGGATGGGATGATCAATGTTTTTTTATCAGACTATTTTCTTGAGCAGTTTTAAGTCCACAGCAAAACTGAGAGGAAGGTACCAAGATTTCCCATATACTACCTGCCCCTACACATGCATAGCCTCCCCCATGATCAACATCCCCCATCAGAGGATACATTGTGACAGCTGATGATCTTATAGAGACGCATCATCATCACCAAAGACCACCATTTACATTAGGGTTCACTCTTGGTGCTGCACATTGCATGGATTTTGACAAATGTATAATGACATGGATGCAGCGTTAGAGTGTCACGCAGAGTTTCACCGTCCTAAGCATCCTTTGCTGTCTGCTTATTCCTCTCTCCTCCGCTCTCACCCCTGGAAACCACTGATCTTTTTACTGTCACTAGTTTTGCCTTTTTCAGAGTGCCATATAGTTGGAGGCATACGGTATGTAGCCTTTTCAGATTAATTGCTTTCACTTAGTAATATGCATTTCAGTTTCCTCCATATATTTTCATGGCTTGATAGCTCATTTCTTTTTGGTGCTGCATAATGTCCCACTGTCTAGATGAGCCACATTCTATTTATTCATTCACCCCCTAAAGGACATCTTAGTTGCTTCCAAGTTTTGGCAATTACGTGCAAAGCTGCTACAAACAACTGCATGCAGGTTTTCATGTGGACATTTGTTTTCAATCCTTTGGGTACACACCAAGGAGCACAATTTCTGGGTAGTGTGGTGTATTAGTTCATTTTCGCACTGCTATCAATACCTAAGATTGGGTAATCTGTTAATAAAAAGAAAAAAGGTTTAATTGGCTCACAGTTCTGCAGGCTGTTCAGGAATCATAGCGGCTTCTACTGGGGAGACCTCAGGAAACTTTTACTCACCTTTGCTGGCAAAGGGAGAGCCAGCATTTCACATGGCCAGAGCAAGAGGAAGGGAGGTGCCAAACCGTTTTAAACAATCAGATCTCATGAGAACTCACTATCGCGACAACAGCACCAAAGGGGGATGGTGTTAAACCACAGGAAATTGCCTCCATGATGAAGTCACCTCACACCTGGCCCCAGCATTGCAGTTACATTTCAACATGAGATTTGGGTAGGGACACAGATCCAAACCATATCATATGGTATAACCATGTCCAGTTTTGTAAGAAACTGCCACACTGTCTTCCAACATAGCTGTACTATTTTGCATTCTTATGAACTGATATGGTTTGGCTCTGTGTCCCCACCCAAGTCTCCGCTCCAGTTGTAATCCCCACGTGTCAGGGGAGGGAATGGGTGGGAGGTGATTGGATCATGGTGGCAGTTTACCCCACGCTGTTCTCGTGATGATAAGTGAATTCTCACGAGATCTGACGGTTTTAAAGTGTGGCACTTCCTCATTCTCCCACATACTCCCTCCTGCTGCCTTGTGAAAAAGGTGCTTGCTTTCCCTTCGCCTTCCACCATGATAGTAAGTTTTCTGAGGCCTCCTAGCCACACTTCTGGTAAACCTGCAGAACTGTGAGTCAATTAAACCTCTTTCCTTTATAATTACCCAGTCTCAGGTGGTATTCTATCTATTTATTTATTTATCTGAGACAGAGTTTCACTCTGTTGCCGGGGTTAGAGTGCAGTGGCATGATCCCTGCTCACTGCAACTTCTGCCTCCCAGGTTCCAGCAATTCTGCCTCAGCCTCCCAATTAGCTGGGCTTACAGGCACCTGCCATCGCGCTCAGCTAATTTTTTGTATTTTTAGTAGAGACGGGGTTTCACTATGTTGGCCAGACTGGTTTAGAACACCTGACGTCAAGTGATCCACCTGCCTTGGCCTCCCAGTGTGGTGGGATTACAGGTGTGAGCCACTGTGCCCAGCCTCAGGTGGTATTCTTTATAGTGTGAGAACAGACTAATACACCAGCAACAAATGAGAGTTCCTTTTGCTCCACATATCCTCTCCAGAATCTGGTGTTGCCAGTGTTTTGGATTTTGGCCGTTCTAATAGTGACATCTCATTAGACTTTAGTTTGCAAGTCTCTAATGACTTATGATGTTGAGCACTTTTTATATGCTTATTTGCCATCTGTGTGTCTCCTTTGGTGAGGTATTTGTTCAGGCCTTTTTCCCATTAAAAAAAAAATTGTGTTGTTTCTTTATTAAATGTTAAGAGTTCTTTGTATATTTTCGATAACAGTCCTTTATCAGACATGTCTTTTGTAAATATTTTCTCCCAGCCTGTGGCTTTTCTTCTCATTCTTATAATGATAGGTGATTTTAAATTTCTTCTTCTTGATTATCTCATTTTAATAATTGTTTTGCAATATGTGTGCATCACTTGATTATTGATTATTAATCTCTTTAAAAAGCATTTAAAAGTTGAGCTCAAAGCCCGGAAAGGGAAGCTTTATATGTATGCCATTTAATAATGTTTACATTAACCCTGTGAGGCAAACATATACTACTCTCGTGTGTGTGTGTGCGTGTGTGCGCACGCACACGTATGTATGTGTGGGCACATGTGCATGCATGCACAGGTGCGGAAAACCAGAGTCTAGAGAGGAAAAGTACCTGGATCAAGGTCACACAGCTCGGAAGGGCCACTGGTAGATTTGAATGTGGCCCTGTCTGACTCTAGAACTTGCAGCACCTGTTTTACACAGGAGCTCACTCGCAGAGGAGACAGGGCTCTGCTGGCCCCTCCGTGGCACAAGCTGCCCCTTCTAGGGCTCTGCGTCCACCACGACCAGCCTGGCATTGTCTTGCCTCTTGCATCTCATCACTTTCTTCTCAGCTCTAACTCCTAGAAATGCTTCCAGATTCTTTGCAGTGACAAGCCCAGCTTCAAATCACTGATGACTGTCTGCAGGATGAAAGGGGAAGCTAGGTGGGTTGGAGGAGAAGCAGACAGGAATGGCCAGCACAAAAAATAGGCCAGGAAGCCCCTCCCCTCCCTGCTTGGGGCAGTTCTCCCTGCTATTTCTGCCAACAGCCGGGCTAGACCGGCCTGCAGCAGGCAAACCTGCTCATCACCTTGCTCATGGCCTTGAGCTGAGCTTAATGTGCCTCACCTGAGACCTCAGCTGTGCTAGCCAGATATTGTGACTTAGCAGACAATGTTCTCCTCGCTTGACACCTCTGTAAAGCCGTAGCCCAGGGCCTGGTCCCTAGCAGCCCCTGAATGCATGTCAGATGCACGACACCCAGTGATTGACTGGCCTCACAGATGCTTCCTCACCTCCTTCCATGGGTGCCACGTTATTACGTTGCATGGTTGCTTTCTTGTTGCCACCCTTTCATTCATTCATTGAGCAGAAACGTATGGAGCACCTGCTATATGCCAGGCACAATTCTAGGCTCCGAAGGTTCAATGGTGAACAAGAAAGTCCAAAACATTCCTTCTCTTGTGGAACTTAGTTTCCAATGGAAGAAGATAGCCTTTAAGCAGAATAAATTTGTATCTTACATAAAGCCGCATATGAAACCCTGATCAGTGCCACAAAGGAAGAGAAATGGGAGAGAAGAACAGGGCATGAGGTGTGTGGGAGGTTTGCAATTTTAAATAAGTAGTTCCTTTAAATAAGTTTTTTTTTTATACTGTTACCCAATAAAGCTGCTTTTAAGCCTTCTTCAAAGTTAATCGTATGTCAGTTTTTTACAAGCAGAATCACCTGACACTTTTTGTTTGTTTTCCCTTTAGGGTTTTTGTCCCTCTCTTAAAGCAAGTGTTCAGAGTCATGAGCAGATGGAAGATGCAGGCGGAGGCATCTTACCTGTCACCGTTGGTATGTCTGGTTGAAACCTGCGACAAGGTATGTTTGGTGTCCTTGGTTGGCTGGGAGGCTGCAGCTGCGGCTTGGAGTTAAACAGGGGGCCTCGGGCCACCAAGGGCAGAGCCATGTGGAAACCCTGTGCCCTGGAGCCTCCTGTCTGCAGTCTCTGTGTCCTCCTGTTGGGTCACCGGCCCTGGGCAGCAGCCTGTGGCACCACAGGGGACTCCTCCCACAGACCCCGCCTGCTCCTCATCATGCACCTTTGCCTCCAGCAACGTTCTGCATGGGCCTTCTTGTTCCTCCACCTGGCAGTGCGGCTACCGCCTGAGAATTCTGGGCTGTATCCCTTCCCCTACTTGTGCTGGGGCAGCATCTTTGCACAGCCTGGCTTTGCAGCCAAGTCCTCTAACTAGTCATTCTGTTTTTCCCTCTCTGTGACCAGTGCCTGGCTATTAAGCAGTCTCCTACTGCACACCCCCGTCCTGAGCTCACCCCAGCTGTCCCTCCCCAGGCCTCAGCAGAGCCCTCTCCTAAAGCTCCCATGGTCCCAGCTCAACACCTCCCAGTGGCTTCCCAGTGCTCAGAGACTCAGGCATCACCCAAGGCGCTCGGTGACAGCAGCGTTGCTGACTCTGCAAGCTCCACACACCACTCAAAGGCCACTCACATAGTAACAAAGGTTGGAGTCCAGTCCCAGACCCTCAAATGCAAACCCCAGCTCTGCTGATTTCTAACCAGGCAGCAGTGGGCAAGGAATTCGGCTTGTCTGTGTCCCCTCATCTTAGAACTTTAACACTGGTGTCCTTTTCCCCTAGGGAAGTGGATGGAATCATTGAGGTAATGTAGGCACAGCACTGGGGGGTGGACCTGCCATGTAAGCACTTGCGACTGTGACTGAAGCACAAAGTGGAAAGGGATTTGGCAGACAGTCAGGGTAGCCAGGTTCTCTGGCGTTGCCACATCCTGGCTGTGTGTTCTTGGGCCAGTCTCTTGACCTCTCTGAAGTTCAGGTTCTTCTGGAAAGTGGAAATGTGGATCTTGGTGAGTTTTGAGAATCGGAAGAGCAGATGGAGGCTATAAACTGCTCTACAAGTGCTAAAGCATGGTGCAAATGATGCTGTGTGTCTTGAAATATATCAGCTGTAGACAGTATTGATATGTTACATTTAAATTAAAATTAAATCAAATGAGATACTCGGTTTCTTTGTCACACGTCAAGTGCCCCATAGCCACATGTGGCCTGTGACCATCACATTGAAAGAGCACATTCAGCACCTACTCATTCATTCACCACACATTCCTAGGGCAGGGAGTCCATCCCAGTGTCAGCCACAGTGCCCTGGGGACACAGAGAGCCACCGGGCTGTCCTAGGACAACATTATGCCAGTCTCTCTCCCCCACCAGTCACCTCCCTTCCCTGTGCCTCAGTCTTCCCTCCCCTTCTGTAAAATGGGTAAAAGGGGGTAGAGTTTGTCAATGATCTCACTCAGCATGGCTCATGAGAGAGAAATCGCACAGTCTTCGGGGTTAGGCTGAGCTAAATTTGAATCTCGGTTCCTTGCATAAGTCACAAACCGTCTCTGAGCCTTGGTTTCCCCACTTGGCCTGGCAGGATTGCAGAGAGGATTGCAGGAGGTAGCTTTTGTGGCACCATCAGCACAGCAAACCACCAGTCCTGCATTTAATGCCTGCAGAGTGAGGTGAGGGTTGAATGGAGGCAGGAGGAACATGTGAGGTCCCCACAAAGAAGAGGAGAGAGATTGGGAGGGAAGAGCAGGGGCGGCTCTGCTGCTGCTGGCTGAGCTGCTGCAGGGGTGCACGTGGCAGGTGGCACGTTCCCTCCACCCACTGGGCTCTGCATCTGGCAAGAGGCGGGGCCCAGCCCGGACAGCTTAGCTCACGTGTTGCTGAGTCACCTCTGGGCCTTGAGGGATTCCTGGGAGGGGCATGAGGCGCTGCACGTCTCCATGTGGGAGGGAGATGGGAGGTGGCTTCCAGCCTCAGCCCTCCCTTGCCTTCAGCCTTCCCACTGCCCTCCTCTTCTCCAGCCTGGAGCAGTGGTCTTGGGATTGTGCCAGGCACTGACAAGTACCCATGGCCTGGGTAAGCCCCAGTGGGGAAAAGACCCTGGTTTCCCAGGCCTCAGCAAAAGGCCCACTTGGGGTTTAGGAGTTGAACCCAGACCCTGCCCCAGCCCTCCTGGAGCCCAGGTCAGTGGAGGAGACAAGCCTATAATTCTACCCCAAGGTGCATGGATGTTAGGTGCCAGGCCCTGCCACCGGCAACAGTAACCCTGGGTGGGACTCTTTGCTCTCTGAGCCACAGCTTGCAGGTCTGAAAGATAGATATGAACACCTGCTCTGCCCAGTCTCTTCTGGACCTGAGGACACGTGCTGTACAGATGGCAGGGCCTCCGTGAAGTCAGAAACTGAGGCTCAGAGGAGGCTGACGACTGCAGCGGGCCAGCCTGGAGCAGGGAGGGCACCAGATTCTCGCTGGGGAGAAGCCTGGCTTTGCCATTCAGAGGATTTGGATGCTGGAGGACTTGGGACCTCATTTAATACCCCCGGCTTAGTTTGCTTCTCCCTCTTAAGCCAAAGTGTGTGCTGAAGGTGAGAGGAGAGGATGGCTGTGAGCAGCAGGGGCTTCCTGGGTGCCCAGGTGATCTGGCTTCCCCCTTACATGGCAGGTGCCTGGGTAATCTATGGAGTCATATGGTTTCGTACCTGGCTACTGTGTGTCTCCCATCTGGACCATCAGCTGCCTGAGAGCAAGGGCCTTGAGGCCCCATTTGCAGCTGTATCCCCAATTCCTGAGCCCTCAGGAAATGTTTGTTGAATGAATAAAAGGGAGTGAATGGCACAAGGCATGCTGAGAGTAAGCACAACCTCACCTCGCTGCCCCAGGAGGTCTTGTGTTTCCATAGGGGCAGTAACAAGGGTTGCTGTGAGACCTCAGCTGGGCATCAGATCCCAAGGAGGTGGGTGAGAGCAGAAGGTGAGTGAGAGCAGGCGAGTGACAGCAGAGGTGAGTGAGGGAGCGGAAGTTTCTAGCAGCCCAAAAGCACTGAGAAAGAGAAGAGACTCATGTTTTCTCCCCAGGAGGCCCCAAAGAGTAACTGTGACGTCAGGTGGGGCAGTGCTGGTGAGGGACCCACCCTTGACTGCAGAGCAGGACACTGGGCCAGCTCAAAGCGTCGGAGCTGAGGAAGGGCACGGTGGACAGGCTTGGGTCTGGCTACATGACTCCGCCTGTGCTCTGCACCTCACCACATGGGCCTTGGTTTCCTCCTCTGTCAAATGAGTGAAGATTGAGATGAATGGATATTATTAGGGCACAGAGAAGACAGCTAATTGGGTTCAAATGGCAGAGTTTTGGTGCCATGAATTATCCCTGTTATTGCTGTTTAATTGAGGAATGACTCACCCAGAGAGAAAAACGCAATGTGTACATCTTAAGTGGACCTGTGAGAATTTTTTAGATATATACACGTCATGAAGCCACCACTGAAGTCAAGACAGAGAACGTTCCCCAGCTTCGCAGACTCCTAGTGCCCCTTCCTGGTCAATATACAGCCCTTCTCTGAGAAGCAGCCCCAACCTGTCCTTCCATGAGCTTGTTTTGCCTGATCTTGAACTTCCTACAAAAGGAATCCCACAATGCCTGTGTGTCTTTTGTGTCTTCTGCCTTCTTTTTCACCAGCCCATCTCCCACACCCTCTTTCTTTGGTAAAGGGGCTTTGTTTGCCTTTGGGTCCTGCCCCTCCTTCACACTCAGTCCATCTAGTTTGGGGGACTCTGTATGTCCCCCAGCCCCATCTCCAGAGATGCACATGTGAACCAGCCTGGTGCATGAGCTTCCCACAGCTGCAGTAAAAATTGCCACAAAATTAGCGGCTTCCTATACCACCAGTGTATTTTCTTTTCTTTTCTTTTCTTTTCTTTTTTTTTCCAAGACGAGTCTTGCTCTGTCACCCAGGCTGGAGCACAGTGGCATGATCTCAGCTCACTACAACCTCCGCCTCCCGGGCTGAAGTGATTCTCCTGTCTCAGCCTCCCGAGTAGCTGGGACTACAGGTGTGCCAACAGTGTATTTTCTCACAGCTCCAGACTTCAGAAGTTTGAAATGGGTTTTGCTGGATCAAGAGGTGTCAGCAAGGCCAAACTCCCTCTTGGAAGTTCTAGGAGAGAATCATTTATTCGCCCTTCCCAGCTTCTAGAGGCTGCTTGCATTCCTTGCTAGAGCCGTTTCCTCCATCTTCAAACCATGGCTCCAACTATGTTTCCAAGGCCACCTCTTCTCTCTCAACTTCCCCTGATAAGGACTATTGTGATTATACCAGGGCCACCCAGACAGCTGGGGAGAATGTCCCCATCTCAGGATCTTCAATTTAAATCTATCTGTAAAGACTCTTTTGCCATAGAAGGTAACACATTCCCAGGTTTCAGGGATTAGGATATGGACATAGGGGAAGGGGATGGTGTGTAGACATTATTCAGCCAGTGAGTGCATCTGGCCATTGGGAACATTCCATCCCCTGGTCATCGTGACTGACTCTAATTGAACCATGACCCAAACCAGTCCAGTGAGAGCTGCCTCAAGGGCTTTTGCTGAAACTCTATAGTAAGCAGTAAATGGGTAGGGTACAAGCCTGAAGCTGCTGTAGGACCAAACCTTAATTATTGCTTGGGAAGTTTGCCTGACATTGAAGACAACATAAAAGAGAGTAGAGCCATGGCCCGTAGACATGGCTACATGCATGAGCACATGTGTGCACACACAGGCACACATATGCACGCACACACATGCACATGCACGTGCACGCATGTGCACACACACACACATGCTATTCTGATGACAATGTCTAAATATCTGAATCCAGCCCTGCCTGAAACTCGCAGCCCTTCAGAATTTTGGGCCACATGAGCCAGAGTATTTTCCTTATATCTTACGTCCATTTGAGTTGAGTTTCTGACATTTGCAATAGAAAGAGACCTTAGAAACACATACCTATGATTCTTTTCCCCCAAAGACTCTGGAATTCAAAATGAGAACTTCTCAGACTGTGGCACTAGCCACATCATCTCTGATGCTCAGAACTTTCTGCCATGCAGTTTTAGGCTCCCTGGTTTGTGGATTTCTCCTCCACACTCCCCACCGGCCAGAGCTCCTCCCTGCTCCACAGGTCACCGGATCACCCAACAAATCCCATCAGTTGCGCAAGTCCTGGCAAGAGGAGCTGCACGTCCCGGGCTGCATCCACACACCTCTGAGCTGTCAGCATGCTGCTCGCAGGAAGAGAGCTACCATTGTCCTAACACCCTCCCACTCTGTGCCCCAAACCCTGCTTCCATCATTTCATTTAACCCTGATAAGGTCCCTCTGGCTTGGGAATTACTAGTCCTGTTTCAGGGTGGAAGAAATAGGGGCTCAAAGGTCCTAGTAGCGTGCTTACAGTCACACAGCCAGCTGGTGCCAAAGCCAGCCTCAGAATCTGATCTGGCCCACAGCTGGGCTGCCCATCACATGTGGTACCAGATCCTAGGCAGGTGCAGGTTTCCACCAGTAAAGAGCCTGCTGGAAATAGCTTCTTCATGGCCGACCTGCATCAGCCACACAAGAGCCTCTCTGTGGGCCTGGAACAGGGGCACCTAGAAACAAGGCCCTGGGAAGCCAGAGCTGAGCTGGAGAAAGAGCTGCCCAGGAAGGCACATTTGAACCTCAGTCAACCCTGTTTTCACTGTGCATTTTATACACATTAAGCTTCCTCCTTCCTTTCTGCTCTTCTTCTTCTGCTCTTTCTCCTCTCTCCCTCTTCCTCCTCTTCCTTTCTCTCTTTTCCTCCTTCCTCCTCCTCCTCCTTCCTCTTCTCTTCTCTCCTCCCTCTCCCCAACTTTCCCAGGCTATGGAAATCCCCTGCCCCTCTCCCTCAGCATGTTCCCCTCCTGCCTATGCCCCCAACCTGTGGTTTGGAAACTGTCAGCCTCAACCTAGTTGTGGCTAGGGAAAGTCTGGCTAATAGAAAGAGAAATGGTTTTTTAAATGTTTTGAAGTGAGGGCAGCCCGCTAGGGAGGTGAGGCAGAAACCTAAACGACTGTGACCCAGGGCAGAGCGCGATAAGGTCCGGGAGATAACAGACTTGCCTCGCAAGCCGAGGTCTTGGACTTTGGGCAGCTCCAGGTCAGGGGAATGGAATGGAGACATAAACAGGTAATTAACAGTAGTTTTCCAAAAGGCTGTAATAGAGCCATGTGCAAGGTCTGCGGGAGCTGAGGGGAAACCTAAAACTCTGCCAGGGCCCACGGGAAGCCCTCTCAGAGAGGGTCCTGTGAACTGGGGCCTGCAGGAAATGCTGGAGCTTGAACAGCCAGGAAGGACACTCCAGGAGCAGCAGCTTGGGATGCACGGATGTGTCTAGAAATGGCCCAGGCACCACGTCTGTGGAATCGAGAGGCTTGGACTTCATACGTTTTGCAGCTCCATACTTTCTGGGTGGCCCTGGACACACCACCTCTGTGTCTATACAATTGGGGAGGATAATAGCCCCCTCAAAGCTACTGCTGTAATAAGGGCATGGGGGCTGAGTGTGAGACGGGCACGCGTGCAGGTGAACGGGTGGCCACAAAGGTGTCTACATTTTCAACGGGACCAGCTGTCTCCCTGCAAAGGAGCGAGTTGCTAACACCAGGGCCTCCTGGGCCGTGGGATGCCAGCAGAGATACCCTATAATGTCAGAACTTTCCAGAGCTCTCAGACCTCTTCATGTCTGAAGGAATGACGACAGCTAGCATTTATTGAGCACTTCCAGTATACGAGGAGCTTTGTGTACCTTATCTCTGACCCTCACAGTAACTGAATTCTCACTTTGTAGGTGAGGCACAGAGACAAGCTATGTTTCCCAGGTTGCACAGCTGGCGAGAGACAGAGCTGGGAATGGAAGCCAGCCCCGTCTTTGCCTGGCACCCAGGGGCACTCAGCGAATGTTTACAGATGGACTGGCAGTGAATAAAGAAGGAGGTAGACACAGAATTCAGGCATGAGACCCTATGAGGTTGGAGACTGGAGGTTGACTGGTCTCGATTCTCCCTGACCAGCTCTATCTTTCCACGGTCGATCCTTGATTACCTTTAGTGATAGGAGACTCAGTCTGGAAACATGACTACCAGGCCTGGTGGGACCTGAGGGACCTTGAGGAAGGCCCCTTTCCTTTCCCATCTGAGGCATTGTGGTGTAGATCACTCCAGGTATCGGGCCCTGCCCTGTTGGAATCCGGGTGTGAGCAAACACGTTATTGTGGGCAGGGTACCTGTGGTCGAGGTTATCAAGTCAGCAGCCTGCTTTGGCCCTGGAAAGTGGGTCATGGGAGGAAGGAGAAAGTGCCTTTTGTTATCTTGCAGGTAGGGTGGAGCAGGGAGGGGAGGGTGCAAAGTGCTGAGAGGCGGGTACAGGGCACTCATGTGCAGTCTGAGGGGCATGCAGAGGGGCCTCCGCTGGGTGCTCAGGTGGCCAAAGACTTGGGGTTGGGGGATGGTTCAGGGAAAGCTGCCCCTGTCTCTGCCTGGCATGGAAACTTCTATAAGCTCCCTGCTATAGACAGGATGCCAACTTCCTCGCCTCTCTTCCTCCCCTTCTGCCCCTTCCCTTCTTACTTTCTTACTCTGGCAAAACCGAAATTCTGTGCCACTTTACCCCCCACACCACAGGCATGGGGCTTCCTGTTCCCACTCCAGCTGTTGGGCTGCCTGGGACACGTCCTGTCCCCTTCTGCCCTGGTTAGTCCTCCTCTGCCTGCCACTTCCTCCAGGAAGGAACCCGGGCCTCCTCTGAGCCTCCCCATCTCCTTGGGCCTCCGTCTGTCAGAAATTTGGCTCCCTGCAACTGAACTGACGTGTGTGTGATGTCTCCCTCCCTGTGGGCTGCATCTCTCTTACTAGGGGTGGGGCTGGGCTGCCACAGTTCTCTCTGAATGACCAGTCCCTAGGCCAGTGCTCAGGAACCACTGCCAAAGTAACCCATGGACACAGAGAGCAGGGGGCCTCCACGGCTCCCACTGGGGAAGTGGTCCCTTCACCACAGGGACCAAGACATGCGTGTCCAAGAACCATGGAGTCTCCATGCAGACTGTGGGATCTGGCCTCAGCTGGCCCATATGGCATGAGAATAAAACCAGCAGGGGAATCACCAAGTTCAGGGAGCCTGTGCCAGTTTCCTGGGCTTTCCTGGCAGTGCTGTGTTTCTTGTTTAAGGCTCGAGTTTAAGGCCCAACAGCTGTGAAGTGGGAGGAAGTTGAAACCAGCTTGGCAGAGGAGATTCTACATTGCCATGGGGCAAGGGGAAGCCTCATGATGGGGACGCCTTGGACTCAACCCTTGCCCATTTGCCTGTGGCTGCTGGGCAGAATGGGACCCAGGGGACATTGCTGAACATATAGCATCAAGGAAGTTGTGCTTTATGCTGCTGTCAAATTATAACTGGTTATATCGAAGTCTTGTATAATCAAAATTACCCTTGGGAAGCTTGTAAATTGCCCATGCCACACAGTTGGGGGAAACCACACCGTGCAGGGATTGCCCATGTCTGTTCTTATTGCCTCATGACTACCTCTCTGGGCCAAGTTGTCATCTTCCCAAGCCTGGGGTACTGCAGTCACCTCATATTTTGAGTCTTCCTGCCTCTTCCCTTTTGTCTATTTCCTGGTCGTAGCATGGAAATTCCCATATACCAGGAATCCTTTTCATCCTGCACAAACTGGGTCAGCTGGTCACTCTACACCACATCTTCTCAGGTTTAAAACCAAGTCCTTTCGTAGCCCCTATGACCCCATATGCACCAATACCATCAATGCCCCATGGCCAACCTAGACTCTCTCCAACCTCATCTCTACACCTTTGGCCTCACATCTTCTGCTCCAGCCCCACTGGACTCTGTGCTGGTCCTCGGTTATGCCAAGTATGTTTCTGACTCAGGGCCTTTTGCACCTGCTATTCCCTTTGCCAAGAATTTTGTTACTTTTTGAGATGGAGTCTTGCTCTGTTGCCCAGGCTGGAGTGCAGTGGTACAATCTTGGCTCACTGCAACCTCTGCCTGCTGGGTTCAAGCGATTCTCCTGCCTCAGCCTCCCACATAGTTGGGACTACAGGTGCATACCACAACACCCAGCTAATTTTGTTGTTGTTGTTGTATTTGTTTAGTAGAGATGAGGTTTCACCATGTTGGCCAGGCTGGTCTTGAAATCCTGACCTCAAGTGATCTGCCCGCTTTAGCCTCCCAAAGTGCTGGGATTACAGGCCTGAGCCACCATGCCCAGCCTGCCTAGAATTATTTCCTCCCACATATCCATATTGCTGTCTCCCTTTTTTCTGGCCTTGCCTTATGTGCACCTTTATCAGTGAGACCTCTCCTATATAAAAGAGTCCCCCTCCCTGTGAAGGGTAGTTTCCAACAGTAGCTGCCTCAAACACCTTCCCTCCTTGTATGTGTATGCCACTCCTTATAGCAAAAGGCAGCAAGGTTTTTCCCACCCTTTGACTCTGGGCTAGATTTTGACTCCATCTACCAGTACACATGGTGGAAATAACACTGTACCTGCCCATGTCTCATATTGAGAGCTTTCCCTTCCTCCCTCTTGAAATCCAGCTTCCATGTAAGAAATCTGCCACTCCTGAGACCACTGTGCTGTGAGGAAGCCCCAGCAAGCCTGGTGGAGAAGCCACTTGAAAAGAGATGCCCAAGAACCCCCAACTGTTCTAGCTATCTCAGATTAGGTGCCAGACAAGTGAGAGGACATGCCCACTCAGTTGGTGCAGCACCAGCAGGCTCCACATGGAGCAGAAGAACCACTCAGCTGAGCCCAGCCCAGATGACAGAATTGCAGAAAATAATAAATTGGTGTTGTTTTAAATGATTACATTTGGGGTTTGTTATGTGGCAATGGATCACTGAAACCTCCCTTCAACCTGAGTCATCAGATCTCCCTTAGTCTGCTTTATTTTTCTTCTAACTAACTTCCAACTAACAAGCCATTTAGTTCCTTCTTTATTCCTTGTGTTTCTTGGCTCCCCCTGTTAGAATCTGTGCTCCCTAAGGACAGGGTCTTTGCCACTTTGTTCCACCTATACCAGAGCCTGGCTCATCCTTGATATTCAATACATATTTACTGAAGAAGTGTTCAATGGCTCTGCACAGTTATACACAATACATAGCAAAAATGGTTTATACCACATTTTATCAAAATATGCTTGGCTAAATCCTGGCGCGGCACTGGTGTTGTGAAAGGTCCCACACAATGGGAGCACTTGGGAACTGAGGGAACAGGCTCTCATCTCTGTTTCACACCCACTGGGGGTACACTCTCATGGAGGGAAGGAAGAGCAAGCAAAACTACCCACATGATTCAAGTGGCAAGTGTGGATTATTTTCTCTTATTTTCTTCTATAGAGCAGGTACTGTTTAGGTTATTTTAATGTATGTACAATGTGTCTTTATTCTACATATGCAGATAAAAATATAGATAAGAACTTTATATGCCCAGATATTGTACCCATCCAGCCTTCTTCCTTGGAGATTTCCTTTACTTCCAGCTTCCCTGGGTTCTTCAGTGGTAATTGTCTTCCAGGCCTGCTGGGAGGGCCAAGCTTGATGTTGATGAAAGAACTGGAGCTCCCCAATCACATGCATCACCTGGCAGCTTGTTAAAAATGCAGCTGCCCAGGGCCCATCCCCTAAACATTCTGGTTTTGTATTTCTGGGGTGGAACCTGGGAATCTTAATTTTGGACATATTCTAGGTGTTATTTCAGAGCAGTAGACTTTCGGGGGATGGGTGTTCTCTCATGAATTCTAACTGTGCTTGGCGATGCTTTCATTCATTTTCTAGAGCTGCTGTAACAAACTACTACAAACTGTGTGGCTTAAAACTGCAGAAATGTATTATCTCACAGTTCTGGAGGCTAGAAGTTTAGAACTCAATTTCACTGTGCCAAAATCAAGGTGGCTTCAGGGCTGTGCTCCCTGCAGAGGGTCTAGGGCAGAATCTGTTCCTGGCCTCTTGCAGCTTCTTGTGGCTGCTGGCACTCTATGGCATGTGGCCGCAGCACTCTGATCCCTGTATCTGTGGCCACATCATCTTTTCTTCTCTGCCAAATCCCCTTTGCATTATAAGGACACTTGTGATGACAATTAGGGCACACTTGAATAATCCAGAATGATCTGTCCATCACAAAGTTCTTAGCTTGGCCACATCTGCAAAATCCCTTTTGCCATATAAAAGTATCATTCACATGTTTAAGGGCTTAAGACCCAGATTATCTTTTGGGGCCATTACTTGGCCTAATACAACTCTTCCCAGGAAGAACAATGGCTCAGAGAAGCTAAGTGACTTTCCCAAGGCCACACAGCTATACAGAGACCCAGTTTGAATTCACCTTCATCTACACCACAATCAATTCAAATGTGACTGAATTTATAACCCCAAGGTATTTTTGTGCAAGATTTCAAAGATCATGCAAGCTGTATATAGTGATGGGATAATTCACAGTAAAGGCTGATCGAGATCATGCATTATCAGGAAATAAAAGATATTTTCATTTTCAATAAAAGAATATGGACACCAAAAGTAGTTACCCACCCACCCTCAAAAATAAAAATCATCATCATTACAAAGGGACTAATGCTTCCTACCCTTGGATGAAGTGAAGGATCATATTCAGACCAGTGTGCATATAGCAGACTCTTGAGAAAGAGATGCCTATCTCCAGGGTTCACATTTCACCCAATTCTTGCAGGGCCATGTGAAGTTAGAGCTAATTTCGGTAATCACCCCATCTTAATAACATGTTCTACAATCTTGGGCAGTGACTCAGAGAAGCAGCCAAAACTAAACAAATAAATAAATAAATAAATGATAAAAAGAGAAAGAGAAAAAAGCAGAAGGCTTATATACTAGCACCACTGCCCACCCCAGTCAGCTCTACCTTCAAGGAAGTTAAAAAAGGTGAGATAGCCCCCTCCATAATACTGAAGGAGGCTAAGGATTTCTGTGCCCACTTAAGACCATCTATGGTTTTCATTTTAACTTGATTTTGTCTACATAAAAATGCTGAGGGACAGATGTGTTGGTGGCATGCATGGTTTTCTGAGCCTGGCAGTCTCCAGGGCACATGGTAACTAACTTGAGCATGTATCTTCTATGTTCCAGAACCTACTATAATATCTCACAAAAGCTACAATGATTTTAGCTACAAGAAACAGCAAATACATACAACAACCAGACTAAATGATGAAGGGAATTTGTTGATGTAAGATCTGAAAATCTTGGCAGTTAGAAAAGGCTTCAGGAAAGGCTTGATTCAGCATCTCCATGGCTATCAACAAGGCCCAGTTTCTTCCATGTCTCCATCCTTCCCTCCACTGTGTTGGCTTCATCCACAGGCTCATTCCTCTCTCATCACAAAGTGGCTGCCAGCAGCAGTCTGGGCTGCATTCTTCATCTTTCACATCCAGTGCGGATGAAGCATTATCATCATCTGAGGTAATACCCAAGGCTCATTCCCTCATGCCAAGGAAATCAAGGATGTGGACACACAAGGAGTGAGGTTAAGAGCAGATGTTTAATAGGTGAAAGAAAGAGAAAAGCTCTCTCTACTGCAGAGAGTGGGGCTCCCGAGTGGGTCTTCCAGTCTGTGGCAAACTGCAGGAGGTTTTACAGATGAGCTTGAGGAGGTGGTGTCTGATTTACATAGGACACAAAGGATTGGTTGTACCAGGCAGGCCATTTGCATAGCAAGGGAAGAACTGGTTTGGACTAGGTGTGCCATTTGCATAGCTTGTGAAGAAGCTGGCTGCCCCACCCTAATCTTTTATTATGCAGATGGGTTCTCTATCTGGCTGATGCCATGTTGCCTGCTTCTTCACTGTGCACGTGGAGCCTGAGGAGAATGTTTCAAGGAAGAGGGAACAAGCAAGTCAGCATCTGGAGGAACAGGGATGTGAATAGGGATGCAGGGAATTGAAGAATTATTCTGTCTTATCCCAATAAAGGGTCATTTGGGGTATTAAGCTATAAACACAGGCAATTAAATGGATGCATATACATACATAAATAAATACAGAAAACCCACCTATATAATTAAGGGCAGACCACCTTTGTAGAAGGAAGTTAAATTATAGCTCCAGATAACCACCTGGAATATCTTTTTTCCTCCTCCCTTCTTTTTGACATTGCTGTTTAAACCTGTCTTCCTTCCCCTCCACCTACAGAGAAACTTGCTGTGGAGTGAATCTTCACAGAACAATTGGTGATCAATTATCAAAGAGTTGACACTGAGGGCCAGTAGGACGGAGGCTCCATTTCAGAGGCAGTGTGGCAAGCACTTGTGGGTGCTAAGTGTTTATATCTGGCTCAGTTTCTGTGCACCCAGCACTCAACATTTCAATGCATACCTTTGCACACCTCCTGTTCACTATGGCTTGTCTTTCAGCTCACTGACTGATAGCCAAAACCTAATACTTTAAGGGAGAAGAAGAACTAAACCTAGATAATGAGTGGGGGCTTTACAAAATTCCTGATGTTTCAACCCTACCACAAACAAATTAAATTTGTTTTTCTGGCAAAAAGGCTGGAACATCACTATTAGGAGCCTCCCCTATCTTCATCCTCACCCCTCCTGTGATTCTGCTGAGAAGTTAGAATTGAGAATAATGGATCTAATTCTAGAAGGTTTGCAGAGAATTTTGATGGGGTAAAAGAATTGTCCACAAGGAAATATCTGTATCTCTTCAATAAACAAAGGAGGGAGGCAAGATGATGGAGTAGGACACCTTAGAGAGAATGACTACACAAAACTTAATCTAAAAGAATGAAGTAAAAGAGAATAGATTGCATTCATTAAATGGCTGGGGTTTAGCTGAATACAAGACTGCCAAGAATAAAGATCACACATCCCAATCTCCATTGCAGCCATCTAAGGCCATGGGATAGTTTTGGTCTGTGGTTTGTGAGCAGAAGTGAGGTGCACAGCTTCCAGGGTGAGCCCTAAAAGGGAAAGGATGTCCTCTTCACACTCCTTTCCTGTTTCTGTCCTCACAGAGGCAGCACTGTGTTGCATGGCTCCAGAGAGCACCACTCTCCTTGTGTTCCATGCAACATGCCCACGAGTTATGCATTGGGGCACCTGGCTGTAAATCATCGCCAACCCTGTGAATGAAGCAACACCCCAGGGAGGGTGGAGAAGTACAGAGGAAGGAGCCAGGGCCCCGATGAAACAAACATTTCTTCCAGAAATTTCCCAAGCCCAGACCATTGCATGAAAAGAGAAATAAAATACTCTTTTGTTTCCATCACATTGTTTTTGGTCTCAGTTGGAGCAGCCGACCCTATATTGCAACAATTAGACTCAATCACCCTCATTATTAGGAAAGTCAGCTCTGCAGCAATTCTTCCCTTAAGCACCACAGGGTGTTTTGGGCGTTAAAGGAAAAACCTTAGAAAAACCTTACATTTAGAAAAATTAAATGTAACAGAATTTAATTGAGTGAAAAATGGTTCTTGAATTGGGCAATCCCCAAAACAGGATAGGTTCAGGGAGGCTTCCAGGCTACCGCGTGGTCGAGGATGATTTATGGGCAGAAAAAAAGAGAGTGACATATAGAAAATGGAGGTAAGGTACAGAAACAGCTGGATGGGTTCTAGCTTGGCATTTGACTTGTTTGAACATGGTTTGAACAGTTGGCCGTCTTTGATTGGCTGAAACCCAGAGATTGGTACTAGAGTTGGTTATAGCCTGTTAACACATCCAGTTAGGTGATAGTTCACTATGTAGGAAGAAACATTTAAACTAAACTGAATTTAACATGGGTAAGACGAGGCCTTTTGTTAAGGGGTCATGAGGTTGAAGGCAACTTTCACCTCCAGAGCCCCTGCCTTCTGTGCCTGGATGCCCAGAGGGTCATCAGCCTGTGACATCACATAAGATATCATCCATCCTCCTGTGAGAACCCTAGCAGGGTAAAGATATGGCAAAACCCAGACTGCTGTATTCGTTGCTGTATACCTAGAGTCCATCACTGTACTAGCACACAGTAGGGCTCAGAGGTGCTGCTTGCTCAGTAAAGGACTGAATGAACACATCGATGGCTATAGCCAGTGACTGATGCACCAGGCGGGTGTTCGCGTTCCTCCATGCTTTGGCTCCATCCAACCTATCTGCTTCCTCTACAACGTCTTCTTCCTGTGTGGACCAACAGCAGCAACAGCGCCTGGGGACTTGTTAGAATGCAAACTCACGGGCTGCTCTCCAGACTGCCCAAGTTGGGAGCTCTGGTGCTGGCACAGGGTGCAGTAGTTTGTGTTTTAATGCACCCACCAGGCGATTCCAATGCTCACTTGAGTTTGAGAGCCACTGCTCCCCATGACTGTTTCACAAATTGCACAGCACAGCCATTTCTTTGTTGTTCCCTCTGCCTGGGATGCCTTTCTCCTTATCTCTGCCGGTAGCAGCCTCACTCATGCTTGGGGGACTCTGAACATACCATCTCCTCCAGAAAGTATCCCCAGAGCCCCACAATCTGGAGGAATAACTCCCTGGGGATACTCAGAGGCTGTGCTTGTCTCTTCAATCCCTGGTTTATTCAGGCTAGAGCTTCCTGCCTCCCCAGCTGGGATGTGAGCTCCTTTCCGCAGTACTAGGTTTTCCTCAACTCCCCAGCTCCTGGCTCCATCGGGCCAAACTTACAATGGTATTCAATAAATGCTGCTGGTTTGAATAATACCACAGACCATCAATCTAGTCCACGCCTAGATATAGACTCACAAAGAAGAAAGCCAGGTGGCACACAGCGATTTTTGTCACATTCTCAAGAGCAACCTCTTACAAACGCACATCTCTACTCAAATGCATTTCTGAAAAAGAAACAGATAAAATTATGCCTAACAGTGAGGAAAGGAAAAAAATTAACATAAATCAAGCATTGCCCATCTGTCAGCACTGTCTTTGCTTTTTTCTGTCTTATTATTCCTCACCACTCAGGTGGATACGTGTAATTATTCCTCTTGAAGACGGTAATACTCAGAGATGATAAGTGACTCGCCTGATGTCACGCAGCCTAAACCCAGGCACCTGTCATTGTAATGCTCTTCCAACATGCCAGTTCATGTAAAAGGAATGGATACAGTAAGATGAGGGGGAAAAAAAGGCTTTTGGGAGGCCAGGGTGGGCGGATCACAAGGTCAGGAGATCAAGACCATCCTGGCTAATGTAGTGAAACCCCATCTCTATTAAAAATACAAAAAAATTAGCCAGGTGTGGTGGCGGGCGCCTGTAGTCCCAGCTACTCGGGAGGCTGAGGCAGGAGAATGGCGTGAACCCGGGAGGTGGAGCTTGCAGTGAGCCAAGATTGTGCCACTCACTCCAGCCTGGGAGACAGCGAGACTCTGTCTCAGAAAAAAAAAAAAAAAAAGCTTTGCAGGAATTGACTTTTTCTACCCTTGTTTATGTCATTCCCAAACTACCATCTCTTTTACAAAGGGGCAGTTTCTGCCAATGGGAGGCGTAATGTGTAGCCGTTGCTGAGGCTAACAGAAATGTTTGTCATTCCATAGGCTGTTTACTGGGTTGGGCCTTATCGGGTTAGACTCCAACCCGGTTTAAAAGTGAGAGTCACAAAACAAATGCTGGTGAACAGTCTGTTACTCACTTGGCATTAAGTAAATTCCAGTAACATTATAAACAGCCCAGGGGCAGACAGCCCGGGGGAAAGGACATGGACCCAGGCAATGCCTGCCCCTGAGTCTGTATTTCTGAATTCTCATATAAACACTCCAAGCTCGTGCGTTGTGCTGTGTCATAAACTAAATGGTCAAATCTAGCGTTTACACATGTCTGCCAACTCACCTGGGTTGAAAAGCCACTCACAATGCCGTTCTTGCGTTGTTCAGAACTTCAGTTTCCTGACTGGGCAGCTGTGATGACAGTAACAGGGTCTACCTCTGGGTGGCTGTGAGGATTTGGGATATGCATTAATGTACCTGTTCCACTGCCTGCCTTGGGGCAAACTCGGTGAATCTTCACTGCTGATGTCCATCCAGTGCCCGGTCTGACCTAGGGTTTTTACACATGCTGCTTCCAAATTCTCATAGCAAAACCAAGGCTGAAATGTGATTCCAGAGGCTCAGGGAGAGAACACAGAGGCAAAGCTGGCAGGTAATCGCGCCTCTTCTGACTTCACGCCACTGCTCCTTCTCTTCCAGACAAGGTCTTCAGGCCTGGTGAGGGTTGGTGTCATTTGTGGGACAAAAGAGCCCAAATCAAGCTGAGTTGAAGCAATAAATACCCTATCCTGCTTCCAGATCAAAGTCCTTATTTAAAATGCATATGCCATGCGTAGTAGGGCAAAGCCCGCCACCTCCAATGCCTCCCCTGTTCGCCCAGCAGTGCTGTGAGAGAGGTGGCAGATGCGGCATGGTGGCCCACATACACATTTGCAAGCTTGAGTTCTGATGTCAGCTCTGCTCCTTATCTTCTGTATATCCTTAGGCAAATGTCTGCACCTCTGAGTTTCCACTGTTTCCTCCCCTACAAAATGGGCAGGAGAAGAACTAAGCTTCTTTGTTCTGAAGATCCACAGGTGCAGAGCAGGGCAGAGTAGACACTCAGTAACGGTGGCCACTTATCTCTCAACTCATGCTAAGGAAGGAAAAGAAAAGCAGAGATGTTAAGTGCCTTACCCAAAGATATTGGCTTAGTGAGAGGTGGGACTAGGAACTAAACCCTGGAACTGTTCCATGATAGACAACTCCAATGTCCCCATCTCACCATCTGCCAATGCTCCCACCCCCATTACATCAACCTCTACCTTTAGGAAGTTGCCAGTCTCCTAAAGAGAATAGAAGCAGCTCAGTACAAGGGGAATCAAAGCACCTGCAAAAAAGGCACAAGCTAAGAGATGTGAGAGGTCTTAGGAGGGAATAATCCTAGTTTGGAGAAAGGTTCTAAGCTTCCAGGAGGAGGTGGTGCAAGTGTTGGCTCTTGAATGAGCAAGGTTGGAAGTGCAGGAATGCTGGCCTGGCATGTGGAAGCCTGCCAGGGGCTGGGCATTGGGATGGCCCTGGGATAGGCCTTTGAGAGGCTGGCAAGGCTGCACTGGGAACAAAATGTGTGCTTCTCTCTGGATTCTTCCACCTCCCACTCCCTTCCTGGGAAATGACCCAAACCCTCACCTTCTATCCTGTGCTGAGTCCTAGTGTCCTGAATTGGGAGAGAAACCAGTATCCACTGTGCAGTTCCTTGCTAGGGACACTACTAGGTCTCCAATATAGAAACAAAATTCTTCACAGTCAAGGTGAGATTGGCAAAGGGAGTTGCTTGAAGTCACAAGGATGGAAGGGAAAGAAGCCAGGATTCCAACTGCATTATCTCTGGTTCCCAAACCCAGCATCTTTCCATCAAAACACGCTACCTTGAAAGCCCAAGAAAGTCTGTATTTGGAGAAAAATAAAGCCTTGGGGCGGAATGGTAGCGCCTCCTTAAATAATGGCACAGTAGGACTATTAATTGCTCAGTAGCAAATGTCTATGGAGTGTTTATTATATGCCAGGTACTCTTCTAAGGGCTTTTGATATTTTAACTTAATTCCTCACGGCTGCTGCTGTGCCCTATAAGGGAGGCACTATTATTATAATCAGCTTCTATTTCACACTAGGAAATTGACACACAGAGTTTAAGTAGCTTGCCTAAGGGCATATGGTTAATAGGATTTAAAGATTAGATTTGAGTCCAGGCAGCTGGGATCCAGCTTACAGCTCTAACTAAAATAATGTGTAAGGTTGGTCAGGCTGTGCACTGCACAAGGGCGCCTGGCCACGGGGGCACAGAAAACCTGAAATCCAGCCGGGATTCTGCTCTCTGGGGCTGCTTGGAGGAAGAGGCACCACTTCCTTACTTACAAGAACTTACACACAAGAACTGCCAAGCCAAGCCAAGTCTCTTGGAAATGTCAGCTGCTGACTGCACCGTGGCATTTGCTGACAGCATGATTGATTTCTCTTTTTTTGCTCCTTTTTAGATCATGACCTTCCCAAAGCCATCTAGGAGTACAGATAAAAATGCACAGTGCATGAAAACTGTGAAATGGAGTCCCACCACCACCTATGGTGGGGAAAAGCCTTTGAACGCCACCTGGCTCTGACATTCTTCCTTTAGGTGATGAAAATGAGCCCTGGAAGTCTTTGCAGGGGCCTCTGGGCAGGTATGCCAGGGTGTGCAGGTGCACACCACTGACCCAGCCGTCCCTCTTCTAGGAATCAGTCCTGATGCAACTCTCAGCAACCTGTGCCGAGATCTCTGTGGAAGCATTGTTTGCAAGCGCAGATAATCAGAAACCACCCAAAAAAATTATAAAGAAGACATTGGGCAAATCAACAATGGTATGCTGAGATTTGGATTGCCAAATTGACCTTGAAGTGAAGGAGGCAGATTTGCTTGTAATAACAGTGAAAGTGATACAAGATCTACTTGAAGTGCAGAATATCATGTTCACCATGAGACACTGGTAAATAATGTTTTCATGTAAGTATATATATGTAATCATTAGGCTGAAGGCAGCAAAGAGCGTGGTTGAGTCCAAGTGTTATGGAATAAGACTGCTTGGGTGCAAACCTTGGCTCCTACACTAGCCAGGTGAGGATGGGGGAGTTACTGGACTAATTTTTTTTTTTTTTTTTTTGAGACAGGGTCTTGCTCTGTCATCCAGGCTGGAGTGAAGTGGCACAATCATGGCTCACAACAGCCTCAAACTGCTGGGGTCAAGCAGTCCTCCCACTTTAACCTCCTGAGCAGCTGGGACTACAGTCATGCCACCACCATGCCCAGTTAATTTTTAAATTTTTCGGTAGAGATGGTATCTCTCACTATGTCACCCAGGATGGTCTTGAACTCCTGGTCTCAAGTCATCCTCCTGCCTCAGCCTCCCAAAATGCCGGGATTACGAGCCTGAGCCACCATGCCTAGCCACGTTTGACTTCTTGCCTCTCAGGAGTAAGGGCTCGGAGGGAGCCTGATATCCTGGGTTTGAGTCCTGGTTTGCTATTTCCTTCCTACGTGATCTGGACCAAGTGACTCATTCCGAGTGTGTCTCAATTTCTCCGCATGTAAGCTGGACGTGCAGATGGTACTTACCTTAGTGAGCGGTTGCATGCTGCCTTCTCAGGAGGTCTGGGGCACATGAGGCCCCAGGAGTGTTAGTTATGCTGAAGCCTGCAAGAAAATGCTGAAGAAATGCACACAGCCAACATTGGTTATCTCTGAGGAATGTTTACTGTTGGACTCACATATTTCATAGCATTTTTGAAAGTAGGAATAAGTGAGTCTTGCAATTAGGAAAAAAAAAATCACGCACTGCAAAAGAATACCTTTGCAAAAGGCCCTCTTGGAGAGGTAACTATGGCCTTCTAGTACATTCCCTAGAATAAAGGGCCGGTGCACTCAAGCAGCCTGCAGGCCACCCCTCTGCGTCACCATCTCTACCCTACGGTGCACTGGGCTTTCCATTGTCACTGTTCTTACCCCTGGGGGCTGTCCCTTGATAGGTCAGCCTCTCCCACAGTCCTGGGAGCTGTCCAAGGACAGGGATTAGAGCTAATTGATCCTCTCTGCATCTCTGGGTCCTGGTGTAGTGGTTGGTACACAGTAGTAGGTGCCTAATGAAGGTCTGCTGAGTACTTGAGGGATTACTGAAGGAAGTTACTTCTGTAGCCTGACAATAAACACGCTCCCTTCTGACCCCTCAGGAATGCTCTTGGCACCCGTTCCCAAGTCAGGCCCTAAAAATGAACACTGTGTTAATGACACAACAAAACAAGACATTCCAGACTCAGCCTCGGGCGGCTGACTCTTGGGGCTGCCGTGCCTTTGGCCAGCAGCTGCAGAGGCTGTCCTCAGGGAGGGGACCTCCAGCCCTTCCAGTCCAGAGCCACAGCCTCCTGGGACAGGCAGCAGACCATGAAAATGAGGGGTGCAGCCGTGGCCACAGATTCACTTTGTATATTAACAGGAAGAGTTTTCCTTTCCATACATGCATCAGTGTGCCCTCCCCCGAAACAAACAAATAAACAAACAAGCAAAGATAAAAGAAAGAAAAGAGGAGAGACAGAGGGTGGGACATGAGAGGGAGGGAGGAATGGAGGGAGAGAAAGGAAGAGAAAGAAAGCAATAAAGAGAGAGAAAAAAAAGAAAGGAGAAGAAAAGAACAAGGGAGGGAGAGAGGGAGCAAGGAAGGAAGGAAGAAAGAAAGGGAGGAAGGGAGGGAGATGTACCTTTTGTAGACAGACCCTCTATCTGACTCCCCCTGACATTACTTTAGAGAGATTAAATATTCAGCATTATTCATCTTTCGTTAAAAACACCAAGACAAGCTTGTGGGCCATATGATGCCTGCAACTTCAAAATTCCTGAAGCTCTTTTCCATTTTACAGATGAGTAAATGGAGAGGCTACAGTTTGCCCAAGGTCACTGGGAGTGAGTGAGTGTCCACCAGACAGATTTCTGACTTCCCAGTCCAGACCCTTCCCTCTGCTCTGGCCCCTCGAGGCCAAGGGTGTGAATACCCCAGAGGCAGGATCTGTCATGGGAGAAGCTGGACCTACCTGCCTCCTTCAGATCCCCAGTCCCACCTCGTCCCAGGAACCCACTGTCATAGTGGGAGTCCACGTGGCCTTTTTAACAGATGCTGCCAAAAGCAGTGCTTCCAGCCCCAGGAGGGAGATCAGGGATGAGAGACTCAGGTTACTGCAGAGATAGTGGGGTCAGGGAAGACTGGGGCTTCTCTGAAATTATAGGTCAAGGGAAGGGATACTGATGCTGATGTCAGCATTGGAGCTAGACCCATGCGACTGGGAATTTCAGTTCTTCTTCTTCTCAGCGGGGTGAATTTTGACAAGTTATAGAACCAGTCTGGGCCTCAGTATACTAAGGTCTAAAATGGGCTAACACAGAAGGCTGTATGCAAAGTCAGTTTAATATAAATGAGGCCCTAGCCCCAAGTAGGTACTCCTTGGCACAAGAATTCTGGCTGGGCTGAACTTGGCTTTTGTAGGAGAAAATTGAGTTCTGTGGGTTTAGGAGGTGAGTCAGCATTTGGCTGTGGGTCAGTACAAGGAGAAGTTCTGCCCTTATGTCAAGATAAAGGCCAGCTCAGGCCTTATATACTCAGCTCCCCAGATGTACAGGGCAGGGAGAGGGGTTTTTGGGGGGAGGCTTTAGGCCAGGGTTCTTTCTAAGAACATAGGCCCAGGAAACAAGGCCTCTGGTCCTGCCTCTACCTCAATTAGCTGTGTGACTTTGGAAAAGTCACCCAACCTCTCTGAAACCCAGTTTTCAGAACTGGGTTCTGCAGGGAAAATAGCAACTCGCAGGCTGCTTGTATAGAGCAACTGGGTGTGTACAATGCTAGTGCATAGGGAGCCCATAACAAATGTGACTCCCTCCATCGGCCCAGCTCCACCAAATATTAGCTGAGGGGAAGCCCCTTCCAGGGCCTCACTTTCTCCCTGCCTGGATTCCTGTTTGTGTCCAAGCAATGTTCCCAAATGGTAGTTTTTCATGTGCCACAGTTATGATTTTTGCCATAATCCAAGTACACTTTTTAAAACTCATTCCTCTATATTTTTGAAAATTTAACGGATCCCTTTGTATAAATTGAAATATAAAAATTAAAGGAAAACCAGTGTATAGCTGTTCTAAGTGGAGAAGCAGTTTGGCTGGCCTGGGTAAAAATAAACACAATCAAAAGCAAGCAAGATATTAACTTCCAGCTAGTTCCAGCTGCCTGGGGAGGTGCCCAGTCCAGAGGCTATTCTTTCCAGATTAAAAGGAGAGTAGAGGAAGTGTTAGCATCTGCCCTGGTGGGAAACTGAGGCCTGCTCTTCGATGTAACCAGAAGGATCAAAGGAACTGGGAAGAAATTTTGTCTGCTGTGGTTTGATTTTATTTAACACCTTATGCATGTGCCTCAAAAATGATGTTGGTGAACCCCATCTGCATCCCTCTAAGGCTGCTCTCTGGGATAGGCAGGCCTTGGTGGTCTTGTTGGTCATTTCCTCTGTAAAAGGTGAGTGGGTCTGGAAGGTACTCCTATGGGGTGGGGGAAAGGGGAAGGCAGAGTGGAATGGACGACATAACGGGTGTATGGTTGGTAAGGTGGGGTAGGGACCACCTAGAGTTCAGCCCATTCTTTAGTACATCCCAGCTGACAAAGAGTTTCCTCTCAGCAGAAGCCCGTGGGCCAAGCACAGCCTGATCCCCATCACGTCTGTTCTGGGCGGCCATGATGCTTGGCTGAGGGCAGCAGGAAGTGAGTGGGCGTCAGGCGGAAGTCTTTCTGAAGGGCTGTAGGGTGGTGTCAATGACAGCCATAACTCACAGTAACAAGAGCGGGACAGAAATACTGAGATGCTGGTCACATGAAGCGTGTGCTCAGGGAGGAGAAGACGACTGGGACCCTAACAGAGAAAATAACCACAACTAATGATCCAGACAATGGCTTCACTGGTGGCATAGGCATGGTCTAGGAAATAAAACTGGGAGATCCACCAAATCTGTTTTTCCCCATCCTAAAGCTTGCAAGAAGCCTCCCACACAAAGTTTAAGTAACTTTTATTTTGTCACAGATGTATTTTGATGTTAAAATTGCTGCCCTTTATTGGGTCCTGACCATTGTGTGAGCTCATCTTGTTTGCTCTTCACGGCAGCCTGTGATTCGATTATGATTATTCTTACCTTATGTCTGAAGAAAGCAAGAAAGACCCCAGGAGGTGATGTGACCAGCCAGGATCACACAGTCTCTAAGAGCCAGGGCTGGGATTCAAACCTCCAGGCCAAGTGTGGTGGTTCACCCCTATAATCCCAACACTTTGAGAAGCTGAGGTGGGAGAATTGCTTAAGCCCAGGAGCTTAAGCCCAGGAGCAGCCTGGGCAGCATGGAGAAACCCTGTCTCTACATAAAATAGAAAAATTAGCTGGATTCACTGGTGCACACCTGTAGTCCCAGCTACTTGAGAGCCTAAGTTGAGAGGATCACTTGACTCCTGGAGGTTAGTGCTGTAGCCTGGACAACAGAGCAAGACCCTGTCTCAAGAAAAAAAAAAAAAAAAAAGCTAACACAAATCTCCAAATCTCTGACTCCATGGTAACCTGCCACAGGATGGGAATGGAACAGGGGACTCCCATACCTGAAGGGACAAGTGTGACATGGACTTGCTTTGGTAACTTAGAGAGATAAAACTGAGAAATAAGGGTAGACGTTGCTGAAAATTGAACAGAGCATCTGGGTGTTGGAATGGACTCCCTGGGAGGCACGGGAGATACCCCTACAGGGACTGGATCACCCCCACCATGGATGTCGGGCCCAGTGCCTGGCCTGGGGGACATATATTGGATGCTCAGCATCAGTACCCATGAATGCGCCTCCATGGGACACTTTCCACACATTACTTCCCCGTCTGCTGGTGAGCTGTGCCTCCTGATTCAGATTTTACAGACTTCTTAGCAGGAGCCCAGAGACATGAAATCACCTCCCCAAAGTCACCTCACCACTGTGAGGCTGAGCAAGACTTGAATCCAGTTTTCCTTTATATCTTCTGTCTCTCAAATCCTCCATCCATCCATTTGTCAGCATGACTGTCATTTCTGTCTCTAAACTTACCCCGCCCCAGCCACTTCTCCCCACCTTGCCCATCCTGCCCTGGTCCGGCCACCATCATCTCTCCACTGGGCCACTCCAAGGGCCTCTTCTTTGTTTCAACCCTTAACCCCGTGGAAGTTGAGTTACCACACAGCAGCCATGGGGATCTTTTTCAAAAGCAAAAGTGCTTTTTCTTTTGGCTGAAAGGCTTCTGCTGGTCTCACAGCAACTTAGAATAAGGTCCAAACTCCCTCTGAGGCTCTGCAAAGCCTTCCAAGGCCCTGCCTGTTATGGATAAACTGTGTCTCCCAGAAACTCCTATGTTGAAGTCCTAAACCCCAGGACCTCAGAATGTGACGACATTTAGAGAGAGGGTCTTTAAAGAGGTAATTAAGATAAAATGAGGCTGCTAGTGTGGGGCCTAATTCAATATGACTGTTGTCCTTATAAGAAGAGACTGGGACACATACAAACAGAGGGAAGACCCCACGAAGGCACAGGGAGAAGATGGCAAACAAGCCAAAGAGGTAGGTCTCAGAAGAAACCAGTCCTGCTGACACCTTGGACTCAGATTTCCAGCCTCCAGGATTGTAAGAAAATAAGTGTCTGTTGCTTAAGCCCCCAGTCTGTGGTACTTTTTTATAGCAACCTGAGTGGACTAACACACTGCCCTGAGACTTTCCCTTTGCTCTGTGCTCCAGCCACACACTGGCCTCCTCCAAGTTCCTGGTACTGACTATGAACACTCCTGCCATGAGGCCTTTGCATGGGCTGAACCCTCTGCCTGCCTTGCCCTCCTGTACACAAACAGAAAGATAACTCTGGAAGCAGGATGTGGAATGCATTAAGAGAGAAAGTTAAATTGATTTAATAAATATTCCCTTAGCACTCGCCCTGGGCCAGGCACTGAGCCAGCTCCAGAATTGCAGAGAGAGATGAAGAGGTTCCTGAGCCCCTGAGGAGGGTGCTCAGGACCCCGGGAGGAGACAGACTGATTTTGACAATAGGGGTAGGAGGGGTGGGATAGAGATTTTGCAGTTGGGTGAAGAACCAAAGAGGCACAAGGTATATCCCAGTCTTGGGGAGTGCAATGGACTGAATGTTTGTGCCTCCTCCAGCTTCATAGTTAAAGCCTGAATCTCAGTGTGATGGTGTTTGGAGGCGAGGTGTTTGGGAGGCAATTAGGATTAGAGGAGGTCATGAGGCTAGGAGCCTTGTGATGTAACTGCCCTTATAAAAAGAGGAAGAGACATGAAATCTCTGTCTCCTCCATGTGAGGACACAGCAAGACGGTGGCCACCTGCAAACTGAGAAGCGAGCCCTCATCAGACACCAGATCTGCCAGCGCCTTGATCTTGGACTTCCCAGCCCCCAAACTTGTGAGAAATGAGTATGTTCTTTAAGCTCCCTAGTCTGTGATGTTTGTTTATGGCAGCCCGGGCAGACTAAGCTGGGGAGGATAAAGCCCACAACTGGCTGTCAGGACACTGAGTTTACATCCCTATTCTGCTGTGGTGACACTAGGTAAGGGTTTCCCTTCTCTGGGCCCCAGTTTCCCCATCTGTAAAGAAGAGACAATAAACCTTCCCTCTAAGCATTTATGCCCTGATTGTAGAAGATTCCTTCACCTCAGCTGTTCAGTGCTGAGGGTCTGGAGAAGTTTTCTTTCCAGCAAAAGATGGATCCTGCACCTTTCAGGCTTGCAGCTGCCTGAAGACACCCCCAGACCACAGTGGTGGGGGTTGGGGAGACAGATGCAGGCAGAAATCTCACACAGCACTTCTTCCAAGTACCTGGGGTCATCGCTGGGGCTGAGTCGTGCAGGTCTGGGGAAGCATGGGACCTACCCGTCCCCTCCCTGGTTAAATATTTGCCAGCTTTGGCCCCATCTCCAGAGGAGTTCGACCAACCAGCCTAGCAAATCCATCTGGATATGGCCTTGTGTGCACGAAGGCTTAGGGCTTAGGCAGCACTTTTGTTATTTGAGTTTTTATTTAACTAGAAGAGAAAAAAAGCAGATAACTGGTTCTCTCCCTCCCATATCCCCCACCTCACTGCCCAGCCAACCTTGGCTCCTCTCAGGCCCAAGGCTGACCAGGGCTGGCCAGGCAGCCCTTGCAGAGGAAAGAGCAGCAGGTTTTTTGTTTGTTTGTTGTTTGTTTTTTTGAGACAGAGTCTTGCTTTGTCACCCAGGCTGGGGTGCAGCGGCGCGACCTCAGCTCACTGCAACCTCTGCCTCCCAGGTTTAAATGATTCTCATGCCTCAGCCTTCCATGTGTCAGGCGTGTGCCACCACACCACACCCAATTAATTTTTTGCATTTTTAGTAGAGATGGGGTTTCACCATGTTGGTCAGGCTGGCCTCGAACTCCTGGCCTTAAGTTATCCACCTGTCTCAGCCTCCCAAAGTGCTGGGATTTCAGGCATGAGCCGGCACGCCCAGCCAAGAACAGCAAGTTCTCATGCAGAGAATGCTGGGTCAAAATTCTTGCTCTGCCACTGGGGTCATGTATCTTTGACAATTCCCTTCACCTCTCTGGGCATTGCCCCACCCTGAGCTAATGGAGGCTCCAGGCAAGAGCCCCTTAGGTCTCAATCCTCCCTCTCCGCCCCACCACTACTCACCATTTCCCCTGCCCTGCCACGCTCACTGCAGCTCTGATGGGCTGCTCTTTCCCTTCTCAGCTTTTGAGTTTCTGTCTTAGTTGCATCTGCCCCTTCCTGATTGCCTGATGGTAGTGGCCAGACTCAGGGTCGGACATCTGGGTTCAGGGTCAGACATCTGGGTTCAGATCCCATCTGCATCATTTTCTTGTTAGGAAAAATTACCCCACCTCTGTCAACCTTGATACTCTGTCTATAAAATGAGGGCTGAGAATCAGATCTTCTTGGGGTTCTTAGGAGAATAAAGATGATGGTGCACGTGTTGTATTTTCATGAGCAGGAACCTAAAGACCAGCACTTCTATTAATGAGACCATCCTGTCCCCCTACCCCCTTTCTTGCCTTCCCTCACACTAGGTTGGTTAAGATGCTGACCTCTTATTCCCCAGTACCATACCTGGCTCTGCAAAGCACACATCACTGTAGGTATTTAGTGTCATGCTTGTTTGTGTTTGGCCAGAAGTGTCTAGAGGGCGGAGACCAGGTCTCATTTATCTTCCAACCCCCAGGTCAGCAAGCACTTGATCAGAGCCAGTTTCTTGAGTGAGTGAATGCACGGGTGAATGAATAAATGAATTGCCAATGACCTTTTCTGCCCTGTGAGGAAACGCTCTTGGTCTTCACCAATCAATAGTGATCTGTGTCCCAGTTTCTAAGTCGTGCCCTAGAAAACGATCGCTGAGCTTCAAATGCACAATACAGTGTTGCGTGGACCAGATGCTGGCAGGGTAGGGAAGGGAGGTCACAGAGGTGGTGTGGGCCAGCCTTGGCACCCTGGATGCTTCCCGCTGTGGGAGAGGAACATCACACACACACGTGTCTTTTCACACCCACGCATGTCTTGTCTTTCTGCCCACCCCACTAGTGGGCTTACAGCACTTCTACTCAGAGTTGGCCCTGTCCCTTGGAGAGGGTCCTTAAATTACATCTGAGGGCCACCCTGCATATGTTTGTATGAATCACAAGACCTAGAGTTCAGATCCCATGAGGAAGAATACTATACCTAGGCCAGGGGGATGCAGCCACCGACCCACTTTGAAGCTCAGCTCTGGAATGGGCCAGCACCCTGTAGTACCACAAGGTCGATTGGCATCTTCTTAAGGAGCTTAATAAAATTCTAAATTATTAAAATAATAAGAGGATTCTGGGAGATTATATCTAAAAGCACAAATAGCATCACAGAAGTTCCCAAACAGATTTGTTTTTCTATTTACTGTTTCCACTTTAATTTGTTCAACCCATATTTCCCAAGGGCCTACTAGGAGCCAGGCATTGGGCTGTGCTCTGAAGATACACAGCCCAGTGAGGCCCAGTGAGACCCAGTCCCTTGGTGGCCAAGAGACCTCTTGGGGGAGAAGGGGATGCTGCTGAGACCGGCCCAGAGAGCAGAACTGCCCTGAGGACTCCTGTCCTGAGGCTTCTGAGTTACTGGGTACCCCTCGGGGCCAAGTTCGGGGCCCTGAGCTACAGCTTTTGTCTCCTGAATTCCCACAGTTACCTCACAAGGTTGAGAGCAAATAAGTCTTCTCCATGAGGAAAATGAGGCTCGGAGAGGTTAAATAACACCCATCTTCACACAGCAAACCCACAGCCAAGTCGCCAGGAGCTCAGATCCTGACCAGTTTAACTCCAAATTCCATGTTCTTAACCCCGACATATGTGGCCCAGACAGGACAGAAGTGTTGAGTGAGGGAGGGGTCATTTATTGATTCTCTCAGGTCCAGAGAAAATTTCACAAGAAAATGGGGCAGAGGGCAGGAATCTTATACCATTCCCAGTCCATATGACATTCTGAGTATGTTGGTATTTCTGTTGACATTTTTTGGAGGAGGTTTTGGTGTGGGGTTTGGAATAAGATAGTTTTTGGTCTGAGCATCTGCTCTGCCATTTGCTAGTAGGATGACCTTGGGCAGGTGACTGAATCTGTTCTAACCTCAACTTCACCTATAATGTTTAATGATAAGGATTCGTAAATGCTGGGAGTATGTCACAGATTAACTGCTATATTAGTTTGCTTGTGCTGCCGTAAGACATAACACAGACCTAAACAACAGAAATTTATTTATTTTCTCACAATTCTGGAGGCTGGAAGTCCAAAATGAAAGCTTTGGCAGGGTGACTTTCTTCTGAGGCCTCTCATCGTGGCTGGCAGAGGCTGCTGATAAAGACACACCTGAGACTGGGCAATTTACAAAAGAAAGAAGTTGAATGGATTTATAGTTCCACGTGGCTGGGGATGCCTCACAATCATGGCGGAAGGCAAGGAGGAGCAAGTCACATCTTACATGGATGGTGACAGGAAAAGAGAGCTTGTTCAGGCAAACTCCCCTTTTTAAAACCATGAGGTCTCATGACATTTATTCACTGTCATGAGAACAGCACAGGAAAAACTCGCCCCCATGATTCAATTACCTCCCACCAGGTCCCTCCCACAACACATGGGAATTCAAGATGAGGTTTGGGTGGGGACACAGCCAAACCATGTCAGATGACCTTGGACAGGTGAGTTAATCTGTTCTAACCTCACCTCTTTCACCCATACTATGTAATGACAAGGAATTCCTGCATGCTGGGGGTATGTTAAGGATTATCTGCTATATTAGTTTGCTTGTGCTGCCGTAAAAAAGTACCAAAGAACTAAACAACAGAAATTTAATTATTTTCTCACAATTCTGGGGGCTGGACTTTGAAATTAAGGCTTTGGCAGGGTTACTTTCTTCTGAGTCCTCTCATCGTGGCTTGCAGATGGGCTGCTGATAAAGACATACCACAGACCAAATCTGGCTCTGAAAATGACCATGTCCAAGCCCAGCTGGAAACCAACTGCAAGTGGATGAGGAGGCAGCAGACAATTCTAGAGGAGACAATCTTCAAGACATCTGGCTTCTCTCCACCAGTACAAAAATACAAAATAATCAAGGTGCAGGCTGGAGACATGTCTCCAGGTTAAAAGAGACTTAAAGAGCATCACACACACAATATACTGTATGAATCGTGGTTAGATCTTACCTTGATATCTAACCATGATAGTTAACTTCTGACAGTTAATACCTTCAATACGTAAATCTTCATCTGTAGAATTCTTACATAATGTAAGTGTCTTGGGTTTTTAATGGTAGTTCGGTGTGTAACAAACTACCCCAAACTAGTGGCTTGAAACGACAGTTGTTTTACTTATTTGCTCTTGATTCTACAATTTGGACAGGGGATGGCAGCTCAGATGGCTAGGGGAGGCTGGGGGACCCTCCTCTGAGATGGCTCACACACGTGGCTGGCTGCAAGGAGTTCAGGCAAGGCTATGGACTTGGGCCTCAGCAGTCTTCCTTGTGGTTTCTCCATGTGGGTGCTTCGGACTTCTCACAGTCTGGGGGTGTGAAGGTAGCTGGACTTGGTACATGGCTGCTGGCTTCCAACAGAGCAAAGGCAGATGCTGCCAGGCTTTCTGAAGGCTTAGCCCTATAACTGTCCCAGTGTTACATCTGCCACATGGTATCAGTTAGAGTGAGTCACCCAAGCAGCCTGGCCAAATTCAAGGGGGCAGGGAACAAGGGCACACACACCAGAGGACATGGTTCATTGGAAACCCCACAGTGACATTCTGCCGGGAAAGAACTAAAGCAAAATCCCAGTGGAAAAACAGACCATGGAAATGAACAAATAATTCACACAAGAAATACAAATTGCCAACACGCATGTAAAGGTACGCTCAACAGAACTAATAATTGAAGAAACACATGTCTACATTTCACATGATTTGTCCCTGCCCAAGGATGGAACAAGGTATGACAAAGATTCAGAGGCCCCTGTTGGAGTGAAAATTTCTGCAAATCTTCTAGAGGAAAAAAATCGATCATATATATATCAGAAACTTCTAAAAACAGTGAACGTTTTGATTCAGCCATTTGTCATTTAGGACTTTCTAGAGCTATTTCATAAGAAAATACTCAGAAAAGTGCACAACATTGTTTACAATAGTAAAGGATTGGAAGGAGCTTAACCAGCCATTAATAGAAAGTGGATTAAACGAATTGCTTCATTGATTTGGTGGAATATAATGCAGGAAATGTCTTAATCAACTGGGCTTTTAAGCCACTGACCTTGCTTCAGAAAATATTCGCCAACCCTTTCCAACTCATATCATCGAGATTCGAGCACCCAAATATTCATTTACCCATTAATTTCAGACATGTATTTAGTGCCACATGAGAGCAGTTATTGTGTATGATGTTGTCCCTGCCTCTGAAGTACTTTCACAGTGTTTGGCAAAAGTATTTAAAAATATTAATTATTAAGTAAATACAATGAAAATAGAACAGTTGAATGCACATTGACACCACCATCTCTTTCAACCAGAAGTCACCAGCAAGGTCCAAAATGAATAAAAGAGTACCTAGTTCTAGTGTGGATGAAGGATAACAAGCCCAGGAGTTGAGAATATTAATTGGCATGTCATCCTTGTCTTCCAATACAAGCTTAGCCAAATAAACTATTATATATATGTAAAAAGGAACTCCATAACTCTGAATGGAAAATGATGTGGAACGATCTCCATGATATTGTTAAAAGAAATGCAAATATTTCTTTTTATTTTATTTGTTTTATTTGAACAGTTTGTGCAGCATGCCTCCTATTGTGTCAACAATGTAAAAGGGAAATGTCTCAAAACAGAAGAAGACGCCTGTGGGCAACAGCATCTGGAGAGTGATCTGGGAGCTGGAAAGAAGACTCACTTTTCACTTTAGAAACTTGGACACTGTAAGGATATTTTGGGCTTGGTGCATGTGTTTTATAAAAATAACTTAATAGAACATTTTTAATGTCTCAGAGAGAGTGTGTTCATGACAGCTCACCTCACTAGCATCTTTTAAATCCACTCATTTATTCATCCATTTGTCCACTGATTCAGCATTTTGGTGGCAGTCATTTTAGGAAGGAAGATATGAAGGCAGAGAAGACAAGGCCCCCACTTCCAGGACAGGATTCTCAGAGTCTAAGGGGGAAGCCCATGGGAGCAGGTGCTGAGAGGAGGAGGGTCACCCCACAGCTGAGGAGGGCTCAAGAGACAGTGACTGACCTCAGCTGTGCAGTGGGGGCATGGCTGGGCAGCAGGGAGGGTCCAAGAAAAGGGGTCATCTAAGCTGGGCTTTGAAAGGCACATGAACTTGGGCCAGATGAGGAAGGCCAGGCAGGAACCTTGGCATCCACCAGAGCAAACAATTAATGTTTCCAACTCAACCAACCTATTTGGCAGGAATGAGGAATTTACGAGCCAAAGGGAAGAGAGAAGGAAGGAGGCATTCAGACTGGGAGACTATGAGAGAGATTTTTTGGTTTTTCATGGAAGAAATCATATCTCGTTGTATTATTTTTTATTTTTATTATGTTTACAAAACAAAAATCTCTACCCATCTTCAGTCACATGGCAACCAAAGACCCTGCTGCTCAGAGGAGTGAACTTTGTCTCTTCTCTTCCAGAGTAGCTCATCATGCTACAGGGTCCGGTCCAGGGCTGCCGGGAGGACAATGCAGTCTCTCTTAGATGCTGAAATACATTTCAATGGCACAGCAGCAGGCCACTGAGAGCTTCTGGTAGGGCTTCTCAAACTTCTGTCCTTCCAGGTCCCAGTTAATATAGGGCAGTTGTAATCATAGCTGGATTCCTGGAGGTGTGAACTTGGGCAAGTCACTTTCTCTCTGAAAATCCAACATCCCAAAGCAACCAACTTTCAGGATTAGCACAAAGACTAAGGTGACAGTGTCCTATATCAGTTGCCCATCATCATCTTATATTTCAGATGCCTTACATTTATCCCCTACATGTCTGGGCAATATTCCCTACCCAAGGACTTGTTGACAGCAGCCACCCAGGCTACCCTCTGATCTCCCTTTTCTCTTCTTCCACCTATAGTATCGTTCAGATCAGTCTTGCATTGACTCCCATAGCCACAGTCGTGGTTCAATTTTCATTCTCTCTCGCATCATCTCCCTGACTTGGTGCTTCCGCACATAATGGAAGACATCAAGGTCTTTTGAAAACACAGATCTGACTATGTCAGCCTCCTGTTTCTAATTCCTCAATGGCTCCCAATTGCCCAAAGGCCAATCATGACTCCTCGTGAGAGTATACAAGGGCCCTCCTGGCCAGCCCCTATCTACTCAATCAGCCTCAATTCTAGGTTTTCCAAACCCCATATTTTATGCACAATAGATATGATTATTAATCATTCCTAAAACCCACCACATTTTCTCATGCTTCCATGCTTTTTCACAGGCTGTTCCCACTGCCTGGAACTACCATGCTTTCCAAACCTTCTCTTTATCTAGAAGTATTATGCCTCCTTGGCACTTCTCCTGACATCTATGTGCCCTGGCTGGGTGAGGTGACCCTGCTCTATACTCCCTGCCACAGTTGTCTGAGCTACCTCGGTCATCACAGTTAGCACAGAGCCTGGGCTCAGCTCTTCTCTGTATCTGCTTCCTCTGATGACCTAGTGTGGCCTAAGTGGTGCACCCAGCACGGAGCCTGGTTAGAGAGAGAATATGTTAGTCAAATGAGAGAATGCATGTCCCTGGTACTAACCCAGGGTATGAGTGACAGCCCTTTGCCTGTGTTTCAGATACAATGTGCCTTGTCTGGGAGCTTCCACAGTATGTGGAAATGACCACCGTCGCCTTCCACTAGGAGACTTTTCTTCCAACGCAATTCCCAGACATGTGGAACAATTGGGGCTTAACTTCTTTCCATCATTAGAATAGAATGTATTATGGCTTTCCAAAAAAACAGAACCAATAGGAAAGACATATAGATACAGATATAGATATAATTAATGAAAAGATTGTGAGGAATTGACTAATGTGGTTGTGGAGGCTGAGAATTCTCACCATCTTCTATCCACCAGCTAGAGACCCAGAAAAGTGAGTGCTGTAATTCCAGCCTGAGTCCGAAGGCCTGAGAACCAGGGAATTTGATGCTATAAGTCCCAGTCCAAGGGCAAGAGAAGATGAGATGCTCCAGCTCAACCAGGCATGCAGGAAGCAAAAGGGATGAATCTTTCCCTCCTTCCTCTACCTTTTTGTTCTATTCAGGCCCTCGATGGATTAGATGGTTCCCACCCACATTGGGAAGGGCCATCTGCTTTACTAAGTCCCCCCACTTAAATGCTAGTCTTATCCAGAAACATCTGCACAGATACACTCAGAAAAAAATGGTGAATCAGGGCATTAACGCCTTGGCCCAGTCAAGCTGACACAAAATTAAACCATCACACAGAAACTATCTCTTCTGAATAAATATATTTCTCGTTTCCGTGGGCAAATCTACCTTTAAATTAATTTTACAGGGCTTCTGTGAGCAAAGGAAGCTTAGAGTTCATCTAGTTAGTTCTGCCTCTGTGCCTGCTTTGCAGATGGGGAAACTGAGGCTCAGAGAGCAGACTTGAGTCCCAGGGCCTACTGCAGGGCAGAACCAGTCTGAGCTCCTCCCAACAAGCCTTGCTCTCCAGGAGACATGATTTATTCTTTCCAGGGGCTGTGGTCTTGGCCCTCCTGGGCCTGCTGCCTTGTTTTCCTGTGGCCCCTTACAGAGCTTAAAACACTCCCCGCTCAGAAATGAGACGATTGCTCTCACTTTTGCAGATGAAGAAACAGAGGCGCAGACAAATTCAGTGTCCCGAGGTCATAAGCCGAAGACCAAACTGAGGTCCTCTGTCTCCTCACCCAGTGCTGTTTCTTCTAAAACAAAACAAAACAAAACAAACAAACAAACAAAAAAACCCAAACCCACTGGGATATGAGGGCCAAGAAACAAAATTATTTCTAGATAATTTAAAAGAGAAAGATGCAAGGATACTGTCTGTGTCTTAGAAGCTAGAAGAAAATACAGTTCAGAAGACTAGGGAAGAATGATAGAGGAGCATAGGTTAACTTCTCTAAACACTGTTTACATACCTGGAATTCCACCACACCCTCTGCCAGTGCAAGCTTCCTCTTTCTGACCCATTTATTTCCTAGAAAATAAATAAATTGATGACTCCATTCCCCTTTGTAAAGTAGATATTCTTTACTATCTAAAATCCAAATTATAGATCCTATGATCTCCTTACATATATAATCTTAAGACAATAGATTTGATGCACTTTTACATATAAAGGAGAAATGGAATAAAAATGATTTGTAGTACATTTCTAAATATGCAGGTGCTTGGGCATGACCATACTGGAAGACATGATGAAACAATCAGATTCCCAACATGTATAAATAAGAAACCACTGTGAATGCACACTTATAAACACAGACCAACTTGGGCGTGTTTTGCTGGTGATTCAAAGACTATGAGTAGAATTGCTGTGAGTGTTATAATTTTCCCAAATAGCAAGAAACTCTTGAAAGAACTCCAGACCAAATAAAGCACAAGCTTCTCTCAATTTACACTGTAGATGCTTCCTAGAACATTTAGGAAATATTAACAGTGTGCACAAAAGCCCTTCTGAGTGCCTACATAACATGTAGCTAGGTTCTGAGCTTAGGTCATCATAAACAACTGTTTTTCTTGCATGAATGTCCATTGGCACATTTTTTTTTCATACCCTTAGCTTGACTTCAGTAGCACATTTTTAAGTGGGGTGGGATATGAAGTAAATTTTTTTGTACAGTAAACAAATGATGGATGCAGGGTAGGGTGGCACACCTATGTAACTCACACTAGCCAGACTGTGGTTCATACAGGGTTTGGCAGGAGACGGGTAGATAATAGTAAGTAACGACAATAAAAATAATAGCTAGCAGTTTTATAATTTGTGCCAGGAACTTTTTTTCTTTTTTTTTTTTTTTTTTTGAGACGAAGTCTCACTGTGTTGCCCAGGCTGGAGTGCAGTGGTCTGATCTCGGCTCACTGCAACCTCCACCTCCCGGGTTCAAACAATTCTCTGCCTCATCTGCCTCAGCCTCCTGAGTAGCTGGGATTACAGGTGCCTGCCACCACTCCTGGTTAATTTTTGTATTTTTAGTAGAGGCGAGGTTTCACCACCTTGGCCAGGCTGGTCTTGAACTCCTGACCTTGTGATCCACCTGACTTGGCCTTCCAAAGTGCTAGGATTACAGGCGTGAGCCACCACGCCCGGCTGTGTCAGGGACTTGTAAATGCTTCCTATATATTAATTTATTGATTCCTCACAACAATCCTATTAGATTGATTGCAGTATTACTCTCATTTTACAGATATAGGAACGGAGACATGGAGAGGTTATAGGACTTTCTTGAGCTTACACAGGTAAAAGGCATTTAGTCCAGCATGACAGATGCCCAAGAATACCTCCTACCTGCTGTCTGCAGGTGCAGTATGGAAATTGATCATGTTCTGAGTCCACAGGAGAGGGACCTAATACATACACACACACACACACACACACACACACACACACACACACACGCATATATATGGAGAGAGAGAGAAGAGAGGTTTATTATGAGGAATTGGCTCATGTGACTACGGAGGCTGAGAACTCCCATGATCTGCCATGTGCAAGCTGAAGATCAGTCCAAAGGCCTGGAACCAGGGGAGCCAATGATGTCAATCCTATTCTAAGGGCAGGAGAAGGTGAGAGGTGATGTTACAGCTCAAGCAGTAATGCTGTAAAAATGGAGGGAAATTCCCCATTCCTCTGCCTTGCTCTATGCAGGCTGTTGATGGACTGGATGGTGACCACCCACACTGGGGAGGGCCATCTACTTCACTGAGTCTGCTGATTCAAATGCTAATCTCATCCTAAAACACCCTCACAGACAAACTCCAAAAGAATGTTTAATCTGGGCATCTCATGGCCCATTCAAGTTGACACGTAAGACTGACCATCCCAGATCCAGTTTGGGGCCATATGTTTATTTCTGGCCAATGGACTGTGAGCAGAGTGGCTTTTGTCAGTTACAAGTCAATCTGCTGCCTCCCTTTTCTCCTGTTACAGCAGCCTTGCAGGCTATGTGTCCTGATGGCAGAGGCACGGTATGGAATAGAGCCGCATGACTCAAATCTGACTCTGATCTGAGCGCCAAATAAATCCATCTTAGATTAGGGAATTTTTCTTGTTGCCTAAACTAGCTAAGCCTGACTAATACAATAAAATGTATCAATCTTTACTCTGAGAAAAGAAATTTCTAGGGATTAAATTGTAGACTTTGTGAGTAAGGTCATTTGGGGTTGGGTGGTATCAGTCAGGACACACTCTACTATGCTTCAAGAAAAACCAAAATCTCAGTGACTTTAACCAATAAAGGTTTGTTTCTTACTTTCCCTATGTAACTGTCATGGAGCAGGTGAGGGCTCACATGCTTATCCTACCTGTAGGGCCCAAGCTGGTGGGGGCGCCACCATCAGGAGCATTACTGCTCAGTGTTGCAGCAGGAAAGGGGAGCCTGCAGAGTGGACACTGGAGATGCCAACGGCAGGTGCCACCAGTCACTTCTGCTCTCCATGCCTAGTCATGTGACATGGCTTCAGGGGGCCCGTCTACCTGGGGCCTTGGAGGAGAAGGGAAAATTCTACCTGGGGCCTTGGAGCAGAAGGGAAAACTGTATGGGCGACATAATGAGAGAGTCTCAAGTCACCTAAAAGGCCACTCTGTGTTTTCTCAGCTTTCTCATTTTGACTTGAGCATTCCGGACAAGCTTCTTTAGACCAACTGCCTCCATTTCTCTAACTCTATAAAGATTTCTGTGGTTGTTAGAAACCCCACAAATGTCTTTCCACCTATTGCCATCACCATGAAGCTGTCCCCCATGTTTGCCTCCATTGGCGGACTGTGAACTCCTCAAGGTCAGGGACAGCATCTTACTCCTCTGTGTCCACATCTTTCAGACAGGAGGGATGCTCAGGAAATTATTTTTGAATGAATGAGTTCTTGTTGAGAGTTGGGCAGAGGAGAATGCTTCCTGATAGCCAACACTGGAGCAACCTGGGTAGACTCAGAAACAGCTTTGAGCCACCACAGAGTGAAGGATGCTGCATTCAAGGGACTGTTTTGAAAGACAATGCTGCAATTTTAGTAACAGGGGTGTGAATGAAAAGGCCAGTAGGAATGACCTTCTAACAAATAAATGTGATTTTAAACCTTCTTTGCAATCCTGGTACCTCCCTCTCCTTACCTCTCCTTGTGGCTTGGGCAGGTCTTGCTCGTCTGCAGACCTGGGTATTTTCCTGAGCAGCAAGGAAATGGGCTTACTTATCTGTGGGTGCTCTTTTAGTTTCCACCAAGCAGGAGCCGAGCTCCAAATTCTTCTATATTAAGAAGGCCAGACCAACAGCACCTTCTGAGGTTTGTGAAGCTATGTGCATCTTCCCTCCTGCAGTTTCTTCTCGGCTCCCTCCAGGACTCTGAGCTCCAGGAGCTTGGCCTTGTATCTAGACCTGCTCTAAGTGTGTGCTCCCCCAGCAGGGTCTTTGTGGCCAGTGGGCCACCTCCCCCACCTCCATCTCTGTCTTTGAAGACCCTCAGCCCTAAGTCACAGAGGGCTGTGACTATAACTTTGCTCTGACAGGTTTTTGTTTGTTTTGTTTTTAAACTGGGGCAGAATTATTTGTGTATTTATTCATTTCGTGTGCAAAATATGTATCGTGTGCCCGTGATATTCTAGGCAGTGTTTATGCACAAAGGATTCTAGGACAAACAGGCCTCCTTTCCTCCTGGTCTTACACTTTGCAGGGAAAGCAAGCAACAGGCCAGCTAGTAAAGACAGAAACACCATCATGGTGAGTGCCGTGGTGAGCACGAGACAGATTTATGCAATAGAGGGAGGATGGGGGGTAGGCATCTTTGAATAGAGGTGTTGGAGAGCCCTGCTGTACAGTCAAGAGTTGACATGAGGTCTGAAGGCCACTGTGTCTGCCACCACCTGCCACCTGGGTCCTGGTTGAGGAGGGTTGGAACACCCAAGCTTCCCACAGAAATTAAATTTCTAAGGTAGGAGATTTGTAGAGTAAGATAAAAAAAAAAGACAAACTAACATTGGCTGAGTACTTATTATATACACATTTTAATGTGTAATTAAGTATCCTACAAACTTAATGAGGTAAGGATGAATTATGCCTTTTTAAATCATTTTTTTGAGATAGAGTTTTGCTGTTATCACTCAGGCTTGAGTGCAGTGGCGCAATCTCAGCTCACTGCAACATCTGCCTCCCAGGTTCAAGTGATTATCTTGCCTCAGCCTCCCGAGTAGCTGGGACTATAGGTGCCCTCCACCACACCTGGCTAATTTTTGTATTTTTAGTAGAGATGGAATTTCACCATTTTGACCAGGTTGGTCTCGAATTCCTGTCCTCAAGTGATCTGCCTGCCTCGACCTCCAAAAGTGCTGGGATTACAGCTGTGAGCCACCACGCCTGGCCTGATTTATGCCTGTTTTTAAAGATAAGAAAACTGGAGCCTGGGTGAGCAAGTAAATTTCTTAGCTGGTCACCCAGGTGGGAAATGGGATTTGAGATATGATCTCAGTTGTCAAGGTAACACACTGAGTGCTTAATCATTAAGATCTCACTGTTGCTTCATGTATCAGATCACTTTACTGATAATGTGAACACAGTTCTTTGTTAAGGGGGCTGCCCTATGCACTGTGAACTATTTAGCAGCATCTTTGGTCCCTACCTACCAGACGCCAATAGCCCCTCTCATCAATTACGTTAACCAAAAAAGTCTCCAGATATTGCCAAATATTCCGTAGGGGCAAAATCATCTTGGTTAAGAACCACTGGTCCAGAACTTTTATGACTATATCTTCGGAAATACATTTCTAATCTACGGAAGGTAAAATATGGGCCCTGCTTTCAGATGCCACCTACAATATGCTGATCACTCCAGATCAGATATTTTCCTGCTCCAGAAATATGTAACCAATCATCTTTTGGACATTTCCAAGGTGTTTCCGTTGCCATGTCCCCAAGACATCTGAACTCATCTGACACCAAGCCCACATCTCCCCTGGTGTTTCTGGTCTCTGTGAATGGCTTCTCCAGGCTCATACTTGCTCAAACCAGAAACCCAGGGAGTCATCTTAACTTCTTCCTCTTCCTCGTCTATCTCAGTCAACCAACTGAGTCATGTTATCCTTTGTCTTAGAGCTATTCACTCTCCATTCCACTGGGACCAAGGGTTCAGTTAAGTACAAGGTAGCCAGCAAAGGGCACTTAGCCTAGGGGCAGAGGGGCTGGCAATCCACATAGATGCTGATATGGTTTAGATCTGTGTCCTTGCCCAAATTATAAGTTGAATTGTAATCCCCAGTGTTGGAGGTGGGGCCTGGCGGGAGGTGTTTGGATCATGGAGGTGGATATCCTGCTTGGTACTGTCCTTGTGATGGTGAGTTCTCATGAGTTCTGGTTGTTTAAAAGTATGTGGCATGACCAAGAGCAGTGGCTCACATCTGCAATCCCAGCACTTTGGGAGGCCGAGGTGGGTGGATCACCTGAGGTCAAGAGTTCAAGACCAGCCTGACCAACATGGAGAAACCCCATCTCTACTAAAAATACAAAATTAGCCAGGTGTGGTGGCACATGCCTGTAATACCAGCTACTTGGGAGGCTGAGACAGAAGAATCACTTCAACCTGGGAGGCAGAGGTTGCAGTGAGCTGAGATCATGCCATTGCACTCCAACCTGGGGAACAAGAGTGAAACTCCATCTCAAAAACAAAAGCAAACAAACAAACAAAAAAGGTATGTGGCACCTCCCTCGGTCTCTCTTGCTATGGCTCTGGCCATGTAAGATTCACCTCCTTCCCTTTAACCTCCTACAACCATGATTGTAATTTGTCTGAAGCCCCAAGAAGCAGAAGCCACTATGCTTCCTATGCAGTCTGCAAAACTGTGAGCCAATTAAACCTTTTCTCTATAAATTACCTAGTCTCAGGTACCAGGTATTTCTTTATAACAGTGCAAGAACTAATAGAGATAATTGGTAGAAGGAGTAAGGCATTGCTAAAAAGATACCTGAATACATTGAAGTGGCTTGAAACTCAGTAATGGACAGAGGTTGGAAGAGTTTGGAAGGCTCAGAAGAAGACAGGAAGATGAGGGAACATCCTAGAAACTTGTTGAATGGTTGCAATCTGAATGCTGATAGTAATATGCACAGAGATGGCCAGACTGATAAGATCTCAGATGGAGATGAGGAACTTATTGGAAACTAGAGTAAAGGGCACTTTTGCTGTACCTTAGCAAAGAGTCTGGCTGCATGGTGCCCCTGCTTTAGGTATCTGTGGAATGTTGAACTTGAGAGTGATGATTTAGGGTATAGGGAAGAAATGTCTAACCAATAGAGTGTTTAAGATGTGGACTGGCTGCTTCTAACAGCTTATGTTCAGATGGATGAACAAAGAAGTGACCTGAAATTGGAACTTATATTTAAAGAAGAAGCAGAGCATAAAAGTTTGAAAAACTTGCAGCCTGGCCATGTGGTACAAAAAAAAGCCCATTTACAGGGGAGAAATTCAAGCAGGCTGCAGCAATTTACATGAGTAAAAAGGAGCCCAATGCTATTAGCCAAGACAATGGGGAGAAGGCTTCGAAGGCATTTCAGAGACCTTCATGGCAGCCCCTTCCATCACAAGTCTGGAGGCCTAGAAGTGAAGAATGGTTTTGTGGGCCAGGCCCAGGGCCCTGCTGCCCTCCACAGCCTCTGGACAACGCTCCCTGCATCCTGGGAGGCCTCAGCTCAAAAGGCCTCAGATACTGCTCGGGCCACTGCTTCAGAGGGCACAAGCTGTAAACCTTGCCAACTTCTACATGGTGTTAAGCCCATGGGTGCACAGAATGCAAGAGTTGAGGCTTGGAAGCCTCTGCCTAGATTTCAGAGGATGTATGGAAAAGCCTGGATGTCTAGGCAGAAGTCTGCTGCAGGGATGGAGCCCTCACAGAGAACCTCTACTAGGTCAGTCAGAGGGGAAATGTGGGGTTGCACAGAGTCCCCATTGGGGCACTGCCTAGTGGAGCTGTGAGAAGGGGGCTACCATTCACCAGAATAGCAGATCCACAGGCAGCTTGCACCCTGCAGCTGCAAAAGACACAGGCATTCAGCATCAGTCTGTGAGAGCATCCACAGAGGCTAAATCCTACAAAGCCACCGGAGCAGAGCTACCCAAAGCCTTGAGAGGTCACCCCTCACCAGTGTGTCCTGGATGTGGGACATAGAGTCAAAGGATATTATTTTGGTGCTTTAAGGTTTAATGACCATCCTGCTGGGTTTCATACTTCCATGGGGCCTGTAGCTCCTTTCTTTTGGCCAATTTCTACCATTTGGAACAGAAGTATTTACCTAATGCCTATACCTTCATTGTATCTTGGAAGTAACCTACCTGTTTTTGATTTTACAGGCTGATAGGTGGAATGGATTTGCCTTGTCTCAAATGAGACTTTGGAGTTAATGCTAGAATGAGTTAAGACTTTGAGGAACTCATTAGGGAGGCATGATTGTATTTTGCAATGTGAGAAGGACATGAGATTTGGAGGGATCAGGGGTGGAATAATATGGATTAGATCTGTTTCCCTGCCTAAATCTCAAGTCAAATTGTAGTCCTTACTGTTGGAGATGTTACCTGGTGGGAGGTGACCAAATCACGAGGGCAGATTTCTCCCTTGGTCCTGTCCTCATAATAGTGAATTATTATGAGATCTAGTGGTTTAAAAGTGTGTGGCACCTCACCCCTCTCTCTTGCTTCTGCTATGGCCATGTAAGCTGTGACTGCTTCCCCTGCCCCTTCCACCATGCTTGTTAAGCTTCCTGAGGCCTCCCCAGAAGCAGAAGTTGCTATGTTTCCTGTACAGGTTCCTGCAGAACTATGAACAAATTAAATTTCTTTTCTTCATAAATTACTCAGTCTCAGGTATTTATAGCAATGTGAGAACTAACTAATACAGATGTAATTGAGGGCCAGAAAACCAGCACATCTTACCTAGATGAGTGGAACTGTCCCCTCCCTGTCCTTCCTGGTCTTGCCACTCTCCTCAATCCATTGTCCATCCTGTAGTCAGAGTTACCAATATAAAGCCCCCATCTAACTAGAACACTCTGTTTATAGTCTTGCAGAAGCTCCTCACATCCTGTATCATGGAGCCCAGCTCCTCCCTGGCTCCCAGGACTTTGCAAGACATGGCCTTCATCTGCTTCTCCCACTTCTCCACCCATCATTCTTTCTTTCTATAGCCATATGCAGTTTCTCAAACATACCACGCTCTCTCTCACCTCCAAGCCTTGGTTCATGCAGTTCTTTTTGCCCAAAATGCCCCTGCCTACAACTTTTCACTTGATTTCATCATCTCACTACCATATAAATTTAATAACAGCCAACATTAAACTTAATTAAAGTCTCTGCTTCCATGAATACGTCTTTGATCCTCCTTGGTTCCTGTGTCCTTCCTTGGGGCACTTTGGTATTACGTGTTTACATGATGAAAGCACATACCACATGATGACCACACATGGGTACTTAAGGATAATGTGTGTGACTTACCTATTTTTTGCATTACTTTGTGCTTAACCAAGAGAAGGCACTCATTCAATACTTTTAAAATAGTAATAATAATAATGATAATTTTATTTCTGAAGATGAAATTAGACACTGAAACATGTGATTCCCATGCATTAGCTCAGGAATCCTCACAACCGCCCTATGTGGTAGAAACTATTAAACATAATTTGTGAATATTGAGACTAACATACTTATTTTCCTCAAATAAAAGAAGACTTGAATCTATATATTCAAAGGATACTCTATGTCAGAGAAAACTGATCCAAAGTAGTCAACACTGATAATATACGCCTATAAAGTTATTGAACTTAAGGTAAAGAAATAATTATTTGGCCAGCCAGGCAAAAAGCTCAAGTCACGTATAATAAGGGGTTAAAAATCAGGCTGATTTTCTACAGGCCGCAGCAACCCAATATCAGAAGATTCCATATCAGAACGTAAAGTGGAACGACACAACACAACAATACCTTCAAGAAAAGAATGTGTGAGACAAAGCTTTATACCCAGCAAGGCTGGTCTTAAAGACAAATAGGTTTAACTATGCAATAACTCAGGAAACGTTCTCATGAGTCCTTTTTGAGGGAAAGAAGTACTGAAAGATGAACCTAATTTCTGCTCACCACAATGTCATGGAGAACTTTGACAAAAGGTTGATTGTGAGCATGGATATATTTAAATATATTTAACTGGTAAATTGAGGCTAAAACAAAGATGGAGTTTGGGTGACAGAGCTGAATACAAATACAGCTAACGAAAAGTGGGATGAGAAGTATTGTAATTTTGCTGATATCTTCATCTGCAATAGTTGGAAGTGTAAGAATTGTTAACATTTGACACATCAAATAGTGGAGTTCTAAGCATAGTTAATAACTAAAAGATACTGCTGAGAAAAATAATAGCCTTAACTGAAATCCAATCAGGGAGTGTGAATTTTATTATTACTTATGGGAGTGAACTAAAAGAAACTAAAGCAATAGACCAAGATATAATTATGCAGACAGGTATTATAATAAAAATATTAACTTTCCAAATTTTAAGAATCACTCACTCACACACACACAGAGATCACCTGTTAATTTTTTAAACTCTTAAAATAGAAAACAATACACAAAATCATATGACAAAAAAAGACTAAATGTTATTTGTCATATCAGTCACCGTAAATGAGTTTAGCTTGCCTATTAAAGGAAAAAGTTCCCAGATTGAACTACAGAGAAAAACTCAATGTGTAATGTATCACATTTAGACATATCAAATAAAGTTGTCCATACAAATTGAAAATGCAAAGATGTGCAACATTTGCAGGCAAAAGCAACCAAGAAAAAGCAGTGGTCACAATCTTAATATCAGACAAAGCGGAATTCTTGCAAAAAAAGCATTAAATAAGACAAAATTGGAAACTTATAATACTAAAGGGTATAACTCATGATAAAAATTAAAGTTATAAATATTGATAACTAAATATAATAGTAGCAATAGCCATAAAGTACAAATTATAGGAGCTAAAAGGAGGAAGAAACAAAAGCACACTGGTTATTAGGAGAATTTAATTAATTTTCGTTTAAGTCCCTGATAGATCCAAAAATTCAAATACAGAATTAAAAATATAATGTATAAGCTATATTTGGCATATATTTCAAATGCCATACCCTGAAACTAGAATATATTCCTTTTTTAATTTTTTAGGTTTTTTTTTTTTTTTTTTTGAGACAGAGTTTTGCTCTTGTTGCCTAGCCTGGAGTGCAGTGGCACGATCTCAGCTCACTTTGACTGCAACCTTCGCCTCCCAGGTTCAAGTAATTCTCCTGCCTCATCCTCCCTTTTCAAATGTTTTTAAAACATCTTCAACTGAACATGCTAGGCCAAAAAGAAAACCTTAATAAATTCCAAAATGTCAAAACAATACAAACCATTTTCTGACTATAATTCAATAAGACTAGAAATTAATAATAAAACTATAGGCTCTTTTACTTGGAAACTCAGAAAAGTGTTATCTTCTAAATAACTCTTTGGTCAAAAAGGAAATACAAACCCAAACTGCAGAATGTCTAAGGAATAATGCAGCTGAACATACGGATAGAGATGAAAAGTGCTCATAGAAAAATTCATAGACTTAAATAATTATGTAAAATTAAAGAAAATAAAGTATGCATTAGACACAAAGGTTAGAAAAAGAACATTGAAATATATGACTAGAGAGAAGTAACTTTAAGGATAAAAGCAGAGCGCAAACTAATAAGTGAAACTGACATGTATTGATTTGAAAAACAGTAAGACAAAATAGATGAACTATAATCCAACCTGCTTAAGAAAAAAAGGAAAAAAGATTCAATAAATAAGAAACGGTAAGTAGGAAATAATCATGAAAAGAGAGAAAATTAAAAGAATCATGAGACCACATTGCTCAACTTTCAAATAAATTTGACACACTACTACTTATAACGTACTCTTAGCCAAAAACAGAACCTGAATTTGATCTAGCCTCCAGATGGAAGAATGCAGGAGAAATAAGAACATGCTAAATGATACCTAGAGAGAAAATCAGCACATTTCAGATTATAGAAAGTCTACCAGGAAGGCCAGGTTTGGTGGCTGACACCTATAATCCCAGCACTTTGGGAGGCTGAGGCACATGAACCACTTGAGGTCAGGAGTTCAAGACCAGCCTGGCACACGTGGTGAAACCCCCATCTCTATTAAAAATACAAAAATTAGGTAGGCGTGGTAGCATTCACTTGTAGTCCCAGCTACTCAAAAGGCTGAGGCAGAAGAATCGCTTGAACCTGGGAGGTGAAGGCTGCAGTGAGCCGAGATCATGCCACTGCACTCCAGCCTAGGTGAGAGTGAGACTTCATCTCAAAAAAAAATTAAAAAAAAAAGTCTACCAGGAAGATGACTTTGTTTATTCAACAAATAAATTCTGAGGAAAGATATCTGGGAGAGGAGGAGGTGAGATTTACAGAAAAACCTATACATGAAGAGATTTAAGACACATACCCAGCAGGTGTAATTGCCTAGAGCTTATTTGGACCCTGATTTCAACAAATAACTGAATGATTTCCTGTTTAAAAAATAATACTTATGTTTTAGTGACACAGCCTGAAAGTTCTGCAAGCAAAAGAATACAATATCCCAGCATTGCTTCAAAATAGTCCAGACTCAGGAGGAGGGTGGGGGGAAGCAGCGTGGGATTCCACATGCAATAGGAGTGACTGTGAACTGATAGTTGCTGGGTCCTGGGTAGCTGGAGCTCAGTATACTATTCTTTCCTAACCTTATATATGTCTAAAATTTTTCATAATGCAAATAAACTTGAAAAAATGTTTGGAACCCAGGTGAAATAAAAATCTTTCCAGACAAAAAATGTATGAAATTTGACCCCAGAAAATAACAGAAATTCAAACTTTGTAATTACCAGAGAATAAATATAAAAAGTTGCCAGAAAGTTAACCATCTCTTCTTCCCCACCTCTGAGCAAAAGGGAAAAGATGTTTTCACAGAGGACGTCTGCCAAATCCTTAGAAGGTAAACAGTTCCAGCGTGATTTATATTAATCTAGTACATAGAGAAAAGGGAAATTTTGTAATTCTTTCATGAAGTGAAAAACACATCAGCACCAAATATTGAGAAAGATTTCACACAAAAAAATGTCTCCCAAATAGATGTTAAAACAAAAATTTTAAATAATATATTAACAAATAAAATCTAGTATGACACTAAGAGAATTAAACATTATGACCCGATAGAATTTATGCAAGAATTCAAGAATGTGTTCCATATTATAAAATCTGTTAACATAATTTATTATAATTACATAAAACACAAAGGTACACTTGAACAAAGGAAATGATGTAATCTGTTCTTGGTGAGGGAAATTCAATTGTGTAACAATGCCAAATCTCTCTAAGTTGGTTTCTAAATTTAATGTAATCCTAACAAAAATATCAAGTTTTAGTTTTGGTTTTAGAAGTAGACTAGACAGGCCAGATGTGGTGGCTCAAGCCTTTGGGAGGCTGAGACTGAGGGATCACCTAAGGTCAGGAGTTTGAGACCAGCCTGACCAACATGGTAAAACCCCGTCTGTACTAAAAATACAAAAAAAATTAGTTGGACGTGGTTGTGGGTGCCTGTAATCCCAGCTACTGGGGAGGCTGAGGCAGGAGAATTGCTTGAACCTAGGAGGCGGAGGTTGCAGTGAGCCAAGATCGCATCATTGTGCTCCAGCCTGGGTGACAGAGCAAGACTATCTCAGAAAAACAAACAAACAAACAAACAAACAAAGTAAACTAGATGATTCTAAAGTCTATATTGAAAACAAGGACAAATCTGAACAAAACGAACAATGACTAGGGGTCCAGTCATATCAGATATTAAAATATGTCATGGAGCTCAATAATTAGTGAATTTGATTAATCATTAATTAAATTAGTATTGCACTGTTACATAAATAGTCCAATGTAACAGGAGAGAAAGTTGATTAATACAATAAGATACATTCTGTAATGTAGTATAAAGTAAGATAAAAGTGGTATCTTAAGTCAGCAGAGAAAAGATTCAATAAAGAATAGTAGGTCCACTGAATATCAGTCTAAACGTAGCTCACTTCATACACTAGAATAAATTCCAAATAGATAAAATAGTTAAATATAAAATTTCAAACTATAAAAATATTACAGGAAAATATGGAGTAAGAAGGCTTATTTAATTACAGTTCAGAATCCAATATTCATAAAAGAATTGATTGACAAATTATAAGATATACAATTTTTAAAAATTTCTACCTAGCATAATAAAACCATTAGCAAAATCAAAAGACAAAATCAAGCTAGGCAAAATATTTGCAAGTCATATTGCAGATCAAGCTTTTAATCTTCATAATATGTAAAGTGCTCTCAGAAATACTAAAAAGAGTAGTAACAAAAAGAAAAATGGGCCAAAGATATGAATAGAAAGTTCACAGTAAAAAACATAAACAATTTTTAAAATACAGAAAGACACAACGTAAGAGATAATCAAATTAAAACAATACTGAGATACCATTTTTCATCTATCAGGTTGGTAAAAAAACTAAATATTGACCATACATTGTGTTTGTGAGATTGGGTGGAAACTGGTAAATTGCTGGTGAGAGCGTAAATTGGTACAAACTCTATGGAGGGCAATTTTGAAATACTAGCAAAGCCATGAAAGCATATACACCCTTTGAGCCATCACTCTCATTTCTGGGAATTTATCCAACTGATAAGCTTGCTGAGTTACTAAGTGACAAATTATTGCAGTATTGCTTGTAGTAAAACATTGGAAACATACATAACGTCCATCAAGAGGAGACTAATTAAATAATCTTACTATATCCATTAAATGGCATATATGCAGGTGCTGAAAAGAATAAAAATATTTTTATATGTTATGAGAGATACGGGATATATTGGTACTTGAAATAGGATGCCAGAGGTGTTTATGGTATGCTACTTTGTGTGACGGAAGTACGTGGTGATAAGCATATACCTTTATACATGTTTGTTTTCTGTAGGAATCTCAGGAAGGTAATAAAGGTGGTTATTATGGTAGGGGTGGGGAACTCAATGGATGGCGGGCAAAAATGGGGATAAGAACTTTTCCTGTGTGCCTTTCGAAACTGCTTATTTTGTAAGCTATTGAAATGTATTTCCTATTCAAAGATACTTGATAAGCATTGAAACCTTTGCAAAGTTAGCACAAAGTCACGTGGAGATGGAGGGGTACAAGGCAGAGGTGAGGAATGGCTCCTGTGTTCCAAGGAGGAGCCTGGATAGGCCCCTCAGAGTCTCTGCTCACAGGCAAGGGGCTGGCCGACAGACCGCAGGTCGTAACACTCCCAGTTGTGCAAGAATGAGCAACCCCAGACCATCCAGGCAGCCCTGAGTCAGCATCCGGCCCTGCCCCTGCATGCAGAGAAGTGGCTTTCTCAAGGTGAGTCCATGAAGAACGTGCTTCTGGCCTGAGTTGACCTGTCTGGGGCAAAACGCAGGCTTTACCAACCTTTCCCAACTGGAGGACGCACCCAGCTGTCTGGTGAAAGCCAAGGTTGTGTCCCACAGTCAAAGCCAAGTAGAGGCCCGAGGAGGTTGTCCAGACAACCCAGCAACGGCAGAGGAACAAGAAAGCTTCCGTCAGCCATCACCTAGTCAGACTGTCCACTCCCTTTCTTTCCTGAAAGCACAGTGTAGCCCAAGGAAAGAGTGTGGGTTTCTGTGTTAGATAGGGGAGCAGCTTCCAGCTCTGATGCTCAACAGTTAAGGGTAACTCTGGGCAAGTCACTTAAGCTCGTGAGAACTCAGTTTCCTAATCTACGGAATGGGTACACTTGTGACCAACTTACAGAATTCTTGGGAGGATTAGAAATAATGCATGTACAGTGCTTGGTATTTTGTGCTCAGTTCAGGGTAACCACATGGGATCCATGTGTTAACATATCTTTCACTTCCAGCTCTGCCTAGTGGAGACTTTCACCAGGGAGAGATCTCTGAGCAACTACCTAGCTATTATCTAGCCTCACTAGATAATTGGTTATGTTCATATAGTCTAGGTTTAGCCAGATGGGGCAAAGGGACTAGGTCAGGAATGGCAAATACCCTGACCATGTGTACATGTCACATTTCTACGCTACGTCTAGGGTAGAGATTGCTAGTCTACCCTAGACATAGCTAGTCTACCCTATGACATGGAGAATTCTTCTCAATGCCATGTTCCAGACAGCCATTGTCCATTGACTGCCGTGCAGGAGAGGTGAAATCCGCTTAGTAATTCTCGATAGATATCTAAAGCCCCATCACAATCTCGCTTCCTCTGATTTCTCAGATTCTATCAAAAATGACAATAGAAAGCACTTTTAATATTTAAAGAACATTAAAATAGATTACCACTTTCACATCATTTAATTAACATCAAAACATTTCTCTTTGATGTCATGTGGACCGGGTCACGGACAGAGCTTTCCTGCAAGGTCCTGCTGTACCTTGAGGGACTGGCATTTGGCATGAACTCGACCCCTGCCTGGCTCACCTTTCTTCAGGAGATTCTGTAGGACCAACACATGTTCTTCTGCATTTGCACTTTTTATTTTGTTTCTTTATTTTGGAGACAAGATCTTGCTGTGTCACCTAGGCTGGAGGGTAGTGGCACAGTCACAGCTTACTGCAGCCTCAAACTCACAGGTTCAAGCGATCCTCCCTCCTCAGCCTCCTGAGTAGCTGGGACTACAGGCATGCACCACCACATCCAGCTAATTTTTTTGTATTTTTTGTGGAGATGGGGTCTCACAGGCTGGTCTCAAACTCCTGGCCTCAAGTTATCCTCCCACCTTGGCTTCTCAAAGCGCTGGGATTATAGACATGAGCCACTGCACCCAGCCTACAGTTACACACTTGAAATAAACGCTGTGTACCCAGTTCACTCGGCACTAGTTCTCTAGGCTCTGCTCTGGTGGCCCTGTGGGAAAGGAAATGGACAGAAGATATTTATTAAGCACTGACTGTTTGCTAGACAATCTATTTAATCTCTTCTTTTCAGTCATCTTTTGAGGTAGATGTTACTACCCCCATTGTACAGTGGTAAAATTAAGGCTTAGAGAGTTTAAATGGCTTCTTCCCAAGGTCTCAGAGCTAGTAAGCTGGCTGAGTAAATTTCCTGCCTGTTTAAACAACAGTTATGAGGCAGAACAAATCCTCCCAAACGAAACTTGTCTGGATCTGATTTCTGTTTGTTCCTTAACTTGAAGTGTTGGAACATATTTGGGGCCACAGAGTGGTAGAGCTGTTTAATTTGGATGCACAGGGCACATGGTTTCACTATTATAGCTCGTTTTGTTTTGTTCTGATTTCTGCAGCACTGTGGAATGGTCAGCCCACATCCCTATGGAATCACCCACCTTTCCAAAAACTCCTCCAAGCTGGTAAAGGCTGGATTGTCCAGGAAGTCCCCCACTGTGTCTTATTCTTCCTGGCACCCCTCTGCTCCACTGATGAAGGTTCAGCCAGGAGTCCTGGGCTGCCCCTCAGTCAAGACCAAGCTAGCTCACGGTCACTTGTGACAGTAAGTAAAGCATCCTCATCCTCATCATCATTATCATCATCATCATCCTCATCTGACAAAAACTGATCCCACACCCCCATGCTGGGGTCTGGCTGCTAAAGGCAAGAACTCTGCTGAGCACGCCACTGCCTGGGCCTCACAGTGAGCTATGCGCTTGTACTTTATATGATGTGTCACCGTTTATCTACACGATGGATTATGCCAATCTCATGGGATAAATGCTATTTTTTTTTTGGCAGTTTTTACAGTTTTATTTAAACACAAAATGTGCACATGAGCTGTCTACTCATTTTCTTTGCTGCGCTGCCTGGCATTAGGGTTGGTGGCTGTGATGGCTAGCTGGGCAGCTCTTTCCATGATGGCTTTGTGGTTCTTGGAGGAAACATTGTGAGCGATGTCAGCATGGGGAGATTTGTTGCAAATCAGCAGCACTTCCAGCTCCTTAACGTTGTGGATCAGGAATTTCCAGAAGTCACTGGGCAGTATGTGCTTTGTTTTTTGGTTGCTCCCAATGTTGGGCATCAAGATCTGGCCTTTGAACCTTCTGTGAACCCTGTTGTCAATACCTCTGGGTTCCCGTCAGTTACACTTAATTTTGACATATCAGTCTGACTGGTGATGGATGAACTTCTTGGTCCTCTTTTTGACGATCTTGGGCTTCACAAGGGGTCTAAGGGTGGCCATGATACTGAGGAGATGGCTGCCAGTAGGCAGCACTGAGGAAGAGGATAAATGCTATTGTTAAACCCATTGTACAGATGAGGAAACTGAGACTCCAGAGAGTGAAGTAGCTTGCATAAGGTCATGCCCTTAGCAAGTGCATCTGGATTTACATTCTGAGCTCTTGACTAATCTATGTTGCCTCTAATGGGCTCTGTCATTAGAGTAGTGAGATTACGTCTAATTATGAGTAATAGAAAAAAACCCCAAATAACAGCCGTTTAAGCAACATAGGTGTTTACTTCTCTGTTGTGTCCAAGGCAACCCGAGGAGGTGTCTGGGCTGGTATGGAGCCCCAGAGTGTTGATTAATCGGGTTCCTTCTCTCCGTTGTTCTGTGCTGCATTGGTTTCATGCCTAAGGTCACCTTGTGGTCCACAGTAACTGCTGGAGCTCCAGCCATTGCATTTCACTCTTGCCAGCATAAAGGAAGAAACAAATTAACTTGTGCATGCTTTTTCTTGAAGCGTATTTTCTAGGTTTCAACCACTTCTAATTAGATTGCCTTGGCCAAAACACAGTCACATACAAGAGAAACCGGGAAATATTTGGGCTGGATATCTGTTAAAATTTGGTGTTCTATTATGAAAGATGAAGAGGAGATTGAATACAACCCATTATTTCTTTATTTGAGACCAAAACAAGGGCTTGGGCTGGGAATTAATGTATTCATTGTTGAATAATGTATTCATTGTTGAATAATTTATTAATTCTTAAATATGTAGAAAGGGTTTCCTCTGTGCTCATCTGATTCTCCATCCTGGGGACCCAGGGTAACTAAGACAGACACAGTCTCTACTGCCGTGGTCTCACAGTTCATAGCCATACAGTTAGAGTCATGCCTCTGACTTGAATGGGCTTTGTGACTCCCAACATACCACATCCTTCTCTAAGCGTTGGGTTTTTTTATCTACAGGATTGTTGAAACCTGTAACTGATAAGGACCTTCTAGCTAGAATATTCCCTGATGAGGTGTCTCTGAGATTTAGGAGAAAGGTAAGATGATAAAGAAGCTGGCTTCCATTTACTCCCTGGGGATAACAATCACGAACTTGCTGGGTTATTATTTAAATTGAGTGGGTCCCGTGGGGAAGTGTCCAGAAAGGTGCCTGGCAGAGAAGGGGGTCTTTTGTTTATGTCTCCCTGTCTCTTCTAAGGAAGAACGAAATTCCCTGGCCATGTAAGGAGAATGCATTTGGAGCTTCAGGACATCCAGGGCGTATGGGGTGCTCAGGGCTTGGAAGCTGTCAGGGGAGGCTGGAGGGTACCAACAGTCTCCTACTCATCCCCACAGTACCCTGACTCTGGAAATTTTCTCCAACCCTAGGGTAGAGGATCACTGCAGACTTTTTACCCAGTGTGGGAAGTCTCTCTGAGAGGCAGCACATGGATTCTGGAGCCCGTCAGCCTGAATTTAAATCCCGACTCTGTCACCTACTAGCTTATAGTATGGGTTAAATTGTGTCCCACACATTCGTAGGATGATATCCTAACCCCTAGTACCTTAGGATGTGACTGTATTGGAAGACAGGTCTTTACAGAGGTCCTCAAGTTAAAATAAGATTACTAGGGTAGCCTAATCCAATGTGACTGGTGTCCTTAGGAGAGGAGAAAACATGCCATAGGTACAGAGGGAAGACCATCTGAAGACACACAAAGAAGACAACCATCTACAAGCCAGAGAGGCCTCAGAAGAAACCAACTCTGCCAACATCTTGATCTCAGACTTCCAGGCCCCAGACCTGTGAGGGAATCCATTTCTGTTGTTTGAACCCCACAGCCTGCAGTTGTTTATTTTGGCAGCCCTAGCAAACTGCTACAAGCTCTGTGATGTGACACTTTTTTCACTTAAACTGTCTGTGTTCACTTTCCTCATTTACAAAACTGGTAGCATAGTAACATCTCCCTCATACGAATGTTCTGAGGCTTTCAATATGGAGAGTCCTTAGAACAGGGCCTGGCACAGGATTTGCTGTCAGTAAGAATAAGCTACAATTACGATGGATGGTGAGTACCCACCCACCTCCTCTCCACACCTCAAAGGCCGAGGTTCCTGTCTATGCTCCTCCCTCTAGCATTCAGTGGAATTGGACGCTGTGCTCCTAGTAGGGAACATTCCCGGACAAACCAGGTCTGAGCTAACTCAATGCATGATGAATGAATGAATGCAGCCTTAAATGTTTACTGGAAACAGGCATTTCACTCAATACCGGTGGATATCTCAATTGTAAATGCTTAAAGGCACAGATAAAACTGTTTGTAGTCGGTATGGTACCTGAGTGCCTAAGGGTGAAAATAGGGGATTTCTTTTAGGGGAGAGGCAGCGATGCTAACAGTCACCTACCCAGCAGGTGAGCCAGGCCGGAGACACCTGGCCCCAGGCCAGAGGCTTACCTGCATCTTGGGAGGCTGACACAGCTGCCTGGGGAACGCGGCCGACGAGGAGGACGTGACTGAGCACGCGGGCAAGCGGGTGCAAGGTGGCAAAGCTGTCAGAGAAGCTAGGGAGACACCTGAAGGGATGGGCCGCCTGGTAGAACAGCGCTCTGCACTGGCATCCTGCAGAGAAGCCCTCAAATGCCGCCGGCAGAGCCGACGGGGGTTGAGCAAGGCCCTCGGATAGGGGGTCACCCAGTTGCCTGGTGGGTCACCCAAAGCAGGGCCTACCCTCCAGGCTTGGGATTGACTCCTGGGCCTGGCTTCTCCTCCTGCCCTGCCCTGGGGAACTTTATAAAAGGCTTCTCCAGCACCTATCTGCAATGGAATTTCTGTTGCTTGGATATAAGACGCATGTGAAATATTCCATTGTATTCTCCCTGCACAAATTTTAAAAGATTCTGAGCAACACAGAGAGGTGTCACCTGGTACTTACTTCCCGCTGCTGCTGGGGAAACCCCTGGACAGAAGGGCCTGTCCACCCCCAGTGTCCCCCATGAGGCTTTCTTCTTCCGCCTTGTCTACTGAGTTTCTATCTGAACCCTCCCCTTCCCAACCTTCCCCGTTTTCTGGTTGTGGATCCTTCAGCTCGTCCACCTATTATACCACAACCCGTTCTGGGAATCTAGGAAAGCAATCACGGAATCTAGGAATACCATTGTGCCCAGAGTTGGGGGTTGGAGTCCACAAAGATATTCTGGAGAAGATGAAGTTTACACCCAGTTTTGTTGGAGGCCAAAGGCAGCCACCCCAATTCAGCCTCCCATCTGCCAACGTGCCCATTCATCTCATCAACACTTATTAAACCTCTACTGTGTGTAGCCAGGCTCTGGCTGCTGGGGATACACTGGAGATGTTTCTCGAAGAGCTAACCCCCACAGAGGAGAGACAGGCCTGCACACAGAAAATGGGGCTCACACGTGACACTGCTTTTCCAAAATACCTTTTTTTTCAGAGTCATCATCGTGAGGGGCTGGGACACGTGGGCAGTAGAGACTTGGCCAGAGAGGCCAGCCTGGAAGGTCTCCAAAGGAGGGCCCTACAGAGGTGTTTCGAGGAACAAAGTGTCCACAAACTTCTTGTGCTTGCCAGGTAGAAGTTATTTGCACACACGTCCTTCCTCCACACAAATTGTATCCACCCCCATGCGTAATTGTAGGCCTCCTCCTCCACATTGACTGCTAGAAATCATTAAAACTGTCCCTGAAAACAGAGGTAGTCTTCACCTGTTGTGCAGAGGAGTAAAGAAAGTTTTCTCCCAGTGCTTTTTGGGGAATTGTTCCGTGTTACTTACTCTAGATAGAATTGTCTAGACAAATAAACCAGTAGACCAAGAGAACATTCTGCAATGATAGAAGTGTGTGCGGCCAGTCTCAGCAGCCACTGGTCACAGGGGTTATTGAGCACCTGAAGCGTGGCCAATTTTTAATTTCATTTCCTTTGAATGAATTTAAACACACACCCGTGTGGCTGCCAGCTGTTGTATTAGACAGCGCAGGTCTAGCCATCAGGGGTTGTCCCTTCGCAGAACTGCAGCCGCTGTATTATCACGGACATTTCTTCTCAAGACCTGTTTTCTACATGGCAGCTTCATGCACTGCTGCTCTCGCCCTTGCAGTGGTGCAGAGGTCCCAACACGGTGGCGGGGAGGGGGGCAGGGGCAGAGATCTGAGGCCACAAGTTCAGGTGTGCAAGAAATATCCATTTTTCTTACTTTTTTTAAGTCCGTGGGAACTTGCAGCCCTCATTCCGCTGGCTCAGTGGGAAATTCAGTCTCTGTCGTGAGTGGGCACCCAGCTCCCCTGCACCAATGTCAGGCGAAGTTTCACGTGTTCTTTCACAGAGCGGGCAGGCATTGGGGAACTCAGGGTTTCTTCAGAGCAGGGGTTGCTGCCTGGGCACCAGTCTCTCCAGACAGGGTGGGTTGAGGACATAGCAGTCCCTCTACCTCCCCAGGGCAGGAGCAAGGGTCCCTGCTGCTAGCAGAACCCCAGACCCTGCCCCAGCTCAGGCGAAGTGTTCTTTCTTCTCCAGCTTTAAGTTTCTCTCCTTCCCTTCTGGGATTCTTGATCAAATCTTTTCATGCCTTAAGTCATATCAAAACAAAAGTCAAACTGTGTCTTGCTTTGGGCCCGGTCACCCTAACCCCCAGGTCAAGAGGGCTCAAATGGCCAGGTTTCTTCCCAAGAGCCCTGCTGAAAAAAATAAAAAGAAGAACCCCACTGTCTAATACTGCAATACATTATTCTTCCTCATAGGACCATCACTCCCCATGTGGAGAAAAGGGGGAAAGACCTGGAAAAGACATTTGCAGCAAAGGAACAGTTTTGTTAGGGTCTGTGGCCAGCAGGTTCCAACGTGGCAGACTCCGAATGATACTAGTCACAATGGTGGCAGCTTCCTGAGTGCCTGAGGTGCAATCATCTCCATAAGTCCTCATGACGAGTTGGATGTCGGCATGCCCATTTCAAAGATGAGGCAACTGAGGTCCCAAGAGGTTAGACAATGTAGCTGAGATCTGCAAGGAATAAATCCAGGTCTCTTTGCCTAGAGGCTTCAGTTCCTGCAGGCAGCCTGGAAATAGATGATGTAAACGAGTGTAAGGAGAGAGGCAAGGCAGCAATTTGCCTTGGGAATGGGGTGTCTCCGAAGTAAGAAGCCAAGCCCTCAGTCAGGAGATGAGTCAAATCATTCAGGTGACTCCACAAACCAAGAGACCAAGCCAGCCTGGCATCCCAAACTGCTGGCCTGCTGCTAAACACGCACACCTTCTCCAGCTTCTATTAATAATCAGCCAGGAAGCCTCCCACGGTTACTCACATAATAATTAAACACACGATCCCTCTTTCAGAGAGAGTCCTGGCCCACCACCACCGAGGGGGCAGGGAGGAGGTGAGATCAGCAGCAACACCCTTTCTCCCTCTGAGTAGAGGCGGTGTGGGCTGGATTGTGGTAAGACTGGATCTGCAGTCACAAGACCTGGGACCTAGAGCCAGGAACACTCTCTCTGGGTGTCAGGTTCCTCAAACTACACAGGGAGAATGTTGACTTCAAGCATTTCCCCACCAACCTTTGCATTTAGAAGGCACTTCGTTGCTTAGGAAAAAGAAACCATGGAGGTTTGGGGTCATCCAGACATGGTGGTGAGGGACAAACCTGGCCGACTGCCTGGATTCTAATTCCAGCTCTACTTACTAGCTGGGACATCTTTGGCAAATTACTTTTTTTTTCTGCCTTGGTATTTCCATTTATACAGTGGGGATGATAAAAACAGTACCCTACCTTTTGGAGATGTGTAGAATATGATAATTACATGCAAGTGGTTTATAACCATCCCTGGTGCTTATATGCTAAATAAGTATTAGTTCTTCTCATTAGCCATGAACTCTCGGTTCAGAACTTTACCTGCCGGAAGCTCAACTTCCCCATTGGCAAAATGGGGATATAATAATTCCTACAGTTGGGGTGCTAATTGCATGAAATGATGTAGGTGAAGTCCCTGTGTAGGGTTGACATTTAGTCATGGCAAGCCCTCTCTTCTTGTTCTTTCCTTCTGAAAGTCCTTCAGGTTAACTCTGAGTTTTCGTCATGGAGGGCTTCCTGGACAGGTGAGACTCAGAGAAGCCAAGAGAAGGTGGGGAAGGTGGTGGTAACAGGAGGTCGAGACAAAGAACGGAGCCAAAGGAGGGATGAGCCTCCTATCATTCTTGCAGAGCTTAACTAAAGTGGGCTCTGAGTCCTGGGGAGGTCTTCCAGCAAGCAACAGTCCCCCCCACATTCTGGAGGGGTGCATGGGACAAACAGCAATGGGACCACCATAGCAGGAAAAAAGGGATTATCCAAGAACATTTCTGATAAGACATGCTCTAGACACCATTTAATGATAGTCATTCCATATGCCTGTCCAGACTGTCCAGAGATGTTGATGGCGCTGGGTCCTCCCAGAAAGAGCAGATTCTTGGGAATCAGCCAGGCCTGTTAGTCTTCCCAGCGGTGGGACCATGGGCAAGTCATTCACCTCTCTGAGCCTCCGTTTCCTCACGTGTAAAATAGAGATGATAATACTTGCTTCACAGTGTTGTTGTAAAACTCAGAAATGAAGCATGCAAAGTGTCAGGCCTCTGAGCCCAAGCTAAGCCATCATATCCCCTGTGACCTGCACGTATACATCCAGATGGGCTGAGGCAACTGAAGATCCACCAAAGAAGTGAAAATAGCCTTAACCGATGACATTCCACCCTTGTGATTTGTTTCTGCCCCACCCTAACTGATCAATGTACTTTGTAATCTTCCCAACCTTTAAGAAGGTTCTTTATAATCTCCCCCAGCCTTAAGAAGGTTCTTTGTAATTTTCCCCACCCTTGAGAATGTACTTTATGAGATCCATCCCCCGCTTGCAAAACGTTGCTCTTAACGCCACTGCCTATCCCCAAACCTATAAGAACTAATGATAATTCCACCACCCTTTGTTGACTCTCTTTTCGGACTCAGCCCGCCTGCACCCAGGTGAAATAAACAGCCTTGTTGCTCACATAAAGCCTGTTTGGTGGTCTCTTCACATGGATGCGTGAGGCACGAAGTATCTAGCACAGTACCTGGCATATAATAGATGTTCAACATGTATTAGTTTATTAAAGTTAGAGTTCATAATTCTATTCCACTTCCATGTTTCTCTCATTTGCTAAGCCCTTGTCAGCTGAGGACCATGAGGCTCAGAGAGGGGAGTGACTTAGCCCAGTTTCCAGTAGCTGCTTATTAGCACAACCAAGGACTTTGCAATGAGGTCAGGTTTGGCTTCAAGTCTGGGAGCTGATAAATGGTTCCAGATGTGGAGTGGGAAAGAGAAAGGGTGGGGTGGGATTTTTATCACTTATGGGTGGACATAGAGATAGGACACCCTCTTGAGATTATATGTTTTAATAATAGGATCTCTCACTGGTAATTCTTGGAGGACAAGTATAATTACATGACATAAATGATGTCATTTCATCAACAGAAAAGACACGCAAATGCATTGAGACAATGAGATACTTTCACCTACCAGATGAGTAAACATCCACCAGGCTGAAGGGCTGCTGAGACCCAACTCTCCTACTGCCTATAAAAAGGCAATTTGCAACAATGTATCAAAAGCCTTAAAAATATGCACACCCTTTGAACCAGATATTTCCCTTCTATGACTTTACCCAAAGAAATCACTGAGAGACACAAGTAAGTATGCAGAAGTACCTGCGAGATATTCACTCCAGCAGAAACCAGAAACACTCAAAATGCCCAACAATTTGACACATTACATTAAATGAACTGTGGTTCATCCACGTGAAGGAGCAAATATTATGTGTTCTTAGAAAAGATCATGTGGCCTTATGGGTGGTGGTGGTGGTAGTCCTGGAGGGAGTCCCTGTGGAGTGGCCATGTTCTCCATCTTATCCCAGGTAGCTGCTGTATCCTTGAGTGTTCATTTTATATTTATTCTGTTATAATGTATACTTCAGTTTTATGCATGTTGTATTTTAAAATAAGAAAGTTTTTAAAAAGTGTGGTCAGATTTTTTAACATGCAAAGATGTTCATCATGTACGGTTATGGGAAAAAAGAAGCAGGTTATTAAAAAGTTGATATAGTATGAGAGCATTGGGAAAGTCATCCACAGCATGAAGTCATCAACTGCTTGTGTCTGGTTATGACATCAGGTTTGATGAGCTTCTTGTGCGGCTCATATACTAGGCATGAGACTTGTCCCTTGAAATTTATATTAAGTTAACTAGCTTTAGCATTTAGGACTTTAAGAATAGAGCAATTTTTGTTCTTAGTTGGAGAACTGTGGCCGAATATTGGAGGCAATCATGAAAATTCAGGATCTAAGTCCACTCTACAGGTAAATAACGAGAATGTGGAAACCACGTACAGGGCTGCAATCTACCAACAGATGTATCATTGTTTTTTCTCTTTTTTTTTGAAATGAAGTTTCACTCTTGTTGCCCAGACTGGAGTGCAATGGCATGATCTCAGCTCACCGCAACCTCTACCTCCAGAGTTCAAGAGATTCTCCTGCCTCAGCCTCCTGAGTAGCTGGGACTACAGGCATACACCACTATGTCTGGCTAATTTTGTATTTTTAGTAGAGACAGGGTTCCTCCATGTTAGTCAGGCCAGTCTCAAATTTCTGACCTCAGGTGATCTGCCTGCCTCAGCCTCCCAAAGTGCTGGGCTTACAGGCATGAGCCACCACCCCCGGCTTAGTTTCTTCTTTGGAGTCAAACTTGTTTTCTCTATAGACATCCTGATTTTTATCAATCAGAGTAAGACATTTGTTTTTTAGATAAGCTTAGTTTTAGCAAATCTTGTCTGTGAGAATAGTGATTTGACCACATATTATTCTCAGATTACTGTTTGGGTGAGGGGGAAGGGACAAGATGGAGGAAGGTGAACAAGATGGAGCAGTCCCTGTTGCTTCCGGGTTCTTCATCACAGATTTTCCCGTGCCCGGGGAAAGAACTAAATCAACTGAGCATGCGCAGAGTGACATCAAGCTGGGGACACCGAAATTCAAGAAGCCACTCCTACACACACGCCTTAAACTCCTCCCCCTCCAGCTCCCAGGCATAAAACTCCGCTGCCGGTAAGCGCGGTGTGACTTCTTCGGCCCCTGCATTTGTGGACGGGAGAACATCACCCGAGAGTGTGTGCATATTTGCAATAAGAGACTGCCACTTTCTTACGTACTTTGGCCTCATGTTTAATTACTTAGCTCTCCTAAATTAAGTTACATTAAATTAAATTAAAACAATTACAACCTTTTGAGGGCTGGGTGCGGTGGGTCACGCTGGTAATCCCAGCAGTTTGGGAGCCTGAGGAGGTCGGATCACCCGAAGTCAGGAATTTGAGATCAGGCTGGCCAACATGATGAAACCCCTTCTCTACTAAAAAAATATAAAAATTAGCTGGGCGTGACGGCACACACCTGTAGTCCCAGTTACTCAGGAGGCTGAGGCAGGAGAATCACTTGAACCTGGGAGGTGGAGGTTGCAGTGAGCAGAGATCTTGCCACTGCACTCCAGCCTGGGCAGCAGAGCGAGACTCTGTCTCAAAAAAAAAACCAAAAAAAAACAACAACAAAAAAAACCAAACAAACCCTTTTGTCCCTAGGAAGCCAAACCGAGGCAGATTTCGACCTGTAGTACCTCTAAACAATTTAAATATGATATTTTAGTCAAATATTGGTAATTTAACCAGTATTTTCAACGGTATCCTGTTATAAAAAGAGCTGAATCTTACCGAACTTAAGTAAACAGTTATATTTTCATAAAAAATGAGAAGACTTATGAATAGTTTTCAAATTTTGGAAGAATCAAGTGTGCAGAGAAAAAGTAAATGTTCTCACTTTTGTTTACAAAGGTATATCTTACTAAATTGCTGCATACTCTTTTATTTATTTGTTTGTTTGTTTGTTTGTTTTGAGACAGAGTCTCTCTCTGTTGCCCAGGCTCACTGAAGCCTCGAACCCCCAGGCTCAAGGGATCCTCCTGTCTCAGTTCCAGAGTAGCTAGTACTACAGGCAGTTGTCAGCATGCTCGACTAATTTTTGTATTTTCCATAGAGTTGGGGCTTCCGCATGTTTCCCGGGCTGATCTCCAACAAACTCCTGGTCTCAAGCAACTGGCCCACCTTGGCCTCCTAAAGTGCTGGGATTACAGGTGTGAACCACTGTGCCCAGCCTGCTGTAAATTGCAGGCAGTTTAAGACAGAAAGTTTTCTTAAATTTGGAAGACAAAATATTTAAATAAAGAATCAGCATTGTGGTCGGGTGTGGTGGCTCACTCCTGTAATCCCAGCACTTTGGGAGGCCAAGGTGGCGGATCACTTGAGGCCAGGAGTTCCAGACCAGCCTGCCCAACATGGTGAAATCCCATCTCTACTAAAAATACAAAAATTAGCCAGGCGTGGTGGTGGGTGCCTTTAATCCCAGCTACTCAGGAGACTGAGGAAGGAGAGAATCTCTTGAACCTGGGAGGCAGAGGTTGCAGTGAGATCACACCACTGCAGTGCAGCCTGGTCAACAGAGTCTATAAAAACCATACTTTTTTCATTAGTTCAGTTATATTTATATAATTTATTTTATTGTACTTGATCTTGGTTAGCAGTTTCATGAATTTATCAGGTTTTTTAAAAGTCAGAATTGAAAAAATTTTTATTTAGTCCATTGATCTTGAAGTTTCTAGAAGCCTGTATTTAAATGTACTCGTTAGAGTTTTTTTCATGAATCTGACTGCAGATGCCTTTAGAGAAGTATTTTAAATAATAACTGTATAAAACAAAAACTTAGAATAACCATGGTTAAAAACCTGATGAAAGTTTATCAGAACCAGAAATTGACAAGGAAATTTGGTTATTTTGTGGCATACAGCATAATAACCAGAATCAAGTCTGATAAAAAAGAGTTTTCTATAATTTTAGAACGTTTATGTCAATAACATACCCATATATGCAATTACAAGAAAATCTAGCATCACTTATCATTTGGCAATGTTTCTTCCCATACAATTTACAGAATAAACCTAATTATTTAATATCTCTACAAAATGAGAGATATATCCTTTCAGATTCTCCAGGGCCCCAACTGGAAAATCTCAAAGTTAATTTTAGGTCAAAATGACTTAATTTAGAACTTGGTCCTGGAAAACCCTGTCAGAGAGGTTGAAAGTTTCAAAACATTTGATCAAACAAGTTAACAGGTCACAGAAACAGTAGTCATTTATTTAACCAGAGTGACAATCAAAGACTTCAAAAGCAATACAGAAAGTTACATGGATATTAAAAAGAAACTGTCATGCGCATCTGTGTGAAGAGACCACCAAACAGGCTTTGTGTGAGCAACATGGCTGTTTATTTCACCTGGGTGCAGGCGGGCTGAGTCCGAAAAGAGAGTCAGCAAGGGAGATAAGGGTGGGGCCGTTTTATAGGATTTGGGTAGGTAAAGGAAAATTACAGTCAAAAGGGGGTTGTTCTCTGGCGGGCAGGAGTGGGGGTCACAAGGTGCTCAGTGGGGGAGCTTTTTGAGCCAGGATGAGCCAGGAAAAGGAATTTCACAAGGTAATGTCATCGCTTAAGGCAAGCACCGGCCATTTTCACTTCTTTTGTGGCGGAATGTCATCAGTTAAGGCGGGGCAGGGCATTTTCACTACTTTTGTGATTCTTCAGTTACTTCAGGCCATCTGGGCATATACGTGCAAGTCACAGGGGATGCGATGGCTTGGCTTGGGCTCAGAGGCCTGACAGAAAACATAACCCTTATAAAGCTTAGTTTTTTAAAGTAATCAGAAAAACTAATAAAAGCAACATGAAGCACAAGAAATTACAAATTCTTTATTTTATAGGCCAGTTACCAAAAGGTAAAGAAAAAACGTACAGTGTGATTGTTTTGCATTACGGAAAGCCTGCTTAGATAATCCGGAAGTCAAACCTGGTGAAAAGGTACTTAACTTTAATCAGGCACAAGAAAAGTATGTGTCTAAGGTTAGAGTTTACACCATATCTTAGAAGAAGTAAACAAGAAAACTACTTAAAAAAAGTAAAAGTGTGTAAAATTTCCTGCTAAATGGAACAATCAAAACATACCAAGAAAAGTCAAGAGTACAGAATCAAGTTATACTGGAGGAAAATATTACTTTTTTAGGCCTTTCAGACAAACATTTTCACACTGGGCCACACCAACAGAGTCAGGACCAGAGGAAAAAGTTACTGGGGCAGACAAAAAAAGTTGAAAGACAGTGTTATCGCCCCAGCCAAGCAAAGAGATGTATCTGTTTAAGGAGAGAAAAAGGAAGAACAAAAGGCAGTAATGTATGACCTGTAAATTCTGTGTTGTGAGATACAGCAAAATTGAATTGAAACCTTCTAAGAAAAAAACTCCACCTCTAGAAATGAAATTGCGTTTTTAAGTGAAGAAGACAGTATTGTTAGCCTGAAACCAGGGACATTAAATGGAGACTATAAAACAAATAAAAGCTGTGGTTCAGATGATGGCTGAAAATTTTCAGAATTAAAAGTCAAAACTTGTAACTTCTTGTAAATATTACTAGAGAAGATCAATATTGTAAGAACTCTTTGTAGTTATAACAGAAGACTTGTATCTGTGTGTGTGTGTGTGTATGTCTCAATCTTTAGAAAGACTTAAAAATAATTTTCTTTTACTTTTACTCAACTTGATTAAACACACGTTTATTTATTTATTTATTTTTATTTTACTTTAAGTTCTGGGATACATGCGCAGAAGGCGCAGGTTTATTACATAGGTACACATGTGCCATTGTGGTCTGCTGCACCTATTAACTTGTCGTCTAGGTTTTAAGCCCCAGATACATTAGGCATTTGTCCTAATGCTCTCCCTCCCCTTAACCTCATCCACCAACAGGCCCCAGTGTGTGATGTTCCCCTCCCTGCGTCCATGTGTTCTCATTGTTCAACTCCCACTTATAAGAGAGAACATGAGGATTACACACACATTTTTAAAACTAAATTTATCCTTTAGGACTCTTCATGACCTGTGCGGATCTTTGACAACAGGCTTAAGTCTTTAGTTTTGTTCCACTTTTCTTTTGTAAATAGCCACTCATTTTACCATAGAACATATTTTTTAATTATTTTGAAATTTATTTTTTTCTTTTTAATTTTTTTACCAAAAATACATTTTTGTATCTGTAACAGTGGTTTTCTTTTGTTGTTGTTGTTGTTGTTGTTTTTACCTCTCTCTGTGTGTTACTTACTAGCTTCCTTATGTCTTGGTTTGATTTTCTTTTTAAATTCATATTTTGAAATAATCTTTAAACAACTTATGAATTAGAAAAAAAGGTTTTTTTCAATAAAGAACATGTTTTATGTCTTCCTTATTATTTTTCTCATTTAAAAGATATTTTACTTTTTTGGTATACTTCGTATATAGTAATATATATAAATTAGTAGAATTTTAACTCTTAGTAACCTTAAATTTTAGTGAAACATGGGAAGTAAGAAAGTTTGAACTTTTTGTCACATATCAATATTTTGTAGATGAGAATCATTTTATAATGTTAGGAACATATTTCTCCATAACATAATTTTCAAGGAGTATTAATAGACATAAATATAGTCTTTTTATAAAATTTGAAAAGCCAGGAACAAATAAATTTATGTTTAGCAATGCATGTTTTAGTGTTTGATCTTATTTGAAAATGACCCAGATGCTTAATGAGTACTTATGTCTTAATTTAATATAATTTTAAGATTTAAAGTTACCAAAAAGATTTTTTGAAACTATGAAGAGTTTATAAACATTTGTGCCATTTATGTTTACCTAATTTATTTATTTTTCACAACTATACTTAGATTATTTATGAAAACTGAGATATTAGACAAGGCTAGTCATTATCATACACTATTATTTTGTTAACCATTTTTATAGCCTGTGACTATCAGGTGTTTATCACCCAAGTAAGGACCTTAAAGTTAAATATTTGAGTATTTTGTGGATAACTTCAAAACTACAGCTGTTTTCATTAAATCAATAATATTAAATTAGTTTTACTTACCAAAGGGTTACATAAACAAAGATCATTCTGTTTTTAGGCTGGGTTTATAGTTTTATGACCTTAGTGTCAAACCTTGCCTATCACGTTAAAACATCTAACAAAGACAAATATAAAATGATCTGATAACTAAACCCAGGGAAAAACATATGTTGACAATACTGAAGACATTTCTATTTTTATTTTACCAACAATTTTTAAATTATTTTATTTACCAAAAATTTATCTAAGTTTTATGAACTTAAAACCGAGTTAGTATTTTTACGAAATACTTAAGTACTCCAGGTTTCCTTTTAAGTCAATTAATTCATTAATTAATTAAGGCTTTTGAATATATTTTGGTAGAAAAATACACAAACAAAATGAAAACAGACAGACAACACAAATACATACACAAAAGCAGATTCTCAAGCAGTAAAACATAGCAGTATAAATTCACTGATTTATATAAGGACAGTTGGATCCAAATGATATTTCTGATCAAACGGAACCTGTTTTTCCGGCTACATTTTACTTTACCCAGTAGGTAATCTCATGAAGGCTGTGTATCAAAGCTTCAGGCAAAGAGGTTTTTATTGCAGTTTGATTTTTAAAAACCTCTTTTTATCATTTTTTTTAGTTTAAATAAGTTCAGGGGTTAAATATTTAAATGTTTGTATTTTAGTTATGACTGGTTAAATTGTACACGGAACAATACCAGGTGGCCTTGAATTTTAGCAACAAATTTATCTTTTTGTTTACAGGTCTGGTTTGCTTGATTAGTTGATGTGGGCAGGGAACATTTTAGAAAAAGATGTTTATAGTTTCGGGGTTTTTTCCTTGGCTTTTGCTGGTGTATGTGTGGCAGACTAAGCAACATTTTTATGCTGCATAGAGAAACCTTATATTATTGCTCTGTCTCAAGACTTTGACCTGTTTGATCTGAGAACGTAACTTTTATAAACATGCTATCTTGTTCTTTCTCTTTTAGACTATCAATCTTTTAATTAACTGTTTCATCACACTAAGTGATCATAGCACAGTAAGCCTAAATTTACATTTCCTAAAGGGATGACTCTTAGGCGTGCGAGGTTAGGTTGTTGGTTATCATGAAGCTGTTGTAATTTGAAAGCACTCTCTCTTTTTTAAAAGTCTTGGCTGAAGTGCCCTAAGAAAAACCTTTTAGTGTTTTTGAAATTAACAACAGTAGATTATCTTAATAACAGTGAAAAAGAGAGCAGATTTAAAGCAATCAGAGAGGAGGTAAAAAAAGGAAAATAAAGCGAGGGAGATAAATTAGGAGCTTTTACATGCTGGCATTTTATTTTAACCTTGCAGTTGCAGTTTTAAAAATTGGTACCAAGGAAAACAAGCTTGGGGAGTTCTTGTGATTCCTATGATGGCCACTGATTTAAAAATGTGCATGAGGAAAAGCCATGTAGCTGGATGGAGTCCCAGAAAACCTGGCATGCCTTAATATTTGAGAATTCCGTTTCATTTCTTAGTCTCTCGAGAGCAAAGTAAATCCTATAAATCCTGTCAGGGAATGTCTAGAGTTTAGACCAGTGTTTTAGATGATGGCAACCTCCCCAGTGGCTTTTAATTTGTCATCTCACATCAAGCATGGAGGAAAATAATCCAAATTATATATAGACATGCATAGCCAAACTAAAATAAACCAAAATAAAAATGTTTACAAAAATTTTAAGCCAGGCACACAGATCAAGGAAAATATTAAACCAGGTATGCAGAAGGAATCAATAGTGAATGCACCAGTAAAGGCACGCCTCACTAACAGAACATGAGTTCCATAGAAACCAGAAAAGTATACCCATCAGAAAGACAATATCACTTTGTACTAGAAGGGACTTGTCAGAAAAAAACAAAAAAGTCTCATTTTCCCAGGAGGAATGCAAAGTCCAGGTCTCAAATAAAGTCAAAGAGCTTTTACCAGAAAAATGGGGTCTTGGCCTAATACCATGGATGAAAAGACGAGCTATGGAAGAAAAGAGTTCAAAGGACTCAGATATGCTGACTGCACACCAGTCTCAAGAATCACACACTTTCTCTAAAGATTATCGTGCTTCAAATCCCACTTCTGACACCAGTTACGTTATCCTAAATAATAGAGAGGGAGACTCTCTTAAAGAAAATAATATTTCTTTGAGAACGAACATTGCAATGGGAATACATGTGTAATACTAAACTATATGCATATTTAAGGAGGTTAAAAAAAAAAGCCAAAGACTTTTAAAGGAAAAATGAGGAGGACCACATAATTGTTTTTGATAATTATATCCTTGGCTACAAGGATTAATAACAAGGATGGCATCAGTCCAAGGTTGGGCAGGGACGTGCTGGGAGGATACCCTTGCAGAGGTATTTTTGTGTGTGTGTAAGGTTGCAATAGCTTTTGTGTAAGGTTGTGCTTTTTGTAGTCTTTTGTGATACTTCTTCTTATCTGGCATTTTTGCATGAGCACCTTGTCCTTTTGGCCTTCCCTCACTCCATTTTTAATTTTTTTTTAAACACAATTGACTCCATTTTGATTCTGACAATTTTCATAAAAGTCTATTGGTTTCTCCTCTGCATAACCTCCCTTTTTGCTTAAGAACAGGGCAGCTGTGGTTTGGTCTGTCTTGTAACTTGAAGATAACATCAACTCTTCTGTGCTGCAGCCCATCATTCCCTGTGCATATGTCTGATTTTTTTGCGGCATGCAGGGTGACTAGTCTTCCCTGTGTTGTCTAGAACTGGGGTGAATTTCCCCTCTCTTCTTGCATCTTGTCCTAGTGGGAGCCAAAATTACACATTGCTGGAATGCCTGGACGGGGTGAACGTTTCAGTCTCTTTCCAGAAAGAGGGAGCAATAGGCTCCTACACAATTAGTGCTGTTGCTGAGTTGTGGGTCAGTAGGCTACTCATCAGGAATGAATCTATGAGCCATTTAGACTCAGCTTCAGAAAGCATTGCGAGTGAACAAATAAAAGGCTTACACTTGCATTTCTAATTCTAATCACATTGAGCAGGATAATTTATTGACCAAGATGGAATGTACCTCCAGGTCCAGCAAAGGAATGTCCTACTTGAAATTTAACTGTGTACAAAAAATGCAAAGTCAGGTGTTACTATCCTGCAATCAGGTTGGGGAATAAGTTGAATGATTGCTACAAAATCTTTTTGCAATTCTTAAACCAGATCCCAGGTGATGGTGGCAGGGAATCATCAGTCAAGGGCCAGGTGGGAGATCCAGTGAGGCTAAATCTAACTTTTCTCTCAGTAAAGACAATCATTCTCTCTCAGAAAGTCACTGAGTCCCTCTATTAATAAGGTAAGTGCAGCCTTGGAGGCAGGTTAAAGCTAAGAAAATGCCAAAGAACCATCCTACAGTCTAATACTCGATGAATGAGGGTAGTTTTAAGCCAATTGTCTGTATATTAGACTGAACTCTATCTTCCTTTCTTTCCTTCCTTCCTTCCTTCCTTCCTTCCTTCCTTCCTTCCTTCCTTCCTTCCTTCCCTCCCTCCTTCTCCCTTTCTCTTTCCTTCCCCTCCTCTCCCTTCCTCTCTTCATCCCTCTCTTTTCCTTCTTTCTTGCTCTGCTCCCTTCCTTCCTTCTTTCCATCTCTCTCTCTCTCTTCTTCCCTCCTCTCTCTCCTTTCCTTCCCTTTAGTTAACAAAGATCACTTCAGTCTTATCCATCCTATGTAAGGTATTGTGTTTCCAAGATAGAGGACTCATTGCCCCCCAACAAGAAGTTCCACCCTGCAGAGGCAACAGCAAAGGCACAAAGACATGAAGCTGGCTGGCCTGATGGAATGAGGCAGGCAGGCAGGTTTGGCTGGAAGGTGCAGTTGGTGGTGATCGTGGTGGAGGCAGGTGATCAGGTGAGGCAAAAAACATGGGTAGAGTGTGAAGGGTCAGCAATTTCAGAACAAGTGGCTGACAAGCATATAAGGTGTATCAAAGCTCCCCAAAACCTCTCCAAAAATGAGGAAAAAATTTCAGGGATCTGCTTTCCTCAGAGAGGAGGTCCCTAATTAATTGACCTAATATGACCTGACAGCCTTGTGATTTAATCTAGAAAGAACCTGTCAGAGAACAAAGCCAAAACCAAGTAAGACTAACCTGGGTGATGCTGAGATCTAGCGACAGAGTCCTGGTGATATCAGCCCTGGATCCTCCATGCTGAACCTGCTTCTCCTCTGGACCTTACTGCTGCATGAGCCCATAACTACTCCCTGCCCCCCTTTATTGCTGAAGGCATTCAAAATTATATTGATGCCAGGTATACATTAATGAGTTCTTTTTTTCTTTTCTTTTTCTTTTGAGATGGAATCTCACTCTGTCACCCAGGCTGGAGTGCAGTGGTGCAGTCTTGGCTAACTGCAACCTCCACCTCCTGGGTTCAAGCAATTCTCCTGCCTCAGCCTCCCGAGTAGCTGGGATTATAGGCATGTGTCACCAAGCCCAGCCAGTTTTGTACTTTTTGTAGAGATGGGGTTTTGCCATATTGGCCAGGCTGGTCTCGAACTCCTGACCTCAAGTGACCTGCCTGCCTCGGCCTCCCAAAGTGCTGGAATTACAGATGTGAGCCACCACACCGGGCTACATTAAAGAATTCTAACTAATAAAAATAAAAATACAAAATACTCAGGAGGTCTGAAGGTGTTAAGGTCATGCTCATTCATGCGGGCTTTTCCTGACTTTCCAGAGTAGGGGAGATTCTTGGCTTACATAATCTTCACTTGCAACAATTGCAATTATATAATTATGCCATTTGTTTTGGTCTGATGTGGCTCTCATGAGGGTAGGGAATATGCTTTTTTTGTTGCTTATCTGTTTTTTCTTAGTATAGCACACAGTGCCTAGTGGGACATGAATTCTCAACAAATTTGTACTGAATTTTTTAAAAAAAGAAGAATTTCGTTGCAGGAGAATGAGAGGTTTGCTAGGGGAGCTGGCAGTTTGCATGGGCCCTGGAGGATGGTGAATCAGTTAGGATGGGCTATGTTAGGCTGCAGTAACAACCTCCCTCAGAATCTTAGCAGCACATGGAAACAGGTTTTTTTTCTTTCCTGTCTACTATTACAAAATATTATAAACGGAGTAGCTTATAAATAGCAGAAATTTATTTCTTATAGTTCTGAAAGTTGGGAAGTCCCAGATCAAGGCCCTGCTGCCTGGTGAGGGCCTGTTCCTCATAGACAGTCATGGTTTGACTATAATTCACAAGGCAGAAGGGTAAAAGCATCTCTCTGGGGTCTCTTTGATAAGAGCACTGGTTCCATCCAGGAGGGCTTCACCCTCATGACCTGATATCCTTCTAGAGGCCCCACCTCCTAACACCATCACATTGAGGGTTGGCTTTCAACATGTAAATCGATGGGGCGGTGGGGACACATACATTCCTGCCTTAGCAATTGCCATGTTACATGTCCATTTTAGGTCAGTTGCAGGCTCTGCGTCGTGTTTCCTTCCTCCCAGCCCCAGGGAATGGAGCCTCCGCCATTTGGTGTTTGGCTAGTTACAGTGGCAGGAGTCAGAAGAGCAGCTGAGTCACACAGTGCTTGCAAAAGTTCCCACCCAGCAGTGACACAGGTCACTTCCACTCACCATCCATTGACAGTGCAAGTCACCCTGACATGCCTGACTTCAAGGAGGGAGCAGCAGGAAGAAGGGGAAAGGAAATGGGTGGTGATCAACGCTGCTGTGTTTCCAGGAAGAGTGAATGAGTGAAGTCACCACAGGTGAAGGGGGTGGGAAGGCTCTCTAGGAGGAGAAAGCAGCTTAGTCAAAAGTTCAGAGATGTAGGTGAAGATGAATATTTTCAGGAAAAGCAGTGAGTGACTCTGGCTGGAGGAGAATGTGGAGAGGCAGACACAAGCCTGGGCTCGCCGAGGAATATCCCTATGGCCACACCAGGGCTGGCGTGGTGAACTTGGCAGGCAACAGGAGCAGTGAAAGGCCTAATGAGGCAGGACCTATGATTTAGATTAATCAAGATGACAATGGAACCAGCCATGTGATCAAGGGCATGGGAGGGACAGAGAATAAAAGGGGGCTGCCGCGGGATCCTACGAGTGCACTGTTGTCAGGGCTGCTCTGAGCAGCCCCTCGAGTACATCTCTCAGCAAATATGCTACAAATACTTGCTAAATCCATGTTAGCCATGTATGGGGTTGAACAGTTTCTCTCCGAAAATTCACGTCCATGCAAAACTTCAAAAGAGCCTGGTGTGGTGGTGCATGTCTGTAGTATCAGCTACTTGGGAGGCTGAGATTGGAAGATCTCTTGAGCCCAGGAGTTGGAGGCCAGCCTGGGTAACATAGCAAGATTCCATCTCTAAAAAAACAAACAAACAAAAATTACCGTATTTGGAAACAGGATGTTTGCAGAATATAATTAGGTAGGTTAAGATGAGAGGTCACAGAGAGACGAGAGAGGAAGGAATGTGCTGACGGAGACCATGATTGAAGTGAGGCATGTATAAGCCGAGGAGCAGCAGGGATTGCCAGGAACCACCAGGAGCCAGGAAGGGGCGAGGAAGGATTCTTCCCTGAGACTTCAGAGGGAGCAGGTCCCTGTCCACATCTGGAGTTTTTACTTCTAGCCTCCAGAACAGTGGGAGAATACATGGCTGCTGTTTTAAGCCACCCAGTTTATGGTGATTTGTTATAACAGTCCTAGGAAATTCATCCAAGCCAAGAGTGAGGAGAAACTGATTTTCTAAGGGCCAAACATTGCACAACTCTTCATTTATGTTCAAAGTAAAGGATTTATTACATATCCTGAACATAGCCTACCCTTCACCCTCATTTGGAATTGTATTCCTTTCACAGTTTTTTAAAAAAAATTTTCATTGCTCACAACTTGATATTACAGGCCAGGCATGCTTGCAGAGAACTGGGATAATTTACTTTTACTTAAGTAAAAATCCCAGATGGCAGTCCCTCCACTTGGTAGAATCCCCTTTTCCCTCCTAACAGAGTCCAAGCAGTAACACCGAATAAGATGGGGTGAGTTCAAAGAGAAACATCTGCATTTGCTCAGTTCTTCAACCAATATTTACTGAACTTCTCTATGATCAGGTGTGCAAGATGCCAGGAGGGATGGGATGAGATGATGATGATGATGATGATGATGGTGATGATGACAGTGAGGATGATGGTGAACACTTTAATGAGAGCTTTCTATGTGCCAGGGACTGTTACAAGCACTTTACATATATTAACACATCTATTTATCACAGTGACCCTATATTGTTATGTGTATCTTATACACAAGGAGGCAGAGGCAGGAAATGAAATAACTTGCCCAAGAGCATAGAGTCTGCAAGTGGCAAAGATAAGATAGAAATAATTCTCCAAGAGCAGACAGTGGTGACTTCTGGGGATAGAGAAGTGGGAAAGTCGGCGGACAAAGGCTGTTGTCTTTCCTAACAAGTTTTGAAGACTTATTTGACCAGGTTCAAGAAAAACTTGACAAACACTACAAAGCAAAAGGAAGAGGAGATAAGACGGGCCTTTAGGTACAAATGCCTGTTTTGGAAAGTTTAGAGAGGACGGGGTGAGAGGAATTGGGCTGCAGTACAGGAGGTGGGGACTTGGGATTAAGAGGGGATCGGTTTAGGGTGGATCACTGATTGCAGTGAATCATTACTTGTTGATTAGTTTGATCCAAAAGAAAGGGAGAGATGGATGCTGGAGGAGAGAGGGGGTTCCGAGGGAGCCCAGGACTGGAGCTGGGAAGATACTCACTTTTTAGGGACACTTTTTCATTTTGACAGCAGAAAAGATGATGGTCTGCAGCAGTAGGCCCATAAATTGTGATTGAAAGGCCTGACGGTTTCTCTCATTCGTTTCCCCCATGCACAGAGAGGTGGAGTAATTTGCCTCAGGTACTACAGCTCATAAGTGGTGAAGTTGGTGTTGGGGCCACAGACCACTGGGTTCTTCCCCATGAATCCCCGCTGCATCTTGGTCTCTCCCAACCCCGAGTACCCCACGAGTTTTAAGAAAGACATTTGGGAATAGGTGATTCCTATGGTCATTTTTGGAACATTTAGTTAGAATATTCTGGTATAAAATCTAAGGTGTTGTTAAGTAGAAATTTCCAGTGGACATCAGTCCAGAAAATCCAACCTCATCCTGTGACGGATTTGCAGCGCGTGTGCATTTACTAAGCAAATCTGATTCTACTGCTGACCAGCGAGAAAGAGGAATACTGTAAACAGTCAGTGCGTTTGCACCCACATTCAGCTCCGTGAGCTTCTGCCTCCTCAGCTGGCTGGGGTGGGGGATGTGGAGGTGCATGCAGCTCCCAGGTCCCAGAAAGGAGCCCCTGCATAGGGTGGGCATCCTCTATGCTTTATGTGCATCCAGACCTGTACTAAAGACAGTCTTTCTCCTGTGGAGTGACACTTAACTAAACTTGAGAAAACGACTTCATCTGGTGCTCAGTGGAAGAAAACATCCTTTTCAATGGGGAAGGAAAATTGGCTGTGTTGGGCTGAGGGAGGGGAGTGTGGAATCCAAATGGTGTCTTCCTCAGGCCTTCTCCAAGGTGATGTGGACTCTGATTTTAGAATACCATCATTTGGAAAATTGTGTTCCACTGCTCAAATTCTTGCCTCCCCTCTCAGCTCTTTTCTCTTCACTCCACTCTCCTTCCTCTGTCCTCTGACTTATTCAATGCTAATGGTCTTCCAGAAGGTGAGGCTTCCCACACAAGCCCAGCCTCCCACCAGGCATCCTCCTCGGGGTTTCAAGCTGCAAGTCTGGGCTGCTCTTAGCGTTCTGTCCTGAGGACCCCTTCTAACAGACAGGCAAGGGCCTCCCCTGGCAAAATGCCCTTGCATTTCCATGCAGTAGGAGTTTCATTTGTTACTGAAGAAGTGGGCTGCCTTCCCTGCGCTTTTGAACTTGACATTCCTTATCTTGACACTCCGCACTTTTGAACTTGACACTTTTGTATCTTTAGCAGATAGAAAGTCAAAGGTGTTCACTCAATAAATCGCCACAATGAGGGAGCCTACGGGAGAATGGGTATGTGGAAGCTGGCTAAAAGAAAACAGGCACACAGACTGCTTGATCTGGGAGGGTCTTTAGACAACGTGATGGCTCCCAGAGATGCACATTTTTGTTGTTGCTGTTGTTGTTGTTGTTCATGATCATGTCCCCAGGGTCTAGAATGGTGCCTGGGCATAGTAGGTCCTTAATATAGTTAGGGAATGAATGAGCTCAGCTCTACCACGCTGTATGGATGGAGAAACTGCATCTTGGGGCTGTATATGCTATGCACCTGTAGAAAATGTCTTTGCCTTTTCAGTCCTTTCCCAGTGGCAGAGCACAGGACCCAGCTCATAAGAGCAGCTCAATTCTGTTCCTTGTGGAATGACATAATAAATCAGTTTAAGGGCCTAGGGAGGCATGTGGGATGCAGAGGAGAGCCATGGCCCCTGCCTTGGAGACAGCATGGGTTGGCATAGAAAAGAGGTTTACAATTCAGCAGGAAGTGTGTGTGCGCACGCGCGTATGTGTCTGTGGCGGGGCAGGGAGGGTAACCTGAGCTTGCCCTGGGTCTGGTCCTGGGCTCAGTGGCAAATTCAACGCTGGGCAGGTAGCCTGAGGACAATGACGGTGCCAGCTATGAGTCAGGCTTCCTTTATTCATAAAATCATGTTCCTCCATGCAGTGCTTCTCAACCTGGCTGCACGTCAGGAGCCACCTGGGTAGCTTTGTAAAAACCCCAAATGCCCACTTGGTTTGCACCCCCTGAGATTCTGATTAAACCTTTCTGGAGTCCATCTCTCTTTTTATTATCTATTTATTTATTTATTAATTTTGGCGGCTCCTCTGGGGCGTCTCATGTGCAGTAGGGGTTGAGAATTGCTGGTTTCTTTGGCCAGATGAGAACATGCAGGCAATAGTTACAAACAGAGCAGCAGAGCAGGACAGTGCTAAGGTTGGAAAGGGTGTGTCTTGAAAGTTCAGGAAATCAGAATAGGAAGGGGTGAGAACCCTCCCATCTGGGTTTGTGGGGCAGGAGAGAAGAGCCTAGTGGGCAAGGTACAGTGAGTGTGCTTAGAACTGGGAAGATGAGGGGAAGGGGAGGCGCTGGGTGCTGGGCGGCGGTGGGCAAGATGGACGGGATTAAACCGCAGCGAGGATTTCAGCGAGAGCTTTCGCGACAAGGAAGGGTGAGAATGGGAGGGAACCTATCTGGCGAAAGGGAAGGCAGCTGCTGGGCAGGCAGCTGAATCCGGCTGGGGAGCCGAGCGGGTGAGACCCGGAGGAAGTGAAGGGAGTCGCTCAGGGCGCGGCGCTAGAAGAAACTCTGAGGCAGAGCTGGGGGGCCTCCGCCCACACGGAGACACAAGGAAGTCCACATGCACACGCACGAGCGCGCACATGAACACGCACAAGCACACAAACAGCTCCTCCGGGCAGGGCATACGCACCCGCTGCACAGGCCGAGGACCCGGACTCGGAGGGGACTGCAGAGCCGACCCACAACCCGGGCCCCGATGCCCCTCCCGGCCGCGCCCCTACGAAGGCTTGCGCAACAGGCGGCGGCTCCAGTGGGCGCCCGCCGCGCCGCTGCCCCAGCCCAGCCCTACGCGCCTGGGAGGAGGGAGCGGGGAAGGGGTGTGTCCCGGCTGCGTGCGGGGACCGCGAGGGTCTGGGAGGGGCGAGGCGCGGGGGCGGGGCCGCGGTGCCTATAAAGTCGCCCTTCGCCGGGACGTAAACAAACCTCGTCTGGCTCACCGCTCGCGCTCAAGCTTGCCAGCTCACCCTCCGCCCTCGGCTTCCGCGGGGCGCTGCGCCGCCAGCCTCAGCACCGTCCTTTCTTTTCTCCCTCGCGTTAGGTAAGCCCGCGCCCTCTTCTCCCGGGCGCGACGCGGAGCAGAAAGGGGCCGCCCGTGCGATGCCGTTGGAGCGCCGGGACCGCCCTTTGTAGCCCCTCGGACCCCAGGAGTAAGCGCCCCGGAGCTGCAAGTGTGCGGCCACCCAGGGGCGCGGGCGCGAAGGGGCTTTGGGTGCAGACACCGCTGAAGTTGGGGGTGTTCAATTACGGAAAGGGAGGAAAAGAAAGATTCCCATTCATCTCCCCGCTAGCTGCGGATATGGGGTGATGAGACGGCCCGAAAACGCCAGGATAGCATTTCCTGGCCTCCTCTCCGAATCCCAGCTGGCGCCGTTGGCAGGGTTGCGCGCTGGACGTGGGTGCAGAAGGGACTAGGGGAGTGTGTGTGTGGGTGTGGGTGTGTGTGTTTGGGAACGGAGAGATTGAGCGCGAGTGTGTAGATGGGGATGGTAGAGGTGAGCGGCGCTGGCGAGGAGGCTGGAGAAGGGGGCGTGGGTGTGTCTGGCTCACAGACTGGGTCGGGAACGGGCGTAGATCCGAGAGGCTGGTGGCGCTTCAGTCCCGTAGCACACACAGGGCGGTGTGCGTGTGAGTGTAAACGTGTGTTGGGGGGAGGGTCCAGGGTGTGTCACAGTGCAGCACGCGAGTGGGAGCAAGTGTCTGTGAGCGCCGCTGGGCAGGGTGCGCCCCCGGAGGAACCCGCGATTGGAGCAGCGGCGGCGTGGGAGAAGTGGCCTGGGCGAGAGGGGTCTCGCGGACATTTGGCGGCCCCTGAGCTGGCTGGAGCTAGGAGTGGCGTCATTTTCGCCTCCGCCCACCCTCCCCGCTTTCCTCCCCTCCCCTGCCTCCGGTGCTGGCTGCTCCTGCTCTCCAAGGGGGGAGAACAGCTGGAATTACTCCGACGTTCCTGGGGGATCCGCCGCGGTCTCTGATTCAGCCTCGGGAGGAGATTCGGGCTGGGCGTGGGGAATGCGGCTGGTTCTGGGGGAAACACGCTGTCACGCCTCTGTCAAATTAGTAGCTGGAGCTGGAATTTAGTGGGTCGGTTCCTTACTCCCACCCCTCCCCCATACCTCCCTGCCTGTTGTCCCTGCTGTCCCTGGGGGTCCTGAACAGCACGCCTTTGTGGCTTGGAAGTGGGAGATGCCTGGCAGCGGGTGGGGGAGGCAGGGCTCTTGGTTATCTTATGCCCACCCAAGAACAACCCTTCCTCACGGACGCTGGGGACACTTTAGTTTGCTTGGTTTCTTTAAGCTACTGGGAAATATCTAAGATTCAGAGGTCAGCCAGTGGCCAGGCAGGAGGGCGGTAGACATCCTTATAATAGCCATCAGCTGCGCGGGACCTTCTCCTAAGCTGCATCAAATGAACATATCTAAATACAAACCCCCTGTTCTTGCTGCAGAAATGCAGTTTCAAGGTGAATTTTTCAGTCTAGACTCTTCCTGTTTAGAAATTCTGGCGTCCTTATTGAGTTTCACAAATGTGATTGAAATAAGCAAGGTGCAGTGGGGGCAAACCCCAGCGCCCGTCTTGGAAGGGCTGCTTTTTGGTGGGGAAGACAGACACACAGCTGGAGACACAGACCAGTTCTGTGTGGTGTGTGTGGCGGCAGAGCCAGCCCCAGGCTGGGGTGGCACAAAGTGGGGGATGGAGGAAGGTGTAAGGGAGAGAGAGGGTTTCAGTGTGGATGGAAAACGGGGTGTTCTCCTGACCCGTGACTTCTTAGCTTTGCAGGACCGTGTCTCCCACGAGAATGTAAGCTGTATCTGGGCAAGGGGAAGGATTTGCCTGCCTCGCCCTGTAACCTGGCCCCTGGCCCAGTGCCTGGCAGGTGGGAGGAGTTGAAATATGCACATGGGATGAAGTGGATGGCTCTGGGTCTTCTGCCCCATTCTCTGTGAACCAGCAGGTTGAGTTTCAGGCAAGGTAATAGACTGTGCATGGGTGGAGGTGTTGGATTTGGCTTTTGAGGGACCCTGGAGTGTCTGAGTCTCTACTCCTGAAGAAGTTGTTTTGGAGCAACAAGGTTTGATCATTTGGAATGGAGTAAAAAATCTCACACAGGACCTAGTCCAACTTCTTCCCATTTTACAGATGGAAAATGAGGCACAGGGATGGGGAGGGATGTGCGCAGGCCGAGCTGAGCTGGAGCTCAGCTTTGTGGGAGGCTCCTGGGTGGGACTGAAGGCAGTGGAAAGGGTTCCTGACAGGATTTTGCCTGCCTGCTATGGAGGGGCAAAAGGAAATTGCATCTTCACTGAGTTTCTGTCGAGGAAACTTTTGAGGCGAAAGGGGCAGAGTGGGATGATTTTTTTAAAAATGTAAATCAGGTATTTTTGAGAGATTAGTAAAGCCAGCCTGAAGAGCAGGGGCGTAGAGGCTGCAGCCCCCTGAGTTGGCCTTTGACTGAATGGGGGCTGCCCCCCCATGACGGAAGACAGATTTCAACTGAGCTGAGGGCCCTCCCCCCGGGGTACATTGAAACCCACTGGCCTGAACTTGCCTTCACATGGCCCTGAAAGAAAGATGGCATTGTGTTTTTCTGATGGCCCAAAGCTGCAGTTCTTCCTTGGGACCCAACCCCAGAGAATCCCATTCCAGACGTGACTCAAAGGCCCTGTCCTGGGAGAGAAAGCGTGATGACTCAGCATCTACGACTCAAGCAGAGTTCAGGTTTGACTCAGCCTGGAAGGAAGGCCAGGGAGGGACACGGCGTCCCTCTCCCTCCGGAACAGCCACTGTCTCCCTTCATCGGCCTTCATCCTCACAAGAACGCTGCCTGGACCGTATTGCTCCACTGAGTGGATGAGGCAACTGAGGCCAGGAGAGTTTCAGGATTTGCCTGTAGCCATATGGCTCAGGTGGGAGAGCCAGAGTTTGAACCCGGGCAGTTGGACTTCAGAGCCTTTGTTTTTTTTCCATGGCAACATGTTGGGGCGCCTGAAGAAATAGGGATCGAATGAAAGGGCAATCAGGAGCTCCATGCCTCAGTTTGCTTTTCTGTAAAATGAGAGTAACAGACATGGTGTCATCAGGATGTGTAACTATTAATCTGTGTAAACTGAGAACAGCACCCAGCATGTGGAAAACAGTGTGTAGGTGTTTGTTGTCAGGAACACCCACAGAAGACATTCTCAAGGCATCTTCTTGGCAAGCAGAGTCTGGGGCCCTTTGTCCTAAACCTACCCAAGGCTGTGAAAGTGCCTGCAAATGCTTGACCTAGGTTTTGCTTTTTGCTAAGCTTATGTAGGTTGCATAATAGTGTCGTGAGAACCTCTTCTGAAATGCACATTTCCATGCCCAGTCTCCTGCGATTCTGTCTCCATCAGGGGATACCCTATTGTTTCAAAGCTCCCTTGGCTGGGTTGGGAGTCGGGTATCCTGCAGGCAGCCAGAGTTGAGTACTTCTGCTCTGGAACTACAGGGGAGAGAAGAAAGGAAGGTGTGGCCATGCATGCCACTGTACCTTCAGGCCACCCTGTGTCTGCAGTGCCTGGGAATTAGTGCTCAGTAAATGGCTCTTCTTTGCTACAGTGCCTTGGAGGTTCAATGCATCACATCATCTAACTGAGGTAGAAGACATTCTTTCCACCTCTCAGGTCAGAACATTGAGGCTCAGGCTGGTGACTCTTGTGTCCAGAGTCCAGTGAGTGGGGTTCTGGCCAAGGTGAGCCTCCTGAGCCTTTTCCACACTCCAACATTGCCCTTGGAGGCTGCCCACACCCTCTGGGCCCACGTTTTGAGAATGAGTTTGATTTCCTGGATCCACCCCAGGCTGCTCTTCCTGCCTCTCTTGATGGCTGTGTGGTGGAAGGCCTGCGTGTCCACTTGGCTTTTTATCTTTCAACTTGGAGACAGAGGCAGGCTAGATAGCGGTCTTGGCTGAGAACTTGGCCCAGGCAGGTGCGCAGAAGGGCTGGGGACACTGAGGCCCCACAGGAAGGCGGTTGCAGAAGTAGAGGGCCATGAGTAGGTGCCAACGTGGAGCCACGTTCTCGGGGTGGGGGCCATGTGAAAAGAAACCTGGGCCCCCTCGGGTGGGGTATCAGCCCCAGCACTACAGAATGGGAATGGATTACACAATCGGGGCCATAACAGGTCTTTTTTTGACCCAGATCTTTGACTTTCCTACCTAACATTGTTTACAGACCTGCCTACCCCCTGCCTGCCTGGGCTCCATCTCTGACCTTTTGAGTTCAGCCGGTGTTCCTGAACTGAGATGGTAGAAAGTGAGGCTCCTTAACAGTCTGGGGGCCTTGAGTGCCCTCCCCAGCAGTTTAATCTTTCCTTTCTGTAAGTCCGCGGGGGCCTTTCTGCAGCTATACATTTTAACTATGGATAGAGTTCTGTTTAAAGAGAGGTGGGTGGGGGCCCAGGTCTCCATCCTGTTCTCCTGTCTTCACCCTCAGCCCCACCCCCATGGAACCTAAGAAGGTTCTGAGTAGCCCTCTTCAAACGTGGATGTGGGCGGGCCATTTTAGAGTTGGGTCTGTGGCCTCTCTCAGCTGGGAATGCTTACCACCTCTCCCTCCTCCTTTTTTAATTGTGGGACTCTCCTCCTTTCTCCAGAAAGGCCTCCTTGGCTGTCCCCTACTGGAGGGGAGGCTGGGTTGGGTCCCTCCTGGGACCTGCTCATGTTCCCCATGAAACCTGAGAGCCTGTCCTTAGTAGGTATTGTGTTAGTGGTGGTGAAAGGACACCTCCTTTGATTAAGGAAGTAACTTGGACCACCTTGCGTAGACGAGATCGGAGGACCATTCCGGAGGGTGGAAACTGCAAGACCATTCTGGAAAAGGATTCTGTTAGCGTGGCCAGCATCCCATCTCGGGACAAAGGGTTCTGTATGAGGGATCCATTTCCTCGTCCTCTGCTAACACTGGCTCTGTTTGTGTGATGTCCACAAATTATCTCAGACCATCCAGCGCAGCTCATGCCTGTCTCGCAGATTTCACAGAGTAATCCTCTAAGGAGACCAGTGTCCTCCTTTGGACTTCCAGTTATTCACCTCATCCCCTCAGACGGTCATCTTCTCTCTGCCAAACAAATTACTCGAACTGCCGAAACTCCACTGAGAATCTCCAGGAAGATCTCGGTTGTATTGCAGAAAAGAGGTGGGCCCTGACGAGATTCCTGACACCTCCCTCTTCCTGCTGTTGTGTTTGGGACACTCTCTCGGATCTCCCTGGTGCTGTGCTCAAGCTGAACACACACAAGTTCAGTGTCGCCTCCAGCCCCTCTGGACCCACACCCAGGGAGTGAATGCAGCTTTGGCTTGTTTGAGAGGGAGGCAGTGGGGTTCACCTTCTTAGTGATCCCTTATTCATTCCTTGAATATCAAACATCACTGATGCATCCTGGGTTTCAGGGTCCACTGCAAAGCACAGGGGCCCTCGAGGAGTTCCTAGTGTGGTTTTGTTCTCTGTGTACCATTTGCACTGTTTCCTTGATTTTGATTGCTCTGATACATTTCCCTAACCTCTAAACTAGGGAACTTTCTTGAAGGTCCGATGAATCCACCCATATTGTTTGCTGAGTTGATTAGATAAGAAAGACAGTGCTTGAAGACTGCCAACTTCCTCACCCTCCCCAGGGCCTTGAGTTTCAAAAGGTCCAGAAAACACCAAGAGAGCCCATGAACTGCTTTGTAGCTTGACTTCAAAATCTGTTTTGGCAGAGAAATGACAAAGGAATGTATTCACAGTAAGGCAGGGCCATCCAGGGTCTGTCCAAGGTGGTTTTCCTTGAGGTTCAGGCAGAAACGGTGCTGTTCTGGGCAATTTTCTGGGGAAGCTGCTATAGCAAACAGTCATAGCACACATTGATTTTTTCCCCTGCTTTTAAAATCTGTTCTGTAAAGAGCCCAATGTGCTGGAGAGAACACTGGCTTTCACGTGGCCTTGAAACCAGGCATGCTATGGAGGGTGGAATCTGGGCCAGTTGCTGTTGGTGACAATCGATGCTACACTTGTCAACAATTCCCGCCTGTCCTCCCTTTATCTGCTTCACTGAAGGCCTCCAGGGGACTGTTGTCTGCCCTCCCCCGAGGGGAGCGAGTGCCACACCTGCACCCACAGCAAACCAGTGAGATTTTCACCTTTCCCTCCGCAGGGAGGAATCTAGACATGTGGCCTTTGGAAGTCAAGTGGGCCTTTGTGTTTGTTTTTGAGCCTCAGGTTACCCGTCTGGGAACTGGGTATAATACCCAAGCTCTCCTGGGGGAACCGTCTTGAGGAGCAAGTGAAACAGTGTGCTGAGTGAACGCTTTTCCAAAGCATTGAGTTGGCCATCTTAGGAAGGTGCTATGGGGGAGCAGAAAACAGAACCGTCTGGGTGTTGTGAAGGGAGAAAAGTTCAAGACGCTGGTTTTGCCAAGACGCTGGTTTTGCCAAAAGCTCAAACCTACTCATGGTGGCTCAGTGGCGGCTGCAGAGCGGAGGAGAGGCATGTGACTGTCCCAGCTGACCTCCACATGCTGAAAGCCTCACGGTCACAGGCAGCCCACCTTACAACGTTGCATCTGGGCCATGGGTGGTGGTAAGGACTATGGATATATTTAGGACAATGTTGAGGTCATTTCAGCGTTCCCTTTAAGGTTGCTTTAACCTGTGCCAGCTTGATGCTTGCTGGCCTGGGGCACAGATCTTAACCTCTTGGTGCCTCAGTTTCCTCATCTGTTAAATGGTGACATGCTGGCACCTCCCTCCTAGGGTTTCTGTGAGGCTTAAAGGAAGTACGGGGTTTAGAACCCAGTTAGTGCTGCAGATACTGTTCCTGGTGCTGTTTTTGTGGTGTGTCTGTGTAGGGTTATATTGTTGCCTTCCTGTGGCTGCTCTTCGTGGCGGGTGGAACCTGGAACTTCTAGAACAGATCATGGATGTTTCTCTGCTGGATACCCCTTCAGCCTCACCCTGTGGGAGTTCTGGGGGCCCAGGAGAGTTTGCTCAAGAGGGTGTGCAGATGGGTGGCAGAGCTGGGGCAAGGCTCTAGTCTTAACAGACAGGAGTCTGAGGCCGGCAGAAGTGGGGGCCTTGGTCCAAGGTGCAGGGCTAATCTGGCCAGAACTGAGCCCAGCAGGGCCTTGGTAAGACCCCGTGGCCCTTTTGTCTTTGTGAAGCACCTTCCTGCCTGGGTTTCCGTTTGCCTATAAGTTTGCTGTGGACAGCGTGATCTCCATAGACATACACTGTGCCTACTTTACAGATGGAGAAACCAAGGCCCAGAGAGGAAGTGACTTGCTCAGAGTCATGGAATAGGAAGGTGGCAGGGTCCCCATGCCCTGATTCCTAGGCCAGCGTTCCTGCTGCCCCACTCAGGTTTTTGGGAATCACAGGCTCTGTGTGTCCCCTCAGTCCCCCAGGAGCTATTGAACAGTTCTCAAGTGGCTTCAGATTACCCAAGAGGCCTGTGCCCACTGCCCCCCCAGGCCCCAGGGTCACGGGTCATGTTCTTTTGTTCCTCAGGCAGATCCTAGCCTTGACTTTGCCTGGAACCTGTGATCCAGCTCTCCACTGACTCTCCTGGGTCTGCTGGACCGGAAAGGTATTTGTGTGGCCCCTCTTGGGCCCTCGTTACTCATTGACAGACAGTGCTGGTGGAGAGGAGGGCCCTAGTGGTGGTGCACTGGGCCTGATAATCAGAAACCTTGGTGGCAATTTGCTGAACATTTTCTGTGTGTCCCTCTCCTTACTGGGACTCTAGGACTGAAACCCAGGTCGCGTCCTCACAGATGTCCTGACATCTCCAAGGCAACCCTGAAAGGAAAGTATGCTGATGAATTAAGCAGCTGTTTGCCAGGTTCTCCCCGCCACTCTTGAATTTAAGCCGCACTGCTGATCCTTGGGAGCAGGAGTTAGCATACCCACGGACAGACAAGCAAACTGAGGCAAAGAGATTAGATAGCCAGGCATGGTGGCCTATGCCTGTAATCTCAGCTACTCAGGAGGCCGAAGTAGGAGGATCACTTGAACCCAGGAGTTCGAGACCAGTCTGGGCAACATAGCAAGACCCTGTCTCTCTAAAAAACAAAAAGAAGAATACATTTTAAAAAAGAGATTCGATAAATTATGCAGGATCACAGAGCTAATAAATGGTAACACCAGCATCTGATCGGCAAGCCTTCCCCCAGCTCCTGGCTACCTTTCACTTCTCTGGTCTTCTCGGAATTCCTCCCAGGCAGGTGGATGGGAAAGGAAGAAGTGGAGATACAAGTCAGGCTGGCAGCTGGTGCTGTGACCTGGAGCCCTGTTTTTGGCGCTAAGCTGGGTTTTAGCTGAAGGAGACCTGCTGGAGGGGTGTCCTCTGTGCTTCTTAGGGAGCAAAGATGGCCTTGGAGATGGAGACACGGTTTGTCAGTCCCAAGCCACTCCAAAGGCAGGGCAGGTGGGCTAGGAGTCAGCCCTGGGTCCCCCGCTGTGCTGCGTGTGGCCCTGCCCTGCCACCCCGCCTGTTAGAGGACCACTTAGATGCTTTCTAGTGGGCCCCAATGTTCTGTGATTAGGACTTTGCACGAGGCAGAGGGAAGGGGTAGGGACTGGAGTCCAGCAAGGACCTCAAGCCCAGGGACAGGCTCCACCTGCCACACCTGCTAAGCCATGAGGGCCTCAGGTGCCCGGCGGGAGGGAGCAGGAGTGGAGGCACCAGCCCGAGCCCCCAAACCAGGTCACGTATCACCTGCCATTTCCTGCTGGTAGAAGGAGATCACAGACACCAGAAGTCAGCGTCTTCTGCCAGAACTGGGTCCTTCCGTGATTCTCAGGTGGTGACTTTGAATCCCAGAACAAGTGTTTTGGGGAGAGCGGAGTGAAGGAAGGCTGTGAACATCGGACCTGGCTCTGCTCCAGCCCCTGTGCTGCAGCCAGCGGGGTGAGCTCAGGACAGCGGCAGCCGCTTGGGCCCAGCCTCCTCCTCCGTGAATGAAGGTGGTGGGGGGTGCGTGTGTGCGTGTGAGTGCGCGTGAGTATAAATGACTGTGAATGTGAGAACCCATGAAAGTGAGAGTGTCTCAGTGTGTGAGAATGTGTGAGTGTGTGAGAATGAGTGTGTGAGAATGTATGTGTGACTATAAGTGTGTGAGTGTGAGAATGAGTGTGAGAAGGAAAGTTTGCAAGTGTGTCAGGGTGAGAGGATGTGTGAGTGCATTTGAGAGTGTGTGTGTGTGCGTGCACTAGATTAAATAAGAATGCATCCAACTGACATTTTCTGGATACTGTTACCTACTAGGAATTACTAAAATTAGCTGTTCCAAAGGAGGGTGGATGTCGCACCAGGGGACATTTAGCAACGTTTGCAGATTCTTTTGCTGGTCACAGCTTGGGGTGTATGCTGTGGGCATGTGGTGGGCAGAGGCCAGGGATGCTGCTGAGCCTCTTCCCATGCTCAGGGCAGCCCCTAAGGCAGAGGCTGCTTGCGGGGCCCAAATGTCAGCAGTACTGAGCTGAGGATCTCTGTCCAGGAGGCACAGATACTGTCCTGGATGCTGTCCAGACAGCATCCGCTCTGCCCTCCAGGGGGACAGACAGGACAGTGGACACAGCCCAGACGCAGCCTGATGAGTGAGCCCGAGGGAGCGCCTGTCCCCTCAGGACTGTGAGCTCCGTGGGGGCGGGAGCTGGGTCTGTTAGCTCATGATCCCCACCTGGGTCCCATAGCCGGTCTCATCACCAGAGCTGGTGTTAGTTTTGTTCTGAGCTCCATGTTGGGCACATAGAACCTAGTGTAGGAAGAAACCTCTGAATAAATCCTGAGTTTTCCAACCTGCTTCCCAGAACTCAGATGTTGTTTGAGGGCCAGCCTGGTGGCATGGGGGCTGGTGGGGGCAGATTGTAGAGAGCCAAGTCCCAGGTGGAGTGGGGTTCAGGCCCCTTTTCCTGGCTTCAGCCGAAGCACCTTGGCTTTTTAAATATTTAAATATTTATTTTTTTAACATTTTAAAATGTTGAACTTCCTTACATGATTTCCTTTGGACAAAAGCTCCTGCAAATAAAGTTTGAAAAGTTTTTTGGTTGAGGCTTCAGGGACAAGGTAAGGGCTGCTTGACGGGCCCAACTTGGGAGAACTGAGGTGAGGGAGCCGCTCTCCTCCTGCCCGGGTGGTGGACCGCCAGCAGCTGGCTGGGTCACCCCGCAGAAAGCACCTTCTGCAGTCCTTGGTTCATGCGGCCTTGGTATTGCAGGGCGCGGCCAACATGCAGGCTCCTTCAGGTCTGCAGCCCCCACAGTCCCCCCAGAATAGTGCAAAGCTTTATCCAGTCTCCCCGCAGACTTCAGAGTCTAGGACGCTTCCTAAATGGTTCAAAATCAATGGAATCATTTGGGGGACAATAAATAATGTCACCAGACATTGCCAAATGTCCCCTGGGAGATAAAATCCCCCCTAGTTTAGATATGTCTTGTGATCATCCTCGGCAGTTTTATCTCTAGACTTCCCAAAGGCCTTTAGCACTGAGGGGGTTGGGTCAGAGAAGGCCCCACCAGCTCAAAAAAGCAGATGCTCAAGAACTTGATATTTCTAGGAGACACAGCGATTTTTCAGCCCCTTGCCTCTTGTGGTCTGGGAAGCTAAGCTGTAGGAAGGAAAAAGGTGCCGGGTAGCGTGAAGAGGTTTCACCAGATAGAGGAAACGGGGAAGGTGGACATTTCTCTCTTGTGTGTTCTGGAGAAGGAGAGAGCTGGTGGAGGCTGACACCATATCCTAGTGTGATCATGGTTTCTGGAAGCCAAAGAGAACTGACAAAACTGGACTGAACCACAGCGTTTGTTGAGTCCTTTTAAATGTAGAATTTGTTTTCCAGACATTGCACTCTTGGGGTTTAGCGAGAATTTAAAAGTGAATTTTACTGAAAGCATGGCTGTTGAGCTACATTGCTCATTTATTGAGAGAGGGAGTTGCAGCCTGACTGTGCCTAGGAGAGTCTCTCATGCTGGGAGCTAGAGGTAGAGAAAAGAACAAGCTACCTGCTTGATGAAGCTCACAGATAGGACTGCTTGAACCCACCTGGGGGGACAGTGAGAGCCCCCTGACTTCACCCTGGCGTGCTTTGCTGAGCAGGGTATGCTAAGAAGCTCCTGTGACATGAGAAGTCCTTTCAGTCTCAGAATGAGGGATGGCGTTGACAGGGCCCTGGGTTTCTGGAAGGCTCCCTAGGCTGTGTAGGCGAGGTGTCCCACAGGCCAGGGTCTTGGGACCACAAACCTGCTGAATTAGCAAGGCTAACAGACCCGGGCCTTTCATGCCTCCTGCCTCCAAGCTGGCAGCTGCCCAGGAATGCTCACAAATATAAAACCGACTTTGTTTTCAGAATGTTCTGGAGCATAGACTCCAAAGTCTGTATAAAGGCATTCTTGTGGGGCTGGTTATCTACTGGGGAAAATCATGCTGGGGCCCCAGACCAGAGCACCCCAGTGGAGAGCGGGATCCGCCCATGGAATGCCATGTGTTGGCACAAGGGATGGATCCGGGGTGGATTCAGGGTGGCCCGCACTTGCCGGCTGACCTCTAAGAGGTGTTTCACCAGGTTCTTGGGAATTCCTGGGTCTTCAGAGGAGCCCTAGGCAGGCATTTCAGAGACTTGCATTCTCTCTACCATTGCATCCAAGGGGCCTTGGGCAGTGCGGGGCCCAGGTTCCCACTCTGAAGCTGGCAGTGTGAGGGCTTTGGTCAGGCTGGTTCTCATGGCCTTTTCCATTCAGAAAGTCTGGATCTGTGAACCAGGTGGGTGGCCTGGGCTCTTCCCTCTTGTCACTTACTCCTTCACCCCCAGTCCTCTGATGCTGTCTGTAATACTTGACCTTATTCTGCATTTTTTATGCTTCACCCCAGGGATTGGTGGGCATTTAATTTTTCTAACTTGACTACTGATCTATAGGAATACATGCTTATGCTTCTGGTTTCTAGATTCAGCTCTTGGAAGTATGATTAATAGATATCACCACCTGCCCGAGCCATGCACCCCAGGGAGTCAATGGCAGCATTCTGAGTGTTCCTGGGCTCTGCTTCAGTCTGGTTTTGCAGCCCACAGTTCTGCACCTGCCCTGTGTTAGAGCACAGGTAACTGTGCTCATCTGGCCCATTCCTTGCTTTGGTCCAGGAAGTGCTTTTTGCCTTGGAGGTCCTTTTTCTGACAAAACTGTACTATGTGTTCAAGTGCCTGCCAAACTCCTTGGATTAAGGTTCTCCTCTGCCCTCTTCCCTTTTAGCAGGTAGCTGAGAGTCCTGCACCATGGGGTGTGTATGTGGGTGTGTGCGTGCGCACGTGGATCCCTGTGTGTCTCTGCGTCTGCGTCACCAGCCTTCTGTGAGGGCTAACTGTGAGGCTGAAGCTTGTACTATGCCTGTACATGGTAAGCATTGTATGAGCTTGTGTTCCCGTTTCATTGTCACTTGGGCTGCCTGACTTTGGGATGAGCAATGCAGGTCCCCGTCTAGAATGCAATGAGCTGCGTCCTGGGTATGGTGGGTGGGCCTGAACTCGGTATGGGGACCTGTTTGTGAGCCTGATCCATCCATTTCTTTGGGAGGGTAGTGTCTGTGAGCCTCAGTATCCTCTCCCAGGAAATCCACTGCCCTAGGCCCAGTGGAAAGACTGAGTTGGGTCCATGGGCCGTGTGTACAAGGCGCCTCCTCATCCCCTGCAGTGCATCACAAGGGAGGTGAAGCTGCTGGGCCGAGCACAGGCCTGGCCTTCTCGCCATTGGTCTTGGATTTGCTTCCTTCGGGAAACCTCTCTGCAGGAAGTGTTGACCTTTTGGCCTTTGTCTCTTTGCAGGCAGGTGACAGCAGGGACATGTCTCGGGAGATGCAGGACGTAGACCTCGCTGAGGTGAAGCCCTTGGTGGAGAAAGGAGAGGTGAGTGGAGATCTTCCTGGCTACCATATCACAGGCACATGTGCACATAGACACACACAGGCACACCGGAGCTCACACTCGCACTTATGGGCATGCAAACACTGCAGAAATACACATGTATGCAACATACAAACATGCTGCACACACATGTACACAGCATACACACACATGCATACACACATAACACATGTGTCCACTGCTTCCTTGAAATGTACAGTTGTGAGAGGCTCTGGTTCAAGTCCCATAGGATTGGGGGCTGGGCCCCTTGCCCACTTCTCTGGGCCTTTCTACTGTCATTTGTAATGTGAGGGCATCGAACCAGAGGTTCTCTCAGCTTTCCCGTCTCTAACATTCTGGGATTATAGAACATGCAACATGGGGCCCAGTTGCCCATGAGGACTGCCTGCCTCAGCTCTGATTAAAGCTGCATACCCTGGGGCCACACCGTCTGGGCTTAAATCCCAGCTGTGACACTTTGCAGCTTGGTGTCTACTTGCAAACCTCTCAGTCTCTTCATGTTCTAGTTCTTCATCTGTAAAATGGTGACATTAGGACTTACCTCTTGGGGCCAAGTGAGGATGGAGTGACCTAATTCATAGGCTGAGGCGGGAAGATCACTTGAGGCCAGGAGTTCGAGACCAGCCTGGCCAACATGGTGAAACCCCGTCTCTACTAAAAGTATAAAACTTAGCCAGGAGTGGTGGTGTGCACCTGTAATCCCCGCTACTTGGGAGGCTGAGGCAGGAGAATTGCTTGAACCCAGGAGGCAGAACTTTGCAATAGAGGAGATGGGCAATGCATAGTCGCTTTTTCATTTGCTATTATTATCTTTTTGGGCACACCTCTTCTGTCAACAGAGCCCTTCCTGTTGGAAACAGAGGCCCCTGTCCTATAGGCTGGGCTGGCAGGGCCCATCCTGGGCTGATGGTTCTGATGATGAATGAACCTTTACATTTGCACAGTTGACATTGTAGCTTCAAAACATGTTCACATCCCAATTCTCACTGAGCCTCATAACTACCTCTGATGATATGTCTTTTTAAAAATGTGGAAGCTTTGGTCCAAAAGTGAAGTTAGTCTAAAGCCAACTAAATGCTTTTAAAAATGATAATTACCATTCACTAACCACATCCTGCATGCCTGCTTCTCTGCCAACCGTATTTCAGCTTTGGTTCATGCAGGTCCCAGGTTCTGTGATTGTACTCATTTTGTAGAGGAGGAAGTTGAGTCTTAGGGAGGTTAATTTGTCTGCTTTGCATAGTTACAAAGTGTGGGACATGGTATCAAACCCAGGCCAGCTGATGTTGGTGAAAAGACTGTTCATTTAATTTCCTTATGACTCTACATGTGACTGATTTGTTTTAGGTTCATAATTTCATAGACTTTTCTTTAAAAATGTGTGAGGCAACTATCTCTTTTCACCTTTTGCTGATTAAAAAAAAAACAACACAAAAAACTGATCCTAGACAGGAAGGGGATTGGCCAAGTTCATTCAGATAGCTAGTACAACTAGAATTCGGAACCAAGCCTGGGGAAGCTACAGAATACTTGCTTATCATTCCACCCTAGGGGTCTGCAAATCTTTTCTGCAAAGGGTCAGATAGTAAATATCTTAGACACTGAAGGCCACATGATCTCTGTTGCAAGCAGTCAACTTTGCCATTATAGCATGAAAGCAGCCATAGACAGTATGTTAGTGAATGTACTTGCTGTGTTCCAGTAAAAATTTAAAACATTGGGTGAGGCAGATTGCAGTGTGCCAACCGCTGCTGTATACTGTGCAGGTTCTAAATCCATGTCCTCTTAACTCTGGGTCTGTGACATAGTCTTCTGAAACAATCAAACAAAAACTTCTAGGTAGAACAAATACATATCACCGTATTCTTATTTCTACCTTTTAAAAAAGCCCTGTGAAAATAGTATCCCACACTTTCCTTTATTCACTTAACATTTCTGGGAGCTCTTTTCAACATCAGTCCACAATCCACTTGCTTTTCTCTTTTTAGGTGCATAGTATTCTACCTCATGTATTTGCCCAGTGCCCAGTATGTGAACACCTGTGTCTTTCCAGCCTTTTGCTATTACAAACAGCGCTGCAAGAAATTCACACCCTTGTATCTTTCATGTGTGTCATTCCATACATGTGCAGATACAGCCCTAGAAAAAAGTTATCAGAAGTGACATCGTTGGGTCCAAGGGTGAATGCATTTAAAACAATATTTTTTATTTATTTCAGGCAGCCTACTGGAATCCTTACAACATTTTATGTATGAAACATGTCTCTAAGAGCTTATCCACTCAGGGTTACATGCCAGTGCATCTCTCAGTGAATATTTACCCTTTCTTTCAAGGTTTAGATGGAAATAAATTCCTTTCGTTTCCTTAGATTGACTCAGCAAAGTGTTTAGAGTTAGGCTGAACTATTGGGAAGTTCTTCCTTGTGTCTGTCCGCAATCTGGATTGCCACTGCACTCTGCTGACATTTTGAAGTTTGGTGCTTGTTGTACAGAATGGCTTTCTCCATTCTTTCCCACCAGTACACACTCATGTGCACATATACACACACAGTGCAATGGTATAGGTGCCAGCCACGTTTGCTTCCACTTCAATTTACCCAGAGTCCCTGATGTTCTTGCCCACAGCCCAGGGGATGTGGAGCTATTTGAATCCCCAGCACGAGGGCCTGTGTTGTCATCTAGTCTTCCAATCCGTGCCATCTAATGGGGGCTCCATTCCATCATCCTGTTCCCCTCATCACTTTTGCATTTTCCTCTGCTGAGCTGTCTTCTTTTCTGGAGGTTTGTGGTGGGTGAGGCTGGGGCTCAGTTTTCACAGAGTGTTGGGACTCCGTCTCTGTGTCAGGAGGAGGAAAACATGCCAGCAACATCTGTTAGGAATGTTGGCCAGCCAAGACTCCAGTTGGTCCTGCGAGTCACACTTTCACCAGGCCAGAGGAGACATGGGGCTTTTCTCTGTCTTCCTGGGCCTGTCCTGCCATGGACAACTCTGGTAAAAGGTAGAATTTGGGCTGAAACTCAGAGTTTTTTTTTTTTTTTTTTTGAGATGGAGTTTCACTCTTTTTGCCCAGGCTAGAGTGCAATGGTGTGATCTAGGCTCACTGCAACCTCTGCCTCCTGGGTTCAAGGAATCCTCCTGCCTCATTCTCCCAAGTAGCTGGGATTACAGACATGTGCCACCATGCCTGGCTAATTTTGTATTTTTAGTAGAGATAGGATTTCTCCATGTTGGTCAAGCTGGTCTCGAGCTCCCGACCTCAGGTGATCCGCCCGCCTCGGCCTCCCAAAGTGCTGAGATTACAGGTATGAGCCACCGCACCCAGCCTGAAACTCAGAATTTTTAGGTTGAGGGAAATGCTTAGAGGTCTCCACTGCCTGTTTCTACTCACAAGAGATTGAAATTTGATCCAGGTCCAGATGGCAGCAGCCATAGAAAAAATGTAAGGAGGACTATGATGTGGTCAGGTTTGAGTTTAAAAGTATAGCACACGGGTGGAGCCAGGGAGACCAATTAATAGTCAGATATCAAATTTCTGTATCTCTCAAGCTTGTCATCAGCTTAGACCTTCAGATTTTTATCTGTCAAGGCTGTTGTCAGAAAGGAATCCAGTTAATGTGTCCGCTTTTCTGCTGGACTTCTATTTTGCGATGAAAAGGAAAGTCTGGGCTGGGCGCAGTGGCTCATGCCTGTAATCCCAGCACTTTGGGAGGCCGAGGCAGGTGGATCATGAGGTCAGGAGGTCGAGACCATCCTGCGAACATGGTGAAACCCCGTCTGTATTAAAAATACAAAAAAAAAAAAAAAAAAAAAAAAAAAAAAAGCTGGGAGACGTGAGGTGGTGAAGCCACCGCCAGTTCCAGCTACTCAGGAGACTGAGTCAGGAGGGAGGAAATAAAGTGAACAGGAGGCGAGGAGCTTGCAGGCAGAGGCGAGGTCGCACCCACACACTCCAGCCTGAAGCTGGAGCAGAAGCCGAGACTCAGTCTCAAAAAGCAAAAAAAAAAAGGAAAGGAAAGCCTGCCTTTGTGAGGAATTAGGGAGACCCCACAAAGGAGGGAGCATAGTTAACAGATTCAGGGCGTAGAAAGGCCCATACGTCCCAACATTATTTCTCTTACAGAAGACACAGATGAAATTGACAATCTTTTTTATCTTTCCACAGACCATCACCAGCCTCCTACAAGAGTTTGATGTCCAGGCAAGTAGAGGATATGGCTTTCCTTCCCCTTCCTCATCCCATCTTCTCTTTTTCCTCTTTCTTTCCATTGGTTTAAGTAGATCATTCCGCAAACGTTGCGGGCAAGGGGAGAGAAGGCCGTGGTCTCAGCTAGGTCCTCACCCTCAGCTGCTGCTCCCAGACAGAAGCTGGCTTGAGTGCTGGCCAGAGAAGCAGAGACCAGTCACTTCCCACAGAAGCAGAAGACCCCTCCTGTTTCAGCCCCAAAGAATTGGCCAGAACGGTGGGACGTGTGTGGGGAAAATGGTGTGACGCCGGGCTGGCTTGGGACCCTGTGAGGGGAGGGAACAGAAGCAAAAGCTCGATGTTCTTGGCTCTGCTTGGGAAACTGAAACCAGCCTTCTCTGTGGTTTACTGGCCCAGAACTGAAGCATCTCCATCCCCACTCAGGATTGCAGGGCGTGCCAGGGGGTGCAGCTCAGCTGTGTCCAAGAACAGGCTCTCAGGAGAACAGACTAGGCTCTCTCAGCTGAGGGCTGGGTCAGAACTTGAGGAACTCTTAAGTCCTAGACTCGTTAGCCCCAAGCTCGGGTGGGTCCGGTGCTGTGCTGGGCTCTAGAGGGCGGGGCAGAAAGCCTGAGCATATGGCGAGCTCGTGGTCTCCCTGAAGAAGGACAGGCGCGCTCCTGGACCAGCCAAAGGCGGCTGAGATGTGCTCACCTGAACATCTACCTGTGTGTTGCACACGTGTCCCCAGTTTGGGACCCATTCTGTGCTCTGCATCTCACTCCTCTGTTCTACCTCCGTACCTCAAAACAACTCCACTTTTCCTCTTGAATCTCTTATTTCATGAATGCGCCCCCATCCATCCCGAGGTGAGGAATCTTGCACTGTCTTTGGAAGGAAGGGAAAGGAGGGGAGGGGGCTGGAAGCGTTGGCTAGTAGATCATCCAGGCTTTCGATACTGCCCCCAAGGTGTGTATTTTCTCCTCATCCTGGTTGTGTCAGGCTGTTCCTGGAGATCCACCCTGACCTCAGTGTTGAAGAAGAAGAAAGGGCCAGGTACAGTGGCTCACACCTGTAATCCCAGCACTTTGGGAGGCCAAAGCAGGCAGATCACCTGAGGTCAGGAGCTCGAGGCCAGCCTGGCCAACATGGAGAAACCCTGTCTCTACTAAAAATACAAAAATTAGCCAGGCGTGGTGGTAAGTGCCTATAATCCCAGCTACTTGGGAGGCTGAGGCAGGAGAATCCCTTGAACCTGGGAGGCGGAGGTTGCAGTGAGCCGAGATCGCGCCACTGCACTCCAGCCTGGGGAACAAGAGTGAAACTCCATCTCAAAAAAAAAAAAAAAATAGAAGAAGAAGAGAGACAGCATTGGGAGCTGACTTGCCTGAGGTCACTCAGCAGTGATTGGGGAAGTGGTGCCAGACTCTGGGCCTCGCCTCTTCCAGCCCTGAGAGCTTCCCTTGCTGCTTGTGTAGGTTTTAGTGATGTTGGTGAGGGCTTCCTACCCGCCAGGCACTGTGCTGAGAGCTTCCCAGCTAATATCTCATGTAATGCCTCAATATCTCATGGTAACATGAGAGGCACCATTAGCCTTATTTTTCAGATGGGTAGACTGAGGCCAGTGGAGGGACCGGGAGCCACACTCAGGTCTGCCTGACCAGGAAGGAAGCCCATGTTCTTCCCGCGCCACTCGTGTGCTGAGGTCCAGGCTTCTCCCACGCCCTGGCCGGAGCTCCATCCCGCTCCTCTCTGTGTTGCAGGACGCTGGGCATGCGAAGGTGTTCCAGGAGGGTGGGAGGTGAATGCACTGTCTTGAGGTTTATCAAGTCCAAGCCTTCATTTTACAGCTAGGGAACCTGAGGGGCAGAGAAAAGGAGAAGTCACTCCAGGGTGGCATGGTGGGGCAGCTAAGAGTTATGGCAGCGGATCCTCTTTTTCACCCTCTTGAGAATGGGGAAAAATGCGCCCAGGGCAGTCAGAGCTGCAACAGATGCAGTGGCTGCAGCACCAGCACCATGGCCTTGGTTGTTTGGTTCTCTGAGCTGAGAACTGCTGGAAGTTAGTCCCAGGGGACATCTGCTCATTCAGGGATGGGCCGGGCCACATCAGCCTCCCTCAGCCTGATCGAAGCTGCCCTTGCCAACCTTCCCCGTGGCTGAAATGTCAGCTCCTTGTGTTCCCCAGGGGAGCGGCTTGCTGGCACTGAGGTTGTATCTTCCTGCAGTGGGGATGTGATTGTCCATCCTCCTCAGGTGAAAGCCCCATTCCAGAGCCAGGAAGAGTGAACCGCAAGCCCCATGGATGCCCTTTCCTGGTGATTGACCTAGCACAAGTTGCTTCACCTCCATTTCCCCATCTGTGAAATGGAGACAGCGCTTCAGCCTTGTTAAGTGGCATTGGAGAGAGGACACTAACAAGGGCCAGTGTTGTGGTGCTTCCCGCATCAGTGCTGGGCCAAGCATCACATACCCTATCCACTAACTATCATGGGGTGTTTTCCCTAATTATTTTTGTTGTTATGGAAAACTACACATAACGTCCAATTTACCGTCTTAACTACTTTTAAATGTACAGTTCAGTAATATTAAGTATGTTCATATTACTGTGCAACTGTCACTATCATCCATCTTCAGAACTTTATGTATTTTTATTTTTGTTTACACAGAGTCTTGCTCTGTCATCCAGACTAGAGTGTAGTGGTGCGATCTTGGCTCACTGCAACCTTTGCCTCCTGGGTTCAAGCAATTCTCATGCCTCAGTCTTCTGAGTGGCTGGGATTACAGGTGGCCGCCACCACACTGGGCTAATTTTTGTATTTTTAGTAGAGATGGGTTTTTCCATGTTGGCCAGTCTGGTCTCGAACTCCGGACCTCAAGTGATCTGCCTGCCTCAGCCTCCCAAAGTGCTGGAATTACAGGCTTGAGCCACCACACCCCCAGAACTTTAAAACTTGCAGAGCTGAAACTCTGTCCCATTAAACAACTCCTCATTCTAGCTTCAGGCAGTCACCCTTCAATCTTCTGTCTCTGTGATTTTGATTACTCTAAGTACCTCATATAAGTGCAATCATATACTATATTATTATTATAAAACTGTATTCATTTGCATTGATTTGTTCTTTGCCAGTGTCTAGCTGATATAGGTTAGCATCATGTCCTCACGGTTCATCCCTGTTGTAGCAGGTGTGAGCATTTCCTTCCTTTCTAAGGCTGAATCATATTCTATTGTATGTATGACCCACATTTTGCTTATCCATTTGTCCGTTGGTGGACACTTTGGGCACTTTGGGCTATTGTGAATAATATAGCCTGCTTTGAACATGCACGTACAGATATCTCTTTGAGATCCTGCTTTCAGTTTTGGGGGGTATATACCCATAAGTGGAATTGCTGGAGGTTTTAGTCCATTCTCAAGCTGATATAAGGACATGTCAGAAACTGGGTAATTTATAGAGAAAAAGAGGTTTCACATGACTGGGGAGGCCTCGCATTCATGGTGGAAGGTGAAGGAGGAGCAAAGGCGCGTCTTACATGGCGGCAGGCAAGAGCATTTGTGCAGGGGAACTGCTCTTTATAAAACCATGAGATCTCTTGAGACTCGTTCACTATCATGAGAACAGCACAGGCAAAACCTGCCCCCATGATTCAATTACCTCCCATTGGTTCCCTCCCACGACATGTGGGGATTATGGGAGCTACGATTCAGGATAAGATTTGGGTGGGGACACAGCCAAACCCTATCACTGGATCATATGGTTATTTTGGATTTTAAAATCTTGGTTGTCAATTCTGAGAAACCTAGAAAGCATAGTTTATCTGTTCCCTGTGAAGATAATTCCTCACATTTATGTTTCTCTGGAAAGTCTGCAAAAACACTTTTGCATTCTCCCATCTCAGGACACAGGCAACTGAGAGAACAGAGAATAGGAGCTCTCGCCCCTACTCTCAGGGAAGGTCAACCTATGTGGCTCAGGCTGGGATCGGTTAAGGAGCTGCCCCTTAGGACATCATTAAAGTGGGGACCACACAGAGAAGCCTTTGGAAGGACAGAGCAGAGGTCAGGATGAGGTCTCCCAGCATCCTGCACCAGCCTGGGCTGAGCCCTCTGAGTTAATCCCCTGAGCTGTCCTATGAGGTTGGGGCGTTTTTCCCTGTTGTGCCTTCCTTTGTTTCTTTAACAAATGCCCACTTTGTGCCTGGCCTTAGTTTAGGTGCTAGGGATGCAGTGATGAGCATGACAGGCAGTGACCCGTGTTTTCAGGAACCTACATTCTGGAATAATAGCTCAGTACAGCTGAGCACAGAATGCGTGCCTGGCAGCATGCCAAATGTGCCCCATGGGTGCTTACAGCGATCCTGTTCCCATCCTACGGAGAGAGAGGACCTGAAGCACAGAGAGGTTAGGGAACTTGCCTGAGATCGCAGAGCTGGAAAGGGGACCTCAAGCTATGTGCTTCCAGGGCGCATATTTGAAACCAATCCAGATTCCTTAGAAGAAAGAGGCAAACAAACATACAAACAAGCATATGTGAGAATTCCAGCTTCTGTAGGTGCTTTGAAGAGAATAGTGAAGGGTGATACGGAGCCAGGTGATGGGAGAGGGCATGGCTGGGGTGCTGTCTTAGGTTGAGGCTTTTTTAAGTCATGACATTGCTCTGAACCTAAAAGATAGATGGAGCCAGTCACGTGACAAAGAGAAGACTGGGGATAGATCATTCCAGGCGGAGCAAAGGCCTTTCTGATCTGGATTCTGAAATTTCCAAGGGCAAAAATGTGCTATTCCTGTAAGCTGTTAACAGACTCAGTGTTCCCAGTAAGTCACAATATTTGAGCTGAAATCTGAGTGTTGAATGACACTTTTTCAAGGTTGTTACCAAAAGAAAATCTTTGTATAAAACCGTATTCATTTAGATTTGGCTTCTTAGATTTGAAGGTGTTAGGGACTCATGAGATTGATGAAAGCATCCCCCAGATTTTCAGCAGTCTCCAAAATCTTGGGTGTCGGGTTGCTGTAGAATTTCCTTCAGAAGATGCGGTGCAGTATGACGACGGAAGCTCTCTGGGGCATGATGGGTTACAGGGCTAGGAACTGAGAAGGACAGAGCTTTGGTCAAGGGGGCCTACAGGGCTTATCAGCCCAGGGACTGGCCAGCATGCTCTGACCTCAGATTCACACAGGAGCTCCAGCAAAGTGACAGGACAGCACCTGCCCGCCATGCACTTCGGTGTCCTCTGATGAGCCAGGCCAGCACTGAAGGCCTCCCACGCTCTCTTGCTGAACCTTTGGGGACCTGTACCATCATCCTTTACAGATAAGGAAACTGAGACTTTCCCAGGGGCGGCAGCTGTGAAGTGGGCCACATTGAGCCCAGGGCTGTCTGATGTAGACAGTTCTCTCAACCGTGTTGCTTGAGTACAGCCCTGTTCCTGCAAAGGCTAATCAAGCCATTTTGGACTAGATTCTGGTTCACCTTTGCCACGTCTGCTTGTCAAAAGATCTAGCCAAGCAGATAATCTAAACAACACTTCATTGGGCTTATGTTTAGCCTACTGAGGAAGATTTGTTGTAGGACTTAAGAGTTGATGTGCCTTAATGGCAAATGGATTTTATCTATTCATTTAGTTGGTTTCTTACCTGCTTGTTAAAATAGGGCTCCCTCCTGGGCAGTTCTTCCCCCGGGCATAGCTTCCCCTTGGCTCAGTCTAAGGAGTCTTGAGTGGCTTTGTTTTGTGTATCTGAAAGCAGTTGATGTTATTCCTTGAAAAAGAATTACTGCTTCCGCACTTTGACTAAGGCAGATTCCTACTTCCTTTCCCAATGTAGTCAATAATTTAGGCTTTTTGTTTGTTTGTTTTTGAAATGAATCAAAACACACACACTGAGCCCAGAGCTTGGCACTGAGGAGCTGCTGGTGGAGTCTGTGTTGAGCTGCTGGGTGGCCTGTCTCAGGAGACAGCTCGCCTGCCAGAGCAGATGGCATCAGGCCTTATCTCTCCGTCACTGGCATCACCTTTAGGTGGTCTCTGTGTTTTGTCCTGGGTGATGTTCGGGCAAAGTGATTGGTGATTTGCGTATGAGGTTCTGCCAGCGCTGTCAGGCCCCCGCCTGGCTCCCGTTCCTGGGAAGATTCCGGAACCCTCAGAGCACGGGGTGGGCGGGCTGCTGGCCTAGGTGTCGGGGTTGCAGGAAGGACACGGTCTGATCTGGCTCTGCTGAGAGGCCTCCGGCATCAGGTTTTAGGCAATTGTGTTTGCAAATTTGAAGAGTAGGGAGGGTGGGAGTGTTTTGGGTTCCAGCTTCTTTTCTTTGGCTATAATTCTAGAGTCTAAGACTTCTGCTCCAGACGGGGAGCTTTGTGGAAGGCCACCTGAGGGAGAGAAGAGGAGGAAGAATGAATATTTGCGTACTCATTGTCTCAGGGCTTCCCTGCCACGGTGAGGGGTATTGGCCTCTTTTGCAGATGAGAGACCCATTTGAAGATGTTAGGGAACTTGCCAGAGGGTACTGTTGAGATACTCCTAGATTTAGATCCATCTGCTTCCGAAAAATGCTATAGTCATGGAAGTTGTACTGGCGGGCCTCTCTTGAGCTCTGCTGTACGTCAGACACCATGCTGGGCTCTTTTCCTGCATCTGCTCATGTGATCCTCATGAAACCGTGTTGAGGGAGGTATCCTTGCCATCCTCGTTTTATATCGAAGATACAAGGCCCAGAAAATCTGAAGGGATTTGCTCAGTGTCACGCCACGATGAGATAGATGGCGAAAGCGGATTCAGTCCGCACGTCTGGAGCCAAAGTGAATTTAACGAGTTTTGGGGAAGGGACAGCAGCGTTGACTTCATCACCCATAAATTGTATCTCGTGGGCCGGGTGACTTTCTGTGGCTTCACATTGCTTTTTCTGTTGGATTTGCTGCTTCTAATTCCCTCCACCTGGATCTGGAGTTACTCAGACGGTTAGATTTGATTTGGTTTCCATGGGAATCTGTGTTTGTGTGCTCACCAGGGCTTCCTGAGAAGTGAGCTGATGTTACCCGTGGGGCCTCGGTGTGGAGTGGTGGAGGGGCTGGGGCAGTACCAGGGCTGGGCGGGGGCTCCGGAGGTCTGGCTCCCGTTCTGCTGCAAGACCTCTTGTTCGGCAGAGCTGAGCTGGTCTTGGGGATGTACGATCCCATTCAGGGGGGCTGTTTTCCCTCCTCTTTTTGGAAGCAGACCAGCTCACAGGGAAAATGGAAATGGTGACCTTTTGCTAATTTCTCTCTTTCCACACAGTTGCTTCTTGTTTTCATGCCCCATGACTGAAGGTGGGCAGAACTCAGACAGAAGCCTGGAAATCCTCAACTCGCCATTTCCCAACCTCGCCCTCCCCCAGCCCTACTTCCTAGCAAAGCCATTGGGACTTAGAGCAAACCCTTCGAGTGACAGATGGCAGGAACACTCATCTGGATCAGCGCAAAATGAGGCTTTGGAAAATAAACACAGTGTGCTGCTTCTGCAATTCTGCTGTGGGTTTCCTAGGAGCACCCTCCAATAGAACAGGAGAGGTAGGGCTCATACCAGGGCCTCTGAGGTTTGTCCAGGCTAGGCTCTGCCAGGCTGACCTCACTCATCTCTTGGCGTCCCAGAAAGGGTGCAGTGAGCAGAAGCGAGTGCAGACCCAGCCCTGTCATTTGCTACTCGCGTGTCCTTGGCCACTTGCTTGACCTCCCTGGGGCTTAGTTTCCTAATCTGTGAAACAGTGGGGAGCATTGCTGTCCCTGAGTGCACTGCAGATACTGAATGCACACAGCAGCCAGCTCAGCTCACAGGTCTTTGTCGCCCTCCCCTGCTCCATGGATGACGGGGTCTGCTCCATCTCTTCACCCTAATCCAAACAAAGACGCTCTTCCTAATTCTTGTTTCCTTGGAGAACTGAGGTCTTCAGTGTGGGTTCCAGTTGCATGCTGTATTCCCAGGCTGACACCCTCTGCCCATAGCAGCCTGTTCCCTGACTCCGTGTAACTTTGTTTAATTCTCTTGATCTTATGTCAACATGAAAGAAGCCTGGGGAATGAAGTGAGAAGTGACAGGCCCAGCTTGACCTCTGGAAGGTCTTCCATTGTGTGTGACTTGCAGGGGAGTCATGGCTTTGGAAGCCCAAGGACCTATCTATCTTGAATCTTTACTCTGTTATCTTGTTGGGCACCTATACTTCGGCCCCGGAGACTATCTGTTCAATGGCTGTCATGATACAGCACAGGAGACAAAGCTGGCTTTATTGAACTTGCTTAGTAAGTGGGTGGCTGTCTTTTTATCGTGTTCCTCCTGGCTACACACACTTCCCTCAGTTATCTCGGGTACTTTATGTGTTCTTTACTCTTTTTTTTTTTTTTTTTTTAAGACAGGGTCTCCCTTTGTTGTCCAGGCTGGAGTGTAGTAGTGCAATCTCGGCTCACGGCAACTGTGGCCTCCCGCACTCAAGTGATCCTCCCACATCAGCCTCCCTAGTAGCTGGGAGTATAGGCATGAGCCACCATGCCTGGCTAATTTTATTTTTTGTAGAAAGGAGGTCTCACTGTGTTGCAGACGCTGGTCTCAAACTCAAAATTACAGGCGTGAGCCATCACACCTGGCCTGTGTTTGTTACTTAATGGAATGGATCATTGAGATGAATGGCACTGCTGTGGCTGCCCCTCCTCCTCCATGGGCACAGGAGATGAACCAGGAAAATATAGGGGGAGGAGTGTATCATTTTATGAAAAGATGGTGGGGAGGGGGCAGGCCCCTGACATTTTCACTTGAGCCTCTGTTCCCATGATTTGCCTTTCTTGCTGCCGTGGGCCTTGACTTTATGCTGATGAGCCACAGTCAGCTTCCTGGCCTGCTCTTCCAGAGGGCACCCTGACTGGTCAGGCCATGCTTGGACCCCAAGGCTTGTCAGACTGAGGGAGGGGTCGCCCAGCCCACCAACTGACTTAGAGCCTGGGTACGCGGTCGTCCTCTTAGAGCCCAGGACGGTCGGCATCTGGCCAGGGCCTGCTGGGAAGGAGGGGATTACCAGGGGCAGTGGGGAGACAGTCACAGCTGGCCTCCAGAGCCCCTCCGGATCATCCAGAGAGTTGACTTAAGCCAGCGGGGCTGGCCCTGGCAGCTTCACACTAATCACTCTGGAGCGGTTGTCCGTAACAGCTGACGTGGAGGGAAACGCCGCAGTTTGCAAAACACGATCAGGTCCGTCCCATGGTTTTAGTCTTGGGAGTATCTCAATGGAACAGGAGGCCTTGTCATTGACCTCAGCTTACAACTGATGGCAGGGATTGTCAGAGAAGGCTGATAACTTGGCCAAGGGCATGTGGTGGTTATAACATTAGGATATATAACGTTGCTCAAAAAACAGTGCTGTAACAAGGAAATGTTTGCTATTCTCACCAGCCTAAAAAACTAACAGCCCGGGCTATGAATGTCACCCAGCCCTGCTGGAGTTAGTCCTTAACAGCTTCCTGCTGTCACCTGAGCATGCGGCTTTGGTCCTCAGATTGGTAGGATGGCCACCAAACCCCCGAGCATCTCATCCATGTCCTAAGTAGAATGCAGGCAGGAGGGTGAAAGGACAAGAATCAAAAGGTCAAGTTTGATCCTTTTTAAAAATCTCCTTGAAGCTGCAGGAATTTCTGCTGGCATCTCATTGGCCAGAACTGAACCTCCTGACCGTCCTTGGTTTCAAGGGAGTTGAGTAAGGAAGGGGACCACTTTCTCAGGCACTTGGCTTCTTAGTACAGCAGTTGGAATTCTATCCTCAAAAAGAAGGGAACAACAGATGTTTGGGATGCCAACCAACAGAGTCTGCCATAGTTTTAAAGCTCCCAAGCCAGGACTGACAGCCAAAGAGATGAAATCTTCAAGGCATAGTGTTAGGTCCTATTTCCCCACTTGACAGCTTACAGGCGGTGTAGACCATAGTGGTAGGTGCCATGTTTGCTACTTGCCAGCATACAGGCAGTGTAGACTGTAAATCTCTAAGTGCACCCTCCGGGCCAGACTCTGTCTGTTGGAGAGCCAGCCTTTCCCTCTGGGAATTGGCGGTCTGGCTGGGGAGGCAGCTGTTACATGTATATTTGTAATTGTGGTTGTGCTGCAAAGAAGAGAACAGGGTTTGCATGGCGTGTGTATGGTGGGTAGCAGGAAGGAGGTGATGTCTGATGTCTGTGCTGAGGTGTTTCCAATGCTGGCACACTTCCTCACAAAGACACACATGCCTGCGGTTTGGGGGCAGGTGCCTGTTTTAGGAGGATGGGAGCAGCAGATATTATTTCTCGATTCTGTTTGGTAGTGTAACAGCCTGTGCTGCAGGGATGGCCAGTCCTTGGAGACACTGGGGAGGTACAAGTGTTCTGCAGTCAAATAAATGTGGGGAATCTGACTCGCTGCATCACCCTTTAGGGAGTCACAGTGCACGTGGCAGAGAAAGGTTTCCTTCCCCTCTTCTGCCTGGCACAGAATGTGAAACAGGATGATAAAGAGAACAGGCTTTGGATGCAGACATCCTAATCCAAGCTTGGTTCAGATCCTGCCCCACTATTCCAGCTGTGTGGCCTTGGATGAAGTCCTTAATCTCTCTCAGCCTCAGCTTTCTCATCTCTGCAGTGGTTGTTGCGTGTATTTAATGAGAAAACACGTGTGAGAAACTCAGAGCGGGCATGGGGTAAGATGCAGTGGCAGTTTATTACTGCCCCCATCCCTGCCATCACCTCTAGATTTGAGAGAGAAGCTTTCTAGACTCTTCCAGAGCAGGTGAGAGGCAAGTGTGTGCAGCCGGGTTTTTGCCTTTTCGTCGTCTTGTCTGAATCAGGCCCTGTGAGCAGGGTCTTCTGTGGCCTGGTCCTGAGCTGTGGAAGAGCTGGGTGTGGGGCTCTGGATGGTGGAGGAGTTGTGTTTGTGTTGCTAGCCTTGTCCCAGCCAGAAGTTGGGGGGTCCCTGATGAGCCCCGAGACAGGCACTTTGCTCTCTCAGGCAAGAGGACGAACAGTGCACCTTGCAGTTCTGATGTGCTGGGTTCCTTGTGCTTTCTCTTTGGGAAAACGTGGAAGACACGGGACGGGTTCCTCTCTCCAGAACACTGAGTGATTTATCCCGGCAGGGACAGAAGGACAGAACATTCCTTTGGGACTGAATAGGACAAAGGCCTGTGTTTGTGAGCATTGTAATTCTCCCATTCAATCTCAGACAGTCTTTCTGACTGGCTTAGAACCGCGTGCGTGCACGTGCGTTTGTTGGTGGGTGTGTTTGTTGGGGGTGTGTGTGTGTGTGTGTGTGTGTGTATGTGTGTGACTTAGGGGATGGGACTTGGGTACAGGTACAACACTTGCTTTTTTTCTCCTCCTTCTGTGTGTGCCGGGGGTCCAGGAACTGAGCAGAGGACCGATGGGGGCCAGCAGACCCTGGCACAAAGGAGCAAGGGCCCAGTGGAGAGAGTTCAAATCCCGATTCTACCACCACAAGCCTATGACCTTGGGAGAGTCCCCTCAACTTCTTTACCTGTAAAATGGGATTGATAGGCCTCCCGGTGGCATGGAGGTCTGATACCCTGCCTTAGTCTTCGTAGGCGCTTAGCAAATGTTCTCCCTCACCTCTGCTCACCTATGCCTGGGAGGCAGCCCTGCCCCTGCGTGACTTCCACCACTTCACTTCCACTTTCTCAGACGGGATCTTTGTCCTTCCCACCAAGGCAAGCAATGTCGAAAGCCTCTTTTTTGAGTCCTGCTCAGGCTGAGGTTTGGGGCAGTGTTGAGGCAGCAGCCAGGGTCCTGACACTCCTCATGAGCTGGAGTGAAGCATTGGTGCCCTGTTAGGCTCTCACCAACCCTGGGGGTCTTATCAGGAGGGAGCTGAGCATCTCATGGCCAATCCAGGAGCAGAGTGGGGAAGAGCCCAACATGGATCAATGCCCTTAGGAGATAAAGTTCCTTCCTAGTGATTCACCATTATCTGCCAGGATCAGATCTCTTATCCATCAGATACTGGGTACCCACTGAGAGCAGGCAGCTGTGCAGAGGTCTGTGGACAGAGCAGCAAATGAGACCCAGGTAGCCTTTCCTTCTTGGACTTGGAAGGCTAGATCCTCCAATTTAGTTCTGGTTCCATGGCTGTATATTTTAAGACCTTCAAAGAGATGAGTCAGAAATCTGCTACGCACATGCAACCCCGGGGCTGCCAGGGACATTTTTGATGCCAGCTGGGGTGGCGTGTCCCATACCTGCCACCACATTAGCACCCTCTGCTGCCCGTACTGGGAGTCCCCTTCCAGCCTAGTGCTGTGCTCTGGGCTCTGTGCAGGTGACTCCTCTCCTGCTATGGAGCCTGTGGTGCAGGCGGCTCTCCCAGCTCAGGGGTGAGGACCTGGAGGCTCAGAGGTTGGGGAGTGGTAGGACTTGGATTTGAACTCTGATGTCCGTGGTGGTGGGAACACCGCCTGCCCTGGCCTGTCTTTTAGAGGGAGCCGTGTGGGCCAGCTGGGGAGACAATGAAGAATGTGCCCCCACAAACAAATAGACCTTTGTTCCCATAGTGGCTTCAGGGCCAGGCTGGGCCCAGCAGATGATCTCTGGCCCCCACTGGAAGCTGGGCCACTGCTCCCTCATCTATGGATTTTTCCAGTGCCTGTTATGTGCAGGAAAGAAGCGTTGGGCCCTGAGGGGCAGAGAGTGGGGAAGGGAGATGGGGCTGAGCTCTTTGTGCCAGGGGACTTACGGTGTTGGGGGCTAATGCAGGTGCCAGGATGACCCCGTGCTGGGCGGGCCCAGGTGCTCCCAGGGGGCTGGGCCTAGCTCCGTACAGTACATTCTTTATACGTCACCACCCTCCCCTGGTAACCACTGCCGCATCTCTGGCCATTCAGGAACAAGGAACTTCTAGGTAACCTTGAGGAGGGCGGAAACCCAGGGCAGGTGAGTGGAAGTGGCCATTGAGAAAGAGTCAGGACCACCCTTTGAACATGGCAGGTGAGAGATTAGATTGGTCCATGAGTGAGCTGGAGTAGCTTGTCTCCTTTCTGCAGAAGCACGATGGTGGCCTGGGGCTGGCTGGCTTCGGGGTTCTCCAAGTGAGTGTCGGGAACCCCTGCACTTCTCCACTAGGGTGGGGGAGGTGGTGATTTCTTGTTGGAAACTCAGTACGGAGCTTCCATACCCTGCGGGAGAGCCTGGGAATTGGATGCCGTTTTTCTTTATTTTTGAACCTGTTCCTCAGGTTGAGAATCGTTGATCTTAACGGGACTCAGGAGGCTTTCCTGGTCCCATTCCCAGCAACACCCTGGTGGGTTAAATCCTCTTTCTCTGCTTTTCTCAGAGGACCCAGAGGACCTGCAGCCCCCTGGGACCGTCTCCATTGCCCCTACTAGCTTGTGAGTTGTCACCCACTCATCCCTGCAGGGACATAGGGGACCTGGCATACAACAGGTGCCTAATGAATGTTTCTCAGATGAAATCAAACTGCCTTAAGTATCAGGGGTGAAGAAGTAGCAGAGGTGGAATCTGATCACCCGCTGGTGTGGATGGCGTGTGGGTGGCTGCCATCCGCGAGTCACAGCGGGTCACTCGCGGATGGAGCAGCCGGCATTCTCTGGACTTCCAGCACCCCTAGGAGGGAGGAAGGGCCAGGCTGTTCCTGTTTTAAAGATTCAAGCTGGGGAGGAGGTGACTTGCCCCCACAGGGCACCTGAGTGGTGATCTGTCCCATCGCCTCTTCTCAAGCGTGAGTTTGTGAACATTGACTCTCCTCTGCCGCCACACGGCAGTGACCTGTATAGGTCACATTTCCGCCAGCTTCTGGAAGCAGGTTCAGCAGCATCTGGAGTGTTCTGTGTTCCACTTCACTGCCTCATTTACTCTTTGGAAAATCAATGCAGCGTGCTGGGCTGAGTGGCCTCGTGAGGCCTGAGTGTGCGCCACTCGCGGGCGGGCCAAGTGCTGAGAAGCCTGAGGCCCCGCGGAGGTTGATTGTCTGGGGGACCCGCCTCTGTGCTGCCTGCCCATGTGACTCTGGGACACTGACTTTACTTCCTCAGCCAGCTGGGTCACTTGGCCCTGGCAGGGCTCCTGTGAGGGTGAGGACATGGAGGGACATGGCTCAGCACTGCCTTGGCACTTGGATGGTCTCAGCAGCCTGATGGCCTTGCCTCCCTGCTTCCCAACGGCCCTGTGGGAGTAGAGCCCAGAGCGGGGCACTTCAAAGGGGAGGTCACTGCTCGCAGACGTGGAAATCACTCAAGGGAGACGAGTGACCGGGGTCCTCGGGACCTTTTGGGTGACCTTGAGGAGGGCGGAAGCCCAGGGTAGGCATGGGGTGAAGGGCGAGTGGAAGTGACAATTGAGAAAGACTCACGACCACCCTCTGCAGGAGTTCAGATGAACATGGCAGGTGAAAGGTTGGTCCATGAGTGAACCGGGGTGCTTGGAACCAAGGCAGGGTGCCTTTTTATTTGGTTTTCCAGAGGAAGAAAGATGAGCAGGTCTTCAACTGTTAGGAAGGTTTGGTGCAGAGAGGCACGGGGATGACTGGGAGTAAGCTGGCTGGGGGTCGCTGGCCGAGCTGGAGAGTTGGCCTTGACCAGAAGAACCACCTGGCCCAATGAGAAGGAAGGGCAGGAGGGAGAATGGGCGTGGTATCATTCAGAATCTTTTGGTCAACTCAACATGGCTTACATGGGATTGGAAGTTGGTGGCCCATGTAACTGAAAATCCCAGGTGGTGGATGCCATCCCCAAACCTTCTTTCACTCTTTTCTGTCCCTGGGCTGGCCGTACTTTCAGGCAGGCCCTTGCCTCATCGTGACAATGTGGCTGCTGCAGATCCAGCCCTCTCAGCCTTACTCCATCAAGTCCAGTCCAGTTCCCCAATTACTGGAAATAAGTGCAGTTGGCTTTAGTTGGCCTGAGCCAACCTATGTGTTCTTACCTAATCCAGTCCTTGCATCTGGAAGGTGGAGTGCATGAACTGGCCTTGACTTGTGAAACGTGGGGAGGGGGGTCAATGTCAACAGAACTCTTAGGACTGAGGGTGAGTGTTGGGTGGGCTCCTGAAGGAAATTGGGGGCTGTTCTTGGAAGTGGGGAGTGAATTCTGGGTAACTCCAAGCCACCAGATGTTAGTCACAGGTACAGTAACCTGTGGGGTCAGTGGGGCCTGGGGGCAAGGAAGCACAGGCTTGGTGGCCTGTTTTCCGGATGGAGCAAACAGTCCGGTGCAGAGATGGTCACGGGCAAGCCCTGTCCCTGGCATTTTGTGCATTTAACAGCACAGTCTGAGCCAGGCCTCTGTCCCCTGCTTCCTGGGAGTCCCCTCCTAGCCCTGTGGGAGTGGCTTCTGGCCAGAGAGAGCTGCTGCCCGAAGCCAGGGATCTTATGGCCAGATGAGAAGTGAGCTTCCTCAAAACACAGTTGGAAACAGGCTGGGTGTCTTCAGCCACACGGATGCCACGAACCCCACATGACCAGCCCACTGTCTGCTGTGTCTCCTCAGGAGCAGGACATCGAGACTTTACATGGTTCCGTTCACGTCACGCTGTGTGGGACTCCCAAGGGAAACCGGCCTGTCATCCTCACCTACCATGACATCGGCATGAACCGTAAGTTCTGAGGAGCTCTGGTTCCCTGTCAGCCGGTTCCCAAGAGAGTGGCGGAAAAAGGCAGCCGAGAAGGGCTGGTGGCCGGGAGCCGGTGGTTTCTTTTTGCCTGGGACTTCCTGGAGCTGTTCTGGGAAGAACTCTTGCCAGAGCCTGGAAAAGCCAGAAATGCGCTGCATGTGGGCACGGAGTTGTCTGTGTGCCCAGAGGCGCTGGGAACACAGGGAGTTCTTTGCTATCTGTGACAGTGACTTCTATATTAATGCACACATATGGTTTTTAGTCTTTTCACAGAACTGGGCAACCATCAGCACAGTTTTGGAACATTTTCATCCTTCCAAAAAATCCTGTACTTTTATCTGTCACCCCACCCCCAGATGACTGACCCTTCATTGACTTTCCTTTTCTGTGAATTTGCCTGTTCTGAAATTTTGTATACATCGAATCAAATAACGTGTAATTTTTTTGTAACTGGCTTCTTTCATAATGCTTTCAAGGTTTTTCCAGGCCATGCATTAGTATTTGTACTGCCTTTATTCCTTTATTGAATAATAATATTCCATTGTATGAATTTACCACACTTTATTCTTTCTTTTTTTTTTTTTTTTTTTTGAGACAGAGTCTCGTGCTGTTGCCCAGGCTGGAGTGCAGTGGTGTGATCTTGGCTCACTGTAATCCACCTCCTGGGTTCAAGCGATTCTTGTTACTCAGCCTCTCGAGTAGCTGGGATTACAGGCACCCACCACCACACCTGGCTAATTTTTGTTTTTTTAGTAGAGGTGGGATTTCACCATATTGGCCAGGCTGGCCTCGAACTCCTGACCTCAGGTGATCCACCCACCTCCGCCTCCCAAAGTGCTGGGATTACAGGCATGAGTCACTGGGCCCGGCCATCTGTTCTTTAGTTGATGGGCATTTGGGGCATTTTCACTTTTTGGCTGTGTGAGTGACACCGCCATGAACGTTTAGACTGTGAATTCCAAGATTACCAGGAGGGTTTTCAGAGGTGGGTTCCCCATTTTTCATAGACGCAAATGGAATGGAATCTACTAAATGCTGAAATTTCATGGAGTAGAGGTGAATTCTTCCGTGAGGAATCAGAAGACACATAGGTTTCACTGGTCCCGTAATTTTTGTGAACTTGAGTTGCATTGCAAGCTTCCTTGATATTTGATGATGGACTGCCTGATTTTCATTTGTTTCTATAAAGCTTATCAATACCTTGAGGCTGGGGATGATTTCACGGAAATCCACTGAAAACCACTTTTTACTTCCTTCTCACCTTCTTTTATCTCACTTCTTCCCCTGTCTGTTTCCCTTACATCCATTTTGTACCAGGTCCGTGCTGGGTATTTTGAGTTACACTATCTTATTTGATTGACTCTGACAAGGAACTGAAATTGCATATGGCAGCCTCTCCCCATGTAGAGAGGCTCATTGTTGGTTTATCATAGGCTTACCACTGTAACAAAAGATGCCAAGCCCTCTGTGGCTTAACACAATGTATGTTTTATTTCTCCCTCACGTAAGAGTTTAGTGGGTGTTGAGTGGGACATGTTCTATTTGGCAATTCAAGGACCCAGGCTCCTTCTAGCTTGGGGGTTTGCCATCCCCTGGGGCTGCAGAGCCTTCTGCTGGAAACTGTGCTTCTGGCAGGTAGATGGGAGAAGAGAGAAGCTTAGAGGATCTTAGAGGATCTCGGTGGCAGGTATGGTGAGGAAATGGTGACAGTCACAGGCTATTGGCCAGAAACAGATCACATGGCTGCTTCTCATTGCAAGGGAGCCTGGGAAGTACTGTCTAGCTGAGTGCCCAGGAGGAAAAGGGACAGGAGATAGGGTGAGCAGCCCGACTCTCTTAGGCTTCAGCAGTGAGGAGACTCATCCGGGCCACATGAAAGGAGGAGGCACATCTCACCTCCCATGCTCCTCCTTGTTTGAAAATTATGTGTGTCCTGGGCCAGTACCCCAGATAGGAGGGTATAGTGGGCCCAGATGGAAAGAGAGGATCAGGGGGGCAAACCCATCTCACGCCAGGGCCATCCTGACCCTGACGGACTGGAGGAGCTGCAGGAGCCAGCCTGGGAGCCCCTTCCAGCACCAACTGCAAGATTCATCTGCCAGCTCCCACTCCTTTGCCCCATGACTTACTCTTGCTTTTTATCACCAGAAGAAAGTGGGCATGGGGACAAAACCAAAAAACAAAAAACGCGAACATCTGTATTCTTCCAAGTTCACTTCCTTCTTCTGAATAGGAGTGAAACAAAATGAATGAGCTTTGCCACCAAGACACCTAATTTTTTTTCTCCTCTTAGTTCTTTCTCGTCTCTCCCTCTCTGCTATTCTTCAGACAAAACCTGCTACAATCCCCTCTTCAACTACGAGGACATGCAGGAGATCACCCAGCACTTCGCCGTCTGCCACGTGGACGCCCCTGGCCAGCAGGACGGCGCAGCCTCCTTCCCCGCAGGGTGAGAGCCTCTTGCCCTATGAGCTCTACAGCATGGACTGGGTGTCGGGGAGGGGTTCGGCTGCTTTGCTCTTTTAAATACTTTTTAGTTGTGGCAAAATATAAAATGTATCGTCTTAACCACGTTTTAAATTGTGGGAAGATACATAACATAAAAGTTAGTACTTTAACCACTTTTAAGTACATAGTTCAGTGGCATTAAGGACATTCAGACATTGTTGTGCAGCCATCACCACCATCTGTCTCTAGGACTTTTTCATCTTCCTAAACTGAAACAGGATACTCATCAGATGCTACCTCCCCATTGCCCCAGCCTTCCTGCATGGCTGGCGTTACCATAGGTGTGCTCAGCCTGGACAGGACTGAAGTGGAGGAGGACTTGACATGACCAAATAGTGTGGTGAAAAACCTAGAAGGTTGTGGAGAAAAAGAGAGGGAGAGAAGCAACGTTGATGGATCACTTCCTGTGGGCTAGGCTTCATCGTTCGCGTTTAACATTGGGGTTAATCCTTACAGCTAGCTCTGTGGTTGGTATTGTTAGCTGCATTTTCCAGATGAACATATTGAGGCATGGAGGCATTAACTGCCTTGCTCAGGGTTGCACAGCTGAGGCCGGGCACAGTGGTTCACGCCTGTAATCCCAGCACTTTGGGAGGCCGAGGTGGGCGAACCACCTGAGGTCAGGAGTTCGAGACCAGCCTGGCCAACATGGTGAAACCCTGTCTCCACTAAAAATACAAATATTAGCCAGGCGTGTTGGCACGTGGCTATAATCCCCACCACTCGGGAGGCTGACGCCAGAGAATCCCTTGAACCTGGGAGGCAGAGGTTGCAGTGAGCCAAGATCGTATCACTGCACTCCAGCCTGGGTGACAGAGCAAGACTCTGTCTCCAAAAAAGAGAAAAGGGTTGCACAGCTGAGAACCGGGGAGTTGGCTTTGGTCCTATCTACTGAGACGTGTATCCTCTTTGGAACATCAGACTGCCTTAGTTGAGAGTGTTTACACTGCCTGGCCCTTGTCAGCCCGTGATCTGTATGGGCATGGCCTTTCAATTTCCCCTTGTGCAATTATGGTCAAGCTTGTTGGATCCCCCAATCAGCATCACATTGGGGAGGCAGACCTCAGAGATAATCCCTCTTGTCCCCGCACCTGACGCTCTGATTAAACCAGGGCAGGAGCAGGTTCTTGGGTTTAAAGTCTTCCAGAAGGGGCCTTCTTGGCATTTATAAATAGAAATCCTTTTTTATTAGTGTTCAGAATTATCCTTAATAATTAACCTTTATCAGAGAGGAAGGGAAGGTACCGCTAACCATATGGGACCAGGACCAAAAATTGAAAGTGTATTAAAACAGTGGGACATGGTTAATTGTTAACCAGCAGATAAAGCCAGAGGTATGTCAGTAAATCTATCTTTGGTTGGATGAATAGTGTGAAAGACTTAGGGGGAAAGCAGAGACTCTTAGTTCCCCCTGGAGAAGTTTTACAAATATTCTGAGGCCTGAGCCCCACCCCCAGGAATTTTTATTCAGTTGGTCTAGATATTACAGGGTGTTTTCCCCCTAGTTTACTAGGTGGTTTTTGTGTGCATCTCGTGGGACCCACTGTCAGAGTGGGGCCTGACTTGTTTCTTCCTCCTGGAGTAGGGCAGAGGAGAGTGTGGGGCTTGGGGCTTGGGAGAGGTGAGAGGGAGTCTCCCAGGCCCTTTAAGGGTGAGCCCCCTATATCCTGAAGCTGAGACAGCAGAGCAGGGTGGGGGATCCCTGGCTGGGCTCCTCCTGGCTCTGGCTTCCACCATCTATACAGGAGGGACTGGGAGTAGAATTCTGCTGCTTCCTTGCCTCACACCAGCCCTGGGCAACAGGGAAGAAACAGAGGGTCCTGCAATTAAGTGGCTTCTCCAGTGTCACACCTTAGGAGCTGCTGGCTCCAAACTGAGGCGTGGCCATTTCAGAGGAGCTTCATGTCTTTGCCCCTCTTCTGCCCTGCGGCTTCTAACTCAGTGGTTCTGTTGATGTGGAGCCACACCATACGGGCTCTTCCTGGCTCTTCCCAGGGCATCTGAACACGCTGCTTCCCTGCCCACACGCTTTACTCATCAGGTTCCCATGACCCTTTCAGCGTCACTTCTTCTGAGAAGCCCTCCCTGATCACCTGATCACGGCAGTTCTCTTTCGATAGCCTTTGTTATGAGTCACACCCCCCTGTTTCTGTTGACTTGAGGGCTGGCTCCTGTCCTGGTTTGCCTCTGCTTTGCTCACAGGCCCCTGCCATTGCCTCACCAAGAGCCCGGCATGTGTGAGCATCAGTCACTCCTTTGCGGATGGAACTCATTCATGCCTGATCTAATTCCTTCTCCCTGAGGCTGGAATTGTGAAATGCCTTCTAGTCAGTTTCTGCAACACTCTAGACCCAAAACCAAACCCAGTGAGGACGTGTTTCTGGCTAACCATCTACTGTTCTCGTGAGGCCAAGTGGCTCATCTCTCAGCCTCAGTGATATTTATAATCTTGCTGGGGGGAAAATCCTAGCAGCCTTCTAGAGTTATTGTGAGAACTGAATGAGCTAATAATGCCCCAAAATGCGTCCATGAGACCTGGCTCATAGGAAGCAATTGATAGGGTGTGCTGCAAGGGTCTTGGAAGGAGGATGGGAAGGGACTAGACTGGGGGGTCTATGTGCATGGGGCAGTCTGTTGCATGGCCCCACCCTTCAAGCGTGTCCCTGTTTCGATTACCCGTTTCTCTCTGGGCGCTCACTAATGGCCTCTCTGTGTCATCCCCAGGTACATGTACCCCTCCATGGATCAGCTGGCTGAAATGCTTCCTGGAGTCCTTCAACAGTTTGGGTAAGAGCGAGGGATCAGCTCCTCCTCCGTTTGCAGAGAAGCCTGGCTTCTAGCGTCTTCCTGCCCCTTGGCTTTGATCTGGACTGACCACTAAAATTAAGGTTGCAGTTTAAAGATGAGGCAAGAAATTAGCTTGTCACTCTGTGAACACTGTTCTTCACACAGTCTCTGAGCTCTAGTCTGCCTCCTGTAACTTCAGTTTTCCTCTTGCATGAATGTTATGTTGTGTGATGGCAGCCGCCCCACCCATTTGCTCTTGCCTCCTGTTCTTCCATTCCCTTCTCTTTCCCATGGAATGTTCTGGAATGGAGTTGCCTGAGACCTTAGCTTTTCTCTCCACACCCTCATTTTTCCAGTGTTCATCTCTGTCTTGAGCTCTTCAAATAATGATAACTTCATGGTTCTTGCTCAATTTGTTTTCATTCCAAGTTTTAGAATCCAAAATAAAGCTTAAGAGTGGGAAGAAATGATGCCGTAACGGGCTTTCCCGAAATGTCAGACGGTCTCTCAGAGCCTGGGTGGCGGCCAGGAGGGAAGTGAGGATAAGGGGCGCGGCTCTCCAAGGTCGCGGTCTCTGTCCAGTCCTAAAGCACAGTAACCTCAGGGCTGTGCAGGCAGTCACGGCAGCATACTCCCGCATTGCCTAGCCAGGTGGTCACCCTCAGGAAGTGCTAAGTGGGTCCTTGGGGGCTCCTGTCACTCTCTCCTTGTGTGACATGCATTTGTATTTCTGCTTCCAGGCTGAAAAGCATTATTGGCATGGGAACAGGAGCAGGCGCCTACATCCTAACTCGATTTGCTGTGAGTGCTTTGGCATTTTTTGAAAATCGCATTTTAAATAACATTTTAAGATGAAGGAAGACATTTGGAAAAAGCATTGAAAACCCAAAAGGGAAAAAGAAATGACCCGTATGCTCCACAGTTTTGTGTGTGTGTGTGTGTGTGACACGTGAGTACTCATATATATACACATATACGTGTGTGTGTGTGTATATATATGTATATACTCAGCCTTTTCTCTTCCTCCACTCTTGAGTGATACTGGACACATTCTTTTGTCATTGACTTTGTCTGCTTAGCCATCTAGTGAGGACGCTCCGTGCTCACTGAGTACTCTGCTATGACATTGCTTTGTAACAGCTGTACAGGTTTTTTGCAGTCAGGGTACTCCTGGTTCGTAACTGATTCTAAACTAGAATCAGACACAGGAAGTTTTCATGACAGTTGTCATTGTTATTTCTCTGGGCTCAGGTCAAAAGCCACTGTTCCTTTGTATCCTCACCAAGCAATTATGTAAGAATGCAACAATACTCATTTTGTTCATCCATAGGTATTTTGACTGCCTATGATTTGCTGGGCTTTGCTAGAGGTTAGGAATACTGACATGATTCTACAACATCCATCTTACAAAAAAAAAAAAAAAGAAAGAAATGCTGACATGAATACAAAATGGTCTGGCCATATAGACTCTCAGCAAATTAAAAAATGTCTCAACTGAACCCCAGGTGTACATATCTATATCTATATGTATCTGCGTCACATAATGACATTTCGGTCAATGACAGACTGCATATTTGACAGTGGGTCCATAGGATTATAATGATTCATTTTTACTGTACCATTTTTATGTTTAGATTTGCTTAGATACATCAATATTTAGCATCATGATGCAATTCCCTGCAGTATTCGGTAGCGTCACATGCTATACAGGTTTGTACAGCAAACTTAGGAGCAATGGGCTGTACTGTACAGCCTTGGTGAGTTGTAGACTATACCATCTAGTGTGTGTAAGTACACTCTGAGATCTTCACACGATGACAAAATCTCCTAATGATGAATTTTCTCAAAAGTATCCCTGTTATTCAGCGATGCATAACTCTGTGTGTGTGTGTGTGTGTATGTGTGTGTGTGTGTTTATATATTCTGGAAGTAACACAGTTGTTACTGCCACAGCTAGAGAGCATTTGTGTACCCTGTTTGATTGATGAGGTTGATAGTGTATTACACGCATTTGACAGGTGGGGAAGCTGAGCCTCCATGGGTTGAAGTGACTTGCCCAAGGCAGGTCTGCAATGTGGCGGGCTTCCTACTTCTTTTGCACTTCCTCTTTCTCCTTCCCACTCTCTCTAGGACCCGATCCCGTGTCTGCTGTGCTGGAACCTCAGTTTTGCATGGGGTGGGGCCAGGGGGCAGCAGCCTGCTCTGCTGCCCACACTGCCTTTTTCTGGGTACTTCTCTCAAGCTTCGGTTTGCCTTGGAAAGTTCCTAGTGTTTCAGATTGCTGGGATGTCTGTCTCACTTTGTGTCTTGAATCGCAGCTAAACAACCCTGAGATGGTGGAGGGCCTCGTCCTTATCAACGTGAACCCTTGTGCAGAAGGCTGGATGGACTGGGCCGCCTCCAAGGTGAGGTGGGGGCCTGTCAGGCAGGCGGAGTCCCTGCAGGCAGAGGGACAGGTGCACACAGCCTCTGGCTGGTGGAGCCCTGGAGCTACGAGCTCTCTCTTTACCCACTCCTCCGCTACCCTCTACTGCCCACTCCAGTTCCCTCTGCTTTGCTTAGAATAGTACACATGACCTCAGCCGTTTGCCATTCAGAAGACTTAAATACCACCAAGCTGTCTAAGCCAGGGAAAGCACTGGGATGCAGGTCCCTGAGCCAGCTTGGATAAGCATTGCTTGGGTTAATGAGTATTGGCTGGGTACCTAACTTGTGCCAGGCTTTGGTCAAGATGCTGAGCATCTTGAAGAACAAAACTTCTTGAGATGAACAAGACAAAAGCCTCTAATCTTAGGAATTCATTCACATATTATTAAAAAAAAATAAATGTATATTTAGTGTGCCACAAAATTTTACGATAATAATTAGCTAATGTAGATTGAGAGTTTACCATGTGCTAGTTTCATTCTACATTGCTATGTGTGCATTACCGCAGTTAATCTTCATAGTAACTCTAGGAGGTGAGAATTTTTATCAGCGTTTCAGAAGTGAGGACTCGGTGTGGCTAAGGGGATTGTCCAGGGCCACATAAAGCTAGGCAGTAGAATAGGGACTGGATGCAGCTTGCTTTGACTTCGTGGTTCGTGGATCTGACCATCCTTGCCCCTGGGGCTCCTGTCCGGGGTGGGAGACAGGCAGGCCTGGCCAGCAGGTTGGGCTGCCTGGAGGAAAAGGGGCCTGTGCTGTCTTGGGAAGCTGTGCCCTGGCTGGTGTCCTAAGGTTCCTTGTTTATCTTTTAAAAATTGTCATTGTGGTGTTTATTTTTGGTTTTTTGCCCTGTAAAGGCCTCAGTGTTTGCCGAGGAGATGGGCAGGTCATTCCAGTTGAAATAGGACAAAGCTGAAGTGATCTCAGCTTTTCATTTTGCAAGTGCAGTTTTGCCAAATTTTGGGTGGCTGCCAGGGACTGAGGGTTTGAAGGGGCCGTGCCTCTTGCTCCATCCCCCGCCCTGTCCTAGCCACTGTGATTTTGTGTTTGTTCTTTGAACATTCCTCCAGAATGCAGGACCCCTTCCCTCCTGCCTGTATGACATTCAGGAGTGGAACACGCTTCTGTTTTTCATTTGATTTTCCAGCAAAGGAAGTGACATTCCAGTCCACCCGCTGTGCTTCATGATCCCTGTTCTGAGCCAGACTCGAAGGTCTGGCGATGTCGACCACTGGCTAATGTGAAGCCTGGGGAAGGTCTGCAGGGCTTTAATAGCCGTAGTATTCCCTTCCTTTTCAACCCCAGCCTTCTGAGTACCAGGCATTGGTATTAGACACTGTGATATGTGCAGTTACTTCTTGCACTCCTCACCTTGCCTTGTGGCCTTGAAGTTCCTGGCACTCCCATTTCCAGATTAGAAGTCTGAGACCCAGAGGTATGCAGACTGCCCAGTGCCACACAGCTGGGCTGTGGCAGGCAAGGGCCAGCCAAAGACCCTTAGGTCTAGAGCTTCTCTGCTACTTATTTTTGCCCAATGCTTTGGTCAGCACACATTTATGGAGCTCCTGCTGTATCCTACCATTTATAGAGCTCCTGTTGCAAACCTAGTCACTGGGGAGAGGTAGGAAAAAGAAGATTGTCAGTGTCTTTGGTAATGTCAGTATACTTAGAAAGGGGAAACTGGCTTGGAGATGAGAGAGAGGGACAGTTGGGAGCCAAGCATATCCGGGGGCGTAGACGGGGGAGTTCAGTGTGTTTTTAGAAGAGGTGAATGGACGGCCCTCTTTGCTGAAGACTTGGTGAATGTTTTGAGCAGGGTAAGCTAGCAGTAGCTGGATCTTTATTCAGTGCTCATTTGCTGTGGATTTCTTGTGCATGGGCCTCTGAAAATAAGGAATTGGATATAGTCCCAGGCCCTGCATGTGGGGGGTCAGGTCCAGGAGGGAACTGGAGATAGGAACTGAGTTTTTATCACGGGGATGTCCCTGAGGCCTGCATGCAGAGGGGAGTCTGGCAATGCCACTGTCCCCCCAGGGAAGTGGGGTTTTGCTGACTTTGTTCACTACTGTTAGCTCCTGGTTTCTAATCCACCCACTTTACTCCTCCCTAGATCTCCGGATGGACCCAAGCCCTGCCAGACATGGTGGTGTCCCACCTCTTTGGGAAGGTGAGTTGTGTGGTCTGGCATTCTGCTGTTCCTGCTGAGCAATGCATTGTGTGGTGCTCAGCACCGGGCCCCATGTGGGGGTGGAGAGAACAAGACACAATCGACTGGGGGCCGCCGAGCTGGTGCTCGTGAGATAATGTGACATTATTCATTCATAAGCAACAAGTCATTCATTCTCTCTCTTTTTATATGTGTCTTTTAAAAACGGCTGATTGAAGTACATTAACTGCACATATTTAAAGGGCAGAATTTGCTAAATTTGACATGTATATACATTTGTAAAACCATCACTGTCATCAGAATAACGTCTCCATCACCCCAAGTGTTTCCTTGTGCCCCTTGATAATCCTCTTCTCCCTCCTCCTCAGGCAACTTGGTTCTGCATTGGCCCTTATAGATTGCTTTGCAATTCCTAGATTTTTATATAAATGGCATTGTATAGTATGTACTCTTTTTTTTTTGGTCTGGCTTCTTTCACTCAGCGTAACCATTTTGAGATTTGTCCATGTTAATGAGTGGATCAATAGTTTATTCCTAGTCTGGGTGCAGTGCTCATTCCTGTCATCCCAGCACTTTGGGAGGCCATGGCAGGAGGATTGCTTGAGCACAGGAGTTCAAGACCAGCCTGGGCAACATAGCGACACCTTGTCTCTACAAAAAAATTAAAAATTGGCCAGACATGGTGGTGCATGCCTATAGTCCTAGCTGCTTGGGAGGCTGAGGCAGGAGGAGCGCTTGAGCCCAGGAGTTTGAGGTTACAGTGAGCAGTGAGCTATGATTGCCCCCTGTATTCTGTCTAGGCGACAGAGAGACCCTGTCTCTTAAAAAACAGTGTATTCCTTTTTAGTGCTGAGAAGTATATTCCCTTTTATGTATGTGCAACAGTTTGTTTTTCCATTCACCTGTTGATAGACCTTTGGGTTGTTTCCAGTTCTGGGCTGTTCTAAATCTGGTCTATAGCAAACGTGTCCGTGGAGTTAGCTGTGTGCTGGACTCAGTCCTAAGAGCTTCACAAGTATTAGCTATAGGACTAGGATTCCACCCAGGTGCTCTGTGACCTGTGTGATAAATTCTGTTGTCATTCCCAGTTTATGGAAGAGGAAACAGACCAGAGAGGTTGAGTGACTTGTGTAGGGTCTCTGCCGGGGAGAGGTGGGGCCAGTGTTTGTGTCTATGAATCTGGCTTCATTCTGGCAACCACAGCAGGATGGCGGCTGCCTGCGCTGCTGCCTGGCTCTTAGATGAGCTGCTCTTCTGCAGAGTCACGCCACTGAGGGGGAGTGAGCCCAGCCCCTCGCAGCATGCTAGAAGTGAGCGGTCGTCATCTTATCAGCCCACCCTACCTGGCCCCAGACATTGGTTTTGTGTCTCTAGCTGGGGCCAGCTGTCCTCGGGAAGCGTATGCCATGGGCTTGGTTTCAAGCCCCGGGTCTGGAAAACCCCTTGGTTGCCTGAAATTGCAGTGACCTGATTTGCTTATATACCAGTGTCTGCTTCTGAGCTAACGTGTGACCATCTGACACTCTCATGAGTCCTGGGGAAACAGGTCCCCACTCTGGAGTTGGCGAGTGTACGAGGGAAACAGGTCCCCACTCTGGAGTTGGCGAGTGTACTGGGGAACAGAGGCCGCACTCTGGAGTTGGCGAGTGTACGAGGGAACAGAGGCTGCACTCTGGAGTTGGCGAGTGTACCGGGGAACAGAGGCTGCACTCTGGAGTTGGCGGGTACAACTGCTGGGTTTGCCCGTTGTGTTGGTTTCCTGTGGCTTCTGTAATAAATTACCACAAACAGGATGGCTTAGAACAATGAAAGTGGGCTGAGTGCGGTGGCTCACGTCTATAATCCCAGCATTTTGGGAGGCCGAGGCGAGTGGATCACCTGAGGTCAGGAGTTCGAGATGAGCCTGGCCAACATGGTGAAACCCTGTCTCTACTAAAAATACAAAATTAACAGGGTGTAGTGGGCACCTGTAATCTCAGCTACTCGGGAGGCTGAGATAGGAGAATCACTTGAACCTGGGAGGCAGAGGCTGCAGTGAGCTGAGATTGTACCATTGCACTCCAGCCTGGGTGAGACAGAGGGAGACTCTGTCTCAAAACACACACACACACACACACACACACACACACACACAAGAAAAACAAAAGTGTATTCTCTCACAGCTCTGAGTCTAGAACTCTGGCATCAAGTGCTGGCAGGGCCGCCCCTCTGCCACAGGCTCTAGGGGAAATTCGTCCTGGCTTCTTACTGCTCCAGGTTGTTCTCAGCATTCCTTGGCTAGTGGCTGCTCAGGCCGCTCTGTGCCTCTGTCTTCACATGGTCTTCTCCTCTGTGTCTATTTCAATTCTCCCTCTCCTTCCTCTTAAGGATACTTTCCAATGGACTTCATCCCAGCTCATGTAATCCAGGATGATCTCATATCAAGATCCTTAATTAATTATACCTGCAAAAAATTCTCCCAGCAAGTTTGCATTCCCAAGTTCAAGAGATTTGACATGGACATATCTTCTGAGGGCCACTGCTTAGCCCACCAGAGTCCTCTTTCCCCTTTTACGATTCATTCCACAGTGCGTGTGATACATTTTCCCTGTCCTGAGTGTGTAATCTGAAACTGATAGGAATTGGGGAAAAATTCACAGCCACTGTTTCTGTTTCACTGGAGAAGGGATGTCACACATAGCGTTGAGCATCTGATCTGATTGTACCCCAAGTTATTTGGAGACTGGTTGGTCTGGCCATAATGTCTAAGGGTGCCCCTAGATCACTACAGTTGGTTTTGATCTGAAATCCCAGCATCATTCCTGACTATCTTTTCCAGAGTTTGCTCTTGGTAGCCAGTTGACCTCCTTGCTCCCCAAATGATCCTGGGCTGTTGGACACAGCTCAAGCTTGACATTGGCTTTCTTTGGCCCCCAACTCCAACTTCTCATCAGGTTGCCACTGGTCACATCAGACCCCTGTGTGAAACCTCCAGTGTCTGCCCTCGTACAAATGAGAAACAGAGCAAACAAGTTGTTGGTCACAAATGACATTCAAAAAGCACCCAGAGACGGGAGGCTGAGGCCGACTTCCCCAAGGCTCTGGTTGGCCATGGTGGGAGTTGCAGTTGCCCTTCTTTTCAGCAACTTCCTGTTGCGTGAGTTGGTTTTGCTTTTGGAGCATGAAAAACTTCTTTTCGCCGGGTGTGATTGGCTCAAGCCTGTAGTCCCAGCACTTTGGGAGGCGAGGCGGAGGCGGATCAAGGTCAGGAGATCAGAGACCATCCTGGCCAGCTAACAGGGTGAAACCCGTCTCTATTAAGAAATACAAAAACTAGCGGGCGAGGTGGTGAGCCTGTAGTCCCAGCTACTCGGGAGGCTGAGGCGGAGAATGGCGTGAACAGGGCGGGCTTGCAGTGAGCTGAGATCCGGTACTGCACTCCCAACCTAGAGGCGACAGAGACTCCGTCTCAAAAAAAAAAAAAAAAAAAAAAAAAAAAAGAAAAAACTTCTTTTTCAACTCTTTCTATTGGAAAATAATTACTAACATTTGCATCCAATTGTTACTGTTGGTAGAGGTGAGAACACAACCTCCATTAAGTCCTATAACCTAGTGAAGTGTAGGCAACATTCTCTCTCTTCCCTTTATTTTTTTAGAGAGACGTGAGGCTCAGAAAGGTTAAAAGATTTGCCCACGAACAGGGCAGTGATGAAGCTAAGTTCTAGATCCAGGGTGTCTGACTTCAGATTGAAACTCCCTAATTAATGGGTTTGGAAGGGTGGGGTGTGGCCTTTCCAGGATGGGGTGTCTTTCCTGCTCCCAGCGGACAGTGAAAGCACTGTCTGCACCCGGGTGGGTGTGCTGCTTTCCCAAACGGGTTTTTTTTTTTTTGGTCCGTCGCTGTCTTGTGGATTAGGCATTATTATCTTTATTTTGTATCCAAATAACCTGGAGAACGAGAGAGTAGTGACCAGCCCAGGGCCACGGTGCAATGAGGACCATCTTCTCACCTCTCTAAATGCAGGAAGAAATGCACAGTAACGTGGAGGTGGTCCACACCTACCGCCAGCACATCGTGAATGACATGAACCCTGGCAACCTGCACCTGTTCATCAACGCCTACAACAGGTATCAGGATGTTGTTCAGCCACATCATTGCTATTTATGAGGTGTCTTCTGTAGTTCCGAAATATGGGGCAGGTGAGAGGGAGGGTATAAAATGAGTGGAAGAGGTAGGCTCTGAGTTTGAGCAAATAGATTCATAGGACAGGTGTCCCCAGGAGGACACCTGTCCTCTAAGCTGGTTCCTGGAGTTCAGCTTGTCTTGCAGGGATCTGAACAAACTCGCCACACCGCTGGGGGTGCAGACGTGAGAGGGACGCAGTCGCACACTCAGAGGGTTGAGCGTAAATGTGTGTGCCCACTGCTGACGTCCACAAAAGGCCAAATGTAAGAAGAGCTAAGTGAGAGAGCAGCAAAGCACTCCTGGAGGCTGGGAATAATCCAGGCAGGCTTCTGGGAGTTTGTCATTCCAAGGATAAGGAGGACCTGAACACGGCCTTTGCCTAAGGCGTGGCCCTCTCGACCAGCACTAGGTGCTTATCTGGAGCTCAGCTAGGGAAGGAGAGAGCTCAGGGCCAGTGGTGTCAGCCAGAGACTCTGTAATCTTCCAGAGAGCTCACTCAACCTGCTGAGCTGGCTCTGCCACGCTCCCAAAACAGGAGCTAGAAATAAGCCTCATAGTGTTTATCTCTGCTCAAATGTTAATAACGTGACTTCTTGACATTAACATTTGTAACAGAGCTTAGTATTTGCCTCCTTTTACAATCCTGCCCTCATCTCAGTGGTAACATCCTCACTGTGTGACTGAAGAAACAGAAGCCCGGCCGTGCGTTCACTTTGCAAACACTTTCTGAGAACTGGAGTGAGGCAGGCATTCGTCTGGGTGCTGGAGACACAGGAGACCAGCACAACCCACAGACTCCACACTCTTAACTTGCCTGCACAGATAGCACAGTAATGAACGGACCCCTCTCAAAATCCCACTCTGAAGGTCCTGGTAGTATTGTCATTTCCTGTTGAGGAAGCAAAGGCGCAGAGAGGTCCTGTGTTCTCCCCAAGGCCACACAGCTAGAAAGTGGCAGAGCATGATTTGGATCCTGCTTGTCTAAATCTAGGCTGTGAGCTGGGAAAGAGCTTCTCATGTTGGGAGCTGCAAGATAGCAGAAAGGGTGGGTGAGTGCGTGCAGGGAGGGTGGTCGGCACTGGGCCGGGCCCGCACTGGGCCTCACACTAGTGCAGTGGGAAACCACCACAGGGTTTGAGACAGGGAATGGAAAGATGAGGCCTGAGTTTTAAAGAGATCATTTGGGTGCTTTATAGAGGACTCAAGAGTTGGTGAGGCTGGGACTTAAGAGGCTGCAAGAACATTTGGGTTGCCCCTCTGTCAGGTGGGGGCTCTGACTAGGGGGACAGGGAAGGCAGGGGCCCTCTGTGGTGGAAGACCTGACATCTACTCCTGGAAAAAAAAGCCACACAAATATTTGTGACAAAATGAGGGGGACTCTGCTTGAATTGCATGGGTCCTGCTGTCCCTCTAACCAGGAGGGACACCAAGAGGGTGTGGAGTGCTGAAAGCCACAGGACCTCTCGCAAGTTGGGGATGTGGGTGGTTTGCTGGAATGGCCGCTGGCAGGACCTCCTGGGCTTGGCTGGATGGGAGTGGGAGCTTTCTCCAGGGGAAGAGCGCTCATGCTAATGATGCATTTGTTTCCTGCAGCCGGCGTGACCTGGAGATTGAGCGACCAATGCCGGGAACCCACACAGTCACCCTGCAGTGAGTGGCTTTTCTCTCGCCCAGCACTTGCAGTCGGGGCTGCCGCCTGTAAATGTGGCCTTGCTGGCAGGGCCTTCTTTCTGAGTGTGGCAGGACGTTGTGTCAGTGAGACCTGGGTATATTCCACCCTGAGACTGGGTGTTACACAGTCTGACCTGGACTTCTCCCTGTGCTGGTGGCATCAGTTTCTAGGGTGTCTCCACGACATGGGCCTTTGATCATGCAGAAAGATTGTTGATTGTACTTGGGACAGCATTTATTAAGCACCTACTACATCAATAACTGTGAGGCTTTGTTCCATGAAGCCTAGGGATGGGTAGCACAGGGCCCAGTCTTACAGTGCTCTGTATGTCTAGGAGGAAAAGACAGTCGTGGGCAGAACTAACTGGGTTTCCACCAGTAATGATGGTGTCTTTTTGTGGCTAAGTGTGCCGCGTTCTGTGACACTTGGGAACCTGGCACGTCCATTGCCTTTGTCCTTCATGCTGTTCTCGTTTTGGTCTTGATTACCAGCTAAGTCCTGCTCATCCATCCTTGAGGAGAAGATGCTTTCAAATAAAAGCACTGGGGCACAGAAGTTCCCTCGCTGAAATTCATACTAAGTTGTAAAGGACTAGTAACCAATTTTATCCTAAGATCAAAGGAGAAGGAAGTAAAAGAGCAAAGGGTGTTGGGGAAACCAAAATGACATTGTTTTAGAATGCAGGCCCCGGCCTGACAGGCCTGGGAGTGGGACAATCTTTAAAGGAATCTTGTGCTAATTCTCCGCTCTGTCTCTGACCCCAGGTGCCCTGCTCTGTTGGTGGTTGGGGACAGCTCGCCTGCGGTGGATGCCGTGGTATGTAGAAATCACAGCTGGTTTCTGTGTTTAATTCAACAGGCAAAGTCTGGTTGACTTTGTTGAAGTGGCCCTGCCTGCCCCTTCTCTCCTCTGCCCCATCAGGGCAGATGATGTTTCTCTGAAATGCCATGTTGGCCTTTGGGCAGAGGGCCCGGCCACTAGTCTGTTTCCCTGGTGGCTGCTAGCCCTAGTTGCCTGGCAGTGTCTCCTCTCCCAGGTCCCCTCACCCTCCGATCTGTGTCCCATTGGCTTGTTTATATGGGCGTGTTTGCCACTTGGCTTCCTGGCCAGGAGACTCGCCTCTTATTTGGGAAGCAGATGGATCTTTCCAAACTGATTGGTGCCTGATGAGCTGGCAGGTGAGAAAGGCACTGGGAGGCAGGGCTTAGCAAAGCTTCCTGACTCCTTTCACCCCTTAACTCCCACCTGCAACTTTGTGGCAGCAAAGAGAGGACTCTACCTTTCAGACAACCCCACAGCTGGGGAGATGGAAGACTTAGGGGCTATGGATCAGAGTCCTGCAGTACTGCCAGACCTTGTGCAGTGATCTTCAGAGTGACACTTGCAAATGTTCATGTAGTAAATACTTGGCATGCCTTAACGAACCATGAATTTCTTACGGGCTGACCAACTGGAGATAATCATGGGATACATCAATAGAGATACACTGTTCAGATCAAGGGAGGTGATAGTTTTACTTTAGGCATTTTGGACATCATGGGTTACATGTGTATATTCTTCCCAATTCTGAATGCCCCTTTCGAGAGGGTCACTGACAAAATGAAGAGAGAAACCAGCTTGGTCAGCGTGGTTTTACATGAAGAATAGTTGTTAGATCTGGGAGTGTTAAAACTGTAGAATCTCTGGCAGCTGCTGGTTAAACAAGGATATTTATTTAGCAGATATTTCTGCAGTACTGTTTACATTTCAGCTAATCTTCATAACAACCCTTTGAAAAAAGATATTATCTCCATTTTATTGATGAGGAAACTGAGGCCCAAAGAAGTTAAATAACTTATCCAAGTTGTCTCAGCTGGTAATGGCAAGGCTTGGATTGAAAGCCACATCTGCTGAATCCCAAACCCCACATACTTTCTTCTTTGCCAGCAGAAATGCTGGAGTTTCTGGTGACGGCGGCAGAGTGGCAGGGAAGGGGGCGATGTTTTGACTTTGGCTTCACATAAAGAATGAACAGATTTCCTCCCTCTTGTGCAGGTGGAGTGCAACTCGAAATTGGACCCCACAAAGACTACTCTCCTCAAGGTACAGGCAAAACAACGGGAGTTTGTGTTTGTTATTTCTTAGAAACTCACGTTTTCTGCAATATTGAGTTAGGCTTGAAAAAGGCAAGGCACACGATCAGAAACCATAGAGTGAATGATTTAATCTATCTGTTTATGAACATGTTGGGTGCCGACTGGCGATCTGAGGCTGCAAAGATGAGGGATCTTTCTGTGGGACTGCAGGAATCAACAGGCTGCTGGTCTGAGGGTTTTGGGGATAGAGAGACCAGGGATGACTTGGCAGGGGCCCTCCATAGGCTGGGGCCGGGACAGTCCTCCAAGAGGGGCTCTGCTTGTCACAATAGGAGGAGACGTCTCCCACGGCCAGGGAAGGTCAGGACTTTCTCCAGCAAGTTCATCTGAGCACATGGTGTGCTAGCTCGCTTGCAGCTGGATTTGAGGGTCTGTAGCAACCTCCACCAGTCCCTTGGCAGTTATGACTGATTGCACAATGCAAACCACCGGCTGTTTGTGGCAGCCTCGCCCGGAGATGCAGCACAAGAGTGGGAACCTTTCAGAGGGGCCTCTCGGCCCGGGTGCACCCCTGCAGGGGCAGGTGGCCAGGAGGGACCTGGGTGGAGATGAGGCGGCTCCCTTGCACTGGGGGAAGGACAAGGAAGTGGCATCTGTAGGTCACCGTGCCCTCAACTTCCCCCATAGAAGTAGAATGCCTTTGAAAGGCATGTGGGGGGTGTCCGATACTTATTGAGTGGGAGGCTGTTTTCCTGTATTGGGCTCTTTACATAGATTTTCTTTCAAGATTCCCTCAGAAGGAAATTGCAAGATTAGAAGCTGCTGGGCGTCAAGCTTGCATAATGCCGTACTTTGAGGGCGGCTGTCACAAGTATCGCAAAATGGGTGGCTTAAAGCAACAGATACTTATTCCCTTTTAGTTCTGGAAGCTGAAAGTCTGAAACAGGGTGTGGGCAAGGCCGTGCTCCCTCCGCGCTGGGGGAGGGTGCTACCTGCCTCTTCCAGCTTCTGGTGGCTGCTGGCCACACGTGGTGCACCTTAGCTGGTAGATGCATTGCTCTAGTCTCTGCCTCCGTCCTCACTCAGCACTCCCTACTGTATCACTGCGTCTGTGTCCAAACTTCCTTCTTCTTTTAATAACCTCAGCCATTAGATTTAGGGTCCACTCTAAACCAATATGACCTCATCTTAACTTGATTGTACCTGCAAATACCCTGTTTCCAAGTCTGGCCACATGGATAGGTACTGGGGTTAGGACTTAGATATGTCTATCTGGGGGACACAATTCAACCACAACCTACAGCAAAGGGTGGGTGGCCTGACTGAGGTCCGGTGGCCGATTTGATGGTAGATCCAGAAACAGAACTCACTCAGGCCTGATTCTGGAGACTTCCACAGCACCAGCCTAATGCGCTGAGTGCCCTGCCTGGAGGGAACGTTTGGGCATCCTGTCCCTGCGTGCTGGGTGAGCTGAGGACTGCCCCAGGGCAGTGTCGCTTTGTGGCTAGTGTTGGGTGTCCAGACTTGAGGCGCCCTGGGCTGTAGGATGCCCATAGCCTCACCACTCCCACGAACTCCTCCAGCCCCATTTCACCCCAGGCCACCCTCCCCACAGCCTCCCCCTGCTCCCTTGCCATCAGCTCTGCTCACGTCCAGTCTGGCTGCACGCTCTCACAGGCTGCAGTGGCCTCTTGAGGTTCGGTGATTTCACAGGGACTTTGAACATCCAGCATTTAGGAAGGGTACCAGTCAGGAGCTGAATCCGGCCCGAAGACCCAAATTCAACCACTTCCTTTTGAGGGAACAAAGGGAATATATAAAAAGGGCCTTTTTTATCAAACCCTTTCGAGTCAGACAGATCCTGGCCTGGAACCTTGCGAGTTCCTTAAGCTCTTTCTGGCCCAGTTTCTGCCTGTAAAATGGGACAGCTGGACCTTCCATGGTTCTTGGGGAATGGAGTGAAATTATCTATAGGGCCTAGTGTAGTGCCTGGCATATAGGAAGCTGCAAGTGATAGTTACCACGGGGACACCAGCAACCTTGCTTGGTGGGGCTGGAATGCTCCCTACCCACGGTCCACCCTGTTCCTCCTTTGTAAGGCAGGACAAGGCAGGGCAGGGCAGCGGGCAGATGGGCATCCTTTTAGAACAAACTTAGTGCAGATGGCCTTGGCTGTGGTGTTTGGCACTAACCAGCTTCCCTGTCTCCTAGATGGCGGACTGTGGCGGTCTCCCACAGATCTCCCAGGTGAGTGCCACCTTGGCTTTTGCATTACCCAGCTGTCGCCTCCCCCTGAGTGGAGTGCATGTGCCTCTGTGACACCTGTTCCCTCATTGCCTTGCTGTGACATCGGATGACAGTTTGTGGACTGTTGGGAAAAGGTTCTATATAGGAGGACTCTGATCCCCTAGGAGCCAACCCCTGTGGAGTGGGTGATACTGCGGTTCACAGAGGTTGGGAGATTTGCCAAGTAGACACACCTTAGTCATCATGGATCAGAATCTAGGTGTGTCTGCCCCAAAGACCACGGGCTTCTGCTGGAGTGAAGGGCCCCGAGAAGCTCCAGCCCAGATCAGAGGGACATGGAGGAGATGAAGCCAAATTGTGCGTGTGTGCGTGTGTGTGTGTGTGCATGTGTGTTTGTGGGTGTGCATGTGTACACGTCTGTGTGCATGTGTAAATGTGTGTGCACATGTACAGATAAACACATTGATCAACGTAGTGTGTTTGCTGCGTAACCGATCCCTTCAATTTCCTCTCCTATAAAGAATCTCACGAACCTGACAAGTAAACTTCTAATCTGTTGTCTTATAATTTTATATCCTGATAGTTTTGTGTTCTATCTTAAAATGAAGTAGAGTTTTCTGTCATCTTTTTGGTCCAAAACCTGCCCTGCCTCCTTTCTTCCTCCTTTTTCCCTTTCTGTACGTAAAATGAGAACAGATGTAACCCTGGTCATAATTAAAAGAATTTTCAGAGCTTCAGAGTTCAACTAGCACAGGCTTCGGGGACACCAGCGCAGGGAGGAGCAATTCCTGTCGTCCTTGTGCCCTTGCGGGTTGGGTGTATGTTTACACAGGGTTTTCCCATCCTCGATTAAATTAGGTCCTTGCAATAGTCCTCAGAGGTGGGAAGAGCAAGCATTTTATTCCAGTGTCACAGAAGAGGAAACTGAGGCCAAAAGTTGAGAGAGATTGCCCGTGATTACTGGAGCTAAAACTGGGCCCAGGAATTCTCATTCCGAAGCCTGTGTTCTTGGTTCTCTTCATCATCTTGAACACAGGCGTCCCTGTTCCCTGCAGCCCTGACCTGCTTCTCTTGTCTCTTTCTTCCACTGTCACACAAATTCCAGAGGGCAATTTGAGCGTAGCCGCTCTTTTAAATGTCACTTGCCTCTTTGTGGAGTCCTGGCAGGAGTTGGTGGAGAGCAGGGAGGGGGTCAGCCCAGCCTCTACCAGTGCCCTCTCACTGCCTCAGGAGAGTAGGACCCAGGGCACAGGATAGAACAGTTGGAATTAACTGAAGAACAGATATGCCTTGCATGTATGCCCGTGATACTTGAGCATTCGCCTCCTAGTTTACATTAAATGAACTGAGAGAACTGGTAGAACTGGATGTGGTCTCAGCGTGCCATACACAGTTCACTTAAAGTAACCCAGTGAGTTGTTAATTAATTGGTTTGTCTACCCATCCGGTGAACCATCCAGCCATCATCCATTCATTCTTCTCCATATCCTTTCTTCCTTTTATTTGTCCTTCTTTTGTTCATATTTATCTTTTTTTCCTTCCTTCTGCCCACCAATTCTTTTTTTAATCCATCTATCCTTCCTCTCCTCTCCTCTCCTCTCCTCTCCTCTCCTCTCCTCTCCTCTCCTCTCCTCTCCTCTTCCCATCCATCCTTTTCTTTCCACCCATCTATCTATCCATCATCCCTTCTTTCAGCCAGCCTGCTATTGAGGTTGATAGTGACTTGCCTCAAGAATGAGTGTTTTGAGTTTGGAGAGCCCTGGGTTAATCTACGGGACCCACCACTTACTTATTGTGGGACCCTGAGTGGATTTACCTCTCCAAACCTGTTCAGCTATGAAATGTATCTGAGGTAGCACTGACCTCATAAGGGGTTATCAGGAGTAAATGATCAAATGCAGCAAAGCCCCTTGCACGGGGAGTGGCTCACGATGGCGATGCTGTTGTGTTCCACATGCTGGGTTAGACACATTCCTTTGTGGAATGTAATCTCCCTGGAGACACACGGGAATAGCTGCGATACTCTGCCCTGTATTAGAGGTGAAGAAACTGGCTCAGACAGATCATGTAACTTGTCCAAGTTCCACAGCTGTGGGGTGAATGTCCCATCATTATCCCATAGTCTTCCTTTTACTTTTGTGTTTTGTCCCATCAACATGTGATGGCTTTTGTCTGGAGCCAAGCTCTCAAATGAAGGTGACCACAGGCACACACCCCATGGCCTCGGGTGATCGGGTCCCCCAGCAACTGACTGCATTTTCTCTCCCTGTCTCTTGCAGCCAGCCAAGCTCGCTGAGGCCTTCAAGTACTTCGTGCAGGGCATGGGATACAGTGAGTATGGCGTTCCTCGTGTGCAGTGGGTCAGGGCGTGTGTCGGAATTGGAAGTGCTCTGTCCTGAGCCAGGCTTGGATGAGCAATTCTGTGTCCCCCTGGCCAGCTTCGGCTTTCTGGGGAGAAACATTTAGGTGTGTGGAGGGCGCGTGGCAGCCTGGAAGGTCTAGCCTCTCATTTATACCAGCGAGGCTCATTTTTCCTCCTTTGTTGAACAGAAGTTGCTTCACACCAGGGGCTTTGGGAGGTTTAGGATCAGGACTGTCCCTTTAAGCACCAAGACAGTGACAAACAGTGAAACAATAACAGTCTTTAAAATTTTGATCACAAGTTTTAAGAGACCATCACCTATAGTGATGATGAAGACGGTGTCAGTGATGAAAGATATACTAACACATTATTTTATCTCATTGAACTATCACAGTACTCCTTTGACATAGTCTTAGCCCATCTTATCAATGATGAAGCCGAGGCTTCGGGGATCTAAGCAGGGGGTAGAGGGCGGATCGGTGGAAGTTCTTTGAAGACCGCAAAGCTCTGTAGAAGTGGCTAACAAAGTTGCTTATATTCAAGGTGGCGCATGCCACATTCAAGTCATGAGCTTTGGGAAGTGGAGGATACATTGGAAGCATCATTCAGGGACTCGCTAATTCTTACTTTGCAGTTATAGTTTGTTAGGCACATACAGCCTGTTTTTCCAGAAGTGAACAGCAGCCAGTCGGTGCTGTGGGCTTGTCAGCCATAGTCCGGCCCTGACATGACTAGTGGCTCTTCTGACCCTACTGTTTTGGAACTATAATTTGTGTGTCCTTCCTTACTAGGAAGGTATTGAACTTCTGATCCCTTTTATCATTTCCTTAAACTGTTTGCCCATGTAGATAGTAAGAGTATGCTTGGTAAGCTGACTGCAGTCCTAGCATTGGCCTCAGCCATGATTAGCTCTAGCAAGGCAGGGCTGGCAGGTTTGATTTCCATGCCTCAGGCTCAGGCGGGATCCACATCCCCAGGTGCCCTCTTCCAACAGAAGCTATCTGCCAGTGGGGCTCCTGCCTTTCTAGCCTGCTTTCCCCGACGGAAGTTGCAGGCGAAGGCTGTCACTGGAGATAGCCATGGAGAGAGCCGTGGGGCAGCCCTGCTTTACCCTGCACAGTGTGAATTGTGACTCCTGTTTGTCTTGGCCCCACCAGGGTTTGGATTTCTGCTTTGAGAGTGTGTTCTGGAGAGAAAGGAAGTGAATGCTAGACCTCATCTTTCTCCCCAAATCAGCATCTATTTCCAGAAACCCAAAGCCTCCTGCAGGTCTTGGGGGGAATAAAACAGGAAGAGCTATGGTCTCAAAGGCATCAGCCAAAGAGAAGGAAAGGAACTGGCCACTGGCCTCCTGCACACTGCAGGGGGCTGGCTTAATGAACCCTTTGCACACCTGACATCAGTGCTTACTATATCCTTCTCATCCTCCTCAGTAGAAATCCCAGATTTGTGGGTGAGAAGTAGGGGCTCAGAGAAGTATGTGAGCTGCGGATGTGGCATTGACCCCAATTCTTTCTGAATTCAAAACTAACTCTTTAAGATAGTTCAGCAAGGATTAATTCTCTTTGGGAGTGCCTGCCATCAAAAGCCCCTGCCTGTGCCTATCAGGGAGATAACATAAGCCCTGCATGCTTGGTGTGGATCAGCTGCCCCTGTTGCTGATGGCTGTGACTGCTTGTGGCCTCCTAGCCATGATGCTTCAGGTGGGCGGGATAGTAGTTTCCTAAAGCTGCCCTAACAAATCACAAACTGGGTGGCTGAAAACAGTAGAAATCCATTCTATCCATTCTCTCGAAGTTCAGGAGGCCTAAAGTCCGAAATCAAGCTGTGGGCAGGGCCTTGCTCCCTCCAACGGCACTATGGAAGAACCTTCCCTGGCTCTTCCTGGCTGCTGATGGCCCCAGCAATCCTCGGCTTTATGTGGCTTGTGGCTGCATCGCTCCAATCTCGGCCTCTGTCTTTGCGTGGACTTCTCCCCTGCGTGTCCCTGTGTGCTGTTTCTATAAGGGCATCACGGTCATTGGGTTTAGGGTTCCCTGTCAACCCAGGGTGGTTTCATCTCGAGATCCTTAACTGATTACAGATGCAAAGACCCTATTTCCAAATAAGGTTGCTTTCTGAAGTTTCAGGTGGGTGTGAATCTTGCAGGACACTGTCCCATCCAGTACCGGTGGGCAGGATTGTTCCTCCTCATTTCACCCCATCAGCACGCGCCATGTGCAAGAACATTTGAGGTCTTGGAGAAGATCCCAAAGAATAGACAGCGCCCTCGTTAGCACCTGGGCTGACAGGCTTCTTTGGGAAAGAGAGATGACAACGAATAGCCCTGCCAGGAACTTGCCATGTGGCCCCTCTCCCTTTCCCCACCTGTGATGTGCAGGGCTGAGCCCGGCTGACCCCAGGTGTCCTCCCTGCTGCAGTGATCATGGACAGCATGGGGTCATGGGCGTACACACAGGTGCTGATCCCAGGGGTCGGTATTAACATCCCTTTACAGATGGGAACAGGGAGGCTCAGGGGGATACTCTCAAAATTACACAGCTTTTAAGAGGTGGCAGAATTGGGGTGCAGACCCAGATCTGGGTTCACGTCACTCATGGTGTGAGTGCAGCAGTTCTTCCCCTCATCTGGGCCTCGCCATCTCTCTCTCTGAGTGGACATGGAGAGGACGGGGGCCCAGCAGCTGGATGGCTGCAGGGATCAAGGCTTCTCTGGGGTTGGCATGTAGAAGGGCATGTGGCTGGTGGATGGGCATGCCTGGCTCCTCACCTGGCAGTCTCCTGCCCTCTAACTGGCTGTTTCTTGTTCCCCCTAGTGCCCTCGGCTAGCGAGTGCACCCGCCTGATGCCGGTCCCGCACCAGCGAGGGCACCCGCAGCCGCTCCCACACCAGCGAGGGGGCCCACCTGGACATCACCCCCAACTCGGGTGCCGCCGGTAACAACGCCGGGCCCAAGTCCATGGAGGTCTCCTGCTAGGCGGCCTGTCCAGCCGCCACCCCCGGACTCTGATCTCTGTAGCGGCCCCCTCCTCCCCAGCCCCTTTACGCCCCCTGCCTGCCACACTGCGCCTAACTCGGTATTAATCCAAAGCTTATTTTGTAAGAGTGAGCTCTGGTGGAGACAAATGGGGTCTATTACGTGGGTGCCCTCTCCAAAGGCGGGGTGGCAGTGGACCAAAGGAAGGAAGCAAGCATCTCTGCATTCGCATCCTCTTCTATTAACCAGTGGTGAGTTGCCACTCTCCTCCCCTCCCTCAGAGACACCAAACTGCCAAAAACAAGACACGTAGCAGCGCACACTTCACAAAAGCCAAGCCTAGGCTGCCCTGAGCATCCTGGTTCAAACAGGTGCCTGGTCAGAAGGCCAGCCGCCCACTTCCCGTTTCCTCTTTAACTGAGGAGAAACTTATCCAGTTTGCGGAAACAAAATCCTTTTCTCATTTCGGGAGGGGGGTAATAGTGACGTGCAGGGACCTCTTTTAAACAGGCAAAACAGGAAGGGGGAAAAGGTGGGATTTATGTTGAGGCTAGAGGCATTTGGAACAACCAATCTATGTAGTTAACTTGAAGAAACAGATTTTTAAAGTTGGTGCATCTAGAAAGCTTTGAATGCAGAAGCAAACAAGCTTGATTTTTCTAGCATCCTCTTAATGTGCAGCAAAAGCAGGCAACAAAATCTCCTGGCTTTACAGACAAATGTTTCAGCAAACGTTGCGCATCATGGTTTTTGAAGGCTTTAGTTCTGCTTTCTGCCTCTTCTCCACAGCCCAACTTCCCACCCCTGATACGTGAGCGAGTGATGATTCTTGTTCAGGGAGAAGATCATTTAGATTTGTTTTGCATTCCTTGGAATGGAGGGAAACATTCCACAGCTGCCCTGGCTGTGATGAGTGTCCTTTCAGGGGCCGGGGCAGAAGCACTGGGGTGGGGGCGGAATTGGGGTTACTCGATGTAAGGGATTCCTTGTGGTTGTGTTGGGATCCAGTGCAGTTGTGATTTCTGTGGATCCCAGCTTGGTTCCAGGGATTTTGTGTGATTGGGTGAAATCCAGTTTTCAATCTTCGACAGCTGGGCTAGAACGTGAACTCAGTAGCTGAACCTACCTGACCGAGTCACGTTCTTGGATCCTCAGAACTCTTTACTCTTGTGGGGGTGGGGGTGGGAACTCATGTGGGGAGCGGTGGCTGAGAAAATGTAAGGATTCTGGAATACGCATTCCATGGGACTTTCCTTCCCTCTTCTGCTTCCTCTTTTCCTGCTCCCTAACCTTTCGCCGAATGGGGCAGCACCACTGACGTTTCTGGGCGGCCAGCGCGGCTGCCAGGCTCCTGTACTACTGCCTTGTACTTTTCATTTTGGCTCACAGTGGATTTTCTCATAGGAAGTTTGGTCAGAGTGAATGGAACATTGTAAGTCAGCCGCTGGGGCCCGAGGATTTCTGGGACCCCGCGGTTGGGAGAAGGGAGTAGTCCAGCCTTCCAGGTGGCATGAGAGGCAATGACTCGTTACCTGCCGCCCATCACCTTGGAGGCCTTCCCTGGCCTTGCGCAGAAAAGTCGGGGATCGGGGCAAGAGAGGCTGAGTACAGATGGGAAACTATTGTGCACAAGTCTTTCCAGAGGAGTTTCTTAATGAGATATTTGTATTTATTTCCAGACCAATAAATTTGTAACTTTGCAGCGGCTTGTGTCTTTTTTCTGTCCCTGAGAGATTGTGTGTGTGAAACATTATAGTGCAGGGATGGCTGTTTCACTGGGGGGTTGTCCATCCTTGACACCTAGGGGGCCCCAGCCCCTCATCTCTGGAATTCTTTGCTTCAGAGCAGCACGTCCAGCAGAAATTTAAGTCAGCCGATATGTTACTTCTAATTTCCTGGTGGCCTCATTTTCAAAAGTGGAAAGAAGTGGATGAAATTAATTTTAATAATACATTTATCTCAAGATGTCTGAAATATTACCACTTCTATAAAAACTATTGAGCAGGTATTTTGCATTCCTTTTTCATTCTGGGAACTCTAGTGTGTCTTTCACACTCACGGCCCTTTCAGACCAGCCGCACCTCAAGTGACCAATAGCTTAGACAGCACAGTGATAAGAGGAGAAAACTTTTCAACCTATAATTTGAGGAAAACAGCTTTTCTATTTTTAACATTTATTTTTATTTTTTGAGACAATAGTCTCACTTTGTCACCCAGACTCAAGTGAAGTGGCACGATCTTGGTTCACTGCAACCTCCGCCTCCCAGGTTCAAGCAGTTCTGCTGCCTCAGCCTCCTGAGTAGCTGGGATTACAGGCATGCGCCACCATGCCCAAATAATTTATTTTTATTTTTATTTTTTCTTTTTGGTAGAGATGAGATTTTGCTGTGGCCAGGCTGGTCTTGAACTCCTGACCTCAAGGAATCCGTCCACCTAGGCCTCCCAGAGTGCTGGGATTACAGGTGTGAGTCACCGTACCCAGGCTACGTTTTGTTTGGATTACCAAAAAATGGATGTGGAAAGACCATTCCTTTTCTCATGCCCAATGACAACCATTGTAATGCTTGCTTTCTATTCTACATTTTTAAAAAGTTACAAGATTTTAGTATAACCTCTTATTTTAACTATTTAAGATTAGTTTAAAATGTACAGACAGTTGCAAAGAATACAGCGAGTTGCCATATAGCCTGTACTCGGTGACCCCTGTCATTAATATCTGATGTTACTGCATACTTGTCACAACCAGGAGATGAGTTGGACGTTGCTGTTAACTAAGCCCTGAACCATATTGAGAATTCACGGGGGTTCCCCTAATGTCCTCTCTCTGTCCAGGATCCCATCCAGGACACCCCATTACATTTTGTTGTCATGCTCAGCTTCCTCTGGCTTATAACAGTTTCTCAGATTTTCCTTTATTTTTTTTGCTTGAGACAGTTTCACTCTGTCGCCCAGACCAGAGTGCAGTGGCGCGATCTCAGCTCACTGCAACTCCGCCTCCCAGGTTCAAGCAATTCTCCTACCTCAGCCTCCCAAGTAACTGGGATTACGGGCACAGGCTGCCATGCCCAGCTAATTTTCTTGTATTTTCGTAGAGATGGGTTTTCACCGTGTTGACCAGGCTGGTCTCACAACTTCTGAGCTCAGGCAATCCACCTGCCTCGGCCTCCCAAAGTGCTAGTGTTACAGGTGTGAGCCACCTCGACTGGCCAGATTTTCCTTTTTCCTTGACAGCGTTGAGAAGCACTAGTCAGGCATTCTATTGCAGGTCTCTCCACTGAGGTTTGTACGTAGTTCTTCTCATGGTACAACTGGGGGCTGTGGGTTTTTCGGGGAAGCCCATAGAGGTGGTTTGTCCTGCTTCTCACATCATATCCAGGCCACACACTATCACTGTCGTTTATTGCCGATGGGATTAATGGTGATGGCCTAGCTGGGGTAGTGTTTGCCAGATTTCTCCATCGTCAAGTTACCCTTTCTACTTCTCCATATTCATTCCTTGGAAGCGCGAACCCCCAGAACTTGAGACAGTTCTCCGTTAATTTAGAAAGTTTATTTTGCCAAAGCTGAGGACGTGCACCTGTGACCCAGCTTCAGGAGGTCCTGACGACCTGTGACCTAGGTGGTCGGGGTGCGGTTTGGTTTTATACATTTTAGGGAGACACGAGACATCCATCCATACATGTAAGAACCATACAAAGGTTCCATCCAGAAGCAGGGACAACTAGAAGCAGGGAGAGGAATTGCAGGTCACAGGTAGGTGAGAGACAGATGGTTGTATTCTTTTTATGTATGTATGTATGTATTATACTTTAAGTTCTAGGGTACATGTGCACACCGCATGTTCTCACTCATAGGTGGGAATTGAACAATGAGAACACCTGGACACAGGATAGTTGTATTCTTTTGAGCTTCTGATAAGCCTTTCCGAAGGAGGCAATCAGACCATGCATCTATCTCAGGGAGCAGAGGGATGACTTTGAATAGAATGGGAGGCAGGTTTGCCCTGAGCAATTTCCAACTTGACTTTCCCCTTTAGCTGAGTGATTTTGGGGACCCCAGGATTTTCCTTTCACAGAAGCAAGTCACTGAGTGCAGCCCCCACTCAAGGACAGGCCCCCACTGAGAACAGCTCTCATGCTGTTCTCTGTGTTGGTTTTTCTTCACTTCCCTTGAAGAATTTCTTAGGCTTTGTAAAATGTTTAGCTGTAAACACTTTCGAAGTCTGCACCATCGTGCAACAGGTGGATGTGCTGTAGTTCACAGCCCTGCTGTTTAGGATCTAGACTTGGAAGAAGGTGGGGACATCACCTCAGCACAGAAGAGTGAGAGGGCGTTCCCAGCAGAGGGGCCAGTTTGGGCACCAGCACTGAGGGTGGATGGTATGTGTCCTTTTTTTTTTTTTAGATGGAGTTTTGCCTTTGTCATCCAGGCTGGAGTGCAATGGCATGATCTCAGCTCACTGCAACCTCCACCTCCTGGGTTCAAGCGATTCTCCTGCCTCAGCCTCTGGAGTAACTGGGGTTACAAGCATGTGCCACTACACCCAGCTAATTTTTTGTACTTTTAGTAGAGACGGGATTTCACCATGTTGGTCAGGCAGGTCTTGAACTCCTGATCTCAGGTGATCCACCTGCCTCAGCCTCCAAAGTGCTGGGATTACAGGAGTGAGCCACTGCATCCAGCCTGGTATGTGTCTTTGTGAGGAACGTGCAGTGTAGACCTGGGCAGATGACCTTGTGAGCTGTGCGTGGCAGGAGGTGAGCCTGGAGTGATAGTTTTTACAACTGCATCCTGTCCCAGCAGGGGCTGAGGGGAAGGCAGGGTCCTTGGGCTTCTTTGTGCCACGGATGGTCCCATTGATAAGTTAGAGAAGACTTCAGACTCCTCCTCTGAAGAGTTTTAAATGCGTAAAATAAAATACGTAAGACTAAAAAAGCCACTTGTAGAGAAGTATAATTATCCAAATGTGACTATTGTGTGACCTAATCACATGCACTTCTTCAGCAGTAATATGGAAGCAGACCTCAACATCGCTGCAATTTCAAAGTCCTGTACTTTGAGCTATCTGCTGCAATTGAAATAAGAGGATTATCGGGATTACAGCTGCTGATACTATTAGGGTTTGTCGCCTACATTTAGATAGAAGGAAATGCTAAGTTGCAATTAGTGGTTAGGAACAACAAAGATGCATTTTTTTCACCATCTGGGAACAGGGCCCTCTGGATTCTATACATAGATTCTTGGAGGGCCCAGGGACCCCAGGTTAAGAAGCCCTGTTTAAAGTCAGGGGAGGGAGGAGCATGTTGGCTCATGATTATTCAACAAACGTAAGAAGTGCCTTTCCTACTTTGTGTCCTGTGTGAGACGGGAACTAAGATAAAGTGGGTGGTGGAGGAAATGGCGAGGATGGTGAGGAAGCATCCCAGCAGGGGGGTTGTGCCAGCTTTGAGGAGTCAGTGTGGCACAGAGACCTGCTGTGGTCTGGCTTCTGCGAGGAAGAAACTGTTGCCGGTGTTTACATGTATCCGTGCTATTTAGAGATACATACCCAAAGTCTGTTTGGCCAGCTGGGGATCTGATTCTGGTCTCCTAGCTGCTTGTTTTGGTTTCAAATCTTCCGATTCTTGGGTTTCAGCAGCCCCTGGGAGGCCAAGTGTGTGCTGAGATTAGCATGTGCAGGGTCTGGCCTTGGCCCTTTTCAGTTTCCCTAAGAAAGTCATTGGGTTGACCCCTAGATCTGGTCTAAATCCATCGGCTTACGTATTTATATTGGGCTTCTTAGGCTACGTGGAAACCCTTCGCCAGTGTCCCACATGGAATCCAAGAGCAGAAGATGAGGCTTGGCCCTATGGGGTGGGAGACAGGATTGGGGAGGAGTTAGCCGTCTCCTTTCTAAGATCAGATTTTTCTGTAACTCTGAAGCATAAAACGGTGGCCCTAACCCAGGGGCTACCTGACCTTTTGGCTCTTGAACCCAAAACTAATCAGGTCTTTCTGTCTCTTAAGGGGAAGAATCTCATTGGTCCAGCTCTACTCAGGTGCCACTCCCTGTCTAATTAACTGTGACTGGGCTCACGTTGCTCCTGCGCCCTTCCCCCCACATACATGCAGCGGGCATCTGAGTAATTGATGTCGTTGTGGCGATGAATTGGGCATATCTGTTGCATGATTAAGCCCATTGACAGCAAAGCTCACTGGCAGAACATGCCCTTTCTCATCCCTGCTTTGAGAAGTGTCTGCTGAATGCCCAGCCCTCGCCAGGAGGCAGGCACCACCATGTAGAGATGGGACATCTAGCATTTGTAACACATGTCACTGTGGGTGTCCTTCCTCCCGCAAACTAGGGATTGTGTTTTTTTCTTTTTCTTCTTCTTCTTCTTTTTTTTTTTTAGATGGACTCCTGCTCTGTCACCCAGGCTGGAGTGTAGTGGTGTGATCTGGGCTCCCAGCAACCTCCGCTTCCTGGGTTCAAGTGATTCTCCTACCTTAGCCTCCCAAGTATCTGGGACTACAGGTGCACCACCATGCCTGGCTAATTTTTTGTATTTTCAGTAGAGACGGGGTCTCGCCATGTTGGCCAGGCTGGTGAGATTTCTTCTGTATCGACAGGACCAGCATAGAGCAAAGCACATAACAGGAGACTTTTGTTAAATTAACAGATGCATACTTCCTTTAATAATATTTAGTGTGCTTTATAGATTATTTCACCTTTTTATTATTTATTTGTGAGTTTTCCTTGCTTCATATAGATGAGAAAACCAAGACTCAAGAGAGATTAAATCGCTTGCCCAGCCATTTCTAAAATGGATTAAATCCCTTGTTGTCTTGTTGTCTTTTAAAACCGTTCACTGAGCACGTGACTCATGCCCCCACTTATTGATGTCTTGGGATTGTGGAATATCAGTAAATTCCTGGGACTAACTAAGACTGTGGATGCCCGTAAGGTTGTTACTGACTGTGGCAGCTGTTTGTCCTTCCATTATTAGATAGTCCCACTCGGACTTAGATGACCTGCTTTTGTATCTTTCATCTGGCTTTTAATTTTTCCACCTCTTCCTCTGCTGCCGGGCTGGCCTCTGCTATCAATAAGCCTGCTTTGGGCAGCTTCCTCTCCCTTTTTATGGAATGGACTAAGAAATCTACATTGTTAGGGTTGTGTGAAAAACAAGAGCAGTGAGGTTTAGGCTGGAGATCTGGAGACATTCGTTACAGAATAAAATACATGAAACAGTGCACGGGCTTCGTGACAGCTTGTTTGTCTCCTCAGAAGTCATTTTTGCTCATTCCTACATTTAGAAAGAACCCAGATTCAACTAGAATTTGGTTCTCTGAATACAGAGGATGCCTTTGCATTCCGATTTTGTCAGTAGGGGTGATGGAGAACACTGGCATCTCTGCAATATGCTTTTGAAAAGAAAATGCTTCATAATAAAATGCTCTGGCCATTTCCCCTAAATCCCGTTTTCCCCCCAATTCAGCCACCTGATATCCTAAAAAATTGCCCTAACATCTATACATTCATCTCAATCTGAGGCACCCACAGGACACCATGATCTAAGTTCCAATTTTGAAACCGATATGTTTCAGGATAGAGGTGTTCCTAGAAAGAATTCGTGTGACGATTATATTTTTATTGGAATGGAGCCTCCTCTTGACTTTTTATACTCTCTTCATGTGTTGTGGGGGCAAATGGATGAGAGGGATTTGGCCAAGAGGTATCAAAAGAGGCATTCACTTCATCTGCCCCAGCCATCTGCACATCGGTCCATACAGCTCAGATATGCTGTGTTCTGTGTCGGGCTTGGGAGCCATAGAGAAGTGTAACACACCCTTCCTGCTTTAGAGAAGCTGGGTTTTAAATCAAGTGACAGCACAACATGAAAACATAAAAAGCAAAAAATTAAGGGGCTCAGCAGTCTATGGCTGAGGTAAAAGAGCATTCAACTGAGTATAGATAGTGACACTATAACGGAGTATAGATAGTTTTCTTTACATTTGCTATTTTAAATAAGGGCTAAATACATTAAATATACACACACACACATTGACATTAATTCTTACTGCAGCCTTGCTGATTACCCCCAGTTTATAAAGAAACTCAGCTGATAATAGATGTGTTTAGTAAGTGCTTAATGTTCTAAGTTTATTAAGTGCTTAGTATTCTAAAATCTATTTTAAAATTTTGTATGAAATATGCATCCCACTGAGGGGTAGGTACAATCATTTTCTAACTCTCACAGCTGGAGAAACTGAGGCTCAGATGAGCCTAGTAAGGAAAAAAGGATATCAAGATCCATTTGAGGCCCAAAGTCAGGACTGTTTCCATTGCATCTGCACCCTTCCTTATGCTTCTTTTTCCTCCTCTTGGTTCCTAAGGCAGCTGGCAATAGATATTCTGTCCATCCATCCGATCCTTGCTTACTCAGTTCTTGACATGTGCCTGCTTCTGAGCTAGGCTCAGAGGAAGCAGCTACAGTCCCTGACCTCACAGTACTCAGTCTCGTTGGAGATGTAGAAAGACACTGAATATGTGAGTGAGTGAATGAATAAACGCCAACAATTTCACTTTATATTTACATGAGGTGTCTTCCAGCCCGGATACATTGGCAGCCCTTGTCTTCTCTGAGTTCTAAACTTTGTGTTTCTAAACCCATTTCCAAACTTTTTTAGCCATTTTAATGTCACTATATAAAGTGTCTGGGACCTCGTTTCCACCATCTGCACATTTATTGAACGTGCTCAATGCTCCATCATTGTCTCATAACAACTGCAGGTACAAGAGAAGCCACCAAATCCAGTACGTGACTTTGCTGATGGTTTATTCCCTTCAGGAGAAAAGCCTTACACAGAGAAATTGAGCAACGAAAGCCTTCACACTGAGCAAACACGTTCCCCACTACACAAATCATGAGAAAAATGAGGACTGTTGTGAAACATGACAGATTGCCCAAGTGTTATTTTTCGTCTATTGGAAAATTCTAAGACGTTTCCTCATGTGTAGTTTTTCAGTCACAAAAATGGCAGTAGGAATATTTAAATATTAAATCACAGTTTGAAAATAGATATATACATATATATACACATGCAGAGATACATAGTTGACTGTTATGATTCCCAGATATGCAGAGTTTACACTGTGGCTGCTTTGCATCAAGACAAGTTTGTAAGAAGCAGTGACATAGTTCAACATAGTAGTCAGGAGCTAGATTACTTCCCTGTAATTGCTATAGACACACGGTACAAGGCTAGCGAGATTACAGACAATCATATCATTTGAGTCTACTATCTTTGATAACTCTGAATCATTTTCAAAGTTAAAATTGCAGCTATTGTCAGTAAAGTGCCTCTTATAAAGGTCATGCCTTCTGATTTGGGGACAGAATAACTAGGCGTAGCACAAGAAGAGATGGCTCAGGTATCGGACTATCCTGGGTTTCCAGTCTTGGTCTGCTGTTCACTAGCTGGTAAGACCTTGAGTAAACTATTAAACCTCTGTGAGACTCAGATGATAGTGCCATATTCTGTAGGTCTGCTGTGAAGATTAAATGAGATATGGTAGGAAAGCACTTTCCACAAGGCTTGGTGTATGCTAAGCGCTCATCAAATGCTTATAATAAGGTTTAGCAAGATTTAATTTGGTGAATTCAGATCTCCCTCTCTTTTGCACACCTAAGCACACCTGAGTAATTCACTCTAAGTACTAATGTAAATTTCCTCAGCCAAGGTTAACTAACCCGTAGGGTACATTTTCTTTGTCTCAGAACATATAGTTAACAAGGGACCAGAGAGGTGATGATCTATTTGGTCTATTTGAAGCCCCTTGTAGATATGATTCTCCAATAGGAGTCATTCAGGTCTTTTCTAGAGGCCTCTGCAAGAGCAGGGACTGATAGAATAAGCTGGTGTTTGGGCTCTAACTTTTTGGGGGCTGACTTCTCAGAAAATCTGAGTCCCAGATGTTCCATTTATAAAATAGTGAAGAGATGTATACTCAAAATTGCTGTAACAATTAAATAAGATAATGAACAACTTAGCATAGTGCTTGGCACTGAGTAAACAATCAATGGAGATTTTTTCCATTATATTTATTATTCTTAATTTTTATTGAATCCGGCCACACCATTGCAGGGAAATTCTGACTTAGAAAGAGCTTCATTACATTGGATCCAAATTTCCTTATCCATGACTTCAACCCATGGGTCTGAGACTTGCCCTCTGCGCTCTGCATAAGATAGTTCCATTTCTCAAAATCAATGGCAACTGGGTTTTTCTGACCACCTTCTTCCACCCATTGCCAGAATAATCCCTAGTTTCTCCAACCCGACTTCCTATGATCTTTGAAAGCTAAGTTCAGTTTCCCAAATTGAGATGCAAATTCAGTAAGAACCTAGCTCTTAGGTTTCCACTGAATTTCAAATGGAGTGAGCTGTTATCCAGCCTTGTAATTTGTAGATGGCAGGTGTTTTCACTCTAAGAAAATCTAATGTGATTCACACTGACTTACAGAAGAGATCATTCATGGGGTGAATTCTCTTTATACAAGAATTCTTATATATGCATATACAAATATATGTATATATACATACACATTTCTTTAAAATATTAAATGTCTCTTTTGCTAAGGCACTTAATATAAAATTTTGACTGTTAAAATTATATTTTCATGTCGCTTTGGAAGAAGAGAGCTTCGAATAAAAGTAGGAACACATGCACAGCTTCCCGTATTCATCAAGTATTTAATGAGCGCCACTGTATGACTTGCACTGGACTAGGTTTTGGGGAGGTCATAGTAAGGAGGACAGATTCCCAGTCCTTTTCCTGTTTAGGAATTTCTCTGCACACTGCACAGAATTCCCTGTGAATAACTACACAACATTCAATATGCAGCATTGGGTAAACAGAATCATCTTTTAAATGTGTGATGAGAGCTGGTTCTGATGGGAAAGAGGGGAGAAGCTATAGGGGATTTGTGGATTTTTGTGTGTCCCATGTTTTTTTGATACTTAAGCGCCTAAATTATCAGAAAATCAGATATTCTTGTCCTTTAAAAAGGAGCTAGAAAGACAATAAGAGGGGAAAATGACAGTGAAAAAAAGCCACTTATTCCCATATGTTTTCCTATTTTCCTATTCTGACACATTTGGAAGCTCTAAAAAAAAAAAAAGGGAGAAAATATGGGTTATAAAGACAGTCCAATTTCTATCTGAATCCTACTTTCCCACTCACCAACTGGGTGACTCTGGTCGAGTTTTCTCACCTCTATGAGCTTCCATTTCACATTTGTAAGGACAGAAATAATAATGGGAACTTCTCAACATTGTCGAGAAGATTCAGTGAGCTAATACATGCAAAGCACTGAGAGCAATGTCTGGCACAGAAAAGGCCCTAAATAAAAGAATTCTAACAGTAAATATTATATTTTACTAATACAATAAATAATAGCCTGATATTCATTAACAATAACCTTTTCCTTTTAGCTTCAACCTCTTCAGGTTTAAACCCTTGTTAGGCTATTTCTGTTTCTAAACAACTGGTAAACCTCTATCTTCATACCAGGAAACTGCCATTTGGTCAGCAGAACCAAAGGCTGTTAAATGAGTCTCTGCAATAGATGTGCCCTGAGCATGGGGACCCTTGGAGTCCCACAGCTTCCAGCTCTAGAGGTCACCCCAGGCTGCTACCAAGTGGACCCACTTCTTGGTTTGACCCACACCCCTAACTGAACCTGTCTTGGTCATTTCAGTGGGTCTGGCATGGTCTGCAGCTGGGTCTGTCAAGGCTCTGTAAGAGTAGAGGAATGTTCCAGGGCACCACTCTCAGGGGCCAGACAGGCCGGTCCAGAGGCCTTACCAATTCCTATGAGCCCCAAGCCGGGCAAGGGAGAAGATTCAAGGAAGAGCCTGGCCAAGTACCCAAAGCCCTGCCATTCAGCAGCTGATTCAGTGTGAGAGTCAATTGGTCCTTCTGAAATGGGCTGACCTTGTCCTGTCTCTGGAGTATTAACTGGGGGCTTTTCCCATCAATAAGAATGTTTATCAAATTTTATTTCTGACTGGGATCAACCTAATCTGTACCCTTCACAGTGTAGGGTTGAAGAGAAACTTAACCTCAACAATGCCCAGGTTAATGGATACAACTTTCCATTAAAAATCAAAATCAAGCAACTATTCACCTCACTTGGCAAATGTTCGATGACCTTGAGGTGCACACATATTTGGAATCAGGATGGTTTTCGTGTGTTAACGTCAGAATTACCCATTATAGTACCTCTTGGCAGGCTACAAATAACAAATTATTCTATTGTTCCAAATTCCATCTATCCATCTGAATGGACCCAAAGAGTCTTGTGGTTTGGCATCTAAAGAAGAAATTAGTGATATTAGAAGTCTACCTGATTCAATTTCTTGGGATTTAGGCAAGATCCAGCAGGACTTCTAGTGACTTGGAAAGGCTGGATCAGGCTTGGGTATAGTCCAGAACAGCTAGAGACAGGCATTTTTCTTTAGAGTAGATGCTGAATGATGTCAAGGAGAAAACTCATAGTATGGGCCTGAGCAGCACCATCATGGGTCATTTCGGTGGTTAGAGACAGAAAAGGAGGCCAAGGGTCCAGATCAGGGTAACTAGGAATGAGTGGGAAATTGACAAAATAAGGCTCAATGGTGAAAAGTTATTGACCATAGGGCTGACTGCTTCACAGGCATTGGGTCAGTCTCCAAGACCTAAGATTTGTGCCTGCCTAGTTCGCAATTTCTGAGAAGTCAGGGTAGGATTCCAAATCAGCAAAGATGTCATTGGGATTCCTACAGCTCAGGTTGCAGAAGCAGGCATTAATCCATAGGACCTGGCGGGAGAAGCCAAGCCCATCAGGACACTGGAAAGACACGTTGATGGTCTTGGACTTGTAGGGGATGCAGCACCTGCTGTCCCTGCAAACTCCACAGTATTTGGGTTGATAGGAGCGTGTGCTGATGCAGCCGGCGAGGGTGAAGTTCATGGATGCCTCTGGCTGATACACAGCCAGACACTTCTTCCCTGCCTGAAGGAAAGGAAAGGCACTTTCAGTGGGGGTGCTCAGAGGATGGACAATCACCTTCTTCCCCTGAGCCCCGTTTTTCCCTCCTCACTATGTGGGAGCATTCCACCTTACTTTCAGCTTCACAGCATCCTCAAGCAAGGAGGGACAATAGCAAACACAGTGAGATCCAGTGTACTGCACAGGGGTAAATGGAGGACCACAGAGGAACATGTTTTGTTTGGGTTGTATCTCACAGCCTGCACTTTCTCTTTTGTCCTGCGTTTTTGTCTTGCCTATGGCCGTTCATCGTGGTTTCACCAACATGGGGAGCCTGTGTAGCTCCTTCATCCAAGCAAGTTCCCCTGTCTAGCTAGTGGCAGAACTGGCATCAGGACTCCATGCTCAGGGAACATGCTTTGCCCTAACTTCCCTGCCCGCCTTTGCCTCTCGTGGTCTTTCACACACACCTTTAATATGCAATGTATTCAAATGGATTTACATTATTAAAAGGTGACTCTACCTTCCACTGGGCTATGGGCCACTTGAGATTTGCTGTTCTTTCTGTGTCTCTGTGGTATAATTCCATGCCTAGTACAGAGTAGGCACAGAGTAAACCCATTGGATTGAGGGTTCTCAGGGTCTACTGTGTATAGCACCATGCTAGATCTAGGCTGTATGGCGGCATGAATCTTGCCCAATTTGGGAAACCCTCTGAGGGTATATAATTCTGGAAAAAAATTGGTTAGAAATCAAAATTGGCTTGGACTTGAATTATCTGGTCTAGTAATGGTAGAGCCATCTCACTCAGCTTAGGACCTTTTCTCTAATTTTTCTGCAGCCGGTACATTTTCCATGTATGTTTTCAGTTAAGAGATGTCTATGGAATGCTTACTGTATACCAAGTGCAGAAAATACAAAAGCTAGTATTACAGGGAAAAATAATCAGAGAGGAAGAAGAAGAAAGAAGAGGAGAAGAAGGAGAAGGAAGAAGAAAAATGGATCCAGTTGATCAATATGTAGATGACTGGAGAAGGTGTCTAGGGGATGAGCAGTGATGTTGGATGTCTGAAGAGGATCACAGGGAGCCGTGCTGCCTTTTTTACACTGGAGGCAACCCTGGCCTCAACATCCCTAAGAAACCATCAGCATTCCAAAAATGGAATAACTGCTGAATTTTTTGTTTTGTTTGCTTTGATTTTCATGTGACAAAAGACTGACCACTCCTAAGGCATGAGTGAGGGAGACTTGAATTAGATAAATCAGATCCACTTTTAACTCTGAAGCTGGGGCTCAGGCTAATGTGGCCCAATTTTCTTTGATGCTTTATTTTAATTATCTTGGACTCTTAAAGCTGAAAGGGATTTCAGAGATCAACTCCAATATCTTAATGATGAGGGAATGGGGGCTCAGTGATGAGCAGAGATTGGCCACAGTCACATGCAATTAATGCAAGTAGACATTTGACTCTAGGGGTCCTGAGCCTCATTTAGTGCTCCCTATATCACCCAGTGTGGCTGCTCTGTGTGAGTGGGCTGGCATGGGAGTGAAGGGAGGATAGAAATTGGTAAGGATCCCTCAGAATCATTATAGAAGACCACTCCTGACGGTCCCTGAGGTTTTCCTGGAGTGATCCTGATTCTAATAACATGATGCCTACCAAAGCTTCCACTGAGTGAAATTCACAGTGCACCAATCTGGTGACCTGCATTATCCCAAATAGCTGTTACACCAGATCTACCAGGTGAGCTTAACTGTTCCCACTTTACAATATTCCCACTTTACAAATGCTTCCCACGAGGAAGTTCAGGAGCCAGGCTCAAATCCGGATTTGTCTGCTTGTGAAGTCCAGACGTCCACCCCTGCTCTGGACCCACCTTAATGAGTGTACGGATGTCCACATCGCATGGCCGCAGGTTGCAGAGGCGGCTTTCTTGCTCAGGCCAGCACTGGGCATTAACATTGGAGATCCGAGTGGAGACCCCCAGGCCGCAGCTGGTGGAACAAGGGCTCCAGGGGCTTGTGTAGGCTATGCAGTTCCTGTGCCACGGCTCTACCTCACCCACAGCATCTGTGTGTGGGGACCAGAATCTGCATGAATCTACAGCTCCCACCAGCCCCCAACCCTCACCTTCACCACACTAAGGTCTGGGGTCCCCAGAACTCAAGGGAACAGAGAGAAATTGGCTGTGCCTCCCCACAGGACAGCAAGTTGGCTTCTAACCAGCAAAGGTACCCAGGGAGTGGAGGACATGTTCTGAGCTCCTTGTATTTTTCTGATCAAAAGAGGCAGTGTGGAAGCATGGGAGGAAACCCATCTTTAGAGACGGGTGGACCCAAGTTCAAATTCTGCTCTACCACCTACAGGCTGTGTGATCTTAGATAACCCACCCTGGGCCTGTCTCCCTATTAGAACAATAACAGCTGCCTGTGGGGCTGGCAACACAATAATAGGGCTTAGATTTTTACTGAGTATGCATCAAACATCCTGCTAGGTGCTGGGAATAGGACTTATTTTATTATTGTTACTATTTTTTGAGATGGAGTTGCTCAGGCTGGAGTGCAATGGTACGATCTTGGCCCACTGCAACCTCTGAATCCTGGGCTTTAAGTTATTCTCCTGTTCATCCTCCTAAGTAGCTGGGATTACAGGCATGGGCCACCATGCCCAGCTAACTTTGTATTTTTGGTAGAGATGAGGTTTCACCATGTTGGTCGGGCTGGTCTCGAACTCCTGAGCTTAGCAGATCTGCCCACTTTGGCCTCTCAAAGTGTTGGGATTACAGGCATGGGCCACCGCGCCTGGCTGGAAATAAGACTTTTAAAAGACATTCTCCTGCCTCTGCAGAGATAAAGTTTACTTGGGGGAAGTGCAAAGGCAAGTAGCTACATTCTAGCACCTAACATTTTGTTTCAGTGATGCCGAGGGCATAGTGGTTAAGAGGGCATACGGGCTTCCTTGGGAGGCCAAGGCAGGTGGATCACTTGAGGTCGGGAGTTTTGAGACTAGCCTGGCCAACATGGTGAAACCCCATCTCTACTAAAAAATACACAAACTAGCCGGGTGTGGTGGCATGTGCCTGTAATCCCAGCTACTCAGGAGGTTCAGTCACAAGAACTGCTTGCATCTGGGAGGCAGATGTTTCAGTGAGCCGAGATCATGCCCCTGCACTCCAGCCTGGTCTAAAAAGCAAGACTCTGTTTAAAAAAAAAAAAAAAAAAGGGAAAAAGAGGACATACACTCTTCAACTGGCAGCACTGCTACTTGCTGACTATGTAATTTCCAATAAGCTAGCTCACACCTCCTTGCCTCAGGATCCCCACCTGCAGATGGGGTTGGCTATAGCATCTCTTTCCCATACCGTGATAGAAAAGACAACTTTACACCTATGAAAGCACCCAAGTTGTCCCTGGCCTTTAGTAAGCTAAAGCCCTTAGTTAATGTGAGTCTGTGTGGTCATTTGACTATCAGCCAACTCAACTACCCACTCTTGGATGGTCCTATTGATGCACGTATCTCCCGCGTCTAGAAGATGGTAGGTGCTCTCTAACCATCTGAAAAATGGAAAACGGTAGCGAACTCAAGACCAAAGCAGGTTAAAAGCTGTTAAGACAGAGAACTGCCCACAGAAAGACAGAACAAGATGCAGAGGAGAGGAGGCCTGTCCCATCCAAACACACATATGCATGAGGAGAGGAGGGAACAGGCAGAGAGGGAAGGGATGGACAGATAGATGGAAGCTCAGAGAAAAGAGAGAGAAAGAAGGAGAGGAGGAGAAAGAGTGTGTGTGTGAGAGAAAGAAACAGAGGGAAGGTAATAAAAGTAATAAAAAGAATGAAGGGAGGGAAAGAGAGGGGAAAAGATAAACACAGAAAAGAAGAGAAATGTACTTAGGATTAGGAGAAAGAGGAAAGGTAAGTCAGTTCTTCCAAGCTTATAGGTGTGCAGAGAATATTGATGAACGAATGCAGGAATCACTGAGTGAGAGAGGGAGAGACTTGAATGAAATGGGAGGCATCCAAGGACAGGAGGGGCAGGGCTGGCAGGAACTGGAGCTGCAAGTATCTTGGGAGGCAGTGGGGAGGGATTTGCCCAGAAGGATAAAAGCTTTGGTTTTTGGGTCACCTCTGCTAGGCAGGGGCTCTGCTTGTGCTCAGTCAGCACGGGGTCACTGGGCCACACACAATGGATAGACAGCTTCTGCTTCCCTGCTTCCCCTGTGACCCTCATGTGGCCCTGCTGGGGAGGTGGTGGTGGGACAGCTGCCTTGCTGCCCTGGGGCTGCTGGGGACAAAACTGTCCTCCATGCCTCCTCCTATCCACCCAGGACTGCTTCTCCACCTGGCAATTTTGTCTCTTAGGGTGCATTTGGCAATGTCTGGAGGTGATTTTGGTTGTCACACCTCTGAGGGAGACGGTGCTACTGGCATCTAGTGGGTAGAGCCCAGGGATTAGATTGCTGGGATTTAGTAGCCATGCATTAGATTGCTACTAAACATCCTCCAATGCACATGACAACTCCACCACAAAGAATTCTCTCATCCAAGATGTTGACAGTGCCGAGCTTGAGAAATCCTGCCCCACACCGTACCTGAGCAGTCTTTAGCATCTATAATTTAAAAAAAACCCACCAATACCCTTAGAACTCTCACTCCATTGCCATTTTTCCACTGCTCTCTACTGCTTGCCTGGTAAGCACTTTCCTCTAGAAATGTCCTCATCTGCTGCCTGCCATGGCATCAGATGCTCCTGGTTTTCTTCATACATCCCAACCCTCCTCTTGATTTCTCCATGCCTCCTCTTATCCTCTTCACCCTTCAAATGTCAGCATTCCCAGACCTCTGCCTCAGGCCCCCTCTCTCTCACTCTGCATGTTACCCTCAGGCCATCCCAGCCATCACCACCAGCAGCTCCAAGCAGATGACTTCAGAGCTCTCCTATTTCCTCTCCTTCCTCCTCATAAAGAGAAACTGGAAGCTCCTCTTAAGATCCCGTGGGCAGGGCACTCTGCCTTAAATTCAGTCTGTTTCAAACTAAGTAGATCTCCCTTAGCCCGAATGTGCTGCTTCTCTTGTATTTGATCCTAGGCAATGGCAAGCCCTGGGAGTCAGCCTCTGGCTCTCTTTCTTCTTCACCCCATGCGTTAAATTGACATTAAGACCTTCAATCTCACTGAAGAAATGCCTCTTGTGCCTGTTCCTTCTTTGCTGCCTCTACTCCCACTACCCTAGTTCAGATCCTTATTAGCCCATCCATCTATCCACCCACCCACCCATCCATCCATCCACCCATCCGCCATCCATCCATCCATTAACTGATCCATCCATCATTCACCTATTTGCCCATCATCTATCCATCCAATCATCCATTTACTTATACATCCATCTATCTATTCATTCATCCATCCATTTATCAGTTCATCCATCATCTCTCCATCCATTCATCCATCTGTCCACTCATCTACTTATTTATCCATCCATCCATCCATCCATCCATCCATCCATCCATCCATCCATCCATCCACCCATCTACTCATACATCTATCTATCTATTCATCTATCCATCCATCTACCCACCCATCTATTTATACACCTATCCATCAATTCATCTATCTGTCAACTCAACAATCCACCCATTTATTCATACATCCACCTATCTATTTATCCATCCATCTATTAATCCACCTATTCATTCATCATCCATCCATCCATCACCTATCCATCCACTCATCCATCTATTTATACATTCATGTATCCATTTATCCATCCATCTCTTCACCAATCCATCCATCCACCCACCTATCTATTCATCCATCTATCTATTCATCCATCCATCTACCCACCCACCAGTATGACAAACATTAATTGGGTACATGCTAAATGCATGGCCCTGGGCTACATTCCAGTAAGCAGCAGTGAAACAATTGGGCCCCTCCCCACCCTCCTTTTCCAGGGCTTCCTCTTATCCGGTTTACCTGGCTGAACTCTCACCTGCCCACCCATCTTCATAGCAAGGGGGAAGCCTCAAGTCATCATGAAGCTTCCACCAGACCCATCTCGTCTTGTTCATGCCTCCTCTCCTCAGGTACCCACACACCTACCCTTCTTCCACCACCCATCCCTAATGCTTTAGTAGGATAATAATGGATTGCACTTTTAGGGCTTTGTTCTTTACAAAGCACTCCTCATTTTACGCTGGGAGGATCCCATAGGACAGACTAGACAGATGGGATTATTTCTGTTTTACAGATGGGGCAGTAGGGTCTCAGGGGAGGTATGACTTTCTCAAGGTCACAAAGCTAGTAAGTAGTGGACTGGGGAATGAGTCATTCTATGGTGGTCAGAGCTCCAGGAGGGTCCACAACCCATTTGTACGGTCCCGCCCCCAGCCCACTCGGGCCCACACCCACCGAAGGCTCCTGTGTCACGAGGTGCGGTCTTGCGTGGCCTCCTGGCGTCGTCCTCACACACCCACTGCTCACAGCAGTGGCCGGGTAGGCTCACGCGCCGCGGGTTGGGGCACCAGAGACGCGGGGGGCGCACTCGGAGGCACAGTGGTGTGCAGCCCACCGCACCGTCGATGCATGTGCAGTTGTACTTGCAGTTAGGCTGGAAGGACTGGCCATTGCTGTAGCGCACCCCATCCAGGACGCAGCCCACACCGACCACCTCTGCAAACACAGGCGGCGGGTCAGGTCCAGTGGCCTTGATGCCCCTGGCCGGCCCAGCTGCCTTTATAGGGGCTCCATGTGGACCACGTCCCAATCCCTGGGATGGCTACCAGCATGGGGGAGGAACAGAGGCACAAAGGCAAAGGCAGGGAGGTGTGAGAGTGCACAGGGCAGGGCTGAGTGTTTGGTGGGACTTCAGCAGAGGGAGTGCGGGAGTTCCTTTGTAGCTTCAGCCAGCACCTAGGGAGTGGAAGGATGCAGCATCCCGAGGGACTTGCTCCCTGCAGGGTCCCCAGCACCAGGCACAAAGCCTGGTACTGACAAATACTTGCCATTAGGGCTCATGGTTCTGAAGGTGACCGACTTGTAAAGAAAAGCCAGAACACTTCGAAACACGTGTTCGATTCATTCCGTACACATTTATGGAGCCTTCCAGGTGCTGGGGACTCAATAGCGGACGAAACAGACAAAAGTCATGCCCTCAAAGAGCTTATGCTGTGGAAAGGTCATATGGAATGTTGGCGGTCACAAGCGTCTGGGAGAAAAGTGGAGCAGGGAGGGGGAGTTGGGAGTGGGGAGACAGTTGCAAATTTATTAATAACCCTTTCCCTGTTTAGAAAAAAAGTTCAGCTAGCTGCCAGAGCTCATTTAATTTTATATAAACACGCTTTTTGCGGTTGAAGCAAATCTGACTGATTTTCGATGTAAAAATAAAATATAAAAACTGTTTCTTGGAGTTCTTTCTAAACAGAACTAACATGGGAATTGTCTGAATCATCAGAATAATCTATTTCAGAAAAATCAGATGCATCAAGTGAATCCCGGCCAACTGTTGAAGAACAATTATGCATAGGAATGCTCGGTTTTCTAGGATTTGACATTTTCAGTGATCGAGAAGTATGACATTTTGTAAACGGAAAGACCACTACTAAAAACACAATGCTGTAAATAGATTGATATCTTTTGTTTTTCAAAGTTGGTGTTCCAGAATGATGTGAATAGAATAATAAACGTGAGATATTTTGTGGCAAAGTTATTTTGGGGTAAATGCTGCAGCCTCTAGTGCTGCTGGTGAGTATTCTCAGTGCAAACAGGAATAGGGTTAAATTAGGTGGATGGAGAAGGCCTCACTGGGTGAGGATGCTCAGAAAAGCCTGAAGGGGGTGAGGAAGTAAGCCCACCCAGGGGTTGGAGGAGGAGCTTTCCAGGTAGGGAGGGGCCCACTTAAGTAAAAAGACCTGGGGTGGGAGCAAGCCTGGGCTGTGGGAGAGGTCTGAGGAGGGGAGACAAGAAGGAAAAGGAAAGGAGAGGAGGTCAGAGAAGGCTTCCTTGTAGGCTCAGAGGAAGGTGCAAAGCTGTTAGAGCCTAGCACATAGTAGGTGCTCAGTAAGAAACTGCTGAATGAATGGCAAAAAGTATGCTTTGCAAGAACACACATGGTGCTGAGTTGAGGACAGATCAGAGGGCAAAGGTAGCATGGGGGACCACCCTGAGACCCAGGTGAGAGGGTGTAGTCTGAAGCCAGAAAGAGAAGAGCTCGGCTTCCAGACAGATTTGGAAGGACAGCTGCCAGGACTTGCTGACAGACGGGCTGTGCCGGGGAGAGGAGAGGAGTCAAGAAGGAAGAAGATGCTCTGTCCTCCTTGTACAAGCAGGGTTTGGGCTGGGTGGACTCAAGTGTTCTCTATTATGCGCGAGACGCCTGGTTGATAACCGAGTGGCTATGTGGAGTTAGTTATGCCAGTTTGGAGTCCAGGGAGAGTTGGGGACTTCTGGGCCAGATGTCACCCTTGACACCATGCTCTCTCGGGAGGACAGCTTCTGGAAATACAGGCAGAGAGCCCCAGACATCATGAGTGACCACCCAAGGAGGAGCAGTTTGGAATCTGCAGTGGGCCAACAGTTCTATCCTTCAGGGATTGCCTAAAGGTGGCTATTAATAATAGTAATAATCCTAATATCTAGCAGGCATGAAGATTTTCGAAGTACTGTCTCTGTTATTGGATACTGGGAAACCCAAAGCCAGTTGGGTTTCCTTCACCACCTCCTATCTAATCTCAGATCTGCAGTGCAGGTGTGATCTAGTTAGCTCTCCTTTTACTGAGGCACTTTCAGGAATTCAAGTCAACTTGCTCTGTCATCGGGGCTTTGCCTCCCTTCCCACACCTCCCATGGACTGTCAGCCCCACTCTCAACAGGGACAGTGGGTCACACCTTGTTGTAGCTCTGTTTGTGTTTGCTGCCTCACCTATGTTTATTGTGTGAAGAATCAGTGGAGGGATGGATGGATGGGAGTTGGGGTGAGTTCTACTCTTTATTGTGCATTGCATTACTTATTTTATTCTATAGAGAAACACTATCACATTATCATCTTTGTCTTTATATATAGCAAAACAAAGTCTCAGCAAAGTGAAGACGCGTCGCGTCCAAGGTGACCACAGCGGGAAGCAGAATCCCGGTTTGTGTGAACTTTGCTGCGGCTACTGTTTCTCTTGGGGTGCAGTTATCCGTGCAGGAGGTGTAGAAAGGAAAGATGCTAACCTCAACTGACCCTCTGATCTAGTGCCAGGCACCATCTGATACATTATCTCATTCAGTTCTCCGATGACTTCATGAAGAGAGTTTTATTTTTCTCCTTTGATGGACAGGAAAGCTCTCAGAGAGGTTAAATGATTCATTTGTTCAAGGTCACAAAACTGGTGAATGATACAGCTGGGACTCAAACCCAGGGGACCTGACTCCACAGCCCATTTCCTGCCACCAGACACCAGTGAAGGAGGGGACAGAGGAAGGCAAAAAAATCAGAGGAAGTACTGGGTGAATCACTGATCTTTGCATTCTGAGTCACCCTGCCTGTGCCTGCACGCTGTCTCTCCAGGAAGAGTGTGTGTGTGTGTGTGTGCGCGCGCGCGCGTGCGCGTGTGCGTGTGTGTGTGTGTGTGTGTAGAAGGGAGTGGGCTAAGCCCGGGACTTTGCCCCTGTATGTGGAGACTTTGGAGGGAGAGGTCAGTGCTGGATGCCTGGAGTCCCCAGTACGGTGGTTCTCCCCACCAACTGCACACGGGAACCCCAGGGGAACCTGGGGAGCTTTTAAAAATTGTGATGCTCATGCCAGGCCTCAGAATACGGGGGTGGACCTGGGTGTCAGTATATTTCCTTTGTTGATCTCCGTAGTTTTAATTTTAATTTTTACTTTTTAATCTCCGCGTTTTTAAAGTTCCCCAGGTGAATCCTGTTTGCAGCTAAGGTTGAAAACCACTGCATCTAGAAGGTGCTCCAGTCTCTCCTTGGAGCTTTGGATGGGGAAGTGAGGTGCTGCTACTGACTCTGACCAGCCTGCCCACCACAGGCTAGTGGGATGAATGATGGCTGCAGATGGTCCCGTCAGCCAACTCATTCACTTTCCAACTAATCAAAGGCGAGATGGTGAAGCCAGTTGGGTTTCCTTCACCACCTGTTATCTAATCTCAGATCTGCAGTGCAGGTGTGATCTAGTTAGCTCTCCTCTTACTGAAGCACTTTCAGGAATTCAAGTCAACTTGCTCTGCCATCGGGGCTTTGCCTCCCTTCCCACACCTCCCATGGACTGTCAGTCCCACTCTCAACAGGGACAGTGGGTCACACCTTGTTGTAGCTCTGTTTGTGTTTGCTGCCTCACCTATGTTTATTGTGTGAAGAATCAGTGGAGGGATGGATGGATGGGAGCTGGGGTGAGCTCTACCCTTTATTCAGCCCCTGCCATGTAGCAGGCACTTGACATTAAAACCACCCAGAGATATAAACTTTGTCACATTTTCCTTGAAGAAGAAACTGAAACTTAAAAGGTTCAGTAGCTTGCCTAAAGTCATAGTACTAGTGAGTGATAATGATGCTAGGATTCCAGCTCAGTTGTCTAGGTCCGAAGAGCCTGCATGAGTTTACTACTCCCTCACTCTTCACTATGGGGGATCTAGGCCCATACTAGAAGGGGAGGGAGCTAGACCTGCTCCCTCCTCTAAAGGTGACTGTGAATAAGACTGAGGTAACTTTCCTCGCAAGCCAAGCCGAAGAGCAGTCAATCTTTTTTTTTTTTTTTTTTTTTTTTTTGCATTTCCTTATTTATTCTGCAACAACCATGTGGGGTTGGTTTTATCAAGCTCCTTAAGTGATGTGCTTGTGGTCACGTAGCTAGCAAGTGGCAGAGCCAGGATCTAAAACCCAAGCCTGTCAGCCTGTAAATATCATAATCCTTCCACCAAACCACACTGCCCTCAGGCCTGACCCAGCTTCATTTAAACATTGAGTAGTGTTTGTGCAACTGAAATAGCCAAACGATGTAACTCAGAGGTCACCCTCTGCCCACAGACGTATTTAGTTTGGCCCACAGAGTGGTTTTAAAAATATTTTTGAATTATTGCCAATGTTTACAAATCATACACAAATCCATATATCTGGATTCTCTTGAAAACTAAGCATGCCGAACAAGATCTAGCTTTTTTCTGCTTGGCCACAGTGGCTGGGCCCAGTAGGGTGATCTCTGAGAGCCAGGGCTTGCACACACCACATTGCCATTGTACCCATCATACTCTGTTTGAGTTATATGAGCCAGGGTTGCGATTGCTCATTTTTATTACCTGCCTTGTTCTGGTCTAATTACATGCAAATCTTCAAGGACAGAATTAGCCTGTCCTGGGAACTGTCCATTGGCTTAGCTGACCATTTGCGGAAAGACTGTTTCTTAGAGGAACCCTTTGTTCTGCTTACCCTCTGGCCCAGAGGTGTATTCTTTTGCAGTCCCCACACTCTCTTATTTCCTGCATTAGGGTCTCATGAATTCAGACACTATGGTAGCACTTCTGGGAACATGTTCAATAGAGCACTAGTGAGTTGTGTGTGTGTGCACGTGTGGGCACATATATGTGTGTGATGTGTATATGTATAACTGTGTGTGTGTGTGTGTAGTGTAATGGGTCGGTGAGAAACTATCTGAATGAAAAAATTTAGTATTAAATACATTTTAAAAATTTATTATGAAGCTTACGATAGCTCTCTTTTGGAATTTGGCAATGGACATGAACATTTGAAGCCTCTGAGAATTTCTATAGCTCCTGGTTAGTTTCATTTATCTCAATGCTTGCAAAACTTCATGAACAGGGAACCATTGGTAAGTGTAAAATCTATTAGAATCTCCTTTGCCCTACAGTTTTTGTTTTTTTAAAATAAAAGGAAAGGAAGTACACAGAAGCCCATGGTGTTGGGAAGTTAAGTGGCTGTACTGGGTCAAGGCAGGACCTAAGATGCAGCGATTGGGGGTGAGGAGGACAGGGAAGGGGGTTTTCCAGGCCACCAGTGGGGAAGGCAGGCAGGACAGGCAGTTTCTGGGTTCACACAATCTTTGAATCCATGACAGAACATCTATAAATGAGTGGTGCTTGGCAGATGACAAGATCTCAATACAGCTTTAGAGATTAGTGCAATGGCAGTGAACAGAATTATCTTTTTAATGACCTTGAAGAACAGTTTTCACAGGGGGAATAAATTATGAGACAGGCTTATATAACTGGAGGTGGTTCTAGTGTAAGAAGTCCAGGCCAGGTTTCCCTACCTGGGTTATGGGGAGGGAACAGATGACTGACAGTATATTAGCAGCAGTTATTGAACTTTAGCATGCATGAGAATCATCTGGGAGTCTTGTTAAAGGAATGGATCCTCATTCCCACTTCCAGAGACTCTAATTCAACAAGTCTGGGGTGGGGCTCAGGAATAACATTTATAACCAACACATCAGATGATTCTGAGCAGGTGATGCTGCAAGTTCTCTTTGAACGTAACTTTTATGTGGCTGCTAACGAGTTTCAGTAAAAGAAGAAAAATTAGAAAGATGGGAGAAGTGGGATGGTTATTCACAGAAAGACAAAGACACAAGGATTGGTGTGAAAGTTGAAGCATGAACCAATGATAAAAGAGAAGAAACTGTCATAAATTAACCATGAGGTTCAGATAAAATAAAATTGTTTGACTTCAAACAATGTGCATAACCCTCATTGACAATCCACCTCAAAAAATATAATGGTTAGCTGAGGATGAGAGACTACATTGTGTGTGACTATGTGATGGGGTGTATACGGAGTCATAGTTAAGGGGAAGACTTGATTCAGCACTAAGGGAAGAAGGGAACTTTTGGGTTTGAGACTTTGTGGAAGTTTTCAGAAGTTAGGCTGCTGCATCGTAATACCTAGTTACCTCTCTGAATCTGATGAGTCACGTATTTTGGGTAATGCTTACACAATTCAAGGGAATACAAGCCCAGAGAGAAGCAGGAGGTCAGAAAGTTTCATAAAGGAGGTGTCTTGGAACAAAAAAGGACAGAATACCCATGATGGAGCACTTGAAGACCAAAGAAAACAATAACCACCACCACCAACAACAACAACCACCACCTCCAAACAGGAGGATATCATAATAGACCAAGAATAAAGAAAAAGCAAAGGCCATTAGAAAGTCCAGGAAAAACAAAAAGCATCATAAGGAAGGAAATTCAAACAAGTACATGATCTCATACTGCAGTGAACAATATTTACATAGTCATAATATTATAAATACTGATGATTGTATAACCAAAAATTATGGCAATGTTATTTGGAAGGTAGGGATATATCAGGTGATACTGAGGAGCTAAATCATCAACTATCTTAGAATATTAATAGATTATAAAAAATTGATATATCAAGGCAATTAAGATATAGCAGAAGGCATATTTTATAGCAGTAGCTATCAGAAGAAATAACTAGAAAATTAAAGTGACTGTAGTAACTGAGAAATGTAGGTAGCTGGTGGGAAGGGATGACTGCAGGCTACTGGTTTTCATTCTTTCAAGGCTACTGGATTTTTAAAACCATATTATTTTAATTTACAATATTACCAAAATATTTGGAGTTCTATAGTATGCTGGTGTGTCCTGGTAGGCCACGGGCATTCATTAAAAGGTCCTACCACTAAGAGAATAAAACCAGGCTTAGGTATTTCATGGCGTCTCCCTCTTCCTTGGGGACAGCCATGAATGTGCTTCCAGGACTGAGAATAAAGCAGAAAGCAAAGTTCTGGAGGCGAGATGAGTGCAGGCATCCTTCCCTCCCCTTCCCTTCCCCTTCCCTCCCCTTCCCAGGTAGGGCCCAGCCTCTGGCCTCTGACCATGGGGTGTATCTCCTGCTGAACAGAAGCCTGGCCAGGTGAAAGGCTGTAGGGGTGCCAAGGGAGGGGGGGTTTGGGGCCAGAGCTGGGGGTGCTAAGGGGCTGGTCAGAAGGTATGGAGGGACTCACTTACGTGCACACACTCCTATTGCGTACCTCGGGCGGTCCCCGCTGTAGTCACAGTAGAGGCCCCGGTGGGGGTCACAGATGGCAGCCTCCGTGCAGTTGTCCCCAAGCTGCTGAGCACACATCTTACAGCATTCACAGCCATCTGTGATGAGGCTGACCCCCAGCGGGCAGCGGGGTGGGGACGGCGGGCACTCACATGGCCACTTGCAGAATTGGGGGCGTGAGGAGGTGTCCTCCAGTGGAGCTGGGGTAAAGTCCATGGTTGTAGGGGCTGGAGAGAGGGCCTGCAGGGGAAGGGCAGAGGGGAAGGAGGGCTGCTGAGGCAGGGGTTTCAATGCCCGAAGGGACCTACCATTGCATTCCTGTCTTCATACTGTTCAAAAAGTTTTCAGAAAATGATTTTTTCTATCATGCTTTTGATAGCCAAACATCTCCTTTCTTTTCAATAAAACAAATAGAACAGAGGAACCCAATATGCAGCGAAGTTAAACCAATTGCCTGAATCCCTCTGCTGGTGAGCGGCGGGGCCGCAATTCCACCTCAGCGCCTGCTCCTTTCCTTCCTTGAGTGATTGTCCCTGCAGCCCCAAGGTAAGTGAGGTGGCCTCAGTTTACAGGGAGGAAGCCGAGGCCCTGAGCAGGTGGAAGCTGGTTGTGAGTCATGTGGCTGTGCGGGGCTCGGATCCCATGTCTCTTCTCTGAGGACCTGCAGGGCCAGTTCCGTCACTCATCAAGAGTTCTTAAGGCCTCTCTGAGTCTCCTATTTAACACCAGTTTCGGCCCGCTGACCTTTTATTATGTTTTTGCCCTCTGAGTATCCGGAAAGGGCTGGCGTGGTGCAGCGGCAGGTGTTCAGTTTTAGAGCTCCTGGCAGCTGCATGGGCCCCAGCCCTTGGGGAGTGAGTTGCGCTTCCTTTGCCAGCACCAGCCCTGCATGGAGGAGCCCTTTTATTTTGTTCTCAGGGCAATGAGACCCCCCACCCAACACACACACACTCCATGCTACCAACCGGCACTCCTCCCCAGCATCCCCATTCCCAACCCCCAGCCAACGGCTTCATCTTTATTTTGGCAAATATGATGAACATAACAACAGGCCAGCTGGGAAGGGAAACCAAGGTCCAAAGAGCTGCCCAGGCCCGAGGAATGGCAGATGGAGATGCCCGGGTGTCTGAGTGCAGGAGCTTCAAGCTGCCACTATTTCCAGCTCCCATCACCTGCCGTCCCATCTGGTTGCCCCCCTGAATCCCATCTGTGCCCTTTGCTCGATCTCAAAGGAGACCTGGGTCTACGAGAGGAAGAGAATCGCCTGAAGACACAGGAGCGGGGGCTGGAGCCAGGCTTTGAGTCAGTCCTAGCCCTGGGCAGGCCATGGAGCATCCTGCCAAGCATTTCCCATCGTTGATGCCAGAGTTCCGAAGTAAGCAGGGAGAAACCAGGGCTTCTGTGGGGCTGGGGCAGGGGGATGGCTGGGCTCTGGGCTGCTTCCTCCATCTGGAAGCAGAGGAACCTGCTTTGTGGGGTTACAGATCTGCTTTCCACTCTGAACACCAGGTTCCGGTGCTGAGCTATTCAGACAAATTCTTTCCTCCTTTTCAGGGGAGGAAAGCAAGACCCAAAGAGACAGATGGACACTCCCAGGATGACACAGTTCACAGCAAGGCCAAGGTGCACATTAATCTCCTAACTCTCATTGCAACAGCTTTTACTTTTGCCTCCTCTGGGTTCTTTCATTCACTCAACAAACATTCGCAGAGGTAGGTCATAGTCTCTCTTAAGTTTTAGACATTTGGAGATAAGTTTTAAAAGTCCCTATGATTAGGGAATCCACAGCTTATGGGAGAGGCAAGTATTAGAGGTGATTTACTACAACTCGAGGGATTTACTGTGCAAAGTGTTGGGCATCCCAAGGAGGAATGGAAGCTCTCTGAACACCAGGGCAGTAATTGCTCTGCCCAGGAGAGTGGGGTCCACTCTCGCACCTTGAAGGACCAGGGACAAGGAAAGTAGTTCAGATGAATTTCTGAATTAGTCTATCTAAGCTCTGAGCCTGGCGCATAATAAATGTAGTAAATATTGATGCGATAAATAAAGCCCTTGCAAGTCAACAGACAAAACCCGACTTTAAGCTTAATTTCAGGACTTGGGCAAATCCACCCTTTCCCTACTTCAAGGCCACTGTGATGCAGTTCCCTGTGGCTGAGAGGCCCTCCTATCTTTTTAACCTGGGGCCCCTTTCTCTGGGCGGACTCTCCTGACTCGCTGACCTGCGTGTGCCTGGCTTTCCCTTAAGTCGCTAGGCAGCCTCAGAAATTAGATATCTGTGTGTGTTTGGAGGTTAATGCGTGTGAACTCCATGGGGTGAGGGCAGGGTGGGGCAGGCCCCCACAGAGTGCCTGCACAGTGCCAGTCTTCACTGGGAACATACGGGTAGCTTCTCTGTTATGGCCCAGACACCTGAATGGCAAAAAACATCTTGCCTGCGGCCCCCTGCAGGGAGGAAGGCTCTGTGGGCCACGTGGCCTCGGAAGGCCTTGCTGGTGGGGAACAGAGAGCTCTTGGGGTGGGCAGTGCTGGGTGGCATTCACCTAGGAGGCACTAGTTAGCCTGCTCTTGTTTGTGTTTCCTCAAAAACACAACAGGATGCAAGAAAACCCCTACATTTCCAAATCAGTAAACACACACACACACACACACACACACACACACACACACACCTCTTTTTGACTTTGGGGAGAGACGTTTCCTTGTTAGGTCATGAGTCTAGAAGCCTCAGAGCCTCACGAGCACTAGCAGACCATCTCTGAGAGCCACACTCAGGACATGCTCTTGGCAGAGGAAATAAAGATGCCCTCGCCTCCAGGAAGCCTTCCCTGCCCTTGCCTCTCTCACTGGAATGTGAACTTGGAAAGAGCAGAGCCCGGGCCTTGCATCTCTTGTGCGCCTGAAACACACCACAGGGCACACAGTAGGGCTTCATATGTGTTGAATGGTGAAATGGATGGATGGGGGATTGTTGGCTAAAAGGGCTTTGATATCTTTGATATTCAAGGCATCATGTACCGGAACCTCTCCTCTGGGCACTAAGTTTGAGTGTCAAGAAAAGAACATGCAACCTGAAACAGTCCGACAGAAGTTCTTTCCATGTGGCCTTGGAACAGCATCTTCATCTTTCTGAGCCTCAGCATTCCCATCTGTGATATGGGCACAATCACGCTCACCTCCCTTTGGGGCCAGTTGGAAGGGTGAAGGGGCATTGTGGATGTGGCAACACTAGGTAGGGCCTGGCACATGTCACATGGCACACAGAAGTCTGTCTCCTCTTACACCCACTTGGTTGTGCGTCCTCCTTGACCCCACTGTGCCCAGAACAGAGCTGGGGATCTGGACACTTTGAGCTGAGCTGGAATGGGCTGGAACCGGGTGGGTATCCCACTCCTGGGATCACTATCCATCCTGTCTACATCCCAAGTTAAAGATGCCCAGAAGGAAGCTTCCTTTCTGAGTGCCTGGAGGTGCCAGGGCACACAGCTGGTTAGGGGAAGCTGCAGAGAAGTCCTCCCTTGGACAGGGGAGCCCCTTATGACATCCCTGGGCAGAGGAGGAAAGGCTGTGGGCAGTCAGCTGAGCCAGCCTTTGCAGTTGGCACCATCTAGTGGTAGAAAACCTCCCAGACTCAGGCCAGGGGAGAAGGTGCTGGACAAGATCTGTGCAGGGGAAAAACCTCTGGACTTCAGGGCCTGAGGACTGCTGGGTGGTGTGTGAGCCTCTGAGCACCAGCTGCCTTGTCCAGCATTGGCACATACCTGGGGTATGTCCAGCATGGACACATACTTAGGGTATGTGTCTGCAGGCCACTAGTGAGTCCAGACTCCTGATAATCGACCAAGCCTCGCCTCTCTGTGTGAGCACGAGGGAAAGCAGATGACTGGCACAAGGGCGGTTTCCGCCCTCCAGCACTGACAGTTCAACTGGGGATGTGCACACTGACTGAGTCATTCTAGGGACAGAGAATTCTTAAATCCTTACTATGCACAGGCTTTGTGCCAGGCTGGAAGGAGACGAAGGTGCATAAGACAGAGCCCCTGACTGGCTCTCCACCTAGCGAGGCCAATAGACACATAAATAATGATCACAATTCAGTGCAATCAATGCTATAACGATGATGTCCACTCATTTATTCATTCTCCCTTTCGTTTATTTATTCTCCCTTTCATTTATTTATTCAACACATCTGTAGTCAGCTTTTGTTTTGTGTCAGGTGCAGCACTAGGTGCTGGGGATGCAGTGTGAGAACCAAGCAGACCTGCCTGTGGGATGACAGGGGAGTGGCTGGGCTGTGTGTGTGCTGGGGCTAAAGAGGGCTTCCCAAGACAGGAGGCGCTGGGAGTGGGTTTTGAAGAGCGGGTGGGAATAGATCGGTGAGGAAGGAGGAGAGGGCACCCAATGCACAAGGACCCTCAGGTGCACAGGCACTGAGCTGGCAATGTGTGCCAGGGCCTGGAGCCTGGAGAGCCTAGTGTAGGGTGCAGGGTGCAGGCAGGAGGAGGTGAAGGCTAGGAAGGATGAGGATGGGTTCAAGGCACAGCATACATCAAGGAAGACCTTGAATGCCTTGCTTTGGGCTGAGGTCTAGAAGAATGGTTTGTTGAAGGATTTTAGCAGGAGGATGGCAGGGTTAGACTTGTGTTTTTGAAACACCACACTGCATCCAGTCCAGCCTTTGTCACTGTTCATGCCACTCTGGGAGTTCACTTTCTGAGTCTGTCTTCTCCTCTGTAAAATGGCATTGCTACCATTGCTTAGCTCCCAAATGACTGGAAGTGAGCATCAAATGAGGTCACAGCTGGAATTCCTCCTGCTAGTCCATCTATCGCAAAACGTCACTCGGATGACCACTGGGCGACAGTCTTGCCTGAGCCCTCAGTGACTGGCTGATCTCATTTGTCTTCTGCACAGTGACTGGTATTATTACTCTCATTTAACAGATCAGTAAAGTGGCTTGCCCAGGCCCAACATCTAGTAAGCGACAGAACTTGGATTTGAATCTAGACCTGTTTCAGCTCACGTTTTTCCCACTACTGTACATCAGGGAGAATTTTCTGATGAAAAAAAAAAAAAAAGCTGAAAGGTAGTGAGTGTACCATCAGTGGAGGTAATCAAGAAGCAGCTAGACAATTATTTGGGCTGGCAGTTGTAGAGGGACATCAAACCTCACAAAGCCTGACACATAGTAGGTGTCAATAAGCATCTGTTGATAGGATGAATAAACGAGTGCATGTTCATTTCCCCAACAAATCTGTCATCCCTAGAAAGTAGAAACCACGTGCCGCCCATCTGTTCCCCTGCACGCACAAACTCACAGGCCCTTACAATCAACATACCTAAGATTTGAGTGAGGGCTCATACTACATGGAGAACTTTGTATGCACTATCTCATAGAATCCCCTAGCAAATCACGAGGCAGGCCTGCTAATGTTCCCCTGAGTGGTGAGGACACGGAGGCACACAGAGGTCAAATGACTTGTATGAGGCCACACAGGTCAGGTAGTCAGGGACAGAACCGAGGTCTGCCTTGTCCAGAGCTTTTGAGCCACTAACTCTTCTGCCTCTGATCGCTGCACAGGGAACACTGTGCACATATGAACTTTGGGGACATGCGACCATCAGACCTTGAGCAAAACAAATATTTCATGGGGGCTGGGAGCTCAAGGAGAGGCTTCGGGATCCTGAGACATAGCTGGGTCCCTGTGTGGGGGTACCTGTCCCTTCAGCGTTCTTGTTGTTGCCAAAGCTGAGCTGATAACAGCCCACTGCCCGGCTTCTCCCTTGAAGTCCGTCCTAAGCTGCCATTCGGGTGGTCTAGTGCGTGAACACTCAGCTTCCAGAGACAACAAATGCTGCTCATTGCTGAAGAGTGCAGGCTGGGAGGAGACTCATGGCCAGAACTTCTGGAGGGTCAGTGAGTCGTAACGCTGCGAGTCATCTTAGAACTCCTTTGCCCATCTGCCCCTGTGTGAGCAGGGAAAGGCAGAAGGACTCCAGTCTGAAGTGCTTGACTCTAAGCCTGTGCTTACAGTCTCCACGTCTCCCTGAGAAATCATTACGAAAGTCACAGTTTCACTTCCACCTTCCTGCTCCACTCCAAAGCTGCTCTGGGGCCCTGATCAACTGGAGGTGCATGGTGCCACGGCGGCTTTCACTGGGACTCCTCCTGGGCAGGTGGCATTTATAGTGAATGACATCAGCTTCTAATGAAAAAGCTTGTCCGAGAACCCCTGGCAGTAGCTTGGGGTGTAGGGGTGGCGAGGTGACATCTTAGAACCTCCCAGTTTGTTTTGGGACCTTAATTCCAGAGTGATCCCTGGGACCTTGTACCCATCCAATGGTGGCCTCCCTCGGCCCCAGGCAGGCTGAGGCAGGCATCCCCTGAGCATCCCTGGAAGGCTTCTCACTGGGGCTTCAGCTGCCTGGAAGGCCAGTGTAGGGTCTCTCTCTCTCTCTCTCTCTCTCTCTCTCTCTCTCTCTCTCTCCCCCCCCCCCCCCCCCCACACACACAGACACACACACACACACCATACACACACGCGCGCGCACCATTAGCTCCTTCAACATCTAGGATGGCATGGCATGTCTACCTGTCCTTAAGTTTGGTTCGCAGCTCTTTTCACCGAATGACTCTCTTTTTCCACCCCCAAAAAAAGGAGTGGGGGAAGTGTCTCAGCCAGAGAAGGGAGATGAGAGTTTCCCACATCACCTCTGTCTGTGCATCCTATGTGGGCTCTTAACTCCCCATTCCTTGCACATCCACTTGCGGAGTCATCCAAGGGCCCAGGTACCACCAGCCCCACACTTTCCTCAGTGCACCTCCTCAGTGTACCCAGGCCTATCATGATGGGGAGTCACTGGGGGGACGTCAGGGACATGTATGTGCGCTGACATTGAATGCTTGGTCTGGGGCCTTTCTGGGGGTGTCTCTGTTGGTCCAGAACACCCACACATCCTAAAGAAAACGTGTAGCGCCTCTGGGTCAGAGCTGTCACTCCATAAGTAACCCAGCTGTATCATCCCAGCCTCTAGTACCCTGATTTGGCTGCTGGCGGGACTCCCATGCCACAGCTGTGGTGCCCTGCAATGAAGAAGCCCTGGAGCTCGGGCCCCTAAGCCACACCTGGCCCTTATCTTTAGTGGACAACGAGAGTATGGTCTTTGTCAAAATAAAAACGGTAAACCCATTTCTGTGTAAGCAATAGGTATTTGTGCAAAACAAATACCTATTTGCTTGACTTGCCTGGGTTTGGGAGAGAGAGGTAATTAGGAGAAAATGAACGTTTAGAGTAATCTCTTCGCGGCTAAACAATAGAAAAAAAAGACCAGCACATTTTCCCAGAGGTTTCTGTTGGATCTCACAAACAGTACTTTCCTTCTGGGGGCTGGGGCTCATCCTCGAACCCCAGGATGCTTGCTTGGGCCCCTGGGACCCTCTGAGGTTTCTACCAGGGTCTCATTTTCCTTGGGGGTTGGAACCTATTCTTGTTTTCCCCAGCCATAGGCAGGAGCCTGTCCCATAACTTGTCCTGTAGAGTCCCCAGAGAGTCCTGGCTGCTATCTTCTTATCCACCATGAACCACCTGAACTGGGGTGACTGGGACCATTCTGCAGATAGAGAAAATGATCTTTGCAAACACACCGTCATATGGAGCCTGCATCATTCTGTCCAACAACAGAAGCCAAGAAGGCAAAAAGGAGAAAAGATCATAAGTCAAGGAGAATGTTGTCTAGGAAAGGCCAGAGGAGGGGGAAAAACAAAACAAAACAAAGCAAAACACAAACAAAACAAAACAAAAAACAGCCTTGGTATTTCCAAATTGCAGATGTTCACATAAAAGTCTCTTTTATGATGTACTTCTGGAAACAGACTCTGCAGATGCCACTGTGTTTATGGGGAAGACACAGGTGGTGGCCACTCCGCGATGCTTTTGCAGGCAAGATGCCCAGGGCTTGCTCAGGCACAGCCTGGTCCTGCTCAGTTCTGCCTGCTGCAGCCTCTGAGCCCACCCAGCCCCACCTACCCCACTGAGACTCCTCCTGCCATGCCTCTCCCTCCTCAGCAACCCCTCCTAACTACTTAGGTACTATGATGCTGATTTCCAAACTTCACTGCAAAGTACAACCACCCTGGGACTTTAACGGACACTCTACTCAGAGATCCCAACCTAAGGAGCCTGGGAGGAGCCTGGGCATTGGGATTGTTTCCAGATGGTTCTGAATGCCCCAAAGTTTCAGAATCACTGGCTTGTGAAACTTGTTAAAATACAGATTCCTGGGCCAGGCATGTGGTTCACACCTGTAATCCTAGTACTTTGGGAGGCTGAGGAGGGTGGATCACTTGAGGTCAAGGAGTTTGAGAGCAGCCTGGTCAACATGGCAAAACCCTGTCTGTACTAAAAATACAAACATTAGCTGGATGTAGTGGCACATGCCTATAGTTCCAGCTGCTCAGGAGGCTGAGGCAGGAGAATTGCTTGAACCCGGGAGGCAGAGGCTGTAGTGAGCAGAGATTGCACCACTGCACGCTAGCCTGGGTGACAGAGTGAAAAAAACTCGATTCCTAGATCCCTCTTCGAATATTCGCCTTAAGTTTCTCTAGACTGAAGGCTGGAATCCGTAGTTTGACCAGCAACCCTTGGGGATTTTTACAGAAATAGGAACCACTGCCTTAGAACACTGGGCAGGGATAAGGGAAAAGTGTGGGGATTTTAGACCATCTTGCTTTTTTAACATCTGACTTTTGTACAACCCACACCTATGTGCATTACCCACCCACACCACTAAGCCGCTTTCACACCACAGTTCACGCAGACCTGCAGAACGTACCGCATTCTGTGATTCATCAGGGCGACACAATTGCTGTGCAAGCAGATCTAGTGTAGTTAAATGAAAATGGTGTATTTTATCCTTGATATTTTGTTAAAATGACTGAAAAATGGGAGAAAACCAGAAGGAGTATCTCCCAATGATAAGACCCTTAAGTCCTTAACTCCGCTGGACAAACAGGGTTATCAGTAGGCAGGTGAACAGTGACGAAGAGATCCCTTCAATCATACTTACTGGACAAACTTAAGCTGATTAAAATTGGGAAGGAAAAAAAATAAAGCCCCTGTAGGAAATGTTTCATATGTATTTTTGAGATAACATTTCAAGGTGAGTGGTAACTTATTATGATGTATTTCAGCTCTTTGAAAGTTGACTGGGGAAGAGGCAAGTTTATAGTTTGACCTTTGCATATCAGTTTTACTTCATTTTTACAAAAATGCTTAGCAATAGGCATAGGAACAGAAAGCGGGAGGCTAGCAGTGGTGCGATGGACTGCCCAGGATACCTGAAACGTCCCGTTTGATGAAGGAGACAGATCCCATTCTCTTCTAAGAGTGTGTGCAGTTTACTGGTGAACAGGGCATGGGATGTGCAGAAAGGGCATGTCATCGGCAGTGAGGGGGCCCCATTTGACAGTCCCCCAACCTCCTGCCACTCCCAGCTTTGGAACCTGGAGCCGTGCTCATCTGCTCTGAGTTTGTTTCGTCATTTGTAAAATGACAGTGATGTCAACATCCTTCAGCAGCCCTAGGGAGCAGTTATTAATGTTATCCCTAGTTCACAGATGAGGAAAGTGAAGCTCCAAGAGCTTATGAATCTTGCTCAAGATCTCGCAGCTGGAAAGTGGTCTATTGCCCCAGAGTGTCCCTCCAGAGCCCTAACTTGTAACCACCTTGCTGCACGGCTCCCTCATTCATTTATTCATGCCTCCACCCGCCCATCACACACGTGTACCAAGCGTCTACGATGTGCCTGCTGTTCAGATGAACAAGGCAGGGTCCTCACTCCCTGGGAGGATAGCAGTGGAGTTGAGCCCAGGTTGCCAAGGCCCCCAGAAGAAGAGTGAGGAGCTCTTGTGGGGCTTCTCAGGGACGGGTTGCCCTTTCCCGCCTCCTGGGTGTCCGGCACTGAGCCTGGCACACCCTGGGCAAGTGCTCCGTGAGCAGTGTGGACGGTCGGAAGGCCGCACCTAGCTGCTCCACTAGGGGGCAGGGTTGAGGCAGGAATGGCCGGAGCCATCCCCAGCTGGCCCCGGGGGGCTTTCAGGACAGCGTTGTCCTGCTGGAAGCAGTTTCTGTTCACTGCTTTGCTGAAGAGAGAAGCCCTTGGGGCTGTGAGAGAATGCAGGCCTGGCCGGTGCCCATGTCTTCCCCACGCTTATTTCAAAGCGCATCGGGTGCCTCTGAGTCAGCCACAGGTAACAAACACCTCTTTTCCCAACACCTTTGGCTCATGCACCCCTAGGCACCTGTACCCCGGGCCCTGGTGGGGGCTCCCCTTCAAGTGGGACCTGGGACAGTGGTCCTGGGTCGATCACCTTCTTTGAAAGCTCTTCGCTCCAAACCCGTGAAAGGTGCCTGAGCCAGGTACATTGCCCTCCTTCCCCCACCGCACTGCCCGGAATCTTCCAAGGGTGGTTTCCAGAAAGTTGTTGGCCAGGCTGCATGTTATGGGATGTAGAAGGTTTTTGAGATTTTCTACTACTTGGTTTTATAAACATGCAGGCAGGGGAAGTCAACTTTACATGAAGAGGGTACAAGGGGCAAGAAGCCAGTTTTTTTTCCAAATAACGAGCCCTCGTTCATGTGTTCACTCATGCATTCACTCATTAGTCAATCTATATATAAAGCATCTGCTAAGTCCCACATGCAGTGCCCAGTGTCAAGGACAAAGCCTCCGAGAACATCCAGCCTCCAAGGAGACAGGAACGTAAAACAGGCAACCGCATTATAAAGGTCAAAAACTACAGTCTGAGGGTATAAAGGTCAAAAACTACAGCCTGAGGGCCATAGATGGTTCATGACATTTTTGTAAGAGCCTGCCCACTATATGATAACCCTGTTTGTCCAGGGAGGTGAAGAAATTAAGGGTCTTTTCATCGGGAACTACTCTGTTTGGTTTTCTCCCATTTTCAGTCGTTTTAACAAAACATCAAGGGTAAAATACATCATTTTCATTTAACTGCATGAGACCTGCTTACTGAGCAGGGGAAAGAATGTTGAATGTTCTCACAGTTTTAAAGAGTAGTGAGAAAACCACAACAAAAAATACTGAATACTATACACAAATTTAAACCGTGTTCTTTGCTAGAGACATATTTAAATATTCACACAAGCTAAGAGAATAATATAACGAACCTACACATGCATCGGCAGCTTTGATAATTACCAACACTTAGTTGATCTTGTTTCTTCTATTGTCCCCACACATGTACGGTTTTTGTTTTGTTTTGTTTTTGAGACTGACTCTCACTCTGTCTTCTAGGCTGGAGTGCAGTGGCATGATCTCGTCTCACTGCAACCTCTGCCTCCAGAGTTCAAGTTACTCTTGTTCTTCAGCCTCCGGAGTAGCTGGGAGTACAGGTGTACACCCGGTTAATTTTTGTATTTTTTAGTAGAGATGGGGTTTCACCATGTTAGCCAAGCTGGTCTCGAGCTCCCGACCTCAAGTGATCCACCCACCTCAGCCTCCCAAAGTGCTGGGATTACAGGCATGAGCCACCACGGCTGACTGTATGTTTTTTTATTCTTGAAAATCTAGCGAATCCTAGACATCCTGAGATTTTTACTTGAAATTCTCCAGTGTGTCTCTAAATTGTGAGGAATTTTTAGGAAAAATGTAACCCCATGCAATTGTCACACCAATAAATTTGTTACAATTTTGTAACTTTCTCTAGTTAATACCCAGTCCACATTCAAATTGCACTGTCCCAAATAATTTTTTTAACAGATGGTTTCTTTGCATCAAGATCATCTGCATTTTAAGTAAGTAATTTAGTCCTCATGATCATCCTAAGAAGCAGGCTGCTTTTATTATCAGTTTCCTCATTTTTTAGATGAGTAAACTGAGTCACAAAAAGGTAAAGGTCAGATACATTTTCCAAAGCCACTAGCAAATGGCAACGTTGAGATTTGAACCTTAGCCCTGGGACTCAAAGCCTCCGTTTCTTAAGGCTTCACACCTAAGGGCCACCCTATAAAGTAACTCAGCATAGTCTAGGTAAGGACTATGAGGGTGAGATGAAGAGGGGAAAGGGCCTGGGGGTGGGAGTAGGAGCAGAGAGTGCTTCCTGGAGGAGCAGGCATTTGCACCGAATCCTAAAGGATGAGTGGAAATTGACGAGAGGGCGGGCAGAGAGGGCATTGAAGCTGGGGACGTACATGAGCAGGGGTGTGCAGGTAGAAGCAACATGGCATGACACGGGATGACCAGTGGGCCATATTGCTAGGGCTTAGTGTTCAAGGATATGGAGAAGGCAGTCGGGGCCCAGGACAGAGGATGCTTGCTCCCTCCTCTGGGGAAGACAGTGGTCTTTCCTGAAGTCCGTTTCCTGATCATCAAAACAACCCCATGAGGTCAGCACTGATGGCCCCAATTTGACAGATGAGGAAACTGAGACCCAAAAAGGTTGCGACACAACAAGAAAATGACACAGTCAGCTGTTTTGACTCCAGGTCCCATCCTCCTCCAGCGACCTCTAAGGCACTCTGTTCTTGCCCACTGTTCAGTTCATTCGAATAACCAAACATAACTGAGGGCCTTTCATGTCCCAGGCCTGGGCTTGGCGGTGGCTATGGGTTGACCACAGAGGGGCCCAGTCATGGAGCCACAGTGAACACAGACATGGGTGGAAGAATGAAGCTCTTTGCTATCATTGAGCTCAGGCTTGTTCCACCTACAAGGGTGGAGTGGGGTAGTGGGGAATCATATTCCAGTCTCCTGAGCTCCTTCCCTGGAGGGGAGAAGCCCTGGGCTCCATTCCTCATGCCGAAGCTGGTGGCCTTGGACAAGTCACTTTCTCTGTAACAAGAGCAGGCTGGGATGAAGGGATCGCTGTGGGCCTTCCACATCTGACAATGATTCGCAGATCAGGGAAAAAAAGAGGGGATAAAGTCTATCTGTCCTCCCTCCACCGCCCAGAGTGTGACTCCATCTCCCTTCCCTCCTCCTGCATTGGATCTCTGGCTCAGATGGGGACAAACAGAACTGGCCTAAGGGACTGACACACAAGTACACCCCTGGGAGCTGGTCTGGGCAGCCTGCTTGGGGCACATGGTGGTGTTCTGAACCTTGGATGCCGTGGAAGTGCGTAAAACTCTCTGTGCCTCAGTTTTCTCCTCTTTAAAATGAGGCTAATAGGAGCTCCTGCCACACAGGGCTCTCGCGAGCATCAGATGAGACCTGTGGGAAGGGGCTCGCCATGGGCCTTGGCTCACATTAAGGGCTGGCTCTTTGATCATCTAAGAGCCAAAGTTTGCAAGTATCAGGAGTTGGCCACTGGAGCACAGGGCCAGAAACAGTTGTCAAGGAAGTCAGCTGGCATGCGTGCCTGTGTGTGCGTGTGTGTGTGTGTGTATATAGGGGACAGATTTAAATACAAAGAGCATGGCTGGGAAGACAGGTGGCTGCAGTCTCACTCCATGCAGCGCCTACCAGCTCTGTTGTCCATGAGCTCCCAGAAGGACCACGAGGCAACACTGTCTAATCTCAAAGCACCTTGACATTTTCTGTCTAATTATGGCTCCTCCAAGCCCCTTCTCGACACATGCTCCACACCCAACCTCTTTCTTAGTCCTAAGGTCTCTGTGACATGGGCATTTACATCCATTTTACAGATGAGACACCGAGGCCCAGGAAATGTCAGGGCTTGGGGCTGGGATGTGGTGGAGCTGGCTCTTGACCCAGGCTGTGTGCTGCCCGCCTCCTCTTCACCACTGCACTACCCTGCCTGGAGCACAAGCATGGGCAGAGGGGCGTTCTTCTTGTTTCCCTTTTCAGATAAAGACACTGAGGCTCAGAGATGCTGCAGAGACCCCGGTCTCCTGACTCCTCATTCTGTGCTCCAGAACTAAGCCCTTAAGCTGCTGCTTGCCATTCAGTCCTTGTAGCAGTTGGATCCAGGCCCTCTTGCCAGATTCCCTCCTGTTCCTCCCCAGCATGAAGCTTCCACTTAAAAAAAATCAAGGGTGTTCCTCCCTGCCTCCCCCATCTCCTATACACATATTCTCTCCAGCCCACACCAGGTCTGGTTCTCGCTTTAATTCATTCTGTCAGGAAGTACACCGTGAAAACTTGCAATGTGCAGGCATAGACAGTGACAGAGCAATGGAGCAGGCAGGGTGTATGGGCAAGCCTGGCAGAGGGCACAGCATGTGCAAAGGCCCCGAGGTCTGAGAGCACAGGTGGTCAGGGAACGACAAAGGGCTTGGCTTTGCAGGAGGGTGGGGGGAGGAGGGAGGGTGGCTCAAACACAGGGCAAGGCCAGCAGAGAGTCCCAGCTGGGCGACGTGTTTCCTTCCGCATGGGCAAGAATAGGAACCCATGGGGGTCCACAGGAGGACGTCTGCAGCTCCATTTGGGGGAGGCTGCCATTTCAGATGGCTTCAATTTCATGAATCAGAGAAGGATGGCGAAGGCATTTCAGAGCGAAGGAATAGCTTGGCCGTGTGCACAGAGGTGGAACTCAGGAGTGTTTGACAGCGAGGCTCATGAAGTAGAAAAGAAGGTGAATGGGAGAAGAACCAAAGGAAGAGGCTGGGAAAACAGACTTGTGCAGGAAGAGCAGGCAGAGAAACTAATTGGGAAACCACCGAGATGGTGGGACCCCTCGGACGTCAAGGTGCTGATGTGATTTTCAGTTTTATGAGGATGCTGTGGGCCAGGAACACAGCTATGCTTTGAGGGTTGACAAAAGAGACGTGGGCTGAAAGGAGGATATTTCTGGACACTGTAAGAGGGACAAAGCACATCTAAACAGACACGTAGAGCAAGGGACACATTTTGGGTGCCGACAACCCCTTTCTAGAGAAGCAGCAGCGTGAGCTCCCTGCTGCTTGTTCAATGATGGACCTGCCCGATGGATGAATGAGTGGACTCTCGGAATATACGGTGGCTCCAGCTGGAAGCCAGCTTGGGGATCAAGTCCAATCTCCTCACTTTCAAGATGAGAAAATGAGCACAGAGAAGGCAAGTAGCTTGCCTAAAGCCACACAGCAGGGACTATTTCCCCCTGGTCTTCTAGCTCTCTAGGCGAGGAGTCTACTGTTCTGCTCTGAGGGCAGGGCTATGAGTCCCTGCTCTGTCAGGATGTTCCCCTACTCTTAGAATTATCCCCCTCCATCCCCTCCCAGCTATAGGCAGGCTCATAGCACACATGCCTTTCTCCACTCCCAGACTCAAAGCAGGATTCCTAGAGGTGCAGGGTGGACCCCTCCCTTCCTTTCCTTTGGGCCTGGGCTCTCGTTTTCTCTCACCCCACCCCCCACCCCTAATCAAGACTTAGCAGATCCACACTCAAATCTCCAAGCCTGAACTTGCCTCCAGATTGGAGTCCGTGGGGTGGGCGGGCTCAGATTTTATCGCATCCCCTGGAATGCCCATCATTCACATTTGCGAGGCAGTCTCTTCTCCCTTGACTCTGTCTCTTCCTTCTTTCATAGAGAGCAGGAGGAGGAGGAGGAGGGGAGCTGACTGGTTAATGGAATGTCAGAGCTGGGGGAGAGACTAGAGTCTATCCCAGTCACTGCTCTTTGAAATCAAGTGTACACAAGAATCATCAGGGTGCTGGTTAGTGTGCAGATGTGTGAGGGTGAGGTCTTTCTAGGAATTCTGGTTCAGGGTTCCAGAACATGTTTTTCACCATCTCCCGTGTTCTCTGAGCTTCCCCCTCTGAATCCTAAACATACTCCTCTCTGCTAATATAAACATCTGTTCCACACTGGAATCATCCTCTAGTTTAAACACAGAGAGGCCACTCACCACCACACCTCCGGAAACTGGAAGTGGCTGGGCATATACGTGAGACCGTTGGGGTCCATGAAAAAGAAAACAGGCTCAGAAACTCACAGTTGGCATGGAGGGACCATGTCACCCTGACTCAAGTTAGTAAGACACGCCTCACCTACAGGCACCATCATCATCATCATCTCCATCATCATCATCATCATTTCTTTCTCCTACACGAGAACCCAAAAGTGTTCATTGACCCTCTAAATGTGCCAGGTAAGCTGGCCAGGCTATGGAATCTGTGGCATCTTTAGAACACATGCCCGGCATTGAGCTAGGACAGCCCGCCCATCAGCCTGCCCCTCCTCCCAGCCACCTGGCCTGAGGTCTTTATAGGCCCCTGCCCACTGAATTGGGCCTTGCCTGCAGCTGGTGCATCCACCCCAGTTGGAATCCCCCGTCCTGCTCTTGGAACAATGGAATCCTCCCCTTGGGTGTTTTGGGGTCTTCTGTGCTTTGTTTCTGCTTCATTCAACACCCCTGAGAAGCCAATAGTACTAATATTAATATATTCCTTTATACAGACATGATCCTGGCTCAGAAAAGCTGGGCTACTTGCCTGAGGGTGCACAGCCCGTTAGTGGAGACGCTGGGATTAGAACCCTCGGCATTTCTCCCTCCCCACCTGTTATCATAGCCTTAGGCACACTTGTGTCTTTCTAGGCCAACACTGTCTAGTAAAATACAATGAGAGCCATAGACGAAATTTTACATTTTCTAGTAGCAGTATTAAAAAGTAATAAGAAACAGATGAAATTTAGTGGAATAATAGATTTTGTTTAACCCAGTATATTCAAAACATTATCATTTCAATATGGAGTTAATATAAAAATTATTAATGGGAATATTGTGCTCCTGCATTCATACCATGTCTCTGGAATCAATGGTGTATCTCATGCTTCCGGAACATCTCAGCTGGGACCAGCCTCATTTCAAGTGCTGAGTGGCCTCCTGCCGCACGTGGCTACTGACTGGCCCATGCTGGTCTAGATTACAGCAACACCCCTGCCTCACAGGTGTGTGCAAGTGGGCACATGCTCGGTGTGAACCCTTGCCATCATCCATATCACAGGGTTGCAGGGCCCACCACAGTGTCCTTGAATGGGGGGACAGCTGTGCTGAAGCCCTGCTTTGAAACCCCCACAGTGACCCTGCCTGGCTCGCTTTGTTTCCTGGCTGTGGTTGGCACCCTTCTCAGCCCCTCCCAGGAACCCACCTGCTTTGCCATCCTTGCTCCTATATCAGAGCCCACCTCCCTTGGAGTTTGCCTCCCTGCTGCCCAGAGGATGGCTGAGGTTCCTGGGAAGATCCCTGGGTTGCTGTTTATACAAAGCCAAGGGCAGCCTCCTGGCATGTAGGTGCTTTGCTGGCACAGGGTAGGAGCCTTTTCTAAAACCTTGGGGTGGCATTGGCGGTGGGGCTTGCTGTGGAGCCAGGAGTGCTGCCCAGCCCACAAGGTAGCATTTTGTCTCTCAAGGAGCTGGTTGGGCGGAGGCCTGTTCCCGTGCCCACTCCTTCTCCAAATGCCATGCTGAGGGGGAAATGCCTTTCAGTGCCGTGCTCTTGCCAGCATCCAAGATAAAATGTGGGCTGGAGGGGCCCTGAGCTGGCAGCAGGGGGTTCAGGGAGCCCAAGGAAGCTCTGGGTGGGGAGTTGGGGGTGTGGGGCCTGGATGGGTTTGAAATCTTCACTCAGATTCCAACTCTAAACAGGAGGTGTGAAAAGCCATATTGTTCACATTCTCTGTTTTCTAAAGGGGATATTTTGCCATATATTTGACCTACATTATTCTGCAGTTGCTGCTGGAAGCAGAGAATGAGTTTGTGTCTCACACCCAAACACAAGGTTCTCACACACACACCACACCACACACGCACACCACACACACACAAGCACACCACATACACACTCAATACACACACACCACAAACGTGCACACACCACACACAAGCACCACACACACCACACACACACAAGCACACCACGTACACAATACACACCACACACATACACACACACACACCACACCACAATACCACACAGACCAATACATAACGACTCAACACAATAATAATTCACAATAACATACACAGACATCACACACACACCGCACACACAAGCACCACACAGAGAAACACACCATATACACACTCAATACACACACACCACACACATACACACACACCACACACACACAAACACACCACATATACACTCAACACACACACCACACACCCACACACACCACAATACATACCAATAATAATAACACCACACAATAATACACCACACATCACAAATGTTCCACCATATACCAATACACCACACATCCCCTGACAATCTACAGGCACACACCCCACAAACACACCACACACACAACACACACACAGCACACCGCCCCCCACACACACCACATGCCCTTCACACACACCACACACACCACACACACCCCCACACACACCACACACACCCCCACACACACCACACACACCCTTCACACACACCACACACACACCACACACACCACAGCCCCCACCACATGCACACACACACACACCCCATGCACATACCACACACACACCACACACACCACACAAACCCACACACACCACACACACACCACACACCACACACAACAAACACCACACACACACACCACACATCCCCCCCACACACCTCAGGCACATACCCCACACACACCACACACACACCCACACCGCCCCACACACACCACACACACACCACACACCCCACACAGACCACACACACCCTTCACACACACACACCACACACACAGCACACACACCCCATACACACCACACACACCCTTCACACATACCACGCACACCACACCCACACACCACACCCCCACCACACATGCACACACACACCCCACGCACATACCCCCCACACACACACCACACACACACCACACAAACCCACACACACACCCCACACGCACTCCCCACACCATCCCCACCACACAGGCACACACACATACACACCATACACGCACCCCCACACCACACCCCCACACACCCCACATACACACCATATGCATACCCCCGCACACCCTCCCTCTCACACACACAGGGCAGCTGTGCACATCCCACATGTGTTGATACGGGAGGGAGGATGTGGGTCTCACCTGTAGACCTATACATAGACCACTACAGCTTCCATTGCCTCGGAATTTATCACGCAGCATTCATTTGCTGAATTACACGCTTCTGAGAGGGTTTTCCTCAGTCACATTTTCACGTTCAGCAGCAGGGATCTTGGTGTGATGAGACCGTTAGTGCGATCAACAAATGAGGAAAGTAAGGTCTGAGGCGGCAACAGGACTTACTGAGGCCGACACGGCCAGTGGCAGAGCCTAATTCCAGCTGCTCTACTCTGGCTGACGTTGCCCCTGTCACCTGCCCCGCTAGCCAGTAAGCTCTGTGGGGGCAGGGACAACATGCTCCTGGTTTCTGCACAAGTGCTTGGACCAGGGAGGCAGGAGGCTCCATTACCAAGAGCTAGACCAAGGTTCAAATGTCAGCTCCCCTGATTACCGGCTGTGTGACCTTTGACAAATTAACCTCTCCGAGCCTCAGTTTTCGCATCTGTGAAGGGGGATAATTGCACTTGTAAATGATATTGTTATGGGAATTGTAGAATGTGCCTAATAAATGTTGGATGAACTGGGGTAGGTCTTATACATGTGTTGGCCCAGTACTTGCTAATGCACATTAAACAGAGTCTCTTTCTCTTAGCACATGGTAGACACAATAAATGTAGAAGAAAGAATAAAGAGCTGAAAACATAAGTCATATCTGCCATACACCTTTAGCACAGATTAAATTCCCAAATACACTCGGCTGTTCCTGAGATCACTTGGGTGCCATCCTCCTCCGCTGATCTCCTCCTGGACTGCCATCTTCCTCCTTCCACTGCAGAACCTTTCCAGAACGCTTTCATATCTCCCAGAGAGGTTCCCCTCGTAACTCTACTTCCTCAAAGTTTTCTTGGCAATTCTCATATACATTTTCTTCTATATGAACATTTACAACCATTTTTTCCATTAAGATCTGACTGGGACCCTGGTTGGACGTGTGCTCCCCTTGCATATTCATTCGGGAGGGTGGTCATGTATGGAATTTGGCTGTGAAACAAGGCTGGTGTCCGAGTGGAGTCCAGCTTGTTTCTATCCGTCTCACAGCCCACAGCAGGCAGGGCTTTCGGGATGCCCCGAGAACTCCAGTGCCGTGCACACCTTTGTCCCAGAAGCATCTAAATCATGAAACAAGCATGGGTCGGGTGGTCTGGGTTCCCCAGGCAGGGGCTGCCTAGAAAAGAGGTACCCTGTGCTGGTCCCAGGAGCCTTCCCTCCATCCTGCTGCCTGGGTCCCTCCACATGCTCTGCTCCTTTGCTGGTCTCCTCTGGCTGAGTCCTTGGCTCTGTCCTTTACTCCTCCTCAGCACTGGCTGTTCTGGGAGCTGACTGGGGCTCCAGTATACTTGGACTCATGCTTAAACCTCTCGCCTCCTCTGCCCACTCAGACTTGGGCTTCTCTCAAACTCTTACCTTTTCTCCATCCACTCCCTGCCCTCCCAGACAGGGCAACCTGCAAAGCTGTACCCACATAAAGGCGCAGCCGTACCCAGAGCCGAAATAAAGACCGACTTAGCTCCTCTGGGCACCCCTGTAGGACATGGGCAGCCTCCCCTAAGTAGGAATGGTTAGAATTTGGCATCAAAAGATCTAAGTTTGGGTCCTGGCCACTTCTTAATGAGGAGATCCTGGGCAAGTCCTTTACTTGCTCTCACTCCATTTCTTTCATTTGTGAAATGGAGCTGATAACTTTCTGGTGAGGTGGTTCTGAACCAACTACAGGCCGGCACCATGCCGGGCGTGAGGATTTAACCACAGATGAGACAGACTCACCCCCAGCCGTCATTACACACACGAAGGCATTGCGAGGAATTCCCATTTCCCAGCTCTCAGTTTGCTATCGGCTCTCGGCCTCAGTTCTGGCTGAAGCAGACACGGAGTCTGGTTCTGGCAAGTGGCTTAACCCCAACACTCGGTTTCCTCATCTGTGAAGGGAGCTTCTTAATCCCCAAGGGAGCCGTCAGTGTCAGCTGGGGATAAACACCCTCTTGCCATCACCCCTCTGTCTCTAGGCTGTTCTGCCAGGAGCAGGTCCTGCCCTGGACTGTGGAATCTGGGGCTCAGAAGCTGCCAGGTGCCCACCTCCTGCCCTCCTTGCACTGCCTGCCTCTGCCTTTCCCTCACTATGCCTGGCCCTAGCAGGCTGGCTCTACATGGTCACATGTGTGACTCCCCTGGCTTTTGGAGGTGCAGACCTTTGTCCCTTCCGCTTGGTGTACCCTGGGGTGCAGGTAGAAGAGAGAGAGAGAGACCCTGGGGTGCCCCACCACCCCCACCCTGGAACAGCAGGCTTCATAGGCAGGAGCCAAGTATGGACACTCTACAGACTGCAGAGGGCTGTGCAGACTGGAGGTGACAGCAGTTGGGGTTAGGCATCACCCTGGGCACTGCTCGCTCAATAAGGAGCTTTTGTTGAAAACTGGCATTTTTCTTTCCATTTTTTTTTTTTTTTCTTTTTCCATCTCCCATCCTCATAGTATCTCCAATGCTTGGAGTCTTGGAGTTTTCAAACTCAGAGACTCTAGAAGTCTCCTGACAACTCCCTCGCTTTACACCGCTCTGGGAGGGTGAGTGACCCACCCAAGGCCACACAGCCAGGTTAGGCAAAGACGGGTCTGGAGCCCGGGCCCCTGACTCCCAGTTCTGCTGAGGGTCCCGTTCTTTCTGCACTGGTTCAGGTGGGGAGAGAGGGCAGGCTGGACCTGTGTAGTTTGTTTCCCCAAGTGTCGCACCATCCTCCTCACCCTGCCAGCTTCAGCCAACCTGAGCAGTTGACTCCTCACCCGGGGCTCTGCCCTTGCCCTGTGGCCACCTTCCTGCCCCAAACCTTCCCAGCCCTTTTCATCCTTCCCACCAACCCCCATACAGCGGGACCCAGTGGGGAAGGGAGCCGGGTGTCCCTCTGAGCCCCTCCAGGCAGGACTCACCGTGGCCAGGACGCTGCTGGCGGCTGCTGCTGTCACTGCTGCCAGCATCCAGGGCAGGAACCACCTCATGCCTGGACGTCAGTGGCACAGGCATCGACCGAGCAGCCCAGAGGATCCGACCACCTCTCGGGGGAGCTGGGCCCAGACTGTCCGGCCCATCAGGAGCAGCAGATATGCCTCTTCCGCAGCCCTTGGGGGGTTTTATTAAAGCAAGATCTGACGTCAGGGTGAAGGACAAACCCTGCATTTTCCTCTGAAAAAACTTTTCCTGCCTCTCTTTTTTTTTTTTCTTTCTTCCCTCTGTCCCCACCTCCAGCCTGAAGTTGGCCAGCCTCCCCAGCTCTGACAGTTCTTAAAGGGAAAGTTACAAGGCTATGACTTCACACTAGGGCATGAAATTCTCACAGAGGAGTTGGGGTCATCCTGCCTAGGTCTTCCACGACCACAGGGAGCGGGAGCGTGGGAGGGTGCAGGATGGCGGCAGAGACGCTGTTACTCCAGGCAGGCGGGTGTGTGGGCTTTGAGGGGCTCCCAGTGGAAAATCAACTCCCTGTCATTTCTTTAGGCTGCTCCTACTTCTGGTTTTCTTTTTTCTTTTCTTTTCTTTTCTTTTTTTTTTTTTTTTTTGAGACAGTCTTGCTCTGTCGGCCAGGCTGGAGTGCAGTGGTGTGATCTCTGCTCACCGCAACCTCTGTCTCCCGTGCTCAAGCAATTCTCCTGCCTCAGCTTCCTGAGTAGCTGAGATTACAGGCATGTGCCACCACGCTCAGCTAATTTTTGTACTTTTAGTAGAGGCGAGGTTTCACCATATTGGCCAGGTTGGTCTCAAACTCCTTATCTCAGGTAATCCGCCCGCCTTGGCCTCCCAAAGTGCTGGGATTACACGTGTGAGCCACTGATCCCTACCCTGCTTCTGGTTTTCATTTGCCCTCTTGCATTCCCCTCTCTCTAGCTGCAAGTGAAAGAGGACGGCTTTCAGTCCACCCATCTAGAAATGATAGGAATTCACAAATAAAATGAGCTCTGAGGCTCAGGTTACAGCATCACCTTCATGACACATGAAAGCCACGGTAACGCATTTGCTGTTTTCCTTCTCTGCTCATTGGTCAGAGGCCGTTTGGTGCTGGAGCTGTCCCCATGTGTCTCTGGATGCTGGTTATCCCTGGGGGGTTGGGATTCCTGGCCTGCATCCTTGTTGCACTGCTGCCACTGAGTCTCTTCCTTGCGTAAGAAAGGAGATAAAAAATATGTCTTCTGTGGGCTGTCCTAGTCCAGCCCTGTGCTCACCATGGGGACCACTGCCATAGCCTCCTGACTGATACCCCGCCTCCCTGCCCACGCTCTTTCATCCACACTTCTCAGAGCAGTCCATGAACTAGCATCATGTACAGATCACCTTCTGTATACAATTGTCCAAAGCCTGCCCATCACACAGCACAGAATCCCCAGTTCTGGCGTGGCCCCTGGGCCAGCCAACTCCTTGCACGCTTCTTCCTCTCTGCCTCTCGTGCACCATGCCCAACCACAACGGCCTCCTTGCAGCGGCTCTCACACCTTGGCAAGTCCTCAGCATCTCCAGGTCAGTAGGAACGCTCGACACTGCGGTTTAAATGACAGTTACTCCTTTTCTTGTCTTTTCCTGTATCTTATTGACAAAGGATGCTGAAGCATGCGAGGCTGCTTGGAGGTAGCAGCAGGCTTGTGTTCATGAAAGGGGTTTATGATCCCTATAGACATGCCCCAGAAGAAATGGTGCTGATGATTTCTCCATTTATTGACCTAGGGATGGGCCTCTGATCCAATTCTGGCCAGTGAGACATAAGGGAAACCTGCTAGGGTCTTCTAGAAAAGATTCCCTTCCTCGGGAAGAGAATGACCGTCTACTCATTCTTTTCTTTCCTTGTGTGCAAATGTGATGGTTGGAGCTGCAGCAGCCATTTTGGGTATATGAGGCACAAGCCTGAGAATGAAAAGTCAACAAACTGAGGATGGCAGAGCAGAAGCAAAAAGAAAAGGTCTGAGTTGTTGGGACTTCATGTTGTTACTGGAACCACTGTTCAGACTTCTCATTACATGAAATAATTTGGCCAGGTGCGGTGGCTCACACCTGTAATCTCAGCACTTTGGGAGGCCGAGATGGGCGGATCAAGAGGTCAGGAGATCGAGACCATCCTGGCTAACACGGTGAAACTCCGTCTCTACTAAAAATGCAAAAAATTAGCCGGGCGTGGCGGCGGGCGCCTATAGTCCCAGCTACTTGGGAGGCTGAAGCAGGAGAATGGTGTGAACCCAGGAGGCAGAGCTTGCAGTGAGCCAAGATTGCGCCACTGCACTCCAGCCTGGGTGACTGAGTGAAACTCCGTCTCAAAAAAAAAAATAAATAAAAACAATAATAATAATAATTTAATATTTTGTTGCTTAAACTGTAGTTAGTCTGATTTTTCATTTCTTGGAGTAAAGTCGTATACCAATTGATACATGAAGATTACTAAAATAATATATGTAAAATTAAAGGGCAGGGTATGTGGGGGGCACGTAAGGACTGCCCAATAAATGTCAGTCATTTTCTTCTCATTAACTTATTGACGCTCTTAAAAACAAATCCCAGGCCAGGCGCGGTGGCTCACACCTGTAATCCCAGCCCTCTGGGAGGCCGAGGCGGGTGGATCACAAGGTCAGGAGATCGAGACCATCCTGGCTAACATGGTGAAACCCCATCTCTACTAAAAATATAGCAAATTAGCCAGGCATAGTGGTGGACACCTGTAGTCCCAGCTACTTGGGAGGCTGAGGCAGGAGAACAGCATGAACCCCGGAGGCAGAGGTTGCAGTGAGCTGAGATCACGCCACTGCACTGCAGCCTAGGCGACAGAGTGAGATTCTTTCTCAAAAACAAACAAACAAACAAAAAACACAAATCCTAGGAGGCCAGCATTGTTGACAGGTGTCATTAATAAATAACCCAAGGTGTTAGGGGCCAATCTAGGTTCACTTACATTTCGATGAACACTAAGTATGAACAGGCTCTGTGCTGTAAAGCATCTCATGACTGCAAGGCAGACAGTGTTATGAAATAGGTGGAACAAATCTCAGAGATGCTAGATGGTTTCAGAGCACACGTGTGAGTAGTAGATCTGAGGCTGAAACTAAAGTCTCTTAACCTCAGACAAGGCACAGAGTCAGGACCAGACATTTCCAAGCCAGATTGACCTGCCAAAGCCTCTTGATGTTAAGTGTAACAAGAGCCTGCAGAGCTGGAACCCATTGAACTCCACCATCAGTTTTAGGAAATTTGATTGTCTCGAGCAATTGAAGCAGATATCCCAAAACATGATCACAGTGCTGACCATTCCACCTGTGGGTGAAACCGCACATGACCCGGTGGGCCTCACGGGCACCTGCTGTTCTTCAGTGTCAGTGAAACTGAAAAGAAATGGCCCAGTGAGCTGGACAGGATGGTGGATTTGGAGGCGAAATGCCTAGGGTGTCCCCCAGCTCTTCCATTTACTTGGGGCGGGGGGCTTGGACAATCAATAACCTCCCTGTGCCTCAGTTTTGTTTGTTTAAATAAATGATGTTAGTGTCTAACAGATAGGGTCCTCAGGAGGCCGGAAGGGGATAATTGGTGTGTCCCTGCTTTCCTGATTAGAGGAGCCAGAATGGGCTGCAGCCTAGGCTCTATGATTGGGTTGTGGTGTGTTCATCCCTACAAGAGCTGGGCAAACCCTAAGCATCTGGCCGGTGGACCAGAACAATAGTTGCCATGTTCCAGGTGACACCGTCTCACCAAATCCTCATCTCAGTTCATTTTCACAACCAGTCTCCCATTAGACATTGTTATCCCCATTCCATAGATGAGGAAACTGAGGCATGGAGAGATGAGTAACATTTCCCTGCCATTCGGCTAGTACATGGCAAAATTGTGATCTGAACGCAGATCTGTGTAGCTTCAAACAATTTTTTCCCCAAGTAAACCCAGCTTCCTCATGTGTTGAACAAATAAATGAATAAATAAGGAATGAACGAATTCAGTAGATGATGGATGGATGGACAGAAGGATGGATGCGCTCAAGTGTGGGGAGATCATGTTCCATTTCCCAGGACCTCCCGGGACAGTCTTCTGCAAGGATGTACCCCAGTCCTAATCATTTCATCTAAATCGGCCCTCCAGACTGGTCTCTAGCTCAGTCACCTGCTTTCTTCCTTCATGGTTCTAGCCCTGTGTGTCATTGTTTGTTTACTGAGTATTAATCATTTCCCTCATAGATTTTGAGGTCCAAGGGTGAGACCAGGCCCACATCTCCCTATCTATCCTGTATCCCCAGCATCACTACAAAGCCCAGCCTGCAGAAGGTACTTGAGACATGTTTTTTAGTGAATGACCAAATGAACCAATGAAGAAGCAGATGAATGAGGTGGTGAAGGGATGTATGGGTTGAAGAATGAAGAGAGGAAGGAGGGAATACTTGGAGGAGAAGACAAATGTGTCCGCACGTGCTCCTCGAGAGCCAAACTCTGCTCCTTCAAGGTGCTGAGAGGAACACAAAGCCCATTTCAGGTCTCCAGGACCCATTTATGGAGGAAGCATCAAGGGGTAAATGAAAGACGGAGGTGGCCGTCGTCCTGGCTGAGCCCAGGTAGGAGTGTGTGGGTTGTAGGGCCTGGAGGTGATCTTCTGCCTTTTCTCCAGGTGTCAGGCCCATAGGCATCACACAGGGTGACTTACTTTCGTTGTCAATGGTGATTTATTGGTACCAGTGCTGCAGAGGGTTCATGGCATGCTGCCAAGGCTACATAGGGTCCCTCCCTGAACAGGGTCCCCTCTGAACTTAATTTATCCATGTACTCCCTTGATCCTAATTCCCCATGCCTCTCCTCAGCTCCCCACAGACAACAGGATCTGCATCCCTGAACTTGGATTATTTGTCTGCATGTGTCCTTGTAAACACACAGTAAGGTTGTTCATTCAATAATCATGTATGGAGTGTGCTAAGCACATAATACTATGTGCTAAGTGCCTTTGAGGTAGATGCTCAAACCATGTCCTCCTTATATTTGAGGAAATCAAGGCACGGAAGACTTAAGGAACTGGCTCCAGGTCACAGAGCTAGCAGGCATCTGACTCCAGACTCAAGTCAGAGAGTGGGCTCCTGAGTCCTGCGCCTTTGTGGGTTTTTAATATAGGTGGGTGGTGGGTGCTACAGCCTCCTTCCATTTTTCCTCTTTTCCACTAAGTTCTATGCTTTTCAGATCTGGCAACCTCTTCCTAGTGAGTGGCTCCTGACTGCTGCCTTGGTTTCCCCAGTGTGACCTCATCCCATTCCCCATGAGGGGTCCTCAAGTTCCCTCTGACTCCCACCAGCAGACCCAGCCACTGCTCCTGCTCCTCAGGCCTATTAAGGAATTCCTCTGGGATTCAGGGCTCATCTGTTAGTTGCCACCTTGGCTGATGTCATTCTCATGTGGCTGATGGTTCAACACTGTCCACACAGGCCTGGGTTGAACTTCTACCTCCTGCTACTTACTGCTGTGTGCCCTGGGAGAAGTCACATAAACTCTCTGTGTTCTGGTTTCCTTGTCTATAAAGTGGAGAAGTGGAGATAAGAGAGGTACTGATCACTCTTAACTGCTCCTGGCACTGAGTAAGAGATGTAGAAGGATTTATTACACAGCTTAGCACATGGTACATGCTCAATAAAACCCCTCATCTTGGATGCATATTCTTGTCACTTGCCCTTGCATCTTGAGGGCAGGATCTGGCCTGGGTCACTTCTGTGTCCCCCATTTGGACCTGACACACTGTAGGTGCTTCTGATGTGTGTGGCAAGGACAGGGGAGCCCATGGTGGGAACATTGTTTGGTCTCCGGCCTGCATTCAACCTTGCACTGGAGGCGAGGCCTTGCACTTCCTCCTCTCTGGGACTGGGCTCCCTGCATCCAGCTCCGAACAGGGCTTCCAGGCATGTCCTGCAGCAGATCTCTCAGGGCAGCTGTAAATAAATTCCAAAGAGGGGCTGGTGGAGGGGCCTCAAGAACAGAGGCCAGGCAAGAGCATTCCTATACCAAACAGTAAGACCGCCTTGACCACAGCCAGAAGCACAGAAGATTCCAGAGGCTGTCTCCGGACCAGGCACCCCAGAGGCCCCCGCAGCTCCCATCTGCACCAGATTTACTCATAGCCTATTTGTTTGTCGTTTGTTTGTCCCATGAACATGCACGGAGCCCACACTGTCCAGGAGGCAAGATGCCCATTCCTGGGTGACTCAGATGCACACAAAGCATTTCTGCTGAACCAGTGCGGCTGCTCTGGGAAAAGCAGAGGAGGGTGGGGGTGGGTTCTTCTCAGACCTTTGCCTCCCGGCAGTGCAGGCATGACGGCCCAAGTGAGGATCTGCCTCTCTTCTTGGGGCTCAAGCAAGAACAGAGGAACCACTGAAGGGGCACCTTCGACACCAGGGCTGCTTAGAGGCCAGAGGGGCAAAGGTGTATCCCTTGTGCCCCATCTTAAACAGCTAGGCCTACTCTGGGAGGCTGGCGGCACCAGGAAACCCCTGACTGGCTCCGCTTCTTGCCACTCAGGTCCTGAGACCCAGCTTATTTGGGCGGAAACTCACCCATAGCTCCAGTCTTGGCCACAGGTGAGGTCTCCCAAGCCTCAGGAGCTTTGGTGTCAGGCTGGCCTCTGCTAAATATACAAGGAAACACTTGCCACATTGCATGACAGCTGCGAGATCGTGGAAAGGCCACTGTCCTCTCTGAACCTCAGTCTTCCTCTCTGTATAATGGGGGTAATGATAATATTGACATCCTAGGGTTGTGATGGGGACTAGTTTAGAACTTAGCTTATGATAGAAGCTGAATACAGAGTTACTATTTATTTTCTTTTTTGCTTTTTGTCACAGGGACTCAGCCTGTGTTCCCAACCTGGGCCATGTTGATTGCAACCCCCATCCCTGGGTCGTCTGCCTGTAACATGGCTGTGAGCTGGGACAGTTGTCTCAGTTCACCCCCTTCCTTGTCTTCACCAGTAAAAGCCCACAGTTCTCTATGTTCTCAGGGTGCGTATTTCTGCTGGTATCTTGAGTAAGACTAATTTGTGGTGTGTGTGGACAAGGAAAGAGAGGTGGAAAGGATGCGACAAAGAAAGAAGTGCCAACCCGGTCTTAACTTGCTCCCGGATGGTCCCTGGCAGCCTGGGATCTTCCTGGGGGGCCAACTCAGCTCACTTAAGCTTCAAAACCCAATGCAAGTCTGGGCACAGTGGCTCATGACTGTAATCCCAGCACTTTGGGAGGCAGAGGCAGAAGAATCATTTGAGGCCAGGAGTTTGAGACCATGAGCCTGTCAACATGGTGAAACCCCGTCTCTACTAAAAATACAAAAATTAGCCAGGTGTAGTGGTGCACACCTGTAATCCCAGCTACTGGGGAGGCTGAGGCAGGAGAATTGCTTGTACACAGGAGGCAGAGGTTGCAGTGAGCTGAGATCGCACCACTGAACTCCAGCCTGAGCGACAGAGTAAGACCTTGTCTCAAAATAAAATAAATAAAGAACAAAAACAAAAACAAACAAAAAAACAAAAAAATCCAATGCAATGACTTCCTAATGCATGCAAGGCACAGGGCCAGACCACAGGGCACACAGAGATGAAAGGGCATTATTTGGCCCTGGTGGCTCACGACAGGAGCCTCACATCCAGTGGGGAATCTGTGTGTCACCCAGAGACCCCTTCCCACCCCAGACTAGCAGAGTCTCTGGGGCCCCTTGACTTGGAGCATCCCTGGGGTCTCAGGCCTTCAGACCAGGACAGAGACCCTCACAGCCCTTCTGCCCCATGGGCAATCCCTGAGACAAACAGGTAGTTCTGCTTATTCTTCTTTTAAAAACTATTTATTAGTCCAAGACAGGAGAATTGCTTGAGACCAGGAGTTCAAGACCAGCCTGGGAAACGTGGCAAGACCACATCTCTACAAAAAAATTAAAAAGTTAGCCTGGCATGATGGTGTGCACTTGTAGTCTTAGCTACTCGGGAGGCTCAGGCAGGAGAATTGCTTGAGCCCCAGAGGTCGAGGCTGCATTGAGCTGCGATCATGCCACGGCACTCTAGTCCAGGTGACACAGTGACACATTGTGTCTAAAAAAAGAATACTATTTATTAAAGTATAACTTACATTAAAATGCACACATCTTAAGTGTACAGCTTGATAAATTTTATACATGATTTATGAGAACTTCTGTGTTCACCACTCACCCAGTTCAAGATAGGGAGTTTCCCTCATGCCTCCCTCCCTGCAAATTGATACCCGTCCCCACAAATCACGATGATGACTTCTATCACCCTAGATTCACGTTGTCTGCTCTTGAACGTCACACAGACAGAAGCATACAGTACATGCTCTTTCACATTTAGCTTCTATTCCTCAACATGGTGCCCGTGAGAGTCACTGGTGCGGCTGCTCCAGCCACAGTAGTTTGGGTTTTCAGGGCTGCAGTGGGAGAATTCACTCCTGCTGCCCAATTCTGGTATGCAGTGAGACCTCAGACTCTAGCCTTGGGACTTTGCCCTTTCCTCTGCTGTGGGGGACTCAGCCGGGGCTCTGTGTCTGGCTTTCATCCCTGTTACCCCAGGACCTGGGTCCAGCCACATAGACCCCCAGCTGGATGTGAGGCTCCTGCTGTGGGCCACCACGGCCACATCATGCCCTTTCGTCTCTGTGTGTGCTGTGGTCTGGCCCCGTGACTTGCATGCAGTAGGTGTTCCACAGATGTTCAATGTAAGAATAAATCCTGCTCACCCTCTTTTATAAAGAGGATGGTGCCATCTATCTCATGGGGTTCTTGAGAGGTTTAAGTCACAGAAAGTGTACACCTCTCTGTGTCTCACATCCCTGTGATGAGAGCACCACTGGCTGCTTCTAGAATACGTGCTGGGGGCTCCAGCAAACCCTCCTCCTTGGGTTTTGATTCTTTAATGCAGAGCCACAGATGAGGCAGGTGTTAACATCCTCCCCATTTTACAGAGGCAGAAACAGTGTTTCTGGGTTCACCTTTGGGCCCACGGAGGTAAGTAACTGTTCAGTCATGTTCCAGGCAGGGGCCGGGATCGGATCCCTGACTGTGGTGGTGCCTTTGCGCAGGTGTGGGCCTCTCTGAGTGAGAAGCACTCAGGGTTCCAGAGTCTGCCAAGTGTTCCAAGGAGGAGCAGAGTGTGGGTTGGAGTGTTTGGCAGGCTTGGTGGAAGATCTGGGTGCACGTGGGCTTGGAGGCTGCACTGGTTTGGGTTGGCAGCGAGCAGGAAGCAGGCATTCTGGGCTGGGAAGCAGTGAGCAGCTGCCATGCGACTCTGCCACGGGAAAGGGAGTGATATTGTGCTTGTCCTGGGTGTTGAGCGTTTCCAAAGCAGCCATGGAGAAAATGGCAGAGAAGCAGTTTCAAAGCCAGCCTGTGCCAGGAGCCTAGAGTGACCCCAGCCCCTGAACCATGCCTAGGGAGCCATCTAGGGGTCTGGGGGGGAGGGGCAGGGATGAGAATGTCTTCATTCTTGAGCTCCTAGGGCTTAGCAGCTGGCCCACAACAAATGCAGCACATTGTGGAATGGACGTCCTCAAAGCCCTGGTGCATAGAATTCACCTGGAAGCTTTTAAAATATACAAATTCCCAGGACTGTGACCCAGAGGTTCTGAGTCAGTGTGTCTGGTAAGGGTTTGCAAATTTGCTTTTAAACAAACACCTCCGGGTGAGTCAGAGAAAGAGCATCCTTGGAGCCTGCTTTGAGAAATACGGCAGAATGGAAAAGCGTGTGCTGTGGATCCAGGCGGGTCGGGATCTGACTCTACTTCCTGCCAGTGTTTCATCACAGAGGAGCTATTTACCTTCCCTGAACCTCAGATTTCCCATCTGTAAAATGGGCTGATAACGTGTTCCACTGCAGGCTGTGGGGATGAAATGAGGCAACTGGATGAATTTCCTGGGGCTACCATAATGATTTCCATACACTCAGAGGCTTAAAACAACAGAACCTTGCTTTCTCACAGATCTGGAGGGTAGAAATCAGAAATCGGGTGTTGTCTGGGCAGCACGCTGCCTGAGGGCTCTAGAGGAGACCCTTGCCTCGCCTCTTCCATCTCCTCGTAGTTCCAGGGGGTCTTGGCTTGTGGTTGCATCACTCTAATCTTTGCCTTGGTCCCGCCTTTTCTCTGTCCTCAATGTGTGTCTCTTATAAGGATGCTTGCCATTGGATTTAGAGTCCACCCAGATAATCCAGGATGATCTCACATCAAGATTTTAAACTTAATCCCATCTGCAAAGACTTCTTTCCCAAATAAAGTCATGTGCCCAGGTTCTGGAGGGTAGGATGTAGACATATCTTTTTGGGGCCACCATTCATCCTATTATGGCAACATATATGAAAACTCTGAGGACAATGTCAGGGACGTAATAGATCCTCAGTACATATCAATCTCCTCCATCTGCCCTTTCTTATCTGTTGTTAAATCCTGTCATCCCCACCTTAAAATGCACAATTTGATCATTTATCACCTATACTGTCACCATGTAGGCATTGTGACCTACATCCAGCAGGGACAGTGTCACCCCAGGAGAGTGGCCACCCTGAGAGGGCTGAATGGCTTCTCTCATGACTGAGGAACCTGCTGAGGCTGGATGCATAGGTTCAGGGCAGTGGTCATGGTGGAACTCAGAGCCTCACCTGATAAAGGGATGGAGCCTCGCTGGTCCTTGGGGAAATCAGGATTATAAGAGTCAGCGCAACTGCCCAACAGTTCCTGAGGGACAAACAGTGGCAAATGTTTCCTGAAACTGGGCAAATCAGTGACCCCTCTGGGCATCAGAACCCCATGTATGTGCTGAAGAAGAGGCCACCGCTCTCTGCACCTTCGCGGCCACATAGCTGTCTGTTTGAATGACTCATGTCTACTGTAGAGGCAGGAATGGTTCAGAGAAAAGGAGACTAGGGAAGACTCCAGCAGAAAGTGGGGTTTTCTAGATGTGAGAAACCAATTTCCTTAACCTTGTACCCCAGACCATCTTGGACTACCTCCTGCCTCTTTTCCCACCACACCTGCTTCTCCTTCCTCTCAGCTCAGATAAGCCTGGCCAACCCAGAGTTCCCACAGGACCAGTCTCTGCCTATGTCCTGACTCTTCCCACAATGCCCTTCACCACGTGCTTTTCTGTAAACTCTTACTCATCTTTCAAGATTCTGCTCAGAGCTTTTGTCCTCCAGGAAGCTTCTATATCACTCAGGATTCCATGAGACAGGAAGAGTCACCATAAGGGGATACTGGATTCCATTTATTCCACATGGCAATTTATTTATGAAACTTATTCCATATGGGAATTTTAGGTATTTGGGCTTACATAAATGGGAAACTGGGGCAGTGAAGATCTAGGAGGAGAGAGTAGGGGTGGAGTCAGAGAACAGTCATTAATCAGCCCACTGAATTTTTATTTTAATTTTGCTGCCCATTTCAGTACCCACACCCTCCTGATCTCTTGCAGATTCCAGTCTGGGACTTCATAGTCTTCAGTAAACTCAAGGAGCCCAGTGAATTTAGGAGCACATCCCACTGTAAGCACCAGTTTGCTGAGGATGACCCCAGCAGAGGCCTTCACAGTTGCTGGTGGTCCCTTCACCAGTGTGTTCCAAAGACTTGGGAAAAGGAGTGTCCTCTGAACCTTCCTGGGGGGTATAACTCAGCTGTGGGTGAACAGATGGTATGAAAACTCATGCTAGCAATCTGGCCTCCCTAAGTCCGTTATGGAACACCAAAGAAGTTCAGTATCTCAAACTTATTCCATAGTGGCCACTTTGAGGTCCAGGTTTCAGTGAAGCTGCCATACAAACTGTTAGAACTATTCCCAGTTGTCTGAGCTGACTGATGCATTAAATCCAGGATCTCTAGCTAGTGAGCCCATGTCAATAGATATGGCCTTGCCAACATTGTGTTCCTTTTACCCTGATCCAACATTCTTAGGATTTATTTAAATTCATATGCTCCAAGTGTCTGTTGATGCAAATTAGCAAAATTTTGTAGGTGGTATATTATATCCCCTGGTGCTGCTGAAGATTGCATCTGGTGATAAGTCTAGATGAAATCAGAGGCCATCGTGATTCAGAATCTGTAGTCGCTTGGCCCCTTCAGGGAGATCATAAAGCTGGTGTGCTGTACACACAACATGGAGGTCTGACCCCTGGACCCCCGCCATCCTCACACACCTGTGGGATTTGAACATGCTTGAGCCACTGGAATGGCACCCTGGCTCTCTGCATATGTTCTCGCCAAATTCCCTTAAGTCAACCATAAGTGCAAATTCTCCAAGGACTGGCAAGTGGACGTGGGGTGAGGCGGGGTGGAGGTTAGACAGGCCTTGGCTCAAGCCAGCAGAGTGTGGGCTGAGGTCTGGGGAAGCCTGGTGGCCACTGGGTTTGTGTTTTCTCCACAGAGCCATGGGGAGCATGTTCTGGGTTGACAAATGGCAGGTCTGTGGCAGGGCTGTGACAAACCACTCTCTTCCCTGAGCAATGATGCTCAGATTGTCTCAACATTAGGGGTCGGTCGCTGGAATCAGACATAAACTCTGAATTTGGCCAAGAACTCTTGAGTTTTGAACACTTAGAAGGTCTAAGAGTCAGACAGCGTCCGAGGTTTGGAGTCTTTTCCTGCCAAGACCATCTGGGATTTTTGGACATGGCTGTGATCTCTCCCCAGTTCCTCTGTGCAGCGCTGTTTTCTGGGATTAGAGTCATTGAGTGCTGGATGCCCTCAAAATTCTTCCTAGCTGTGTGTCCAGCTTCCATGTCACAGATAAGATGCTGCTGTCCCTGCAATGAAGCGACCTGATGGCCTCCTGTCCCTCAGCACAAGCCCAGACACTTGCCTCTCTAGTGTCTACTCTCTCACTACTGTTAGCATAAGGTGAGTCAATTTAACTCAACAAGTGTTAGCAGACCCGACTGTCCACGCTGGTACAGAAGGGATGCAAACATGAACAAAGTGACAAACTCAGGTCCCAGTCACTCCAGGGCCATGGGGGATCACAGCAGGTCCACACATAACTTCTCCATATGGCAGATTGGGGTGGACCAAGGAGAGAAAACCTAGAAAAGTCATGGAATGGCCATAAAAGGCATATAAAGGATGAGTAGGACTCCGGTCTCTGGGTAAGGGGATATGAGGGCACTCAAATTTTAGGTGGAGGAAAAAATGTGCACATTCACAATACAGTGTAGCATTTATCAAGCTGTTTGTATGTACCAGGTGTCATTTAAAGCACCTTACACGTAGTCATTCACTAATCTTCGCCATGAAACAAAACACAGCTTTCCTTCTTTTGGCTCCATTTGATATGTGAGACAACAGAGGTGCAGAAAAATCAAATCACCTGCCCCAAGTTCCATGGCTGGAAAATGGCTCAGAGTTCACTCCTTACCTCTATTCCAGTCTAGCTTTCTATAATGCTGATGGTGAATCTCTCATTTATCATACACAGTTCACTGAGCACCTACTATGTGCCAGACACTGGAAGGAGCTGGGATTACAGTGGTCAAATAATTATAGTCTTGGCCCCCAAGGACGTTAATATACAAGCAAATAGTCAAGTTCAATCCTGTGCCATAGGATTGCAGTTAAGACAAGCCCAAGAAATATGAGAATACAGGGAAGACCCTTCACTCAGCCAGGGGTAGCCATGGGGTATGAAGCCAGAGGTGGGTGAGAGTTTGCAGATGAAGGAAGCTGAGACTTGAAGCATAGAATTAAGTTAGGTGGAGAAAACAATTGTGGCTTTCCAGGCAGAAGGAAGAGTAGGTGGTCCACGGCAAGAAAAAGTGCCACTTGATTGTGGGGCCAAAGGAGTTCAGCCTGGCTGGGCAGGACACTTTGGGAAGAGGGAAGATAAGAGAACCACAAAGGGATCAGATCCCAAAACCCCTGTGAAAAATTGTGGCATCCCTCTGGGGGTTATGGGAGTCACTGAAAGGTGTCAACAGGAGGCTAATGTCAGATCTTCTAGAATATTCCCTATGGCTACCTCACGGAAGGGGCACGGTGCAGAGAGGGTTGACATCTGTGAGTCCAGGTAGGAGGCTGTTCCTGGTAAGGTTTGGAAATGGATTGGAAACGGCAAGGGTGGCTGGGGCTCAGGCCACATGGGAGAAGTAGTGAAATAGAGGCTTCACTTCGAAAGGAGATGGTGTCAGGACAGAAGTGGACTTCATCCTCTGGGTGGTGGGATCTCCAAGGGCCTCTGTGCAGGAACACAACGAGCGATGGATGAATGAAGTCATGAATGCAGGATTGGATGAATGGATGGGTGGACTGGTCGTGTTGGAAAGAAAGAACAGAAGTGGGGAGACAGCCTAATGGCCTCCGTACTTCCATATTTCCCAGGATAACAGCCTGGAGAGGTGACAGCTGATGAAAGCACACCTGTAACTCTTGCTGAGCTGATTGACTTAAGAATCTGAACATTCTGCCCACATGGGCTCAAGGCTACATCTGTAAGAAAAGTAGGTGTGAGTGGAGAGTGAGAGGAAAGATGAATGGCTCAGTTAACTGTCCAACAGTGTGCTTGGTGCTGGATACAGTTGGGGAACAAGTCAGCAATGGCGCATGTCCTCGTGGAATGCACAGCTCGTGGAGGAATGATGGGAACAGAGATTTGCTATTGAAACCCAAGGCAGAGTTGGAGACAGATGACTTCTCTTTATTGGGTTTCCATCATAATTCCAAATGTCATGATCCTGAAAGTTGAAATTCGAAAGGATCAAAATCCCTACAGATCAAAATCTCTAATGCGTAAATCCCTAACGTCTAAAATTCCTAATATCTAAAAGACCAAAAATCACAATCACAGGATAACTGCATGGTGTTATGTGGAACTATTGCCTTGTTATTGTCTTTGTTTGGAAATTAAGTGTGGTGTAAGGAGATGTGTATGGATGACAAGTTGACAAGGGGTGAACTTAATTTTAGGTGCCAACCTGACTGGATTAAGGAATACCTAGAAACCTGGTAAAGCCTTATTTGGGGGTGTGTCTGTGAGGATATTTCCAAGGATTGATGTGTGAGCCTGAGCGGAGTAGGTAAGAAAGATCTGCCCTCAGCGTTGGTAGGAGCCTGGAGGGAAGAAATATAGAGGGTAATTGATCTCTTTCAGAGCTGAAACGAATTTTTCTTCTGCTGTCTTGTACATGAGAACTCCAGGCTCGCTGGCCTTTGGACTCCATGACTTACATCAGGGGCCCCACTGGTCCTAAGGATTTTAGACTTAGAATGCAAGTTACACCATCAGCCTCCCCAGTTCTGAACATATAAACCTTGAAGCTTCTTCAATAAATGAAGAGATTTTCTTTTTGAACATGTGCATTTATGAAAGATAAAATTTCTCCAGATCTCAGCTCTGGGCAACCACCTATACAGCAGTGACCCACTGTGGTTTTTGATTTATCTCATCAAAAGACTTAGGTTGTTCATTATGATATTTCAGTTGACCAGAGTTATAAAGCTGGGTGCATACAATTACCAACCATAATGATAGGCATTTTTACATTTTGCTTTTTTACAGATTTCTTTACAAATATGGCTCATCTGCTCATAAACATTATACCATGAGAATGTCATTAATATACCTGTTTATGCTTGCAAAGATATGCATGTTTTGACGGCTCATTTTGTTGTGTAAAGTGGCCTATGAAGTGTTCTGTCATGTTTTTATGTTTCTCAAATAAATCTCCTTTTATTTATTTTTATGTTTGTAGAGATAGGGTCTCTCTCTGTTAAGCCCAGGTTGGTTCTGAGCTTCTGGCCTCAAGTGATCCTCCCACTTCAGCTTTCCAAAGCGCTGGGATTATAGGCATGAGCTACCACACCCGGAAGAAATCTCCTAAAAATGTAAATAAGTGTCTTTAAAATACTTTTTTATTTTTTTTTCAGAATTATATTTTTGGGATTTTGCTGTTTTGGGATCTCAATATTGAAGATGATGGCATTCAGGATTGTGTCTTGGGGATTGCGATTGGCTCCTCTCTTTATACAAGTTTCCTGCGGCTTTGAATGCTTTTAGGTTTTCTCATGTCCAGTGTTTCTCCTCCATAGAGGTTTCCCCAAGCCTCTAGCCAGAGGTTTCTCTCCTTTTGATTCTTGTAGCGTTTTGGTTTTCTCTGTACAGTTCAAACGACAGTTACAGATTTCATACATAAAATATACATGTGTCCCACATGTATTATAGTTATTTGGATATACTGTCAATTCTCTCAACAGATCATGACCGATTTGGGGACAGAAACAAGGTTTCATTCACCTGTGTATACCCTGTGCTGTATGTCTGACCCATGTTCAGTTAAGTGTTTACAGGAAGGAAGAGGGGAATGGAAAGAGGAAGAGAGGGGGCAGAGAGGAAAGGGGAAAAGGAACAGAAAGCATAAATTGCAGCAATAAGTAAAAAAAAAATAAATTGGGAAAATAAATATATGGATAAATGAATGAATGGATGATGGATGGATGGTGGATGGATGGGTGGATGGGTGGATGGATGGGTGGGTGTTTATATGGACAGATGAACAGTGAGTACATGGATGTGTAAATGAAGGAACACAGATATGAGAAACTGAAAAAGATCAAATTCTGAGGTTTGTAAACCAGGGGATGGCAGGGCCTGCCCTGTGATCTATGCTCTGGGGGTCTTGGAGAATGAGAGGGTCACTTGGCTGCTAGTTTGAGGACCCAGGCTTAGAGACTGACTCCTGACTGAATTTATGAATATTTCTACTTATGAGTCTGTATGTGCACAAAGACAGTAGGGAGGACCTCAGTATTGCTGCTTACGTGCTCCAAACTGCATAACCTGTCAGCACTCAGTTTCTCTTTCTGTTAAATGGGCACACGGTGCTCATCACCTGGGTGTGCAGCCTCTGTGTGAGCAATGACCTGTGCACCTCACCCACTGCTGGTTCCCTGGTGCCCAGCATGGTGCCTGGTATAGAGTCCTTGTGCCTCCCTTTTGGGTCCAGCAGATGCGGTGTTTGGGTTCTGCAGCAGACTTGGGTACTGCCTCACTGTGGATACCTGGGCTGGTCCCTTACCCTCTGGATCTGTTTCCTGTTCTGTAAACTGAGGGGTTGGGCAGACTCTCGAGACCTTCCGTGTCCGGCTTTCCCTGACTTTGCTGCAATCCTCAGGTGCCTTCCCTAAGTTGAGGGGAATCAGGGACAGCCTCTTATCTGACTGTGACCTTTGGCTGGAAGGCACCAAAGGTACCTGATCCATTTGCCTTTGCAGATTCCTGGGGCGTCTTTGGCTCTGCATGGGCAGCCTTTCCAGGGGAGTGCCAGGTCTGCCTTGTCCCCAGTCTGCACGCCTCTCCAGGACACAATGCTGCCTGTCTTTCCTTTTCCAGATCTGGGTTAGATAAATTGTCTGCTTTCTTCTCCTTTCTTCTTTTCTATGAGTTTCAACAAATTCTGCCCCAGACAAAGCTGCCGGGTCAGTGGCATTTGTCAACAAGCTGAGCTCAATGTGATCTTCCACAGGAACAACAGACGAGACTAGTTTCCAAAACAACTCACCCCACCCACGGGCTCACTCAGCAGATGTGGCAGGTTCCTGAGTATGAGGTATGTGGTGTGGGGAGTGGGGACTCAGGCTCAGGGCTGGGCACCTGGGGCTTGAAGAGAAGTTAGGCTTAAACTGAACTGAACTGACTCAACTGCTCAGTGCCTGGGTGCCTTTAAACAAGCTCCTTAATCTCCAAGTTTCTTTATCTATAAGTGAAAATTACTAATAATTAGCGAAAAGGGGCTTTTATGGAGATGAGAATAAAACATTTATAGAGTCTGGCACATGGAGACATGTTGGCTATTTTTAATACTGATTTATATTTGTGTGTGTGTGTGTTTTTAGGTACATCTGGAAGCACATGCATATGTATATATTTATATATATTAAAATAATATTTCTTTTATCAAAGAAACCTTCTCTTTTTTTTTTTTTTTTTTGAGGCAGAGTTTTGCCCTTGTTGCCCAGGCTGGAGCGCAGTGGCGCAGTCTTGGCTCACTACAACCTCTGCCTCCCCGGTTCAAGCAATTCTCCTGCCTCAGCCTCCCGAATAGCTGAGATTACAGTGCATGCCAACATGCCCAGCTAAGTTTTGTATTTTTTTTTTTAAATTTATTGATTATTATTATACTTTAAGCTGTAGGGTACATGTGCATAACGTGCAGGTTTGTTACATATGTATACTTGTGCCATGTTGGTGTGCTGCACCCATCAACTCGTCATTTACATCAGGTATAACTCCCAATGCAATCCCTCCCCCGTCCCCCCTCCCCATGATAGGCCCCGGTGTGTGATGTTCCCCTTCCTGAGTCCAAGTGATCTCATTGTTCAGTTCCCACCTATGAGTGAGAACATGCGGTGTTTGGTTTTCAGTTCTTGTGATAGTTTGCTAAGAATGATGGTTTCCAGCTGCATCCATGTCCCTACAAAGGACACAAACTCATCCTTTTTTATGGCTGCATAGTATTCCATGGTGTATATGTGCCACATTTTCTTAATCCAGTCTGTCACTGATGGACGTTTGGGTTGATTCCAAGTCTTTGCTATTGTGAATAGTGCTGCAATAAACATACGTGTGCATGTGTCTTTATAGCAGCATAATTTATAATCCTTTGGGTATATCCCCAGTAATGGGATGGCTGGGTCATATGGTACATCTAGTTCTAGATCCTTGAGGAATCGCCATACTGTTTTCCACAATGGTTGAACTAGTTTACAATCCCACCAACAGTGTAAAAGTGTTCCTATTTCTCCACATCCTCTCCAGCACCTGTTGTTTCCTGACTTTTTAATGATTGCCATTCTAACTGGTGTGAGATGGTATCTCATTGTGGTTTTGATTTGCATTTCTCTGATGGCCAGTGATGATGAGCATTTTTTCATGTGTTTGTTGGCTGTATGAATGTCTTCTTTTGAGAAATGTCTATTCATATCCTTTGCCCACTTTTTGATGGGGTTGTTTGTTTTTTTCTTGTAAATTTGTTTGAGTTCTTTGTAGGTTCTGGATATTAGCCCTTTGTCAGATGAGTAGATTGCAAAAATTTTCTCCCATTCTGTAGGTTGCCTGTTCACTCTGATGGTAGTTTCTTTTGCTGTGCAGAAGCTCTTTAGTTTAATTAGATCCCATTTGTCAATTTTGGCTTTTGCTGCCGTTGCTTTTGGTGTTTTAGACATGAAGTCTTTGCCCATGCCTATGTCCTGAATGGTACTACCTAGGTTTCCCTCTAGGATTTTTATGGTGTTAGGTCTAACATTTAAGTCTCTAATCCATCTTGAATTAATTTTCATATAAGGAGTAAGGAAAGGATCCAGTTTCAGCTTTCTACTTATGGCTAGCCAATTTTCCCAGCACCATTTATTAAATAGGGAATCCTTTCCCCATTTCTTGTTTCTCTCAGGTTTGTCAAAGATCAGATGGCTGTAGATGTGTGGTATTATTTCTGAGGACTCTGTTCTGTTCCATTGGTCTATATCTCTGTTTTGGTACCAGTACCATGCTGTTTTGGTTACTGTAGCCTTGTAGTATAGTTTGAAGTCAGGTAGCGTGATGCCTCCAGCTTTGTTCTTTTGACTTAGGATTGTCTTGGAGATGCGGGCTCTTTTTTGGTTCCATATGAACTTTAAAGCAGTTTTTTCCAATTCTGTGAAGAAACTCATTGGTAGCTTGATGGGGATGGCATTGAATCTGTAAATTACCTTGGGCAGTATGGCCATTTTCACGATATTGATTCTTCCTATCCATGAGCATGGTATGTTCTTCCATTTGTTTGTGTCCTCTTTTATTTCACTGAGCAGTGGTTTGTAGTTCTCCTTGAAGAGGTCCTTTACATCCCTTGTAAGTTGGATTCCTAGGTATTTTATTCTCTTTGAAGCAATTGTGAATGGAAGTTCATTCATGATTTGGCTCTCTGTTTGTCTGTTACTGGTGTATAAGAATGCTTGTGATTTTTGCACATTAATTTTGTATCCTGAGACTTTGCTGAAGTTGCTTATCAGCTTAAGGAGATTTTGGGCTGAGACAATGGGGTTTTCTAAATATACAATCATGTCATCTGCAAACAGGGACAATTTGACTTCTTCTTTTCCTAACTGAATACCCCTGATTTCTTTCTCTTGCCTAATTGCCCTAGCCAGAACTTCCAACACTATGTTGAATAGGAGCGGTGAGAGAGGGCATCCCTGTCTTGTGCCAGTTTTCAAAGGGAATTTTTCCAGTTTTTGCCCATTCAGTATGATATTGGCTGTGGGTTTGTCATAAATAGCTCTTATTATTTTGAGGTACGTTCCATCAATACCAAATTTATTGAGCGTTTTTAGCATGAAGGGCTGTTGAATTTTGTCAAAAGCCTTTTCTGCATCTATTGAGATAATCATGTGGTTCTTGTCTTTGGTTCTGTTTATATGCTGGATTATGTTTATTGATTTGCGAATGTTGAACCAGCCTTGCATCCCAGGGATGAAGCCCACTTGATCATGGTGGATAAGCTTTTTGATGTGTTGTTGAATCCGGTTTGCCAGTATTTTATTGAGGATTTTTGCATCGATGTTCATCAGGGATATTGGTCTAAAATTCTCTTTTTTTGTTGTGTCTCTGCCAGGCTTTGGTATCAGGATGATGTTGGCCTCATAAAATGAGTTAAGGAGGATTCCCTCTTTTTCTATTGATTGGAATAGTTTCAGAAGGAATGGTACCAACTCCTCCTTGTACCTCTGGTAGAATTCAGCTGTGAATCCATCTGGTCCTGGACTTTTTTTGGTTGGTAGGCTATTAATTATTGCCTCAATTTCAGAGCCTGCTATTGGTCTATTCAGGGATTCAACTTCTTCCTGGTTTAGTCTTGGAAGAGTGTAAGTGTCCAGGAAATTATCCATTTCTTCTAGGTTTTCCAGTTTATTTGCATAGAGGTGTTTATAGTATTCTCTGATGGTAGTTTGTATTTCTGTGGGGTCGGTGGTGATATCCCCTTTATCATTTTTAATTGCGTCGATTTGATTCTTCTCTCTTTTCTTCTTTATTAGTCTTGCTAGTGGTCTGTCAATTTTGTTGATCTTTTCAAAAAACCAACTCCTGGATTCATTGATTTTTTGGAGGGTTTTTTGTGTCTCTATCTCCTTCAGTTCTGCTCTGATCTTAGTTATTTCTTGCCTTCTGCTAGCTTTCGAATGTGTTTGCTCTTGCTTCTCTAGTTCTTTTAATTGCGATGTTAGAGTGTCAATTTTTGATCTTTCCTGCTTTCTCTTGTGGGCATTTAGTGCTATAAATTTCCCTCTGCACACTGCTTTAAATGTGTCCCAGAGATTCTGGTATGTTGTATCTTTGTTCTCATTGGTTTCAAAGAACATCTTTATTTCTGCCTTCATTTCGTTATGTACCCAGTAGTCATTCAGGAGCAGGTTGTTCAGTTTCCATGTAATTGAGCGGTTTTGATTGAGTTTCTTAGTCCTGAGTTCTAGTTTGATTGCACTGTGGTCTGAGAGACAGTTTGTTATAATTTCTGTTCTTGTACATTTGCTGAGGAGTGCTTTACTTCCAATTATATGGTCAATTTTGGAGTAAGTACGATGTGGTGCTGAGAAGAATGTATATTCTGTTGATTTGGGGTGGAGAGTTCTATAGATGTCTATTAGGTCTGCTTGCTGCAGAGATGAGTTCAATTCGTGGATATCCTTGTTAACTTTCTGTCTCGTTGATCTGTCTAATGTTGACAGTGGAGTGTTGAAGTCTCCCATTATTATTGTATGGGAGTCTAAGTCTCTTTGTAAGTCTCTAAGGACTTGCTTTATGAATCTGGGTGCTCCTGTATTGGGTGCATATATATTTAGGATAGTTAGCTCTTCCTGTTGAATTGATCCCTTTACCATTATGTAATGGCCTTCTTTGTCTCTTTTGATCTTTGATGGTTTAAAGTCTGTTTTATCAGAGACTAGTATTGCAACCCCTGCTTTTTTTTGTTCTCCATTTGCTTGGTAAATCTTCCTCCATCCCTTTATTTTGAGCCTATGTATGTCTCTGCATGTGAGATGGGTCTCCTGAATACAGCAGACTGATGGGTCTTGACTCTTTATCCAGTTTGCCAGTCTGTGTCTTTTAATTGGAGCATTTAGTCCATTTACATTTAAGGTTAAGATTGTTATGTGTGAACTTGATCCTGCCATTATGATATTAACTGGTTATTTTGCTCGTTAGTTGATGCAGTTTCTTCCTAGCCTCGATGGTCTTTACATTTTGGCATGTTTTTGCAATGGCTGGTACTGGTTGTTCCTTTCCATGTTGAGTGCTTCCTTCAGGGTCTCTTGTAAGGCAGGCCTAGTGGTGACAAAATCTCTAAGCATTTGCTTATCTGTAAAGGATTTTATTTCTCCTTCACTTATGAAACTTAGTTTGGCTGGATATGAAATTCTGGGTTTAAAATTCTTTTCTTTAAGAATGTTGAATATTGGCCCCCACTCTCTTCTGGCTTGGAGAGTTTCTGCCGAGAGATCTGCTGTGAGTCTGATGGGCTTCCCTTTGTGGGTAACCCGACCTTTCTCTCTGGCTGCCCTTAAGATTTTTTCCTTCATTTCAACTTTGGTGAATCTGGGAATTATGTGTCTTGGAGTTGCTCTTCTCGAGGAGTATCTTTGTGGCGTTCTCTGTATTTCCTGGATTTGAATGTTGGCCTGCCCTACTAGGTTGGGGAAGTTCTCCTGGATGATATCCTGAAGAGTGTTTTCCAACTTGGTTCCATTTTCCCCCTCACTTTCAGGCACCCCAATCAGACGTAGATTTGGTCTTTTTACATAATCCCATACTTCTTGCAGGCTTTGTTCATTTCTTTTTCTTCTTTTTTCTTTTGGTTTCTCTTCTCGCTTCATTTCATTCATTTGATCCTCAATCGCTGATACTCTTTCTTCCAGTTGATCAAGTCGGTTACTGAAGCTTGTGCATTTGTCACGTATTTCTCGTGTCATGGTTTTCATCTCTTTCATTTTGTTTAGGACCTTCTCTGCATTAATTACTCTAGCCATCAATTCTTCCACTTTTTTTTCAAGATTTTTAGTTTCTTTGCGCTGGGTACGTAATTCCTCCTTTAGCTCTGAGAAATTTGATGGACTGAAGCCTTCTTCTCTCATCTCGTCAAAGTCATTCTCCGTCCAGCTTTGATCTGTTGCTGGTGATGAGCTGTGCTCCTTTGCCGGGGGAGATGTGCTCTTATTTTTTGAATTTCCAGCTTTTCTGCCCTGCTTTTTCCCCATCTTTGTGGTTTTATCTGCCTCTGGTCTTTGATGATGGTGATGTACTGATGGGTTTTTGGTGTAGGTGACCTTCCTGTTTGATAGTTTTCCTTCTAACAGTCAGGACCCTCAGCTGTAGGTCTGTTGGAGATTGCTTGAGGTCCACTCCAGACCCTGTTTGCCTGGGTATCAGCAGCAGAGGCTGCAGAAGATAGAATATTTCTGAACAGCGAGTGTACCTGTCTGATTCTTGCTTTGGAAGCTTCCTCTCAGGGGTGTACTCCACCCTGTGAGGTGTGGGGTGTCAGACTGCCCCTAGTGGGGGATGTCTCCCAGTTAGGCTACTCAGGGGTCAGGGACCCACTTGAGCAGGCAGTCTGTCCCTTCTCAGATCTCAACCTCCGTGTTGGGAGATCCACTGCTCTCTTCAAAGCTGTCAGACAGAGTCGTTTGCGTCTGCAGAGGTTTCTGCTGCTTTTTTGTTGTTGTTGTTGTTGTGTAGCTGTGCCCTGTCCCCAGAGGTGGAGTCTACAGAGACAGGCAAGTTTCCTTGAGCTGCTGTGAGCTCCACCCAGTTGGAGCTTCCCAGCAGCTTTGTTTACCTACTTAAGCCTCAGCAATGGCGGGCGCCCCTCCCCCAGCCTTGCTGCTGCCTTGCCGGTAGATCGCAGACTGCTGTGCTAGCAATGAGGGAGGCTCCGTGGGCATGGGACCCTCCCGGCCAGGTGTGGGATATGATCTCCTGGTGTGCCTGTTTGCTTAAAGCGCAGTATTGGGGTGGGAGTTACCCGATTTTCCAGGTGTTGTGTGTCTCAGTTCCCCTGGCTAGGAAAAGGGATTCCCTTCCCCCTTGCGCTTCCCAGGTGAGGCGATGCCTCGCCCTGCTTCAGCTCTCGCTGGTCGCTGGTCGGGCTGCAGCAGCTGACCAGCACCGATCGTCCGGCACTCCCCAGTGAGATGAACCCAGTACCTCAGTTGAAAATGCAGAAATCACAGGTCTTCTGTGTCGCTCGCGCTGGGAGTTGGAGACTGGAGCTGTTCCTATTCGGCCATCTTGCTCCGCCCCCCAAGTTTTGTATTTTTAGTAGAGACGGCATTTCATCATATTGGTCAGGCTGGTCTTGGACTCCTGACCTCAGGTGATCTGCCCACCTCGGCCTCCCAAAATGCTGGGATTACAGGCATGAGCCATCACACGCAGCCCAAAGAAACTTTTTAAAGAAAGAAATCAAAAGGTGCCCACAGACTTATTCTCAGAGGTAAGTGCTGTTACATTCTAAGGGACTTTCAGTATTTTTTCTGTATATATGTATATGTTAGATGTATATTTAGAAAGTGGAGTCATGGTACTTGTATTTATTTGCTTTTTACTTAACATCTAAACTAAGTATTTTTTTGTGCCTTGAATACCCTGTGGGTGCCTGGTTTGAAATGGCTGCATGGTGTCCCATGTATGGACCTGCTGTGATTTATGAGAACGGTCCCCTATTGTTGGACGCTTAACTTGCTTCCAGCTTTCTGCCACTCTGGCAGGGAAGGCTCAGGATTTAAACCCAGTTCTGTCTGAGTCCAAAGTACATGACAATTCAGTTACCCAGGAGCCCTTCCTATGGGGCTAAGGTGTCAATATCCTGTTAATGTATCCGAAGTTTCTCAAACTCTATCTCTGCTTTCTGTTCATTCCCCCACTCCCCCTACAACTGTGGTGTCTTTCTGGGCCTTTTTCCAGAAACGTAGTCACCAGGTCACCACCCACATCTCACTAAGGAGCTATACATGTGCACTTTTCAGAGCCTGCGTCCGTTCCCTGCCCACATGGCCTGCCTGGATGGGAGAGGAGAGGGAATGCGGCTTAGGATACAGTGGGCAAAGGGCGACGCCACAAAAGATTGGGCCAGAATCTTTTTGTATTTCTTGAGAATCTTTGCTTTTTGATCCCTTAGGGTTTGGCCCAGAGTGTCAAAGCACAAGTTCAGATGTTTCTCTTGTAAACCCTCAAGTCTGTTGTTGTTTTTCTAAGTGAAAGAAACCCAGCACCATGTGTTTCTCATTCTGTTTACTCCACAGTTAAGAAAACATTGCAAAGGATCGGGGAGGACTCAGGTCTAAACAGATCTGGGTGCTGGATGAAGCCCCCTTCCTCCTCCTGTACACGGACAGCTCCCTCACATGAATCTTGGGAAGACTCAGCAGGGCTGTCATGTAGAGGTCAGAGCATCCAAATGTGCTTTGTTTTTGTTTTTGTTTTTTTGAGATGGAGTCTCACTCTGTGGCTCAGGCTGGAGTGCAGTGGCGTGATCTTGGCTCATTGCAACTTCTGCTTCCCTGTTCAAGCAATTCTCCTGCCTCAGCCTCCCGAGTAGCTAGAATTATGGCACACACCACCACACCCAGCTAATTTTTGTATTTTTAGTAGAGATGGGGTTTCGCCATGTTGGTCAGGCTGGTCTTGAACTCCTGACCTCAAGCTATCCACCCACCTTGGCCTCCCAAAGTGCTTGGGATTGCAGGCATGAGCCACCGTGGCCAGCTCAAACATGCATCTTACAGCAAACTTCTCTTTGCTCCCTTTGCAGGAATTCTCCTCTAATTCATTCTCTCCCAGCTGCCATAGTGATTGGTCTAAAATAGACATCTGATCATTTTACTCTCTTTCTTAAAATCCATAAAAGTTGTTTTAGTTTTTTCCATTATAAGACAAAGTACTTGAGCCTGGTTCCCAAACTCCTACACCCCTATGAGGTGCATCCTTGGCTGAGCCTTCTGCATTCGGGTCTTCTTACATTCTGTGCCCCACCTGAGCAACTGGGGTCCTGCAGTTCTCCATTTTGTCTTTTCATCTGGACTCATCCGTCCCCTCCTCTCAGCCCAGAAGATGAATCCCTCATCTTATATTCTGTGGTGGGTGAATAGTGTCCCCCAAAAATTCATGCCTACATGGAACTTCAGAACATGATATTACTTGGAAATAGGGTCTTTGCAGATGGAATGAGTTAAGAATCTCTAGGTAAAATCACTCTGAATTTAGCTTGGGCCCTAAATCCAGTGACTGACATCATTGTAAAAAAAGGAGAAGACACAGAGAGATGAAAAGGGAAGAAGGCCATGTGAAGACGGGCAGAGATTGGAGTCATGCAATACAATCAAGCCAAGGAATGGAATGAACAAGCCAAGAAATGCCGATGATTTCCAGCAACCACCAGACACTTAGAGAGAGGCAAGAAACAGGCTCATCCTCAGAGTCTCCAAAATAAACCAACGCTGACAATACTTTGATTTGGACTTCTGGCCTCCTGAACTGTGAGATAATAAATTTCTGTTGTTTTGAGCTACCCTGTTTGTGGTATGTGCTATGGCAGCCCCAGATATTGCATCTACCTTCTTTTCCAAGCCTCTTCACGTGCCCCATCCTCAGAGTAGCACTACACAGTGCAGGCCCTCGATCAGGCAGCCTGGGTTCTACTCCTGACTTCGCCACCTTTTATTCCTATGGCATTCGGCAAGTTACTCAACCCCTCTGAGCCTCACTTTCAGCAACTTAAAATGGGGCTAGTAATTATACGTATATCATAGGTATGGCCTATCATATTATCGGGCTCCAGGGGAACTTAAGGGAGTTACCACATCTAAAGTGCTCAGAAGAATGTCTGCCACCTAGGAAGTGATTGGTGCATGTTAGCAAATCCTTGAGTTTGGACCTCACTCTGTGGTCAGATTAATGATAGCTGTAAATTCATTGATACTTCTCCAGTGAAAGATGGGCTCTAATTCTACTTCCATTGACTCTGGACTGTTTCCATGACTATTTTGACTAATAGAGTAAGGCAGAAATAACTCAGTTCTGACTTGAACCTTTAGAAAGACAAGTAGCTTCCACCTTGGTCTCTTGGAATCTTACTGGAGAAGTACTAAGCCTATGTGGAGGACAGAGATGCATGCAGGCCAGGCTTTCCAGCCATCTCTCCAAGATGCCCAGATGAAGCAGCCATCTTGGAAATGGGTGCTCTGACCTCTGCTGTCCCAGCTGATGCTACGTGGATCACAGATGAACCACCTAGCTGAGCCTTTTCCAGGTTCCTGAACCATAACCTTGTGAATAAAAGAAAATGATTGCTTTAACACAGTGACTTTTGGGTAGTTTGTTATTGCAGCAAGAAATAGCTGAAATGCCTCCTGTAAAGAAGCTGCCTGGATTTTCCAAGTCTCAGATTTGTGACTTTTCTGTGTGTTTAGTGCTGCTGGCTTACACAAGACTCAGTCTATATTTAACAATAACACCTATGATAGTAATAACTGATATTTAGTTGAGTGGATGGTTCAGTTCTTTCTGAATTGAAGGGAGGGGTGGTTTGAATTTTCCATGGGATTCACATGGAGGCCTTGCCCAGATAATAGTCGGGCTTAGAGAGCCAAGCAGGATGCTTACTCCCAGTGAAAACTCACTCTCCAGAGGTAGCGGGCAAGAGCTGCACTGAGCATACCCAGGCATTTCTCCCTGGGCAGGATGTGCGAGGGACCAGGGAGACCAGGTGTGATTTCCCATTGGAGGAACAACCAGGAGTTCAGAAGGACTCTTGTTCTACCTGCAGCTGTCACCTCCTCCTGCCACCACTGCACTTTTTTTCTGCATTCTATAAGTTGTCCTGGTATGGACTCAAATTTGGAACACAGCCCTTTTATTCACAAACATGCTCACATACACATGTATGCACACACACACACAGCCTCTGTTTGTGGCAGAATTTAGTATAAAGCTTTAACTATATGGAAGAAAAGTTATTCACAGTAAGACAAACAATTTAGAATTGTAGTTGTCTGACTTGTCATGATTCTTGCTCTTTTTTCTCTTTTCTCCCCACCCCTCGACCATGAATCCATCTTTAGTTTTAATACCTTCTGATTTATTGTCTCTTACTTATGTTCTAGATATTCCAGTACCAATCTCATGTTGCTGATCAAAGTCATTTCCTAAAAAACATCTCTGCTACATGTTACCTCAGTAGGCTTCTTGGACCATCATATCAAAAATGGCCAAGTTCCTCCTCTCTACTTCTTTATTTTATTCCAAGTACCAATCCTTAACTGACATTATACATATTTTATGATTTATAATTGTCTTTCTCTGCATCAGAATGGAAACTTGAGTAGGACAGGAACTTTGTTATCTTTACTGTTAAATCTGCACAGCCCAAAAGAGCGCAAGCACATCCCAGGGGCTCAATAGATGTTTGTTGTAAAAAATGAATAAATGAAGTGAAGTGACTCTGATGCCAACTATTAATATCTTTTAAAAATTTATTTTTCTGTATAGTAAATTATCAGGAGACTGCTTATTACTAAAAATTGAGTGTCTACAGGCTGAGTGTGAAAGCTGAGTCAGAATTAGCAGGATCAGGTCTGTGTAAGGACCGTGGGTGAAGAGCAGGTGGGCCGTGGCCCCCCTCCTGCATCAGCCCCTGCCCACCACTGCCCCAGTTCCACGATGAGAGGCCCTTTTCTCTCCCTCTCCTGCTGCCTCCCTTGTTTTCAACCTAACCATGGCCAGGGCTGAGGTTTGGCTGATAATGCTTCAGGGTTTTTGTGTCTTTACAGCAAATCCACAGGCCAGGGCTATTCAGTGGATCCGTAAGAGGGAAATTCTGTCTCGTGGCTGGACAATGTGCTGGAATAATCTGTGCTGGTCCTGTGGTACCCACAGCTCACCCACATGAGCTCACTCATAAGCCCTGCAAGACCCCATAAATGTTGAGTAAGAACAGCCTGCCTTGGGCTTGGGATAGATTTGTGGTTGGTTAGAGGCACCCAAAGCCAACATTGAAACTCAGACTTAAATCTCCTGAACCTCATGTTCTTCAGTTGTTTATTTTGTTTCCCTGCCATGAAGAACCCTGGAAGGATGACCAGATATTCCAGGAATGGAGTGAAAACCCACCTCAGCCTTGTTTGTCCTCACAGCCCATCCGTGGGCCATAGACTTGGAGCTGGTAGATTTCAGGCACTATCTAGACCACTCACATATTTCACAGATGGCAAAGCTGAGGCCAGGAGAGGCTAAAACCAAACTAGCAAGAAAGGCTGGCTTAGAGGTCTATTTCCACAGGCCGAATGTCAACTTGAGGCGAGGTGAAGCGGAGACCTCAGCAGTCCTGTTAGCATCAGACAGAGCAGGGGCAGATCCCGCTTTGCCACTTTCAGTATGTGTGACTTCCAGGAGTTCAGTCGGCTGCTCTGAGCATCAGTATTCTCATCTGTAAAATGAGACGAAAACACTCATTTCAAAGGAGCTTGGGAAGTCTGAATGAGAGAACTGTCAGTATGAAAAATCCAGTTGACTTTCTCAACTCCAATGTCCTTTGCATCCTCACTTCTCACACTGAGGATATGATAATGTCAAAGGCAAACTGAGCCTGCTCTTACAAATTAAAGTCAGACCATAAATATCTACCAAAATCAATAAAACAATGTGAGGCCTTGGTAAGTGCTGTGATGGCAAAAAAATAAAGGAACGTGGTAGAGCATGACTAGGAGGCCGCACATTCCTTAGCTAGGTTCAGGGAAGACCATGCAAAGCGGGTGCCCTTGAGTTGGTATCTGAGTAACAAGAAAGAGGCAGAATGAGATAGTCTGGGGGAACAGCACTTCATGCAAAGAGAACAGAGGACACTAAGTCCTGAGATGTGAGTGTAGGATATTTGGAGACAAAAGAAAAGTAACTGCGGAGAAGGACAGTGAATGGAGGGGATGTGGAGTAAGCTGAGGAAGGGGAATTAGGCAGGATCCAGATGCTCAAGGGCCTTGGTGACCACAGAGAGAGCTTAGGTTTAGTTCTAGGTAGAATGGGGACCCACTCAAGAGTTCTACATATGATGGTGACATAATCCACTCACTCTTTCACAAGAAGATGGCCTTGTGTGTTTAACCCTTCCTCTTGAGACATTGAACTGAAGGATTTTAGGGGCTGAGCCGGGTTCCCTATTTCCATATTAACCCCAAGAAGGCAGAAAGATGGAATGGAAATCCGGAAGAGCTTTTCTCTGGCTATCCCAGTCATCTCAGACTCCTGAATTCTCTGAGTTCTCTACTGGAGTCCTAACTTTTGGCGGTAACTCATTGTGTTTATCTGTGTGTGCACTCAGTGATGCTGCTCTTTGGGTTTGAGAGGCAGGATCCAGAGCCCTGCACCCCATTTGGAGAGGGGCACATCCAGTGGAAACTGAATCTCACGTGAGTGTGGCCATTTTGGGACAGAGGTGATCAGCTCAGTCCTTGATGTCTCTTTTGGGGGGAAGCCCATTGGTAAAGAGATCACCATCCAGGAGTGAGTGGTCTTAGGAAATCAAGAGGATTCAATTAATTAGTTAACTAAGACTTACTCAATGGAAGACCTGGTGCTTAATTTGGGGGGATCTAGAGTTTAGCAAAACCTGGTTTATTAAGGATCTCACAGCACCCTGAGGAAGACAGGCAATGAAGCCAATAGGAGTGATCCCCATGTGCTGGGTGGTGACCATGGGTCCTATAGCTCCTGCCATGCAGAGAGGCCCACCCTCCACAGTCCAGCTCCTGCCCCATTCCAGTAAGACCGTGCCCTCTTCTAGCCCCCTTTGCAGAGGTGGAGTGATGCTGTGTGCTATTGCTGGGTCCCTGGTGCTTCCACATCCCCTCTTTACAGCTCAGTCAACTGTCCCTCCATGGATGCCTCTTCAAGTCCCCTCTGGACATGCTTCCTATTTCCTTCAGGTATCTTGCCTGATGTGTTCAGGACGATGTTATCTCAATCATTCATTCTCTCCTTCCATAAGCACTCATCTGTGGCTTCTTGGGGTGAGGCCCTGTGGGAAGCACAGGAAGCAAAGTCCAATCAGGTCCAGACCCTAGCTACCTTCAAAAAACATGCAGACAGGTTGGTGGGGGGATGCCAGCTCATTTCATTACAGAACAGATCACAGGGTGAAAAGGGTCAGGATAGCACAATAATGGGATCACAGAGGAGGCAGCATAGCAATCAGAGATGGGGTGGTGAGAAGGAGACGGAAACAGGGAAGGATGAGAAGGTGTAGCTGGACAAAGAAGGCTTCTGGGCAATAGAAACAGCATGTGGGCAGAGAATTAGAGGAGCTACTTGAACTTTACTAAGATGAAAGAGAAAGTGTAGGAGGAAATTGGGGAAGATTAGACTGGGAAGCAGTACAGGTAGTAGCCATGCCATTGAGGCCCTTAGATAGCTAAGGAACTTGGAATTTCTTCTGAGGGAATGGGAGAAGGCTTTTTGGGTTTTATGGTAGAGACTGAGAATCAGATTTGTGATTTGGAAAGATCAGATATGGAAGGTAGATTGTGAGGGGGTAGGGGGAAATCAGATGGTGAGACTCCAGGCAAAGAGAGAGAAGCAAGGATTGGTGGAAGCTTGGGCTAAGGTAGTGACAGAAGATGAAAAGAGAACAGCCATGAACAGAGACAGTAGAACTTGGAGACTGATGGTCATGGGCCACAGAGATGGGGAAGAGATCTCTGTTGATTATCCATCTTTTCCTTCTGATTTAACAAATTTGATGAATGATGATTTTATTAACAGAAATTAGGAAAGTTGAATAACAGTCAGCTTTGGAGGAAAAAAACACATCAAAAATCTTGTTTTGGACATAGTAAGTGAGAAGAAGCCCATGAGACAACCTGAGAAGGAGTATCAAGCAGACCCTTGGTGACATGGGGTGGCGTCTGTTCTGAAAAAGAACTGAAGGGGCGTGAGGGGCAACACAGAGGGGAGCTAGTTTCTTCAGCTATGCTTTATCTGAGGCAGGGGCTCACACCAGCTTTCATGCTCTGTGACAGAAGACAGAATCTTGTAAAATTCATGGTCAGAGAATTCACACTCTGACAAACCTTATCTGTACTCTCCAAAGCCCATATTCCTATTCTGTGTAGGCCCTCATCTTGCAAGATAACAGAAAACATAATTTCTATGCAGCCTCATAGTAGAGTTGGATTGAAAGGGAAGGGAGAGGGAGGAGGTTGGTCACAGGGTCTGGCACGGGACCCTTGGAGGAGATGTGGTTTTCAAGCTGGCGTAGCATCTTCCTGTGAGAAGACAAAGGCCTGGGCCAGCAGCATCACTCCTGCAGCCAAAGACGATGAGGGGAACCAAGTGCCAGGGGAAAAATTCTTCCAAGTCATTTATTTTCCCAGATCCTCAAGGATCTGAGTATTTTGTTTGGAAATAACTGCGTTGAGTTTTGAACTTTGTAAGGGTCTCTTCTCTGCTCTGGTGACCTCATACATTCCAGTGGTTTTAAATGCTGTGGCATGCCAGCAACTCCCAAATGTGTACCTCCCACCCAGGCCTCTCCTCTGAACCCTAGACTCATATGCCTGATGGATGTGGCATAGACACCCCAGGGACAGCATGTGCAAAACTGAACTCTTGCTGGGATCTCCAAAATGTCCCTCAATAGTTTTTTTATGTTAGTCAATGGTAATACCATCCGCTTGGTTGCTAATGCCAGAACAATGGAGATGTTTCTTCATTTCCTTATCTCATGTAATCTCTTAACAAATCTTCTTGACTACAGGATACTCCTTGAATCTTGAGTCTTATAATTCCTCTCCTTCCCATTGCTGCCACCACTCTGGTCCAAGCTTTCTCTCTACTCCCTGCAAAATGCCAGCACCTGCTATCCCATCAGTCTGTTTCTACACTTCCCCACCTTCAACTGATATTGCACCCAGAAGCCTCTATAGTCTTCTCCTGCCCCACCATGGTAATCTTCCAAAAACATAACTGTGATCTTGCAACTCCCACATTTAAAACACATCAATAGCTTCACATTGCCCTGAGAATAAGGTCCCCACTGCTGATGATGGCCTGATTCCTGCCAGCCTTTCTTCCCTTCTGGCCAACCACCACCCCGTTTCCTCACTTTGCTCCAGCTGCCCGAATCTCATGAGTCAAGTCTTCAGGCAGGTCAAGCTCCCTCCTGCTCCAGACCTGCATCCTGAGATTCCTTCCGCCCAGAGTGCCTTTCCTGGCCAACACTTTTCCATTCTTCATATCTCTATGGAAATGCTGCCTCCTTCAAGATCCTCCTTGACCACCCGGTTTACTGAGGATCACCCCCAAGCCCCATTGTTGCCTATTACAGCTTACTTTTGACCACAATTTATAATTCACTTTCCTGTTTATTTCCAGTCTTCTACAGTGTATGGTGGGTTCCACAGGGCAGAGACCATGCAGTCTTGTCATCACTGTCCTCTCAGTAGACTTCTTGCTAGCCATGGTGGGCCAGAGATCTTACTCTCCTTTGTCTCCAACCCCTACTATTTTATTGGTTATATTTAATTTAATATACAATATTTATCATATCATATTTATGATTAAATATTTATAACATTTAGAATTTAAAGTATTTTAATTTTTAATTCTGTTTATTATGATTAGAGCTTTGTATGTTATCCACTTCAAGGTACTAGTTTGAAGCCTTCGAATTTACATGGGACCTATTTATTTTCCACTGTGTAGAATAAGAAAATCAGTATCCAAAGCTTTCCCTTATTTTTCCTCCCTCCTTCTGCTTCTCTCTGTCCACTTCCTCACAACTTCTGTTGGCCATTCCATCACAGGGAAGGGTCTCCTCCTCCTCCTTCTTCTTCTTTCTTCTTCTTCTTCTACTTTCTTCTTCATTTGACTTTAAGTTCTGGGATACATGTGCATGTGGGAGTTTTTTGTGTTTTTAATTTCACCCTTGCAGTGGTCTGCCCGCCTCCAGCTCCTCTGAGTACTGGCTGCCCCAGGCCTGTGTCTTACCCATTTCTTTGTGGGGCTGTCTTTCCACAAGGCATTGGAAGTTTAAGTCCTACTCATTAGCATTTTCACTGTCATTACTTTATTTTATTCAACAATGTATAATGTTCATTTATTGAGTCAGTAGGTTATACATCTAATGTTATCTTTTGTTTTCTCTGAACTTTTTAATGCTTGTCGACACACATACATGGGAATATATTGTACATGCTTTTGGTCTCATGGTCCTACTTTTTGTCTTCCTTTCCTTTTTTACTCTCTTTACCTTCTTCCTGTCATATGATGAGACCCCTCCCCCACCCCAACCCTTGAACCCATTCTGAGTAATTTGTTACCAACCCGACAGTCACACCCTCTGACTTTTCACTCTGCTTTGCACAAATGTGTGCATCCGTTTTGTTATTGTTTGCTTTGCCAAAAATGACACCATATGATATAAAAACAATTCTTTGTATCTACTTTTAGTGCTTAATAATATGTAATGGAAATCTAACTAATATAATCCAAATACAGTCTCTTAAATAATCACATAATGCACCATGGCATAATGTAGCATTATTTATTCAAACCTTCACCTGACTGTGTGTGTGTGTATCTTGATGTGCTGATGCTTTAATTTCTATGGAATTGAGTCACAAAAGTAGAATTGCTGAATAAAAGAATATATGTGTGTTAGTTCGTTCTCACACTGCTAGAAAGAACTACCTGAGACTGAGTAATTTATGACGAAAGCAGGTTTCATTGACTCACAGTTCTTCAGGCTTAATAGGAAGCATGACTGGGAGGCCTCAGGAAACTTACAATCTTGGTGAAAGTTGAAGGGGAAGCAAGGCACCTTCATCACATGGCAGAGCAGGAGGAAGAGTGAGAGAGTGAAGGGGAAGGGCCACACACTTATAAATCAGCAGATCTTGTGAGAACTCACTATCATGAGAACAGCGTGGGGGAAATCCGGCCCCATGATCCAATCACCACCCACCAGGTCCCTCCCCTGAAACATGGGGATTAAAATTTAAAATGAGATTTGGGTGGAAACACAGAGCCAAACCATAGTAATATGTTTTACAATTTTAATAGATGTTACCCTATTGATTTATACAAATGCTGTGACAATTTGCATTTCCACCAGCAATATATGCAAACATTCTTTTCATGGAACACTTACCAGCAATAAGTGTTAATGCTCTTTTTAGATATGCCAGCTGGATGAATGTAAAATAATGTCTCATTAATTACATGAAATTTATATTAATTTTTATTTTCCTGACTTCTAGTGAATTTAAGTATCTTTTACTATGTTTATGGCTCATTTGGATTGCTTTATTTTATACTTTTTCCTATTTTTTATTGGATGGTTTGTGTTTTTCCTGTCAATTTGTAGTATGAATCTTTGAATATTACAGCTCTTCATTCTCTATCTGTGCTTATTGTCTGTGGCAGTAAAATTTGTATATTGGATTAAATTAATGCCTAGTAACCCTCTGCATTGGTTAACCAAAGAAAAATGCTCTGTGCTTCAAATCTATTTCCCTCCCATCTTTCTACCTATACTCGTCTCTATTTTCCCTCACTGTCCTGGGAAGTATCAGGGTAGATAGAATGGAGCAAACAGACATTTATAAGCACATTCTATATGCCAGTAAATTAATGGGTAATTTATATGTTACATTATTTAATTAAATAAAATTGAAACATTTTTAATCCCCATTTTACTGATGGGAATACAGAGGCTCAGAGAGGTTAATTTACTTCTCAAGGTCGGGTTAAGGAAATGTCGGAGACAAGATGTGAACCTGTATCTGTCTGGTTCTAAAGTGTTCTTTCAGATGCCCTCCTCTGGCTGCTAGACTCACCGGAGACTCACAGCCACCCTAAGGGACCATGAGGCAGGCTTCCCCATCCTCTTCCCACAGGCAAGAGCCCTGCACTCAAAGCAGCTGAATGACATGGTCACGGATGCAAACTGAGATTGCAAACCTACAGCTTCTGTCTTTAAATCTAGAACTGTTTTGAATCTGGTGTCTGCTCACCTCTTTTCTCTTGAGTTGGGAGCATTGTGGTAGGTTGGCATGGGGGAGCCACTGGGCATCTCATGTCCTTCAGTGAATTCTCTGCTCTCCAGAGCCACAGAGGTAGCACCTGCTTTGCCAAGGGACTGCAAGGACCTCTCCCTGTCTTCAGCAGATCTTCCCCTCTGAGGGCTTGGGTGGGCAGGAGAGAGAGGAGAAAAACACATAACAGAGGGGCTCTGAAATCCCCGGGGCAAAAATAACCTCCTTTTCCCCCACCTCCACTCCCACCCTCCATCCAAGGGGAGAGGCGGCAAAGTTTCAGAAACTCTGAAATGACTCAAAGAAACAGAAAAATGTTCTAGTTGCCCAATATTTACATAAGGAGCTGGTTCAGTTTTCCTTCCCTGCTGTTAATCTGAGCTGGCACACAGATGTGGACACCTGCACACATCCACCCAAGGATGTGCACCTGGATGGACGTGTGTCATACATGCAGACACAGTGTGTATGGCACCCATCCCCACACACCTCAGGCTGCAGCACAGCAGTGAGCGGCAGCCAGGGCTGCTGGGAGGTGTCCATCCCCAGGCTAAAGCTGTGTGTCTTTGTTCTTCACACAAGAGTCTACTTTTGGGTTTCTCCAGAAGCAGCCTCTGGGATAAGAATATAAGTGCAAGCGATTTGTAAGGGAGGTCATCTGAGCAATACCACTAAGGGAATGGGCAGGTGAGGCAGAGACTGACAGGAAACCAGTCAGGGAACATTGTCAACTCACAGCAGTGACAATGGGCAACTGGGTCACAATTCCACTGGGGAGTTCTGGGAGAAGGTGGACGGCACATCTCAGAATTGCCTCACTCAAGGTGGAGGAAGCTGAAATATGCACCAGTCAGCTCCCTTTCTGCTATGGTTGAGGGTTGCTGCCTGGAGATTATTGTGGCAAGAGAAACATGAGCTTCCATAATATTTTGTCCAATGCACAGGGCAAGGACCCAGCCAGGCCAAGAAACCTGCCCTTTACATCCAGAAAAAGGCTACGATCCTAGTTCTGTTTCTTGCTTATTTGATACCTCGAATAATTTCTTTCTTCTCTCTGAGCCTCTATTTCTCTTATCTATAAAACCGGTAGAATACTTCCCCCCACAATATTGGAATAGGGATTTGATGAAATAATGCATGTCAGTGAACTTGCCCCAGATTGGCTCTCAAAAGAGACCGATATTCTGTCTCACCACCTACGTTATTTTCATTGTTTGCTGGTTTCCCTTTATCTTCCAGCTTCTGTGTTAGGATGCCCAGGGCTCAGTCCTCAGGCCTCTACTCTTGTCTAGGATACATGCCCTTGGCGATCTCATCCAACCTTAAAGCCTTAAATGTCCATTGTCACCCTCAGCACTCCCATGCTCATGTGCCTCCTTTGCCACCTTCAAAATAGACCTGGAATGTGACCACAGCTCACTTTCCCTGTCATTGCCCTGGTCCAAACACTCGTCTTTTTTTTTGGATGCTTGCATTAGCTTCCTGACTCTCCATCCTTGCTCCCTGTACAGCTTTTTCTCTACACAAATACCAGAAGCATGCTGTTAAAATCCAAGCTGGATGATGCCACTCTATTCAGTCTGCTAATACCTTCCCACCACTCCTAAAGAAAAAGGCTAAGTCTTTACATAGATTTACAATTTGACTGGACCCAAATTTCAAATCTCTTCTCCTCCATGCTCTCTTCTGCTCACTCTGTCTCAGCTACTCTCACCTCCTTCTGTTCCTCACACAGTCCAAGCACCCTCTTGCCTCAGGGGCTTTGCACATGCTGTTCCCTCTGCCTGAGTGTTCTTCCCCCAGACATCAACCTGCCTTACTCCTTCATCTCCTTCAAGACTTAGCTCAAATATCACCTTCTCAATGAGGTCTGCTTTATGCATTCTATTTCAAATTGCATGGCTGTCCCATCACACCTCCCTGTTTTGTTATTTTCCATAGCACTTACGGACATTTACTGTATTGTAACATTTCTTCTTTTTCTTATTCATTGTCTATTTTCAGCCCACCTGACCCCCAGTAGAATATAACTCTATGAGCACATTGTTTTTTGCCTGTTCTGATCATGGATGTATTCTAGAATAATGCCTGGTAATAGCAAGTACTCAACCATTTGTATGAATAAACAGATTAAATAATTAATTAAAGGTGTGATGATTAAAATCTTGATTTTGGGAATGTTATGTATCAATTCAATTCTTATTTCCACAACTTTCTGTCTGTTACCTTGTACACATTACTCATCTAAATCTTACTTTCCTGTTCTATAAAATCGGGGAGAGGATAGTACCTAACCCTTAAGGCTCTTGTGAAGAGAGGTGAGATAAGATATATTAGACATTCAGACAATGACTGGCACATGATATGTGCTCAAAAAAAGACAGATTTTCTTTTTTCTTCTTTCTTTCTTTTCTTTTTTTTTTTTTTAAATGGAGATTTGCTCTTGTTGCCCAGGCTGGAGTGCAATGGTGCCATCTTGGCTCACTGCAACCTCCACCTCCCAGGTTCAAAGGATTCTCCTCCCTCAGCCTCTCGAGTAGCTGGGAGGCTGAGGGATGCACCACCATGCCCGGCTAATTTTGTATTTTTAGTAGAGATGGGGTTTCACCATGTTGGTCAGGCTGGTCAGAAACTCCCTACCTCAGGTGATCCACCCGCCTCGGCCTCCCAAAGTGCTGGGATTACAGGCGTGAGCGATAGTGCCTGGCCAGGTTTTATTTTTTAAGTTTCTCTTTCACTTTCATCATCACGGCATCACAGACATTTTAGTGAAAAACTGAAACAGCTCATGATATACAGCAAATATAATAACCCTCCTCCCCAAAAAGGAATGAAAGTGCATATAAAAAATCAGTGTTGTCTCTACATTTACCCACATCCACACATAGAGACAAAAGTCCAGAAGGATATACATCAAAATATTTACAGTGGTTATTTTTGGAGTTTCTATTGGATTTACTGGTGACTTTCAATTTTTTTAGTTATAATTTTTTTAAATTTTAAATGTGTGACTTTTTAAAACAAAAAAGGAACAACTTTTTTATTTTAAAAAAATAACTACCTTCAATAAAATGTGGCTCTAACACTGATTCACTTATCCCCATTAAGAATGTTTATTGATTACATTTTAACTTTCATGAGTGAGAGAATCTGCACTCTGACAAACCTGTTCTGTCCTCTCCAAAGCCCGTATTCCTATTCTGTATAGGTTAAGTAGCAGTTTCTGTAGGTCAAGCCAAAGCTTTCTTTCCCAGCAACTTCCTTTAAGTCACCCAAAATAACATTGGAAATTAAAATGTATAGCAACAAAAAATAGTATGCAGCATACAAATAAGTCACTCATTAATTATCTTGTAATAGCCAAAAAATGGTGCTTTGGGGTCAGGGAAGGGGCTATAGGTCTTTCTCTCACCACCTTGAGCAGCCTCTGCAAAGCTGTTATTTCCTGGCCATCCAACAGGCAAAGACCAAATCCTGGAAGAGAACATTAACATCAGGTCACGACATTGGCAAACAGATGGGACAGGGAGCAGACACCCATTCTTTATCAATGCCTGAGACCCCAGAATTCGGATGTCACTCAGTGAGAGAGAAGTCTATCCCAAAGAGATGCACATGTACATGCAGTGACTCCACTTGTTAAGAAATGACTAAATTATGTTGTCTGTTATCTGGCAAGATGAGGGCCCAAAGTAGACTTTAAGTTGGACTTTGTTTATCTGTTTTCGTGACTGCGAAATTTACAATCCACTGCATTAATAGTCAGAAGTTCCCTCTGGTAATGAGCTTCCCATTTGAAACCTTCCCTTCCCTTCCCTTCCCTTCCCTTCCCTCCCCTCCCCTCCCCTCTCCTTCCTCTTTCTTTTCTTTTTTTTGGACAGTGTCATGCTCTGTTGCGCAGGCTGGAGTGCCATGGTATGATCTCAGCTCATTGCAACATCTGCCTCCCAGGTTCAAGCAATTCTCCTGCCTCAGCCTCCCGAGTAGCGGGGATGACAGGCGCCCACCACTATGCCCAGCTAATTTTTTGTAGTTTTAGTAGAGATGGGGTTTCACCATGTTGGCCAAGCTGGTCTTGAATTCCCAGCCTTGGAAGATCTGCCTACCTCAGCCTCTAAAAGTGCTGGGATTACAGGCATGAGCCACAGTGCCTGGCCCCATTTGAGAGTTTTTCAACAAGGCTAACTCAACCAGTAAGCGGTAACATCTCTTTTCCATGGCCCAGCCTTTGCTTTCATGAGACAGTGGCCTCATGGGCCATGTGGAGCTCTACTTTTGATTGCCCAAGTCTATAGGGCATCCCTAGGACCTGGCAGCAAATGGACTTTATACAGAAATCAAGGGCAGGTACAGAAGGGAGGAACAGAGTAGTGGAAGAACAGAGGCGCTAGGAGAGGGGATTTAGGGAGATAGGAGGCTATGTGAAGTATTCCTCTGACTCTGCTCATGGTCTGCTGAGTGCTAAGAAGAGGTGGCTACAGGCAGAAATACAACATTCAGTCTGTCCAGAGGAATTGCTGGCCTGGCAAGGGGGCCTCCAGGGTGTCTTATGGCAGCAAGGTTCTAGATGCATGAGTGAGTGTGCGTGTGTGTAGGGGGTGTGTATGGAGGTGGGTGGGAGGGATTCCCTCCCAGGGGAGCATATAAACCATTGGCAGAGGAAGGGCACCGACCAGTCAGCAGATAGCCTATGGCCGTGCTTGCAGGCTATAAATAACCAGTACAGGTGTGTCGATGCATTCCAGCTGAATATCAGCACTGCTTCTCTTGTCATTAGCAGGAGGTACACACTGTGGTACTGCAGGGCAGCATAGCTCAGGACAATAACCTGCACGTAGGCTACGGCTCCAAGCACAGAGGGTAGCACCATCCTGGGAGTGAAGTGGGACTTTTCGAGGCAGCCATTTTCAAGTCACTTTATGATGCATCAAGATGGCTGGGTCTGAATATAAAATGACTGCCCATATTGCTGACTAATGTACTCAACAAATATTCATGAGTCTCACCTGTGAGCCCGACCTAGCCATACTCTCACCTCAGGGTTAGGGGAAAGGATTAGGAATAGAGAAAGAATCCTGGACGGATGAAGTGTCTAAGGTGCATATTCTATGGAACTAAGAAGCAGACACTGTAATGGTTTCTCTGTTGGAGATGGTCTCAGTGGTCCTGTTTCCCAGAAATAATGTCGCTTCTACTGGACTCTGGGGTGATGGGTCTCCACAGCGGTTGCAAGTAGGAGAGACAGAAAGGGAAGACAGAGCAAACATGGCCACAAGGACACTAATGGAACCTTGAAGGCACTCTCTAGGACCTCTTGGGGAGAGTACAGAGGCTTTAATGAGGAGATCTTTGGATACAGAGTCTGAAGAAATGGCAGTGTGAGCTTTGCTCCAGGGAAGAGGGCCAGGCAGGAGGGAGAAAGCAGATGGATGTCAAAAAGGGTCTGCATTTCTCCCAAGCTTTTAGAAAGGAATATGGGGCCTCGGAGGCACAGCCTGAAGGCAGGCTGAGCAGATTCAATTGTGAGACGCATTGTAGTAAGTGGTGGGCCCACATGCTTTCGGAATGAGTCAGGGACTGTCTGCTTATAGTGGTTATTTTCCACCCCAGCCCATATGGGCTGATTCTGAGCTTCAGAGGAAACCACTTGGCAAGAGGCAGCCTGAGAAATCTCAAATCCTATACAAATTTCTTCCTCTTCTGCACGCTACCTGACCTCCAGCCCCAGCACATGTAAGCACACATGTGCACAGCACACACACATCCCTCCCGGAACAGCACGAGGGAGTACATCCACACGCAATCACACATACATGTGACCTTCAACTCCAACACATGTATACCCGCCCCCCTGACACCTACAGAAATAGAGCATCCACTCACTCAGCCCCTCATTCACACTGCGCTGGAGTGAAAAGAAGTCACAGAGCATGTGCCCCGAGGAAGCTCCACTGGACACGGGACCTTCTGTTGTCATCAGTAGAGTTGGGAGGGGCAGGGAGGGAATCTGCTGAAGTGCACACTAAGGAACTACTAGAATTTCAAAGCCTCGGAAATGTTGTTTTGGTGGGGCTAAAGATGGAAAACAGGGGTGGGCTAAAGATGGAAAAGAGGGGTGGATGGCTCTTTGATGTAGAAAAATGCCATGTGAGCCAATTGGATTAAGAAAAGCAAACTTTTCTCCCTACCCTCCTCAGGGTATGAACACAGGCTAGTTCCAGATGAAGACAACTTTCCTGATAACATAATCATAATTTCATATTTTTATTCTGATGGGAAGGAAAATGGGTGGATGGCTCTTTGGTGTAGAAAAATGCCCTGCAAGTCTTTTGGATTAAGAAAAGCAAACTTCTCTCCCTTCCCTCCTCAGGGCATGAACATAGGCTAGTCACAGATGAAGACAACTTTCTCGATAACATAATCATAATTTCAGATTTTTTTCCTGGTGCGAAGAGGGAGGGAGAGGCCACAATATGGAAAGAGAAGAGGAAGATAATATAGGAACAGCTCTTACTAGGAAAGTTCCATGGGCTAGTGGGAGGCTGGGCTTGGGGAGAAGGATGGACATTGTAGTTGTCCAGTGGTATGATGGCCAAGAGCTCAGAATGATCTTGTGTTACTTATCCAGTGGTTTCCCTGATCTTTTGTGGGTCATGTTTATGACTCGGCCTTTAGGAAGACTCCTACTATGCAAGCAATTGGGTTTGGGAAAAGGAGGGTGAAAATCGAAGCCATGGATCGGGGAGGCATTTCAGGGAGAAGGCAGCAGGGGCAGGAGGCAGATGCTAAGTGAGGAGGACTGGAATTTAGGGGGCCACAAACTGGAGGTGGGCACAGGAGGATGGCTTGTCTGGATATCACCACTGGTCAGGTATCAGTGTTGGAAATGAATTCCAGTGTTGGCATGGTGTTGGTGTTCTTGCTAAAAGGAAACTTCCAAGGATGAGTTGGCAAGAGGAGAGGACACAGGAAACTCACCCTTCCATCACCTCTGAGAGGCAAAGAGTGACTTCCCAGGGGAGGGGCACAGCCTCTGCTATGAGAAAGCAGCCTTCTCAGTGTGGAGGTTAATTGCCAGGCTGCTCAGTGCATTTGGGTGTCAGTTGTTTATAGCTGTTGTGTGGGAAACAGGCTGCTCCATGCTTGGATATCTTGAGCACCATGAAAAGCTGCAGTCCCTGCCACTGGGGGTGGAAGATCCAGTCGAATGGGAAGCTCAGCTCAAGTGCAGCCCGTCTAGCTGGGAGGAGAGGGCTCCTGGTCCCTGAAAGTTTATTGTCCAGGCAGTACATAGTGAGTTCCCCAGGCCACTGCCAGAAAATCTCTCTCATTGCTCTTTCCAGAGTTCACAGGGAGGGCAATTGACTTTCTGAGGTATGAGAGATGGCAACTGGAGCAATTTATTCTCATTAAAGGAAAAGGTGACCATAAAAAGGACTGAAGAGAGTCTGGAAAAATGAGGTCATTTATACAAGCTCCAGAGTCACAGATATCTGTATGACACCTTTCAGTCCTTGAACGACTCACTGTCCAGAGAAGGAAACAGGCGTGTAACTGATTACAAGTTGGTGTTCTAAGTGGTAAATGGCACCAGTGATATTCTGTAGGAGAGTAGAGAAGCGAGTTCCCAGCTTCCTAGAGAGGCCAAGGCAGGGTTCACAGAAAGGGAGACACAAAAAGGAAGAGGAGGTCACCAGGGAGAAGAGAGGAGAGCATGCTAGGCAGGGCAGGAACGCCACCTGAGCAGGGGCGGGAGATGTGAATAAGGCTGACCTTGCAGTTGGGGTTGACCTCTGCAAGAAGCTGTTCTGAAACAACATTCTTTCTCAAACTCTGCCAAGCTGAGTGTCTACAACCGGAAACACTAAGGTTTCTGCCAGGAGGCACTGGCTTTGGGTGGTTAACAGCCCAGGTTTGCCTACTGCGTTCTCTCACTGCCCTTGCAGGGTAGAAGGTGTGGCTGGCTAGTTGGAGGAAATTCTGCATCTTTCAGACATGGACAATGAGTTGGGGGTAGGTAATGGCTACCACAGCAATGTGAGTGGCCAGTGTGGTAGAGAAATGTCATCAGAAGAGAACTCGGTTGAGTAAGTCCAGACGAGGCTGCTGTAACTGGCTGAGGAAGTTGTGTCCTGCACAATAGTATCGGCTTAGTTCCTGTTGGGGAAGAGTCGTGGTGGAACTCCAGCCCTTGGTCTGCCCACCAAGCCACAAGCCTAGAGGGTGGGCCTCCACAGAGTGGGGGTCCTTTTTCTAAGTGACACAAGGGCTGTGTATTGATGAGTAAATTCCCAGGACCGCTGGCCTGGAGCTAGGAGTCCTATGTTCTAGTTCTGCTTTCACTCCCCAGGAGGCTCTGTCTCAACTGGAGAAATGGTTCTACTTCCCCACTGACTTATGAAACACAGTGTGACATAGTGAGTCAGAGGAGGAATACTATGAAGAAAAATACGCCGTGGACTTGATGTCAGATAAATGACTCACAGGAGACACCAGGGGCCAGCTTTGTGACCCTGGGCAAATTCCTCTCCCTTTCTGAGCCTGCGTGTTTCTATTTGTGAAGTGGGGATGATAAATTGGACCCTGGACAACCTGTCATAGCTGTTGTAAGGATCAGACAAGTCATGAGCATTCATGGCCTGCGAGCACTCACAAGATGGTAGTGTGTGTGTACATGCGTCCAGGAGTGGAAGTCCGGTCTCTGATAAACTGTGTCAAGCCACTGTGCGGGAGGGGGGCGTATTATATCATACCCAAGATTCTGTCAGCCCTGCCAGGAACTCCAATAGCAGGTGTCCATGTTATGTGGGCTGAGGTCGGCCAGGCTCAGCCACTGTCAATCTGTTGGGGGTCTCTTCCTCCCTTCGAGCTTAGTTTCCATCTCAAAAATGGGAGAGGAGGGGAAGTGAGATGATCTTAAATGTTCCTTCAAACTCTGACATTTTCCAAGAACTGAATTTCTATACAATTCAGCCTATGGTGTGACTATTTGGGACCTTCAGAACATCTGCTTAGTTCTCAATGAGGAGGTCAAAATAGGCTGAGAAATATTCAGCAAAAGGGAAGGCCCAGAGCATAAAACATGGTGATGCTGTAACATGAATATTTAACTCTATGTGCTAGGTAAACAGTCATGATGCTAATGGTAAAAATATGTATATATTTTTTTGCATCAAATACCCACAAATGCAAGCAACTACTTTTTTTAAATAACGAACCAAAGAAACAGGGATCTACTCCAACACTGGAGAAGAGAACGCATTGTGTTAGAGTTGAGAGGCTGTACTCTACACACAACTGTATGTCTCTGTATGTCTATTGGACATAATAGACATTCAACGTTAAGTTTGACAATCTAGGATTTTCACTTAAGATATCAGAACCTAACTTCCTCCCAACAATGCAGGATTCAGTACTAGCCTAGTAAAAAGTGATTAAAAATGGTTTAGAATAATTAATGACATGGTAAGTGTCCATATTTTATTTAAAAGTTTTTTTTAGAAAGCAGATTACAAAATAATAGCAGATGAATCACTTTTGTTTACACATTGAAGTAATTATATGCTATAGGGATATGTTTTTAAACATACCAAGTCTGTGAGGACTGTAGGTAACAAAAATTGTACCGTATAGTTGCCTCTTGGTATCCATGGGGGATTGGTTCCAGGATCTCTGCCTATGCGAAAATTTGTGATGCTTAAATTCTTTATATAAAATGGCGCATTATTTGCATATAAACTACATACAGTGTCACTTAATACTTTCTTTCTTTCCTTTTCTTTGCTTTCTTTTTAGAGATGGAGTGTCTCACTGTGTTGCCCAGGCTGGTCTTGAGGTCCTGGGCTTACGTGATTATCCTGCCTCAGCTTCCCAAGTAGCTGGGATTATAGAGGTGCACCACTGTGCCTACTTAAATCATCTCTATGTAAATAGCTGTTCCACTGTATTGTTTTTCATTTGTACTGTTTTTTATTGTTGTGTATTTATTTATTTATTTATTTATTGAGACGGAGTTTCACTCTTGTTTCCCAGGCTGGAGTGCAGTGGTGCGATCTCAGCTCACTGCAACCTCTGTCTCCTGGGTTCAAGTGATTCTCCTGCCTCAGCCTCTTGAGTAGCTAGGATTACAGATGCCTGCTGCCATGCCTGGCTAGTTTTCTGTATTTTTAGTAGATACAGGGTTTCACCACATTGGCCAGGCAGGTCTTGAACTCCTGACTTCAGGTGATCCACCTGCCTTGGCCTCCCAAAGTGCTGAGATTACAGGAGTGAGCCACTGTCCTGGTCTATTATTTTTTTGAAATATTCTTCATCTGTGGTTGGTTGAATTGATGGATATAGAACCCACGAGTTTGAAGTGCTGACTGTACATGGGGTTCATGCTAGATGAATAGATTTATGCTGTTCTTTTTTTTTTTTTGAAACGGAGTCTCGCTCTGTCGCCCAGGCTGGAGTGCAGTGGCCGGATCTCATCTCACTGCAAGCTCTGCCTCCCAGGTTTACGCCATTCTCCTGCCTCAGCCTCCCGAGTAGCTGGAACTACAGGCGCCTGCCACCTCGCCCAGCTAGTTTTTTGTATTTTTTAGTAGAGACGGGGTTTCACCGTGTTAGCCAGGACGGTCTCGATCTCCTGACCTCGTGATCCGCCCGTCTTGGCCTCCCTAAGTGCTGGGATTACAGGCTTGAGCCACCGCGCCCGGCCTATGCTGCTCTTGCCACAAGAACAAAAATCAGATGCTAGATATGTTCATTTGCTTCATGGTGGTGACGTTTTCTATCTAAATGTGTACCATAACACTATGTTGTATACCTTAAATATACACAATGACATTTCTTTAAAACATAAATAAATAGGCCAAGCTTGGAAGGCTGTATTTCAAAACGTTATGAGAAGCTCTCTCTGGATGTTGGGGTTTGGGTGATATTATTTCTCTCTTTTTGCTTGTCTGCTTTTTTAAATGATCTTTAATGCCTCTGTAATCAAAGTTATAAGTCAATCCAAAAAGCCATCTGGGGAAGAATTCCCAGAAAGATTCCACAGGGCATGCCAATGACTGGGAGGAGAGACCATGCGACCCTGCTCATTCTCCTAACTGCTAACACATGTCACAGCTATTTGGGGTCCTGATGTCACCCGGCGAGCCAGCTCGGCTGCGGTTATGATGTCATTCACTGCCTGGCTGGCGGCTCTGTGGCCAGTGAAGCCACGAGGGAGGAGAGTTCCTGGCGGCCCCTTATTCCCTCCAGAGCTATCTCCCGGCTTCTGCCCACAGGAAAGCACAAAGAGATACCCAAGGGGTTCCACGGCTGCAACGGAGCAGCTGACAGGAGCCGTGCCTGGGTCTGGAGGCCTGGGGGACGTTTTCCGGCCTTAGGCCTATGCCTTCTCAGTCCTGCCCAGCTTACGGACTTCCTGCCACTGCACAGTTGAGAGACAGTTCTCAAATCACAGCTGAATCTCCTGGGCTTTCCAGGAGATTTTCATGGTCACTTTTGACTATTCCCCAGTGCCCTGGAGGCTGACCCCTGACATTGCCTCATCCTCCTGATGCCTCTGCCCGACAGCAGCCCCTTGGTGCCCTGCATGGTAACAACCCATCCCCAAAGGGCCTGGGCAGATGTCCTTCCTCCTCTGATTGCAGAGGTGGCCATGCTTGGGCCCTCATGCCAGACTGTTTAGGTCTAAGTTCCTCCTACAGCAGTGTGAATTCAGGCAGGACCTCGCAGGAATTGGGTGAAATGGATTTTTCACTGTTCATTTCTTGTGGGAATGACATGAAGAATTTTATGTACAAGTAAGTGGAGCAATACCTGACAGTTTGGCTTCTGTTGGGTGATTATTTACTGTTTGTTAAGCAAATCATCCACTTCTCCTGCATCTCGGAGCCCCTACTCCTTCTGGACATTTGGGAGTGCTCTGGCGACTTAACTTTCCCACTGAAACTCCCCCAGCCTCAGCTTCTCACTGGGGAAAGCGGAATGAAGACAGTTATTAATAACAAACAAATATCTAATACTAACACTAGAAATGGACTGAGAAAGGAACATTCGGCTTGGTCTCCTTTCCCAGGTGCCATGGAGATGTTTACGGAGGAGGCCATCGAAGAGCCAGGCAGGTTTTCCGGGTTCTTTCTAGCCCAGCTGATGGAGCTGGACCATACCTCTATCTAAACCATCATGCACCCACAGTTTTGATCCAGTTTCAATTCTTGTGAGCAAGAAAAGAGGTCGACAAGGAGAAGAATGGAGGGTTTTGCCTTTTTGGCATGTGGAACCACAACTAAAAGATTTTGACCCCAAAGTGTTTAAGCATGACCTTCTTGAGATGTCTAAGTTTAAGAGGGGACGAGGGACAAGCTCTCTCCAGCAGTCTCCTCCACCAGCTCCCGATCACTACCAGCCACGTCATGACCCATGAAAGGGATGTGGTGTGTCACACAATTGTGTGGGGGCATCTGGGGGAATGAACTTAGGACATTCCTGTAACATAGAGCTAACAGAATCTTCAGGGAAAATCATGACTTTGTGTGGAACATGACTGGACTCTCATTGCCTGGGATATGCTTAGTTGCAATACATTCTCCACAGATTGTCCTGGCCAAAAGGCCTTGGTCCTAATTTGTCCTGCCTGGCACCCTGGAGGCCACAGCCTCATGGCCCAGGAGCCTTCGTAGCCTCAGAATAAGATAACTTGAAGGGTAGTCCACGGAGCCACCAGCGCAGTGCCTGACTCAGTGACACCTCTCCATGGTGGTGTGGGCTGCACTTCTGGTGTGCTTGGTAAATGGACGTATTTGCCAAAGAAGTGGGTGCTTCTGTCTTCCTCATAATCTGGAGGCTTTGTGTATTACTTCTCTATTGCCAGTATGAAATATGACCACACATTTAGTGGTTTAAAGTAATCCATAGTTAGCGTCTCACATTTTGTGCAGGTCAGAAGACTAACATGGGCCATACCAGGTTTAACTCAAAGTGTCAGCAGGCCTGCCTTCGTTACAGGAGGCTCTGGTGAAAAATTGACTTCCAAGCTCCAGGTTCCAGGTAGAACCAGCTCCTTGCTGTTGTAGGACAGAAGTTTTTCTTTCCCTGCTGGTTGTCAGCTGGGGGCCACCCTTAGCTCCCAGAGGCCTCTGTCCAGTCCTTGTATGTGCGCTCCCATGTCTCAGACCCAGCAGCAGTGTGCGGAATCCTTCTCGGGCTTGAGACAGCTGCACCCTCCCCTTCTGCCTTCCTCTTCCTCTGACTGCTCTGACTGTGGCCAGAGAAAGTTCTCTGTTGTTAAGGGATCGTGTGATTAGACTGGGCCCCAACTAGGTGATTCAGAAATCTCCTTATGTTAAGGGTCCTAACCTTCATCACATCTGTGAAGTGCCTTTTGTCATGTAACGAACAGAACCCATTCATGGGTCTCAGGCATTAGAGCATGAACGCCTTGCGGGGCCATTATTCAGTCTTCACACACCACAGTGAATTCAGGCCCACTGTGAGAATGGACAGAGACTTTGAGCTGAGGATATCTGAGTTCTTCCTCACTCTCTCAGAAAGATCCATCAAGCACTCACTGTGTGCCAAGAACTTTTCTAAATGTTTAGGATACAAAATGGAAACGCTAAGACCACTAAGAAGGAGGAAGAGGAAGATGAGAAAGAGGAACTGACTCTTGAACATCTATTATTGCCAGGCACACTTTCTGCATTCTTTCTAATGTCCAAAGGGCATCTCATTACGCACATGAAAAAGCCAGGGCGTTGGGGTTCAGGGGGTTGAGAAATTGGCCAAGATCATCCAGTTTCTATGTTGTAGTCAGGACTCACCCTTCCTCTCCTCTCTGACTCTCCAGACTTTTGACCATCAAGATACCTCCAGTTCAGTCTACAGAGGAAGCACCACACCTGCTGGGACCAAGCCTGGGCCCCTCCCCGCCGGGGTTCATTTTACCTCTGCCCCCAGGGCTGAGGCTGTCTAGAACTGGAGGCATGTGACTCACCTTGGTCTGAGTTTGTTACCTTCCAAGGGACTCAGAGGTTTCCGGAGACGTCTGGAGGGAACAGCTGGCTGGCCTGTGGTCCCTCACCTAGATGACCAAAGTTCTGCAGAAGCCAGGGGAGACTTTGGTGACAGGAACGCTCTGGGCCCCGAGTCTCCTTTGGCCAAATTTACATGTACTTGGCTCTCCAGGTGCACTCCTTCCTCTTTTTAATGACCCAGTGTACTATTTATAGCTCTTCCTTTAAAGGGCAATGAGCTGTGGGCTTCAGTCCTCAGACTAAAGTCTTACAAAGAACTTGGAACAAATTAAGTGCTTTATACACGCTATGGAACAAAGTCAGAAAGGCCATGGTGAAAAGCCAGTAACATCCAGATAAAAAGTGCAGAATCACGAGATTCACCTCCAATTTTGAATATTCTTCTTCATCATGGCAATCACCTCTAGAGCAGTCGCAGGGTAACAGATACTTTTGTGTGCTTTTTATGTACATTAATTTATTTACTCCTTACAATGACCCCGAGAGATGGACATTTATATATTTTATCACTAACCTAGGACATGCTCAGAGATGTTAAGTAACTTGTTTTAGGACACAGAGCTGGAAAGGAGCAGAGGCTGGCTTCAAACACAGGTGTGCCCTCTGCCAGTGCTCATTCGTGTTCTTTTTACCAGGCCACACAGAGGGACCAGCGGTTCCTCCAAGTCCATGATTCTATTCTTTTTTGTTGTTGTTTGTTTGTTTTGAGACAGAGTCTCAAAAGTCCACCCAGGCTGGAGTAGAGTGGCACAATCTCGGCTCACTGCAATATCTACCTCCTGGGCTCAAGCAATCCTCCTACCTCAGCCTCCTGAGTAGCTGGGACCGTAGACGTACATCCCCATGCCTGGCTAATTTTTGTATTTTTTGGCAGAGATGGGGGTCTCACCATATTTTCTAGGCTGGTCTCGAGCTCCTGAGCTGAAGTGATCCACCAGCCGTGGCCTCCCAAAATGCTGGGATTACAGCCATGAGCCACCATGCCCAGCCCATGATTCAATTTTATTCCCGCAACAGCTCTGTGCAGACAGCAATTTTCTCTTTCCCCATTTTATAGTTAAGCAAACCAAGCCTCAGGAAGGCTGGAGAGCCTGGCCAAGCACTACCCTAAGGAACCACAGTAAGGAAGGACACCTGAAGGAGGAAGGAATGGAGGATTTGGAGCCTGAACCCAGAGCTTGGGCATTTTCATGCTATGTTTTCCTTCTCCAGGACCAGATAGGTCCAGACACCTGGACTGATTTCTGAGGACCTTTTTTCCACACTAATAAAATAGGTGAGATCCATAGGTTTTCTTTCTGCCTAAAGGGCCTGACTTTTGCTCACTTTTCCTTGCTTCCTGTTTTTCTTCTTTTCAGATACCCTTTTCCCAGCTTTTCCATGGCTGGCTGCAGATCCTCAATCAGACACACAGATATGTCATCTCTTCAGTGAGGGAACCGGGGCCCCTCCGTCCCCATCATGCCCTCCTATGGCCTGGCACTCAACTGGACTCCATGAACGTTTGGCAACAGCTGGACTAGGACAAGGGAGGAAGGGTTGTGAATTCGTTCAGATGGTGGGGAGACACAATGAGCTTCGGCTTGAATGAGAAAGAGACAAGGAGAATGGGAAAAATCCCAAAAGTTGGTTATCTTAGAAAAGGACCAGCAAAGGCCTGGGACAAACACAGGCCCCTGCATCATCTTTCACAGTAGAAGGAGCTCAGGTTGGGGGCAGAACATTGGCAGAGCCCAGACATTAGTCAGTTCCCCATAGATGTTGGTTAGTGGCTTCCCTGCCTGTGTCCCCATTGTGACCATCACTCACAAAGGCCAGAATGTCACTCACATAGGCATGGTTAGAACAGAGAGTGCAGGGCGCTGTCTTAGACCCTGCAGTCCTGTTCTGGGCAGGAACGTGGGACCACTGCAGAGAGAAGGATGGACAGGGTCCCAGGAAGTACCCCTGGGAAGATGGGGAGCTGATGGGCAATTTCACATGGACTTCAGAAGGGACCTGGAGCTTTCCCAGCAAGTGGGAGAGGCAGCCACTAAGGCTGTGGAAACTCACCAGATGTTTTAAGGCCTTAAGTGCTCCTAGGCTCAGTACTGGTGCCTACAACACCACCCCACATCCTTGAATACTCTGTGCCAAGCTATTTATTTATTTATTTGTTTGTTTATTTGAGATGGAGTCTCGCTGTCGCCCAGGCTGGAGTGCAGTGGCGTGATCTCGGCTCACTCAGCCTCCACCTCCTGGGTTCAAGCAATTGTCTGCCTCAGCCCCCTGAGTAGCTGGGATTACAGGCACCTGCCACCACACCTGGCTTTTTTTTTTTTTTGGTGATGGGAGGGGTGTTTAGTAGAGACGGGTTTTCACTATCTTAGCCAGGCTGGTCTTGAACTCCTGACCTTGTGATCCGCCTGCCTTGGCCTCTGAAAGTCCTGGGATTACAAGAGTGAGCCACCGCGCCCAGCCACCAAGCTTATTTTCATTTGTCCTTTGGTTTTCAACTTGTGGTCTCCTCTCTGGAGAACATCCACTAATATGACTTGGGTACCCTTCTGCTCCTGAAGACTCCACTTTATTTTATCCCTATTATCACATATATTCCACAGAACTGGCATTGGCTGTTTACTTGTCTGTATCTCCCTCTAGACGTGCGGCTCCTCAGGCATAGGGAACTTTAATCATTGTTGCCTTCAGCACCAAACAAGGGGCCCAGTCCAAAGTGATGAATGAGCTCAACAGAAGTAGATTCTGGTCATGAAAATGTCTTCCAATTACTGTTCACCAATTTCTAATTATGCAGAGCATTTAATTCTCTTCCCTTTTAAGAACCTCGCAATACTGTTAGGAGAGAAATTAGTTATCTACATTTTCCAGGTGAAGCTAATGCCCAGATTGGTGAAGATGTTTGCTCTGAATCATCCAGTTGGTGAGTTGCTGAGTCAGGACTCAAAGGCCTGTCAGGCTCCAAATATCCATATTCTTTCATTTATACCAAAAGCCTTAAAGCAGTGATACCACAAACCCAGACAAGACCATCAGGACATTGTAAAAACATGCAAATTCCTTGAAGATATGATAAAGACACAGAATTCAAGGAATTGAGAGAGAAAAAAAGGAAAGAAGGAAAGGAAGGAGAGAGAGAAAGAGGAAACAAAAACAATTATAAAGGCTAGATAGAACAATAAGATGCACCATAATATTACATATATTATATAATATTACAATTTGATCTTCAGGTAAGCAATGTTCTTCTTTTAATGCCCAGGGGTTATAACATGTACTAAGAGAATACAAACTATGATTTTAACCACATTGCTTGGCCTGTAAACTCTCTCTCTCTCTCTCCCCACATATATATATATATATGTATATAAACTGACTAATACCTGGGCTCTGCCAATGTAACATTGGCAGAGCCCAGGTATTAGTTCCCCATGGGTACTGGTTAGAAGAACAATACATGTATATAACCTTAATACAGCAAATAAGGTTAACTGGACTTCGGCTGTTGGAACTGGCCTGTGGAGTAAAGCTCAGAAGGGCTGATTTGAGACTGCAGGACAAAGTAAATCTAAGAGTGTGGACGGGAAAGAGAAGGGGTGTTAAGGGATGAGGCCAAAGAGGGAAGAAGGAGGGGTGGGGGTATAAGCAAGGTGCCATAGCTTGAATGTCCTCTCCAAAACTCATGTTGAAATTTAATTGCCAATGTAATAGTATTGAGAGGTGGAGCCTTTAACAAGCCTTTACAGTAGCCCTCATGAATGGATTACTGCTGTTGTCGTGGGAATGGGTTAATTATCCTGAGAGTGGGCTCCTGATAACACAGATAAGTTTGGCCCCATTTCTCTCTCTGTTTCTCAAACTCGCTTCTGCCTTCCACTAGATGCCAGTGCCATGCTGTTGAACTTTCCAATCTCCAGAACCACAAGCCAAATAAACTTCTGTTCTTTACAAATGACCTAGTCTGTGGTATTCTGTTATGGCAGCAGAAAATGGATGAAGACAGAGGTAGATATGCTCATCATTTATGTAGCAAGGCAGGAAATAATTAGAAAATGTATGGAATACAAAAGAGATTTTTTTTTTTTTTTAATTAAAAAGAAATCTCAAGAAGGAATAAAAAAGTACTATTGGAAGTATAGGAGGTGGGTGGTATAAGTGAATTAACCCCTATTTTTCTCTGAAAGAAATCAATAGGTCTAGATAAAGCTGATAAATCACAGAGGTAAACTCATAATATCTAGACTTCTGGGGTGACTGAATTAAGATGGGAACTGTTAGAAGAAGTTGCTTCTGGAAAATAGATTTATGGCAGACAGGAGGACCACGTAAGACAATTCCTATGTAGAAGTATTATTTATCTGAAACTTTAGGTTTATGAGTGCTATATTACATTTATTCTAAAATGTAATTTTATTTATTCTAAACAATTTGGGAACAGGAATTTGCATTTTTAATCAGCTACTTAGGTAATTTTTATGCTCTCAGCCCTGTTTTGGAACCATTGCCTATGGCTTTGGATGGCCTGAGAGGGGCTGTTCTTGTCTTACCAGCTTCAGTGAGGACCTAGGGAATCCCTGAGCTTTGGGCATTTCTGCTGCCTTTGTAAAGGGGCTTGGAAGCTGGGGAACCTTGCTGGGTTACTTCACAACTTCCCTTTGAAAAGATCACTTGCTTCATCTTCCTGTACTTCCTCGTTGCTTCCAACTCAGGAGGAAGTTGACTCAGTCTCATGAGTGAGCTCTCAGATAATTTCTTCATTTCATTTCTTAATTCATGCCTTATAGATTGTGAATATCACTCTGGTTCTCAATGCGAGGTGATGACTCGTTCACCTCCTGACTTTTGGTTGACCCTAAGCTTGATGTGGGTGTACTGTGACCTTCCTGTCCCTTAAAGATGGAGAAAAGAGATTATGACACCTTTACAGTTGCCCTGATGTACACTCATGTTTGCCCATCACAGTTGGGAATAGGTTATGTAATCCCATGTGACTTCAAGAGGAATCTCTGCAACACATAAGAAAGAGTATGGAAGCTGCAGTGGGAGTCCAGAGCCCAGAGTTCTGAAGCCAGGTCTGAAAGGGCTGACCATGGGGCCTGGGGCATTATCTTCCCCTACTTGTCTTAATAGGAACTCTGGTCTCCTGCAGCTCACACACCCTAGCTATTGTAGATCGTCTCTTCCACCACAGGTTTCTGAAGGTTGTTCCAGGGCAGGACTGTGATCGCTTGGCCTCTAGGTCCCTCCTATTTCCCAACTTTACCTTTCTCATGCATTGGCACATAGCAAGTGCCTCAAATCCATGGTTAACTTCAAGAGCTTTGTGAATAGCGCTTTGCTGTTTTCTTTTCACATACATTCACACCCTTAATCACCAGGGTGAATCTGCAAAGTAGGCATTATTATTATTATAACAGGATGTTAAAATGGGGTGTTTTCAAAGACTGAGAACAATATAGCAGGTGTCATCCGGTGGTGCTAGACCATACGTGCAGGGCTTGCAAAGGGGCGGTCAAAAACTAGTTCACCAACATTAGCCCATCACTAAACTCTAATGTGGAGGAATGTGAACAATTTGTTTTCAGGGCCAATGCTGGTGAATTTGGGGGGTGTTTGTATTATACTAGAGTAGACTTTTTATTATCAGAAAAATCATGAGCTAGGTGTATGAGGTTTGGTCCAAGGGCAGGATAAAATATATGTTTGTGCAAGTATAATGATATACTAGTTTTCTATGGCTGCTACAATAAATTTTCACAAATTTATGGGCTTAAAACAACACAAATATACTGTCTTACCTTTCTGTTGGTCACAAATTCAACATGAATCTCAAATGGGTGAAAATCAAGGCGTTCACAGGGTACAATCCCTTCTGGAGACTCTAAGGGTGAATCGTTTTCCTCTTCTTTTCCACCTTCTAGAGGACACCTATATTCCTAGCTTCATGGTCTCCTTTCTCTATTCCAAAGCCAGCAACGTCAGGCCAAATTCTTCTCATGCTGCCGTCTCTCTGGTCCTCTTTTCTGCCTCCCTCTTCTACTTTTAAGGACCCTGTGATTACATCAGCCCCATCTGTGTAATTCCAGATATTTTAAAGTCAGTTGATTAGCAACCTTAACTCCATCTGCAACTTTAATTTCCTCTTGCCATCTCGTCTTAGTTATTATCCCGTCTACCACAAATGGAGAAGGATGGGAAAGAAATAACATTGCTTCCAGCTTGCACGTTGCTAAGCATTGCTTACTCAGTAAATGTAATTGAATCTGTTCTGCAGATGAGGAAACTGCAGATCAGGGAGATTAGGAGTGGTGTCCACTCTTGACTATGCATTGCAATCCCCTAATGCCTGGCCCCATCCTCCAGGGATTCTGATCTAATTGGTCTGGGATATGGTCTAGGCGTTGGGAGTTTGTGAAAGTTCCCAGGTGATTCTAATGAACGGTCGAGGATGGAAACCACTGGGCCAAGGAATTACTCAAATTCATCCAAACACCTGGACAAACATGGTACTACAGCCCAGCCTATCTCACTTCAAAGTCCCACTAAGGAGCTGGTGGAGGAGAAACCTCCTACCCTTTTGCTGGAGGGAATTTTCACTTTAACTAAAAACAGACTGTGGTTAAAACCAAAAGAACAGAGCTTCAGGGGTAGAACATCAAGCACTGAACTCCCGATGGCAACACAAGAACAAGCTTTCCTTTGGGAAAGAAAAATGAGAGTGTTCAGAGGACAGAACCTCATATAGGGCATGAGACCTTGATCAATGACATTGCTGTTATTTTATTTCTGTCATTATTAGGGCCAGACTATAGAGAAGGTTATGCCAGAAGGACCTTCTAGATACCTGAAGCCTCATTCCAAAGCCCACAGAGGCCCCTTCCTCTTCCTGCTCTTAGAGAGTCTGATTTGAGGGCTTTCCCATAGCACTGCATCAGTCCAGCCCCCACCCCTCCTGCACATGCTGTCCAGTCCCCAAACCCTAGGTCCCATAGTGGGTTAAATTGTGACCCCTCCAAAAGACACATCCGTGTCCTGACCCTCAGTGCCTGTGGATGTGAGCTTATTTAGAATTAGGGTCTTTGCACGTGTAATTAAATTAGGGATCTTGGGATAAGATCATTTTGGATTTAGGGTGGCCCAAATCCAATGACTGGTGTCCTTTTAGATAAAAGAGAGGGACGTTTGATGCACAGAGAAGAAGGCCAGTGAGGACAGAGGAAGGGATCAGAAGGCAGTCATGAGCCAAGAAACACCACTGGCCACCAGCAGCCACTGGAAGGTGGGAGAGAGGCCTGGGCTGGATCCTCCTTCAGAGTCTTGGAGGGGAAATGGCCCCAGTAACACCTCAATCCAGGGCCTCTGGTGTCCAGAACTATGAAAGAATACATTTCTGTCATTTCAAGCCACTCAGTTTGTGAAAATTTTGACAGTAGCCACAGACAACTAATAGAAGTCTTATCCATCCCCCAGTCTGGATACCGCAGGAGACCCAAACACAGTGAGAACGCGGAGCACTGCCTCCTGGAGCCATGTCTCCTGCCCCTGTCTGAGCCCCCAGATCCTGGAGCCTTACCCTGGATTAAGGGTACCAAGGAAGCACCAGGTCCTTCACCCCTGATTCTGGGTACTTGAGAATACCTCCAAATACAGCACATGATTTTCAACCCACATTGCACTAAAGGAGGAAAAAGGTGCTTGAGGCCAACTCCAACCCTGGGCCATGCCAGGAGAGCCCCAAGGATGGGGAAATGGTCCCAACTCTCACAGTCTTGGGGGCATGAATTGTCTCCCCAATACCTGTCTCCTCATTCATTGCTGCTAACTGCACCCTACCTTTGTTGGGCAGCAATATGTCCTAATCTGGAGGATAAGTCATGCCTGGTATAACTGGATCACAGAAGGCCCTTTCATCCTTCATTGACAGTGATGGTTTAAAAGGGAGCTCATGGCCGGGCGTGGTGGCTCACACCTGTAATCTCAGCACTTTGAGGCAGGCAGATCACTTGAGGGCAGGACTTTGAGACCAGCCTGACCCACATGGTAAAACTTCATCTCTACTAAAAATACAAAAAAAAAAAAAAAAAGCTTAACCAGGCATAGTCGTACATGCTTGTAATCCCAGCTCTTGGGATTCCTTGAAGCTGGAGAATCCTTGAACCCGGGAGGCAGAGGTTGTAGTGAGCCAAGATCGTGCCATTGCACTCCAGGCTGGGCGACAAGAATGAAACTCTGTCCAAAAAAAAAAAAAAAAAAAGGAGCACATGACTTAGTTCTAGCCAAAAAGATGTAAGGGGAATTCTGCTGAGAACCTCTGGGAAAAAATGTTTCCTTTGAAAAAAGAAAGAAGCATTGGAGGGGAAAGCCCTTTACCTCCTTCCCCATTTGCCTCCAGCATGAGATGCTGTTTGGGGGTTGTGTGTGATGTCTGGAGCTGTGGCAACCATAATATGTCAGCGAATTGAAACACCATTCATACACTGAAGATGGCAAAGAGGATGGTTGGAAAGAGTCTGGGTCCTTAATGGCATCACTGAGACACTGACAAACCCTGGGACCATCTACCTATCGAGTTTTCTTTGGTTAAGGCCTTTTAGTTCAGTATTTAGGTGCTTTCACTGAACCATCCTAACAGAGCCTATAATGTAGGTTGGAGGCTACTCAGGGCTTTCAGTGCTATCAGTAGGTTTTGTAGGACACACAACGTGGCCCTAGGCCTATATTTTATAGTCCATACAGTGCATGAAAACAGAGAAATGGGAAGACCTAAGTTGGACTCTGACTATCCTCCTCTTCACAATGTGAATTTAGGTACAGTGTAAGTCTTTCTGAGCCTCACCTTCCACATTTGCAAGATAGGACAATAACCTCAGCCTAAAAATTATCATTCATTTGCTCTGAACTCAAATAACATGATGGGTGCGAATGCATTTTATGGCATGCCATCTAAATGAACAAGACTGTTAACCAGGTTCATTTGCTTTTACTTTGGGTGAAGTGTGTGTCCACGTGTGTGTGAAAGGGGTGGAGAGACAGGACATTTTAACCAGAATATTTGCCTTAAAAATGTGTCCTTTAGGAGGGTGAACATTGCTCAAATTGGGGCAATTCTATCTCATTGCATCAACCCCCCTCACATTTAATCAAGTTCCATCAATTCTACTTCCTCCAGGACCTGTGGCTTTGTTTCTTGCCCCATGTCCATCCTCACTGTCTTGCTTCAGAGTGCATTGCTTCTCGCTGGATCATTGCACCCATTCCAGTTGGTCTTCTACCTCCACTCTAGAACCCTTATGAGTGAGTCTTTTCTACCACTCAGTTAGGACTATGCCACCTGGGGCCTGCTCTTGATGGATCCCCATTTTTTGTGTCACTGTTTGCCCAGCATTCTCTCCTTTTAGAGGAGCAAAGTCCTTGTTTCCCCAGCACCCAGCACAGGGCCTGGTGCATAACAGATGCTCATAAACATTTGTTGAATGGAAACAGCAGCCTGGGATTGAAACCTTAGAAAGATATAGTTGGTGTTACCCATGAATTGCCTTGGATTCACAAATTAGAGTCAACAATGCTTCATTGCATGTAGATACTTTATTGAAGGTAAGTGGCTATTTTAGAGAAAAAGATGACCATAGTGGGCAGCCTTGGGTGGAGTTTTTGGGGAGCTCAGGGGCTGGTCACTTGCTGTAGCTCTTAGAGCCTGGTTCCTGGAGGCTTAGGAGATCTTCTGTCAGCCCAGATCCAGCCGTCAACTCTTCTTCTTCACTTTCTGCCGATTGCCCACCCTTGGCTCCATCTGAAACAGAGGGGCAAGGAAGGTTGGTCCAAGCCAGATTAGGACTTCTCTTCTCTGGTCCCTTCCTTTTGGTCCAAAGAGACCCCAGCCTCCAGTGGGCATTTCTTGCTAATGCCCTTTAGAGGGACCTTTCCACTGGCTGAGGTGCCAGATTCATCTCCTGGCTATAGGGACATGCTAAGGGTATGATGGTACTTGGGTTCATTGTCAGCAGACAGACATTTGGCCTTGGAGCAGAGTTGAAAATCTAAACTATATGCTGGACAAGATCCCTTCCCTGTTTAACGGCCTACTCCCATTTCTCTGTACCTGAAAAACTCCTGTCATTCTAAAAATGACAGCCCAAGCATCACCTCTCCTGGGGACCCTTCCCAGAGCCTCCAGGGAGGAGTGAGTCCTCCCTCCTCTGGGCTCCCACTCACTCAGTCACAGGTTTCCATCATGGCCCCAGGAACGCCAAGGGCCATCCCCTGGGTTGTGTCACTCATACCCGCTATTCCAAAGCTTCCCAAGGGCATTGTGTTTACTCTCTATTCCCAGTGTCTTCGTTATGATTTATTTTCTCTCCTTAACATCTCTGCAACAGGAAGAGGTAGAAATGTCCACTTTTCCCCTGGCTAGAGTTACCTCCCCAAGATTTTCTATCTAGGCCTTCAAGGGATGTGAGGATGAGGTTCAAGACACTCCCTTCTCTTCCCATACCAATGTTCTAGGCTGGAAGCCTTGATGTTGGTTCACCACTCTACCCTCAACAGACCTTCTCTCCTAGTCACCCCACTGCCCTCTTCTTGTGCCTCTCTTGCTTCTCCTTCCAGGGCTACATCAGAACAGGAGGCCCTTGGCAACGTGAAGCTCCCCAGACCATGAATAACTCATGGGAAGGGGCTGTGCCACTGGCACTGGTGACCCCTTGGCTCCAATGCACGCAGCACAGGTCTCATGCAGCAAGCACAGCAGATGCTGAGATCAACACCCAGCCCCCTCTATGTGTCCCAGGGCTTTGCTACCTGCAGATGCCTTCAGAGATGAGATGTACTTGGACCAGAAGGAGCAATCAGCTTTCTTCAGGCCCTGTCGATTGGGGAGCAGTGCACTGAACTCCTTGTAGTTCTCTCCGCCAGCATAGGGTACAAAGTCAGGCCAGGGGGTTGCAAATGTGGGTACTTTCCGTGAGAACTCATAAGGGTAGTTGGGATTTCTAGGAAAATGAAAAGAAAGAAATATCCATGAGGGAAACTCGTCTTTCCTTTCATCACCTGAATTACTTCCCACTTGCACTTGGTATCTGAAGGACAATTCATGTATCTGTAGGTGTCAAGGCTGCATGTGAAGCCTCCAGATCTGGCTTCTGGAGTTGTGATCTTGACTACGGCACTGCAAAGCTAGGCCATTTCTGGTAGAGGAAAGGTGTTGAGGTCATGACCTGGTAGCGTTATCCAGGACCTAGCGCTGCCCTTCTGTCTTTGTGAATGTTGAGGAGATCACTGTGCTCTTCTCTTTCTCAAAGTCCTCAGATCTAGACATCATAGCTAGCCTTTGGAATGTCCTTGTTTGTCCAAGGCATGGGCAGGAGGGTGAATCTGCAGGCCAGCTGCCCAAACTTGCTACCCAGGCCCATCTTCCGGCATGCACTGCCATGTAGCCCAAACACCAGCCCTGCAACCACCTGATGTTTCCCAAATAAGGTGTGTCCTCTCAGCCCTGCTGCATTTGCCCAGATCTCCTTTCCTGGAAGTGTCTTCTTCTCCTTTGCTTAAATATTCTATTTATCCCCCAAGGCCAGCTTAAATGTGACTTCCTCAGTGAAATATTTTCTAAAACCCTAATTAGAAGAAATATGTTTCTCTGCTCAACTCCCACAACAAACTGCATAAAGCTTTATTTTCTCCTGCTTTGAATCATGGTTCATTTTTATGTTTTCAGACTATCAGTAGCTGGTAGCTGGGTCATGACTTTTGCACCTTTTTATCTTTCTGGGGAATCTAGCACAGTTCTAGGTAATCAATTCACATCAGTTAAAAAGATAAAAGGAAACAGGTAAACTACCATGAAGAGGAAAGAGCAGGAACCAATTCTGCAGATGGGGACAGCGAGTATACTCCATCAGACTGGAGTAGAGGCAGACGAGGAAGAGGAAGAGCCTCAAGGTGAATAAAGGAGGGTCCTGAGCATTTCAACTTAAGCTGAAAACCCAAGGAACTGGTATTCCCCTCTGTGGAGAGACAGTGGCTCTCCTCCAAGTGGTTTGCCCTCCAGGGGACATTCGACATGCCTGGTTCTCAAAACTGGGCCTAGGTGGGCACCACTGGTATCTCGTGGGCATCTAGAGGCCAAGGATGCTGTTAAACATCCTACAATGCAGAGGACACAGCCAAGATTTATCCAGCCCCCAATGTCAATGGTGCTAAGGTTGAGAAACCCTGATCTGGAGTCATCAAATGTAGCTGGTATAATTAGAGCTTTTCTTCATGAAGATTAATGTATGCAAAAGCAGGTTTGGCCAGGAGAGGGTGACTGAGACAGGGAGGCCGGTGGCTGGTGATTATAATGTCTAGGGAGGAAAGGATGAGTCCATCGATGCAAATTGGGCCTTTGCATTCTGCTTGAAGGGAGGGGGAGGAAAAACACAGTGACAGAATTCTGAACAAGTGGCCCCAAATTACCCTGATCTGATGAAGTGGGAAAAGTACTGCATGATTTTCAGCGACAGGCTCTTCTCCTCCAGAGAAAACTGCCCCTCGTAGGCTGGGTAGAAGGGAAGCCCAAAGGCAAACTGAACATCCGCCAGCAACTCCAGGCTGAGAAAACAGAGGAAAAGCAGCAGCAAAAGGTCAAGAAAAAGTAAACTACTCAAAAACACAAACAAACAAAAAACTAATATTTCTTCCAAAACCAAGACTTTCCCTTCTTTACATCATATTTAAGGATCCTGTTTAGTGCTCAGCTGAGTGGAGACTTGGCCTAAATTAAATCCAGTGACCCACTGGGGGCAGATCCACGGCAGGTCTATTGGTTAAAGTGAGACCAACACTGAACACTTAAGTCTCTGGAAATAATGCCTGTGAGAAACATCCCAACACAATGATTTTTGGATCATATTCTAACTATGATACTTACAGTATCACTGGATATTGATGTTCTTCTAGTCACTGAAAAAGCAATAATGAAAGTAGCTTGTATTTGAGCCCAATCCCTGCACTAGCCCTTGTTCATATACAACTCACACTCATGACTCTTCAAGGATGACATTTATCCATGAAGCCCACCCCAGCACAGTACCTGGCAAACAGCAGTTGTTCAATAAATACATGCTAGACTGGATTAAATATCTAGGAAGCAGCAGCCAGCTGGGAATAATGACCTGGAAGCCAGTCCAGTGGTGTGAATGACCCGGGCTGGAGCTGGTGCTGAGCAGCCTGGTACACGGGCCCTGGAGTGAGCATTGGGAACCAGGGAGAGTGATAGAGTGGAAAAGCCAGAAAGGATTTCACCACTGCATAGTAAAGAATCGGGCTTTGCCTATAGAGAGGTCTGGACTTTGCCCTCAACTTCTGGAAGGTGAGTCATACCTGTTAGGAGGAGGGAAGAGGCTGGCCACACTGGATCTTAGGGTGGATATGGCCCTACCTGACAGTCTGAGGGTGGGGACTGGCCATGCCAGAAGGAACAACCACGTGATTTAGCGTGGGAGCTTTGGGTCTCATGGTATCAGGCAACCTGTAAACTGAAAGGAATCACACGGCAATCGATCAATCAATCAATCATGCCTATGTAATGGAACTCCAATAAATCTCTGAACACCAATGCTGGGGTGAGCCTCAGTGCAGAGGGTGATACGTCCTGACTCCACAGGGAGGGGACAATGGAGCTTCAAACCTGGAACCCTCCTGGGCTCTGTGCCTCTCTTCCATGGGCCAATTTTAATCTGTGTCCTTTCCCTGTAATAAATCATTGTGGTGAGTGTCACAGCTTTTTGCGAATTCTGAGTTTTTCCAGTGAATTATCCAGCCTAAGGGTGGTTTGGGGAACCCCTGAATTTTCAGCTGGCATCAGAGGGAGGGTGGTCTTGTGTGTAGACCATGCCCTCTAACCTTGTCATCGGCCCCATCTTATAGAAAAAGCCAGCCTCTAATTTTACAGACCAGGAAAATAAGGTCTCGAGCAGTTTCCTGACTTGCCCAGAGACACACAGTAAGTGAATAGCAGAGTCAGATCAAAGCTGAGGTTTCCAGAATGCACGATGCTAACAAAAAGCACCAGGGCCCCAGGGCTCCTATGCCTGGGTCCCGGCTCTTCCACCTTCAAGCTGAGTGATGTCTGGCAAATTTCTTGGCCTCCTTGATTCCCTACTTCCTCATCTATGAAATGGGTGTATAACTCCTGTATCAGTCTGTTTTCACACTACTATAAAGAAATATCTGAGACTGGGTAATTTATAATGGAAAGAGGTTTAATTGACTCCCAGTAACACATGGCTGAGGGGCCTCAGGAAACTTACCATCATGGCAGAAGGTGAGGGGGAAGAAGCACCTTCTTCACAAAGTGGCAGGAGAGAGAAGAGAGCAGGGGAAACCACCATTTACAAAACCATCAGATCTCATGAGAACTCACTCACTATCACCAGAATATCATGGAGGAAACTGTTCTCATGATCCAATCACCTCCCTCTGGGTTCTTGTAATTATAACTGTGGGGATTACAGTTCGAGATGAGATTTGAGTGGGGACACAGAGCCAAACCATATCAACTCCCTACCTCATAGTGCTGCTGTGAAGATCAAAATAAAATGGTATATGGAGCATGTATTTAAAAGGGAAGTAAAATGTGGTCCAGTTCTTTCTCACCACATCAGTTCACCTCCTGACGCAATCAACTATCTTTAAGTTCCTGGCACCAGCTCTGACCCAGCAGTTCTCATCCATGCTGGTACAATGGGCAGAGGTAGCCAGCAGACGGATGTTCTGGGAAATGACTAGAATGCAGTGGTTCCCAGATAAAGGCAGTTTGTGCAGAGGTGAAATTCTATGAAGTGCAATGATTTGTGGATAGACAGTTTGACTCTGGCTAAGACTCAGAGAGATTTATTGTGATTATCCAAGAGGCTGGGGAAAGGGCCCCTCTAGCTCAGGGCTTTGAAGCAGAACACTTCAAGCAAAGACAGCACCTTCTTATTGCCCCTCTCCTTCTCAGGCTGGGGACTGTGGTGACAGCAGAGGTTCAGGGGTCCTTCCCTAACACTGAGGCCTGAGGGACGGAGAGCCAGTATTCCTACTCTGGCCATAAGAATGATCACCAGGCATACATGCGACTGGCAGCAGGCCATAGAGAAACAGACATAAACTCATCACTCAGCTGAGACTCAGCTCTGAAACTTACAGCTTGTGTAACTTTGGAGGTGTCTTTTGACTTTTCTCTGTATCGGTTTCCTCTACATAAACTACCAGATAGAATAAGCTATTGCATGTGGAAGCTCTGTCTAAAAGAAGTGTTTTTACAAATGGCTGCTATTATTATGATGAGGTTATTGTGTGTCAGTATTGGGCCATTGCACTGGAAGGTGTCATTGAAGGAGTATGAAACCACGAGGATATACAGTATGATTAGGAAGAGAATAAGTCACCAAGCGCAGCATCTCTTTGCAACTATTCTCACATATTAGGTCCTTCTTAGAGAAGGAAGAAGGTTTCCTGTTTTTGAGAGGGGAGCAGGAAGTGGCGAGTGTCATTGAAATTTGTAGGATCCTGGGACCCAAAGAGCTAAGTCCCTTGGGCAATGTCAGCAATAACTGTGAGGAGCCCAGAAAAGAGTCGCAGATTCTGCGGTGGCCAAGGTGGCCTGTTTTGCAGCCAGCTCTACCCAATGTCTGCTTATAGCCACCAATTCCAGAGCACCTGGGCTGTGCCAGGCACCATGGTAGACCTTTGGCAGCTGTGATCTTCAACATTCAAGGACTACTGGAAAAGTGAATGTTACCATCCACATACTTTCCAGGTGATAGATGAAGGCTCAGAAAGAGAAAATGACATGCCTGAGACACGGGACAGCCAGGGTTCAAACCCGAGTCTCCCAGACCCCCAATCCCCTGCTCTGTGTAGTCTACCTGTGCAGAGGGGACTGAGGACCATTTAAAAGTAATCGCGATGGAAGTTGTTAGGAAAAGGATCACAAAACAAAAAATGCCAGGCAGAGAGAAGTTGTCATTACAATGACAATAGAAATAATCTCTCACATAAACCCAAAATTGGTAGTTTACAAATGGCATTCACCCTTATTATCTCACCCACCCTGTGAATAGGTTTTATTACTCCTTTCAACGGTGGAGGAAGCTTGGGCTCAAAGAGGCCATTTTCTTGCCAAGGCCCCGTAACTGTTTAGTGGTGACGCCAGGACTGAAGCCTCCGTCTGCAGATTTCATGGTCTGCTGTCCCTTTGCGTCTTCTGTGGGTTTTCTCATGGCCTCGTTGCTGGTCTTACTGAAGCTGTCTTGTTTCTCAATCACCACACTTCCTCTGCGGTGGCCACAGAGAAGCCAGGAGGCCCAGGGTTAACAGGGGCCCCCCTCCTCTTTCTTCCTCCAGTGATGGCTGGCCGATTTTCTCCCCATTGGGGCTTAGTCCTTCTCCTCACTGTGGAATGAAAGGTTCAACAGCCTGTTGCTCAGGAGGCCCTTCTGGAAAACTGGCTGTATTTAGTCCTCTATTGCTGCCTTAAGAAATTACCACAGACTCAGTGGCTTAAAACAACACAAATTACTATCTGACACCATCTGGAGTTCAGAAATCCAGGATGGGTCCTAGTGGACTAAATTCAAAGGGTGCATGGGCTGCGTTCCTTCTGAAAGTTCTGGGGAGAATACTTCTCTTGACCATTCAGGTTTGTGGCAGGATTCAGTTCCTTGAGGTAGAGGACCCAGGCCCCCGTTTTCCTGCTGGCTACAAACTGAGGGCCATCCCCAGTCACTAGAGGCTGTCCATCAGAACCGCCCTTCTCCATCTCAGAGCGGCCGAGTCCTTCTTATGCTGCATGTCTTTGGAACACTCCTCTGCTTAGAGTACTCGTGTGATTAAATCGAGCCTACCAGGATAAGCTCCCATCTCAAAGTCTTGAACCTTAATCACACCTGCAAAGTTCCTTTGCCATGGAAGGTAACATATTCACAGGTTTCAGGGTTTAGGACTTGGACATTTTGACAGGGCATAACTGCTACCACAATAGCCTGATCTACTGTTTCCTCCAGAGGAAGCTGCATTCCAAGTGTTCTAGTGAACAGAAATAAACTTTCAAGGCCAGAGTGCTCTGTTGAAACCCCAGCTCAGTCACTGACTAGTGTGCAATCTGGGACAAGCTGTCTAATGTCACTGGGTCTCAGTGTCCTCCTCTGTAAAATGGTGACACAATTATGCTTATCCTGAATGAGGTTTAGCAATAAAATATTTTTAATCTCTCTGACCCAGTTTCTGGCTCATATACTCATTTCCTTTTTGATTAACTGAGAGAGACATCTGAAAGCTTAAGAGTGGGAGTCTTTAACTTGTGGGAGCCTGGGGAGGTCCCATTGTAGAGTTTTGGAGATCCACAAGTTCCCTAAAATTACACATAAAATGCCGTGAAGTGTATGGGTGCATCTTTCTTGAGAAATGTTTCATATCCTCCATCACATTCTCAAGAAAGTCATGTGCTGATAAATATTTAATAATCAGCTGGGCGTGATGGCTTTATGGCTATAATCCCAGGACTTTGGGAGGCCAAGGCAGGTGGATTGCTTGAGCTCAGGAGTTCAAGACCAGCCTGGGCAACATGACAACATCCCATCTTTACAAAAAATACAAAAATTAGCTGGACGTGGTGCCGTGTGCCTATAGTCCCAGCTGCTTGGGGGTCTGAGGCAGGAGGATCACTTGAGCCCAGGAGGTCGAGGCTGCAGTGAGCCACAGTTGATTGATCGTACCACTGCACTCCAGCCTGGGTGACAAAGTGATACTCTGTTTCAAAAAAAGAAAAACGTTTAATAATCGACTCTCTGGGGGAAAGGAAATCTTATGTGTGATATTCGCCAATTTTTACAGTGTAAATACTCCCACCTTAGCCAATTTCAAAATGATGTCATTGAGCACGACGCTGGGAAGCAATGTGTACCACTGGCTCTCATGAGCTTGCATGAGCCGGCTCCAGGCCACTACTGTCTGCGACCTTAGAAAGGCCACAGAGCACTGCTTTGGGGGGAAGGTCTGGCATTCCAGCCCATCCCATCTGTTTAATTTAAGAGCCTGTTGTGTATGAGGATTTCTGCTTTGTTTTTCCCTAGCAGAGCTGATCTTTATCAGGATGCAGGAGTTATTTTGAGCAGTTTAAGGGACATCTGGAGTAGGCACAAACAGTGGAGCCTCTGAAGAGGGAATCTGGAATCCGAGGACCAAGTCCTCGGCGAATCTGGGCACTGGTTGGGGATTCTGGGACCCTCTGGAGGAAGAAAAGGGGATTTGGATTCAGCAGCAGCAGCAGAGGAAGACCCGGAAGAACATGCCAGGGTCTAACAAGGTAAAAGGAGAGACTCAACTGAGTGTCCCTGGTGCTCGCAGCCTAGGGGTAGGCAGTTCATGTGTGCTGATGTGGCTTCTTTGCTCTGTGCTGTGTCTGATCACTGATAAATCATAGGCCCAAACCCGTGGCAGCTGTGTCAGTACATGGTCAGCCTGGAAGCATTTAGCTGTCACTTGTCTTCTGCTGTTTTTGGTAATCACATTGCAGTGGAACTTGCCCCTCATCTGACAGCTGCTCATCCTATGCCCAGGCCAGATCTGAATCTTCTCCTTGTCACCTCCGAGAGGCAGACTTTGGGCCTGGGAAAGCTATCTGCCCAAGCTGGGCAAGCTCTGTTCAAGTCCCACTTTCACTGCTGAATCTCTGAGCCTTGGTTTTCCTATCAGTAAAATGGGTCAATCATCTCCATTCAGCCACCCACATGGTATTACTGGATGCTCATAGATCAAATGGGTGTAATTTCCTTTAAAAACTGTAAGCTGCCATCCAAAGAAGAGTTAAGGTGGCTGAAATTGATAAAGTTACATTTAACCAGACTGTGGAAAGAACTGACCAGCCACAGAGCTCGGCGGATGACTCTGTGTGTGTGTGTGTGTGTGTGTGTGTGCATGCTTTTGTGTTTCAGTTTCAGGATTTGAATGCCGTCCAGTGAGGACGGTGGCAAATTAGAAAAGGGGTGTCGGGACTAAGACCCTACTTGGCCCACAGTTGCCGAATGCTTACTGTGCAGTGTCCTCTGGATGGATGCTGAGGCTCAAAAGGTGGACATTCTGTTGAGGAGCTCACATTCTAACAGGAAAGTGTGACCAACCACTGCTTTTCAAAAATAAAATGTTGTATGTTGTACAATAGAAAGGTAGGTATCTGTCAAGTGACAGAATTACTTACCAAGTACCATAAGAAGAGAGAGAAATGAAATATCATTTATTCCAGGCAAGAAAATGCAGAAGAGTTTATGGAAAGTGAGAGAGAGGAAGCTGCGGTGGACTTGTGCTTGGACAGATGAGTAGGGTTAGTGAATGGACAAGGTGAGGAAGGGCATGTGGGTAGCAACTCAGCGCTTGTGCCGTCATGGAGCAGGATCTGTGCTCTGTATGGAGCAAGGAATGACAAGGGGTGTGGCTGAGCACAAGGTGAGCCAGGGCAGGTGGGGGCTGGTGCAGGTGGCAGAAAACAGTCCTCAAGGCGCTGGCCTCACAGGTCCTGCCGAGAAGTGCAATTGGAACTTTTGCTAGTCCAGAAAAATCCAGAGTCTGAAAACCACTAAACTGCATGCTTGCTAAGGTCCACTGGGCTCTCATTCTTTGAAAGCTGTGACAGCCTAGACCAGAAGAATTGATGGTCATGTTTTAAAGGGGCTGGGAACCCTGGAGGTTTCTCAGCAAATGAGTTGTAAGTTGCATTTCTTTTGGAAGGATTACTGGAGGTGTGTGGGAAGAAAAACTAGAACTGAGAAATCCTAGGGTCACTGCAACTGTCCAGAAAAGACAGAACCTTTTCACATAACGTCCCCAAGCTTACCTGTCTGCCATACTGCTCATCATTAATCCTGCTGGTGCTGCTGAGGACCTGCAGGGAGGCTAAGCCTGCATCCTAGCGAGCCAAAAGCCTCATTTCAGAGATGATCCATGGTGCAAGTTCCTGACTTGAGCTCAGCTTCCAGGATCAGGAGCCACAGTCCATGAAGGTTTGGGTTTATCAGGAAACAGAATGATGGAGGTACATCCATCCAAAGAGATGCACCTGGCAGTGGATTCAGCTGGGGAGGTGGGCTGAGCCTGGGTTCCCCTTATGATGAGGTGAGGGTGTGAGGAAGGATCTCCCTTGACAGAAATAAGACACTGTTTTGCATGGCAGAAGCCGTTCTGCTGATAAGGGTGTGAAGAGGCTTGTGCTGGAGATGGCACAGCACGGATGGGCATTACTGCCCATCTGAATGGACTGATTTGAGAGCCTGTGCTTGCAGGGATTTCAGTCCCTCCTGTTCTGTCTGCCTGCAGGAAGTCTGTTGACCTCATCCCCATAAAATATACTCCCTTTTTTATCCCCAGCCAGCATCTCTCGATAGCTTCCTCCAAAGGAAATTAGGGAACAGGGAGGAATGAAAGTCCCTTTGCTTCCCAGGAATTTTTTTTTTTTTTTTGAGAAGCTGACGAAGTGTTAAGTAACTTACGACTAGACGCTTATAAGTGTGCCTCTCTTTGGGCAAATCTAATACGCAAAAGTTCAGATTCTGCATGTGAATTAATCAGGAAGTAATTCTTTGCTTTACAAATGGCTTGTGTTTTACAAGAGAATTTGCTACGCAATCCCTTAAAAATAAGCTCCCTAAGGCACACTAAATAGTGTAGTCCCACCCCAGGCCCCAAAGGAGATATTTGCAGTAGCCCCCTAACTTCCTAAAGCTCAGCAGAGCGGTATGATATATTGTTTCACAGTAGAGTCAAAGCTTTCAACTAACTTGCTAGATTAACCTGAACATTTTATTCCCTCCATAAAGTATGATAACTGTTGCCCAGAAAAGAATGAATTTTCCAGGCCCCAAACATGCATTCTCACTAACTGTGTTGTGTGCTTACCAAGACCCAACTGTTTAAGTCATTGTATTTGTCATTGTGATTTTATATTTAATTGAATTTACTGAATACCATACAGATACTCCACTTTCATGGATCCCAGACTGGAAATAATAGATCATGCACTACGTTTATGGTTTTGCAAGAAGTCCAAAGGCAGAACTCCAAACAGCATTTTCCAACTTAACCCTCTGATCCTGCACCAAAAGAATGGCCAGGGGATGCAGATTTATGTGTTTAAAGTTAAAATAAAATATTTAAGGCATCACACCTATCTTATGCATTTTTCACGAGTTCTCTTTTTAATCGACTTTTCTGACTAACTGACCATCACATTAGATAACAGGGTTGATACTGTACATTCTATTATTTTTTAAAAAGATAATTGATGTTTCAGTGAGCCATTCTGGATATGAATGAAAAGACCATTGTGCATTATATATGCTTTTTTAAAAATCTGCAATGCCTTCTCATCACACTCAGATAAAATACTATCTCTCTGCTAGCCACAGCTTACAAACTCCTATGTGAACTACAAGACCCATTTTTTTTTCCCTCTGCACCTTCAACCACTCTCCTCTTCTTCAACAGGCTCCAATTCAAGTGCCACAATTTAAGCGTCCTAGCACACACTCAGCCTCATGATGAATTTCCATGGAAACTATGAACTCCACAGCTGGCCCGGCCCCCAGGCATCTTAAGATGAGAGGCTTCCACATCCTCTCTGAAGTGGCTATAGCTCCTCATGCAATGTTTGGTACCAGAAACCACTTCAGTTGTGGTTGCTTTTTTCCAAGGACCTCTTGATCTCCAATTTGGATTCTTCCAGCATAATACACGAAGCAGCATTAGTAATGCTCCAGTTCCCTGGTCTTCTTCTTTATCCTCAAATATGCCAAGCCCTTTCCCACCTTAGGGCCTTGGCCTTTGATGATCTTTCTTTTGGGATTTCTCATTTCTACGTGAGGATCACACACCACCTCATTTCTCGGTTCTCGGCTCAAATGTCACCTTTACACAAGGTTCTTTTCTTACTACTGACCACGGCACCCTAGTGGATCTCCTTCCTAGTGTTGTTGTCTGAACATATGCTGCATATTGATGTGTGTATTGTCTATTCTTTACACACTATTCCTAGATACCCATCAGCACCACCCGCAACTGCAGTCTTTGTCCCAAGAGGCAGCTCTTCTCTGCCTTGCAGCTTTCTCATTTCTAGGACCTGGAAGGGGATCTGCAGCATAGACGGCGTTAGGTAAATCTCTGTCAAATCAATGTTGAAGAAGATATATAGTGCAAACCCTATTATGTCAAGGAGTTGGAGTGATCGGTTTCAGAAAATGATTTATTTTCATCTACACTGGGAAATAATCCCACAGGATGTTAGCCAGGCTGATGGATTCAGTTCAATAATCTATCCACTTCACATTTTCTTTGGTTTGTGAATTCCAACAAACTCACCAAGACAGTCAACTAAAAAGATAATATTTTGAATCTGGAATGTTAAAAGCCTCTGGAATGCACAGTAGTGTCTAGAATACAAGTGTAGTGGTGTACAAAATGCCTTGAGTCTAGAATTTACAGCTTTGTTTTCCAGGGTTGGGACAACTTATCAAGGAGGAACATTATTGCCTCTTTAGTCATTTTGAATGTTTTGTTTTTCTCTCTCAGAGACTTAGTTTTCCTAAAAGGAAAATAACCCTAGCTCCCTAACATTGAACATCTGCAATGAGCCAGATGTTTAATGTACATGATCTTGAATATTCATACTATGAAGTACATATAGCTCTACCTATTTTATAGGTGAGGAAATTGAGGTAAAGGGATTTGTTTAAATGCAAACAGCTAATAAATGATAGATATGGGATTAGAACTTTAGTTGATTTACTCTCAAAGATGTGCTGTTTCACTAGATTGGGTTGCCTCTGCCAAAATGAAAGACCAGTCTAACATTCTCTAAGAAGCATGAGTAGATGTTTAATCCCAAGAGCCATACTCTTCCGTTCAAAGAAAAGTCAAATGTGGTCTTATTGAAACATCTTCCACACCACCGGGATGTAGGAATGACATCCCAGCACCCTGGAGGCCAAGGCCTTCAGAAGAAAGACCCAGCACACAATTCAAGTCCCATAGCACACACTCAGCCTTATGATGAATTTCCATGGAAACCATGAACTCCACAGTTGGCCCAGCCCCCAGGCATCTTAAGATGAGAGGCTTCCACATCCTCTCTGAAGTGGCTACAGCTCCTCATGCAATATCTGGTACCAGAAACCACTTCAGTTGTGGCTGCTTTCTTCCAAGGACCTGTTGATTTCAATTTGGATTCTTCCAGCATAATACATGAAGCAGCATTAGTAATGCTTACCTAATCAGTGTTCACTCTCTGCCAGGCAGTTAGGCCCATAGGCGAGGCTGTTTGTGTGCCTTGTCTTCCTTAGTCCTGACACACTTCATAGTAAGCATAAGTTCTATTACTAGCTCCACTGCATAGATGAGGAAACCAACGCTTAAAGAGGCTCACAGAAAGTGGCAGAGCCCTCGAAAGACAGGAAACAGCAGAGAACAAACCGGTGCTCTCTTCTACACTTGCTGGGGCCCAGAGCACAGACCAGGGCTGGGAGTGCAGTCCCCAAACCTGGCCACAGGGTCTGAGTCCATTGCTCATGAGCAGCAGAGGACACAGATGGGGCTCTTTCTGGGAATGATACCTGGACCTTTAAAGGCCAGCGTGTCCTTTGAAAGGGGCTGTTTAGAGAGGAGGACATCACCCGGTGAGTCAAAGAGATGGAAATACTAGAGATGGGCAGGGAGGGAAGGGTCCCAGCAGAATAAGCAGGTGGCACCTTGAGAGGTACCTGGGCAAGTGACAGGAGGCATTAGAGAGAACGCAGGAGGCATCAGAGAGAATGCCCAGGCCCTCAGACCTGGGAGAGACAGCAGGCCAGAGCCCCTCTGCATGTGAACCTGGAGGCCTGCCGGCCTCTAGGTCAGCTTTGTTACAAAGAATCACTGAAGCCACCCCTGTTTCTCTGGCACACTCCATCTGCTTGAGGGGGTTCCATCGGGCCAGGGACAGCATCTTGGCCAGGGCCATCCTGCATTGATTCGGGGGCAGTGTGTGGGAAAGGGGCTGCTGTTTCCTTTCAGGTACTGTTAGTAATAACTTCAGTTCTAATAGATTCCAGCAGTAGTTCTCGACCAGCAAGGATTGTGTCCCCAGGGAACATCTGACAATGTCTGGAGGCATTTGTGGTTGGCACAGCTTAGAGGGACTGGGGCTGCTGGTATCAGGTGGGTAGAAGCCAGGGGTGCTTCTAAACATCCTTCAATGCACAGCACAGCCTCCCACAACAAAGGGTTATCTGGCTTCAAATATCAACAGTGCCCAAGTTGAGAAGCCCTGGATTACAGGCCTCACTGGCAACCCCACTCCCTCAAACAGAGGGCTCCAGGGACAGACCATGGGAGAAACTGGTTCAAAGCTTCGCCAGTGAGCAGAGATGAACAGGAGAAAGCTGGTGAGTTTTTTCTCTCATCAGCAACCTTGGAAATCAAAGCTGCCAGGTATTGTACACACAGACACACATACGTGCATACACTCACACGCAGACACATTCAGACACACAATCCAGATGTCAGCTCTGGGCTAAACACCATGCAGGCGGTGTCCCCAAATTCTCCCATAGCCCTATGGAACAGGACCTGTTACTCTCTCCAGATATAGGTGAGGCTACATGGAAGCTCAGAGAGGTTAAGTGACTTGCCCAAGGCCACACAGCTGGTATGTGGACTTAGCCATTGTAGGCACTCAATAAGATTTAGGATAAAGTGGGAGCAATTGAAAGAAAGCTGGAGAGAGGGCAGGGAACAGGACATGGGTCCAGACTGCCACTCACTGGCTCAGGGACAGGGAAATAATCTGCTCACATCCCTGGGCTTTTGTTTCTTTACAAGTAAAATAAAGGAGCTAGACGGTCTCATCTTCTATATTCTTTGATTCTTTGAATCTGAATCTGAAACTGGAACCTTCTCCTCACACTAGAGATTTTGATTTCCCTGTCTCCCCTCCATCTGTTATACCTATTCTTTCCCCATAGAAGTTTGCCCTCAATTTCAGGAATGAAAATCTCATCTATAATCCAGGTGCACAGTAAGAAAATCACACTATTCTGTGATCAGTTTACAATAGTCTATAAGAAAGCAATAATTCATTGTATTTTTTTCACTAGCTGTTGCCAGGAAAGCTAATATATGCTAACAGAAATGGAGGTATGAGACAGATGGCTGAAAATGTAACACACGTATATTTTAAGTATGTAGATTTGAGCCAGAAATAAAATGAGAGATGTGACAGTGCCAGGGCAGAGAGAGAGAGAAAGAGAGATGTCTTTTTGGGACAATAAGATAAACTTGCCAAAAATCAAATGAGTTAGTTTCTGTGAGTCATTCATTGATGCAATTATCTACTACATAGATGGCACCATATGTGATGGTGATGGAGAGAGGAGACATCTACACAGGGGGTTGTCAAGAATGCATTCTGATGGCCAAGAAGAACAGAATATTCTTAGCACTATTTGCCTGTCTCTGTTTTATGTAAAATTAACGATTGTCACAACCTTTGAGATGGGTCCTATTATTATACCCATTTGCCACATGAAGAAATTGAGTCACCAAAGAGGTTACATGACTTGCCTTAGGTCACTGAGCTGATAAGACTCAAGGATATGTTTTTTACCAAAATAGTAGATGCCAGCATCTCTGCTTTTGACCAGGGCATTATTCTGCCTCCACAAGAATAGGAATACTGCTGCTATAAAATGTTTCAGTGGATCTGTGTGTCTCTTTCCTCCAAAAGTGATAGAACTGAGAACTAAACGATGCCTTTAGGTGACTGGATCCAGTAGTTTTTCACACTTTCTAAATTGAATAACCTTGAAATGTTACTCAAAGCTCAGTCTGTGACATAAGGAGAAAGGGGCTGGGAGGCTCAGACCTGCCCCCTCCTCACAGAGGCTCAGGATCCAGGCTCCCTAGAACCCAGTGAAGAATCAGTGCTTTAGACCTCTCCGGCCTCCCTACTCCCACTTCACAGGTGGCAAAACTGAGCCCCATGGAGCCTAAAAACTAAAGTAGAAAGGACTCATTCCTGACCATCTATCCTTCAGTATGATTTCCTGAGAACCTGCTAAGTCCTCATCTGTGCCAGGAGGGTCACTGGGCTCTGAGGTGTGGAGAGCCATGGAGCCATGGGAGGCAGTTATGAGGGTCTCTGCATGAACATGGCTTGGTTTCATGGGAGGTTCCCGGGGTCAGTGCAGTGGAGCCCTGTCTCTAGGGACACGAGGACATTACTCAGTAACAGAGAAACCCACACTGCCTGTGGGAGACTGAGGTTGTGATTCTACTCTGTTAGGATTGCTCCTCTGAGGACCACCCCAATCCCAGGTCCAAAATAGACCACTTTGGACCATTGCCACTCAAAAGCCTGCTTGGCAGACTCAGTTATTTTAGAGAAAGGCAATGTTATGGATTGAACTGTGTCTCCCTCAAAAAGATATGTTGCGGTCTTTACCCCCAGTACCCCAGAATGGGACCTTATTTAGAGATAGGATCTTTATAGAGGTCATCAAGTAAAACTGAGGTCATTAGTGTTGGCCCTAACCAATATGGATGGTGGGGACCTTGGGTCCAGAGGCTGACATACACGAAGGAAGACGATGTGAAGAAATACCAGACGAAGAACACAGACATATATGAGCCAAGAATTGCCTTAGGCCACCAGGGGCTAAAAGAGAGGCCGGAACGCATCCTTCCCTAGTGCCTACAGAGGTGCTTCTGTTGACACCTTGAATTCATCCTTGTGGCTTCCAGAACTTGAGACAATACATTTCTATTGCTCTAAGCTGCCCAGTTTTGGTGGCACTTTGTTACAGCAGCCTATGAAAGTGATCCGGGTAGGATCCAAGCACTATTGATTCAGACAGCAATGATATGAATGCTTTCATTTTGTTTTGCTTTTATTGTTTTCACCCTCATGTAGAAGACTCATTTCTTATTTTTTGCCACTGTAAATTCTGGGGTCCAACAGTATGTGCATATTTGTAAGGCTTTTAATGAACTTGCTGTGGGAGAGTTACACCTTTCACTGTAATCTCTGCGTTACATGTGAGGAAGGCAGAGAATCAGACAAAAGAGTCGGATTGAGGGTAGATTCTTGAGAGCCCCGGCGAGGAGGTCCCTGCCAAGGCTGATTCTAGGAACCATTTCCCATGCTGGGCCTCCCTCGCCATGGGTGGCCATAGACCACTGGATTAGGAGGGGACCTTCATCTCCACCCAAACCACATGGCTCTCGTCATCATTCCTTCTCTCCCTCAATGCCTCCTTCCTGGAATCCTGGCCTGCCACTTATTTTTCTTCTTACAACCTGGAGGCAGTTGCTTGAATCTGTAGGTCAGGCTGAAATTATAGTTCTAAGCAAAGCGACTGCGTGTTGGAGTGGAAAGAGTTCTGAGGCTCAGAGAAGCCGCGGGTGGGTTGCTGCTCTCTAACTAACCAGCTGCTTGTCCTCGAGGGAATTGTGTTGAACTCCTTGAACCTCAGACTCGGCTATGCTCTGAATATTTACGTCCCTCCAGAATTCATAGGCTGAAATGGAATCCCCAGTGTGTTCGTATTAAGAGACAGGGCCTTTGGGGAGTAACTAGGTCATGGGGGTGGAGCCTTATGGATGGAGTTAGCGCTCTCATAAAGGAGACCTTAGGGAACATGTTTGTTCCTTTTGCCATGAGAGAATGCAGAAAGAAGGCACCACCTGTGAAGCAGACAGCGAGCCCCCGACTAGACACCAAATCTTCCCATGCCTTGATCTTGGACTTCCAGTCTCCAGAACTGTGAGCAGTAAGTTTATGCTGTTTATAAATTATCCCGGCTAAGATATATTTACTATGGCAGGCTGAATAGACTAAGACACACTTCATACCTGTAAAACAGAGGTAATCATTTCAACTCTGCAGAGCTCACAAGGATTCTGGACTTTTTTTGTGGTGTGTTATAAAAACAGAAGAATCTGTTTGGAGAAAGCAGGTGAATGATGGGTGCTCCGGGGAAACGAGAACGCCTTGGGGACTGCATGAGTTTCCTGCAGCTGCTGTAGCAAATCACCATAAACTTACTGGTTCAAAACCATCAAAACTTTTTTTCTCTCATAGTTCTGAAGGCCAGAAGCCCAACACCAGTTTGACTGAGCCAAAACCAAGGTGACAACAGGGCCACCCTCCCTCCCCGTGCTCTCCCAGTTTCTGGCTGCTACTGGCATTCCTTCCCTGTGGCCACATCACCCCAGTCTCTGACTCTGTGGTCACATTGCCTCTCTCTTCTGTAGACAGCACTTCTCCCTCTGGCTGTCACCTATAAGGATGCTTATGATTGCATTCAGGGCCCCCCCAGGGTAATCCAGGATTATCTCCCCATGCCAACATCCTTAACTAAATCACATCTGCCCAGGTTCTGTTTCCTTATAAGGTAATATTCCAGGTTCCAGGGATTGGTTCCTGAGATCTTTTGGGGGCCACTCTGCAGCTAAGGTATTTTACTATGGCAGCTCGAATAGACTGAGACACACTTCCTCTGTAAAATCGAGGTGACCATTTCAACTCTGCAGAATTGGGCTCTGAACTTTTATTGTGGAGTGCTTTAAAAATGCAAGAGTCTGGGCCAGGTGCAGTGGCTCATGCCTATAATCCCAGCACTCTGAGAAGTCGAGGTGGGTCAATTACTTGAGGTCAAGAATTCGAGACCAGCCTGGCCAACACAGTGAAACACCATCTCTACTAAAAATACAAAAATTAGCCGGGAGTCATGGTGTGTGCCTGTAATCCCAGCTACTGGGAGGCCGAGGTGGGAGAATTGCTTGAATCTGGGAGGTGGAGGTTGCAGTGAGCTGAGATTGCGCCACTGCATTCCAGCCTGGGCAACAGAGGGAGACCCCATCAAAAAAAAAAAAAAAAAAAAGAGACTGTTTGGGGAAAGCAGGTAACTAATGAGTGCTTAGGAGAAATGAGAACGTCCTTTCTTTCCTCTAGTGGCAGTGAGGCCACTTGGAGAGTAAGGATTACTGGGGAATGGGAGGAAGGTGGCCAAATCACTGGCCACGTCCATTACAGGGCAGGTAATAAAGTAGTCCCTGGTGAAAGAAGGACATGGGAAGGAGTCAATCTTCAGGTGGCCATTATTCAGCCTACTCTAGGGGCATTGCTAATTATAAAGATAAATGATGCGTGTTTATAAGAATTCCCTTGCCTTGCTAAGTAACACAGGGTAAAGCCCTGTTATGGGTTGGATAACTTATATTCCAGACACTGTTAATGCCAACCCTAAGAGGAAAAATTATTAGCCTTATTTTGTAGGTAAGGATATTGAAGATCAGAGAGACAAAGAAAACTACCTATGATGGCACAGCAGGTAGGTGGTATGGCTGGACCCCCACCTCTAAAGCTGCAGTCCTTTCACCCAGCTCCCTGTTGCCCATAAAACAGACCAGGGGGCAGGGCACGGTGGCTCACATCTGTAATCCCGGCACTTTGGGAGGCCTACGCGGGTGGATCACGAGGTCAGGAGATGGAGACCATCCCAGCTAACACGGTGAAACCCCATCTCTACTAAAAACACACACACACAAAAATTAGCCAGGTGTGGTGGCGGGCACCTGTGGTCCCAGCTACTCAGGAGGCTGAGGCAAGAGAATGGCATGAACCTGGGAGGCGGAGCTTGCAGTGAGCCAAGATTGCACCACTGCACTCCAGACTGGGCGACAGAGTGAGACTCCATCTCAAAAAAAAAAAAAAAATAGACCATGGATGTGAGCAATGAATGTTCTTGACCCCAGATGGCAGGCTTTGCTCCCATTCGTATATAAAATAAAACAATAATCGTCTGGCATCTTTTGGAGACATGTGGTCCTGATGATCTGTTACCTGTGAATGCTTATGGGAGGCTGAGCACAAGGACACCACTACTTTCCTCCCCCTAGAGGAGTAGATTGTCTTGCCAAAGGCACCTCAGTGTGATCTGATGTGGTTTAATGCACGAAGTCACTGCCTCAGTGGGAAGGGTTCTGGGGTTTCCCCACATGGATGAATGGCTCAGGACTGTAAGCTCATGGGGCAGTAGAACAGATAGCCCCACAGTCCTCCCTTCAAAGCGCCGGTCATCCAAGTCCCCAGCTACCCTCTTTGCATTGTTCTTTCACTCCGAAGCCGAGATCACGTGCATCCCTGTCACTTAGTCTCTCTGCTTCCTTTGTTCAGCTACTGGAGTTATGAAACCCAAATCTTTCTTTACTTCTTCTTTTTAAAATCTTTTCCTTGGCTTCTGGGAAACTCAAGGCTAAATTCTAAGTTCATTGCTTGGCTTCATTGCACCTGATGTTTTATTCTAAGGGAGCTGGAACCTATTCTGGAAGTAAGAATGATATATAAATCAAGCCCGAATACAACTTTCCTTTGGTTGAAAAAAAAAAAAAGCTTTTTTATATTTTGGAAAGCCATTTGTCTTAAGCTAGTGCTCAGTTTCTAGAGGAATAAATATATAGAGTAAATGAAAAAGCCTTCTCTTTCCAGTCAAATTAATCAATTAACAACTAACATTGCAATTCCAAAGTGTGTCGTCATCATTTGCAAAGCCTTTCACATCACTTGTTTTAACTTTCCCCACCAACAAGACAGTGAGATGAAGTGGCTGCTACAATTATTTCTATTTCTCAGACGAGGAAACTGAGGCTTAGAGAGGTTAGGTGGTGTGTCCCATGTCATTGAACTGGGACTTGTCTTTCAGTTTTACCTTCCTTTCTCTGCGTCCCTGCAGCATCTTACCTGCCACGGCCATAGCTTTCGGGAGCATGGTACATGAAGACATTTCCTCGTGCCCTCTTTGCCCAGGCACTGGCCATGTCGATTATAGGGCAGATGATAAAGTAGTCCCTGGTGAAAGGAGAACATGGGGGGAATCTGGTTAAACATGGCTCTGTGGGCAATGGTGCCTGGAAAGGGCTTCTCCCAGCAAGGTGTCCCCTTGGCCCCCAAAACCCCCCTGCCCAGGCCTACAAGAACACCTTCTTCCCATTCCCCAGCAGTGCTCTCCAAGTGGCTCCACTGCCACACTGATGGGAGAGCCAGGGTATGGTAGGTACACAGTGTCCTCTGGTAGGTCATGGGCTTAAAAACTGGTGCCCATGCTGATGTATTTTAGGCGTCAAAAATCCCATGAAATAAACGTCTTCCTAGGACACCAATTTCACTTAAAGATGTGGAAACAAAACATTTTATAGTAACATAAGTGCAATATACAGTGGAGTTCAATGCAATATACTGTGGAATGGAACATAAAATCATTGTGCATTTTAAAAGAAGTCAGAGCCCCCAAAGATAGCTCAGGCATGTGATACCCTTAGCTCAGCCCAGTGGCTCTCAGCAGGCGGGATTTTGCCACCTCCATCTCTGCCTCCCCTAGAGAACCCTTTGGCAATGCCTGGAGACATTCCTGGTTGTCACAACTGGGAATGGAAAGGGTTGTACTGGCATCTAGTGTGTGGGGGTCAGGATGCTGCTGAACATCCTGCAGTGGAAAGGGGAACCCCACAAGAAAGAAAGATCCAGTCCAAGATGTCCAGATGAGGAGGCTCAGAAACCTCCCTAAGTTATGTACTTGCTTCACCTTTGAAGGTAGCACAAATCAATTTCAGAAGCAGCGGCTTACAAGAGTGGGGCCCTGCGTGTGCTGACGCACAGGCTGTGTGTTTAGAGAGGCGGCTCCCACCAGGCAAGAGTCAGATAGACCTCGGTGACCCTGGGCCACCAGGTTTTCAATTCCATCTCCTTTATGGAGTAAAGGTGAGATACTCAGTAGTTCTTTTATCTCCTTGAATCTCTGTCATCCCAGCTGAGAAGTGGGGCCAAGGGTCCCTACCTGGAAGAGGTTTTGTAATGACCAAGTTTAATAACACCCATGGGAGTCCCTCAGCAAAAGGGGTGCCCGTCTTCCTTTCCTGGTCATTGGGATAAAAACCTTTGGTGCATCTGCTGGGTGCTAGGGTCTTCCCAGGTGAGGCTCTGTAGTTGGGTGGGGCACTGTGGGCATCTTGGGGGCAGATGAAGCCAACTGAGATTCCTCCCGTGCACCTTGAGGCATTGTAAGCAGGACAGGGACAGGATCAAACCTATGGGAAGCATCATGTGCTGGCAGGCCTGGGGCGGGACACTGCCCAGTAAACTGCCAAGGAGACAGGGCCAGGGCCTGAGTCTCTGCCAGAGAGAAGGAGGACCTGAGCTAAGGTTGAGCTGGAGTTCGTCTTCCGAGTGGGGCTTCCCTTGGTGATGCTGCCTTCTCTCAGGCTCAGCTCTCACCCCAGCATACAGGTTGTCCTTAAGGTCCGATAAGGCAAAATTAAGGCAAGAACCTAGCCGTGAGCTCTCTCTGCAATGCGATCTAGCCCAGTCCTGACTTGATTATAAGCCTCTCAGGGCCAGGGACTGGACATCTGTGAGTTCTTATGGTCCAGCCCAGGGCAAGGCCTCCCAAAATAGCTGCTAGCTATTTCATCTAAAGTGGAGATCTCCACTAGAGGGAAAATTAAAGCCTTTTAGTCCCCAAGATGCAAGTGGGTGGCACAGTTTTATTCTGAGCCAGTGACCCTCCAATTGGAAACCTCAGGCTCCTGAGTGGAGAGACCAAGCAGGGCAGTGGGTCTCCAACACCTTCCAGCCCATCCCTTCCCAACAGGCTTCAGTTCAGCAAAGGATGCTGAGCCTTGACACTGGCTCTGTCCCCAGGCACAACAAGCAAATGGTCAGTGTGGGCCTCCCGGAAGGAGAGAGAAAAGGAGGCACAGAATGCTGAAAGCACTTGCATCCCACCCATTCTTCCCAATGGGAGCAGGGAGCCCTCGGGAAACCAAGACTCATCGCCTGTGAGGGGACTCAAAGGTGACCTGAGAGCTGGAGTCCCCACTGTGGTCTCATCCTAGGGGGCTCAGAAGGAAGAAAGGACTGGAGCCCTGGTTATTTCCTTATTTCTATTCAAACATCATTTCTTGTGCATCTGCCGTGCATTTCTGTAAAAGTTCTCAGTCTCAGTGAGCTAATGCAGTACTAGGAGAAGGAGGCGGTCTGTCCTGACAACCCCCGGGGCAGGGGGCATGCTGCAAGAGAGGGACCCTGAGGACAGGAGGGCCTGGGGGCCGCGGTCTTTAGCCATCTCGGGGTGGGGGTTTGGGCAGCCATCCCCAAGTGAGAGAAGCTTGAGCGTGAATGGGGAAAAGGCATGTAAGCAGTGGATACAAGAAACAGCGGGCCCCAGAGAGAGGGATCAGGGCTGTCAGAGCTTGGGCTGTTCCTGTTTGGGGAGTGGCATCAGCCACAAAACCTCCCCGCCTCCAGGCCTCTGCTTCCCTTGTGCCAGGTGAGCCTGGGCTGCAGGGTGGAATCAGCTGAGGGAGCTTTGAAAAATGCTGCACCACTATGGGCCCTGCGTGTCACCTACCCTTTAAATGCTCCCATGTGCGCTTGATGGACAGCCAAGACTGGGGGCACTGGGCTCAGTGAATGCGAGGCCAGGAGTGTGGAAGGCTGTCCTGGGCACTCACTGAGCAGCTGCATCAGGTGGAGCGTGCACCAGGCACCTCTCGAAAGTGCTTCGTCTCTGCCCTCTGACAGCTCCCTCGTGGTCTAGGAAGAGCCGGAGTCACCGCTCATGTCTCCCATTGACCTGGGGTGTCATGGCAGCAGGGTCCATCCCACATGTCCCCCAGGGCTGCCCCTCAGTAGGGAAGCTCCCCATGCTGTAGGCTGAATGAATGATGCAGAGGAAACCGCAAGCACTAAGCCACATTCATGACCTGAACATCAACTAGGTCCGCTCCAAAACATAGCAGTAGGAATCTGCACCCTCCTGCAGCTTAGCTTACCGGGTGGCATTCTCCAGTGCCCGGGAGAAGGAGGCGTAGTCGTCCGTGGAGTGCTCCAGAGAGTAATACCACGTAGCAGCAGCCTCGACGCGGGCATCTGAGTCCTCGCCGCCCAGGGAATTCTGCAGTGCCTGGTAAAAGGCTGTTTTGCTACTGGTCCGGCCTTGACTTTCCTCAAATTGCTAGAAAAAAGAAAAAAGATATGAAATTCCCCAGCTGGATTCTGAAAGGTCCAAGTCAGTGTCCCTCAAACTGTTGCTCTAGAACTTTCTCTCTGGAAAGCAGTGGAGCATGGCATTAAACACAAGTAGAAGCCAGACTGTCTGAGTGTGAATCTCAGCTCTGCCTCTTCTAGCTGTGTGTCCTGAAGCAAATGGCTATCTCCCTCTGTGCCTGCCTTCCCCATCTGAAAATGGGAGTGCCTACCACATAGGATTATGGCAAGTAGTTAAAATGGTACCTGGCACTTAATAAGTGCTCTGTTAATGTGAACCATTGTTGCAGTCTGAGAACAGGTCAAACACCCGAGTTTCACTTGCTTTACTGGGCTCCTTGCTCAGCCAATTCGTGAGTAACTGTGGTCTGGTCATGTTAGGAGAGCTAAATTCAGTTTCATTCATGGACTCAGTCACTCGTCATATGAATGCTTCATGCACACTTTTATACAGATAGTCACACTCTTCACCAGAGCCAGCAGTGCCCCAGGCTTGGAGAAACAGCCACGAACATGCCGATCAAGCTCCCTGTCTCTTGGGGCTCACGTTCTAGTGGGCAGAGGTGGAAAATGAGCAAATAAATGTATCGTATATCAGGGAACAGGTGCTACAAAGAACTATAAGGCGGTATGAGAAGGATAGGGAATGCTGGGGCCAGGGCTATTTTATATAGGATGGCCAGGGAAGGCACGCAGCTCCCTCAGGGATGTGTGTCCAGACGGGAGCAACTTTTTCTATTTTCCTTTCCCTGTCTTTCTCTTTCCTTCCTTCGTGCTTCCCCTTTTCTCTCCCTTCCTTCACCTCCTCTTCCCCTCCCCTCCCCTTCTCTCCCCTTCTCTTTCCTTCTCTCTCTATTTCTCTCTGAAATTCCCCTCTCTCTCTGTTCATTCCTTGTTTTGGTATTGCTGCTGTCGGCACTGTGGGAGTCTGGAGCCATTCACTGCCTTCCCCCAGGACCCAGTTTCCTCCTTTCTGAAGACAATGGGCAGAGGAAAGTCTGGGATGCAGCCCCAGGTGTGAGGCCCAGCCTCCTGGGCCCCAGCACAGTCTTGTGCTATGTGTTTACATATTTCGAGGACTTTATGTAAACGGTGAAATGTGCTTATCAGCACACTCTGGTGTGTTTAAATTGCTTCTCCAAACATTTACAAGCACACGGGACCTGTGATTAGAATTCCATCAGTGAGCAATCCCTCCTGGGTAAGCACAGCCCTTCCTGGGTAAGCACAGCCCCTCCTGGGTGGGCACATCACCTCCTGGGTGAGCACATCCCCTCCTGAGTGGGCACATTCCCTCTTGGGTGAGTACATCCTCTCCTGGGTGAGCACAGTCCCTCCTGGGTGAACACAGCCCCTCCTGGGTGGGAACAGTCCCTCCTGGTGGGATGGCTTACACTCGGACTGGCCAAATGAGACGCCAGGCTGAACCACCCTGTGGACTAACTGATCCTTCAGGATGACCCCCAAAATAGCATTCATGAATAATGTTCACACTCCATACTATTACCATCTACAATGCATCTGAGTTTCCATTCTATTCTATCCTAGCCTAGTCTAGTCTATTCAAAAAACACTCACCTACAACCCATTATGTGGACTCTACAACCTGCTAATAGTTTAGGGAAAAAACTGCATTATATTCTCTGTCCTTTTCTGCCTGGAGTATCTCATTACATAAATGATATTAGTAACCCACTGGCACCCCTCCTGCTATTTCTAAATTTTGTGCTAAACATTTCACATGTATGTTGCAAGGAAGCATCAAAATAACAAGGTGAATTGGGCATGATGTTATCCCATTTTACGAACCATAATTCTGAGGCTGAGAGAACCTACCTAGCTTGTTTAAGGTCACACAGACAGGACACGTGAGGCAAGATTTAACTCCAGGTCTTACTGCTGGTAAGAGACAGGCTCGTTACCCCAGCTATAACTTAAGCAGGACCCCACATCAGAGCTGTGGACACTGGGACCTCAGCCTATGGAAGGATGAGTGGTTTGCCCATGAAGTGCCTGGCCCAGAGCAGTGAAAAGAGCATTGAGTTTGGAGTAAAAACTTAGGGTTCAAGTGCTAACTGCCAAATTTGGGGGGATCTTGGAAAATATATTTTTTCCTCTCTCTGAGCCAGACATCTTCCAAATGCGAATGCATCGTGTGCATTCATATGGGCCCTGTTTTTGTCTCCTGTGAAGATGAAGTGAAGAAAGCAGTCACCTGCTAAGGGTCCTACTCCTAGTCCTGTCTGGTTGTCCATGGGTGCGGGCTAAGAAGAGCCAGGAAGTCTCAGTGCAAGGAGCAAGGGCCTGGAGCTGGCAACCCAAATTTGGGTTCCAGCTCTTACATTTCCCAGCTGTGTGACTTTGGGTAAGTCACTTAGCCTCTCTAATCCTCAGGATCCTCACAGGGAAAATGGAGTTAAGTAAAATTACTTCACAGCATTGTTTCGAGAATTAGAGATAACGTTTAGAAGCACCTAGCTCAAAGTCTGGCATATACCCTTAATCAAGGAGACCTAGTTGTATCCATCATGGGATTCATTGGTTTCAATTAGAAAACTGAAGGATGAACACAGGGCCCCAAACTGCTTTATTAAATGAAGAAAACATTTTAAAAATGCTATGTGTATCTATCTTCAAGGAAGAAGGCTCTCTTGCTTTTATATCTATCCTCATTCCTTCATACAAAAAATATGAATATTTGAAAAACTGTGCAAGAAAATATACTAGCTCATTCCAGTGGCTGTCTCAATGCTACGGCCTGTTTTCTCAGCTCTGGGCTGTGAGCAAGGAGATTGGGTGATGAGCAAAGGTAGGTGGGGCCGGCGGAAGGTGCCAAATTCGAAGGCCAAGTACTGCTCACAGATGCTGTGTAAAGAAGGAATCCATGACACCCCCACCACAGATATTGGGTAAGTCTAATGCCCAGGGCTGGAGCGGAAGTGGAGAGAACTCAGTTCTGGGAGCCCAGGAGGGTACAAGGACAAGGGTGCAGTGGCACTTAAGTGAGTTGTCCCCAGGCTGCTTTGCTACATGGGAGGCATAATCTGCCTTCAAGTCTAAACATTAGGGAGCTATGCTGAGGTCTGGGCACCAGGACCTCCAAGTCCCAGCACCCGCTATGTGGCAATCACTGTACAAACTCGAGGGAGTGGCTTCCTCTCTCTGGGCACCATTTTCTCACACATAACACGAGGGGGTCATAGTGAGAGCCCTCGCCAAGATACCAATGCTTCCTGGGCTGCAGAGGAGTAAAACAAGTTCATAAACTGTCTCCTCCCTGTGTAATGTCATTTGCTGGAACTTAGAGGAGACCACCAAGGGGTGAGGATGATGCTGCCTGAGTCACGTCGGCAAAGGGAGTAGCCAAGATTAGTACAAGGGCCACGCACCAAGCACCCATTGTGTGTCAGATACTGTGCTGGGCCCGTGGTGTGCCCTCTCCTCATTCACCCCCATAACCATCCTGAGAGGGTGGACAAGGAAACTGGCTCAGAGAGGCTAAGTGCTGTCTTACACAGCTGAGTAAGCCATACAGGTGGGCAACAAACCCAGGAGTGCCTTGCCCTTGCCACCCTGACGAGGCGCCACTGGGCCTTCAATTTCTGTGACTCCTGAGAACTAGGCTGCTGAAATATTCCCAAAGTGCCCAGGCCATGTGAGGAGTGCTGTTTCCTCCACACCAAATGTTCTCTCTTACTTTGAAGCCTTTGTGCCTGCTGTTCCTCCTGCCTAAACACCTTTCCCTAGTTTGCCTGGATAACAGCTATTGAACTAGAAGCATGCTTTTTAATCCCATGAGCATTAAAGTAGACTGAAATCTTGATAAAATACAGATTCTGACTCAGCAGGTCCAGAGTGGAGCCCAGGAACGTGCATTTTAACAAGTTCCCAGGTGATGCTGATGCCGTTGGCCTGGGAACTTCACAGCCAGCAATAAGATTACAATAGAACATTCAGGTTTTGCTCAGGGCTTACCTCCTCCAGGAAACAAGACAGATAATGGTTGAAAGGTCAAGCTCCAGAGATAATGGTTGAAAGCACAGAACTGCCTTGTAGTTCTGGGACCCCGAGTAAATTGCTGTCTCTCTCTGTAGCTCAGTTTCCTTCTTTATACAAGGTGGATAATGAAAAATGTCTATTGCATGAATTATTAACAGATTCCAATGAAACATGCATTAAAAGGGTTGAGTACAGTAGTTGGCACATGGTCAATAAATGTGAATGATGATTATTAACCTGTCCCAGGCTAAACCAGGGGCCCCCGTGGCCCTCAGGACCCAGATGCTCTGATGTTAGTTTATTTGCCTATTGTTCCAGAGTACTACATGGCAAAGGGGGCAGGCAGTGTGTCCATAGCCCCAGTGCTTAGTATGGTGGCAGGCATGTCATAGGTGAATATGCATTGAATGAATGACCTCTGTAGAGATAATACAGGTTAGAGGCTGAAAGTAGGATGCTAAAGTCAAACCTCTTGGGTTTCAAATCCCAGAGTTGGAAAGGTCTGGTCTTGGAGGCTAACTGTGCGACTTCGTAGCTGTATGAACTTGGGAAAGTCATATAGTCGCTCTATGTCTATTTCTTCATCTGTAAAATGGGCACAACAAATTACCCTCATCATAAAACTGTCATGAAGTTAGATGAGATGAAACCTATAAAGGGCTTAGCACTGTGTCTATTGTCATTGTTAGATATTTGTAGACTCAGCCTTGAGTCCAATTCAGACAGGTCAGGGAAAGCCCATGTCGTAGAGAGGCCTGAGCTGAGCTTTGTCCCCACTGGGCTTGAGTCCAAACACTTGGAATCCCTTTTCCAAACCCCTGCTAGAAAAAGGAGTGGCCCCTGGGCCGGGCACAGTGGCTCACACCTGTAATCCCAGCACTTTGGGAGGCCGAGGCAGGCAGATCATGAGGTCAGGAGATCAAGACCATCCTGGCTAACACGGCGAAACCCCATCTCTACTATAAAAATACACGCACACACACACACACACACACACAAAGAAAAAAAGCCAAATGTGGTGGCACACGCCTGTAGTCCCAGCTACTCGGGAGGCTGAGGCAGGAGAATGGCATGAACCCGGGAGGTGGAGCTTGCACTCCAGCCTGGGCAACAAAGCGAGGCTCCCTCTCAAAAAAGAAAGAGAGAGAGAGAGAAAGAGAGAAAGAAAGAGAAAGAGAGAGAGAGAGAAAGAAAGAAAAGAAAAGAAAAAGGAGTGTCCCTAATCAAGGATGGAGTCTCCTTCATGGGTTCTGCGGAAACTCCTTCTAAGATGATCTTTTAGGAGTGCTAGGACACCAAGCCCCTGGGCATTGCAAAAAGAAGTCCCTCTTGCATAAAATGGTCTGGAACAGCTTCACAGCCAGGTAGCTGGAGGGATGGGGCCCAGTTTATGCTCCCACGAGACTGAGATTAGAGTTCCACATTTTATGGGGATCTCAGACACTAATTGGGTGCAGCCTTGCTGACTGGTCGATATTTTGGAGACGATCCAAAAGTTGTCTCCCAAATAGTGGGAGATAAATTCCCAAGCCCCACTGGGTTGCAAGGGAATGTGAAGGGGCACATTTTCAGCAAGACCTGGGACACACATTCCTTCATGCTTGGCAAGGCCCTGAGCACAGATGCCATTGCCAGTTTAATTAGAGAGTCAGCAGGCGGGAGCAGGGACCACCGTGTGACTGCACGGGCTGACTTCCACGAGCTGTAATTACAGGCGGGGTCTGCCTTAGACCGTAGATTTGTTACAGGCAGGAATTACACAAAGGGCTGTCATGAACTGGCCAGTCCTTGCTGTGTGCTTTTGAAGGACTGCCATGAACACATTCTAATGAAAAGGAAGAGCCCCTTGGAAATGCTGAGGGACTGAGCAGGGCCTCAGCATCAACCTGAATGTCTCCGGGCCCAGTGGATTGAATGTGAAATTTGGCATTTGAGAGACTCAGGTTCAAATCTAGCTCTGTTCTGTGCGTCAGATGACTCACCTCCAATGAACAAACGTATTCAGTGGATATGCCTATCTGTGCCTTCATTTTGGGTCAATAAAATGGGGTTGATGTTAGAATGAGATGCATTAATGATTATAAAGAGGCTGACACATGGGAGACAATAAATATGACTTATCTCTCCCCTCTGGTTAGTAAATGATTAAAAAGAAAATCAGCAAGACAGGTGAGAAACGCCCTTATGTTCACGCCGAGTGGTGTCTGAGAGACATGATGAGAACACATGGCTGCAGGCCCTTGTTGTTCATCTTACTGTCCCTTGGACAACTCTCCTCGGCGTGCCTGAGTGTGCCAGGAGCAGCTCCCGGCGTTTGGGACACATCAGTGAACATCTGGGCTGTTCTCTGCCTGCATGGGGCTTCTACTTCTGTGAGACAGAACATCTATGTTATATGGACTGTCCTGGGGCCATAAGGAACAAGATTAGTGCATAGAGCAGGCAGCCGGAAAGGGGATGGGGCGGGGGGTGCTGGCTGGTGAGGGTCCCAGTTGTGCCCTGGGGAGCTGGGTTAGGCAGTGTGGAGGATGGTTGAGTCTAGACTGGAGAGGGTGGGGTTCAGACATGCGGACAGCTGGGTGAGGGGGTGCAGTGAGGTCCGCGGGGTCAATGGAGTGATGAGGGCAGAGGAGCAGGGGAGAAGCCAGAAAGAACAGAAGGCTGGGTGGCTGGGAGAGCCTCACCCTACCTTTTGCTTTTTTGCTTCAGGCAGGGCCTGGGAGAAGGGCTCCCCCATTCTGGTTTGCAAATGTGATCTGCCAGAGAGCACAGAGCACAGAGCAGGCCAGGCCAGGTGTCCCTGCCTTGGCCCCAGGCACTGCAGGGCCTCAGTAAGGAGCCGACTGGCCCCTCAGCACTGCTTCCCCCTGGCCCTGTCTCCTGCTGCAAACCCCAAGGCCAGCGCACTCTGCAGGCCACACTGCCCTCTCCTCAGGGAATGGCCCATCCTTCTCTTGGACTGAGGGCCCTCCTTCTCTCTGAGGCTCAGCCTTTGCTGCCCACAGCCCTGGAGCCCCTCGCTGGGCAAACCTTCCCCTGGCTCTTTCGGACCTTCAGTGTGCAGCTCATCATGAGTCCCACCCCCACCTAGAGCTAACGTGCCTGCCTGGAGGTCCCCAACAGGAGGTTCTCCTCCATCCGCTTCATCCAGGTGCTCTCAGCCAGATGTGCACTCCAAAACTATGTCTACATGGTGGGCTCCAACTGTCCTACAGCCTCTTTACCATATGGCTGTCTGGCTGCCCCAACCTCCATCAAGGTCACTGTTGGCCTTGCAGAGGTCCACCAGCAGATGCCCCATTCCCCTACCTCTCCATCTCCTCCTCCTAGTTGGCTCTGCCTCAGGCTAATTTCTGGAACCCCCTTCTGCTGTATCTGTCTACTCTTGAAAGCCGAGGCTCCCAGCTGCCACTTCTGTCCCCTTTTCCTCCCCTTCTGTCCACAAATGCTTGTGGGGTGGGGCCATTTCCTCTCCTTGCTTCAAGAATGACCTATTAAGCTAATGATTCCCAAGTCTCTCTTCAGCTTGAACCTCACACCTTCATATCCAAATGCCTCACATCACCTGGAAATCTCTCAGACCCCTCAAACTCATCCTAGGCACAATTTAACTTTGTTATCCATATGTGTTCTTACTCACCTCTAGAACCTTCTTCTCCCGCTATTTCCCTATCCTTAGTGACTAAGACTAGCCTTCAATTACCTGAATGAAACGCAGGTATTTCCTGATTGCTCCTACAATCATTCCCCTCTTCCCCTACATTTTGCTGTAACCTGTTCCTGTAATCTTCCTCCTGAGTGCCACCTGCCCCCACCTCCAGTCCACCCCTGCTGCTGTCCTAGTTCACAACACATCTCCTCCACCACACTGGGGCAGAAGCAGAGATGCTGCTCTTGGCAGGGGCTTAGGGGAGGAAAGCTTTTTACGCAAAGAGCCTGTAGTCAATTTTTGCTCATTGATTATGCTCCAACTTTTGAAAAATGGTTGTAACATCACAGATTTGGGAAGAAGGAGACACAGAGCAGAATCCCGACCGGAAAAGTAGGAAGCCTACCAGAGTTCACCTGCTTCTTGCAAGACTATGTGACTGGATGAGTGAATGAATAAACAAATGCCCCAGACTTCTCTAGAGCTCTGAGTCAGATGGAGACACAACACTCCTTTGTTCATTTGAGGGACGTGAATTGAAGACTAACCTAGTGCTGGACAGGAGCTAAGGATTCCAAATGGACATGACATAATTCCTGCCATGCAGCAGAGCTTGGTGAAGTCAGTGGGGACAGCTGCTGAATGAGCAAAGTACTCTGCAAATCGTGGGTGACTGTTTGCATCCAGTGGAGAGCATCATTCAGTGGAGAGAGGATGGGTTTGGGAAGCAATGTGAGCATGTCCTCACCTCCCCTCTTCCCCCAGCCTATTCCAATCAGCCTTTCCTTCCCGTCACTCCACTGAAATGGCCCTCATCAAAGTCTCCCATGACCTACAAGAGTCGAATCTCTGCCCTCATCTCTCTTGACTCTGTGACATTTGACCTTTGCTTCCTTTCGGAAATGCTTTCTTTTCTTGGCTTTTGTGATAATCGCATTTTCTTGGTTTTCTTCCAAATCTGTATCTATAGCCCTGACCTCTCTACTGAACTCCCAACTCATATAGTCAGCTGCCAACTCAAGATACATCCCAAATCTGATCATTTCTAACTGTGACCATCCATGTCTGCAACCCTAATTTAAGTTACTAGCTCAACCCCTGGATTTCCACAACAGAGCCCAATCTGATCTCTACTTCCTGTGTCACATCTCCATAGTCAATTTTCCATATAACTGCCAGAAATGTCCCTTTTTAAACAAATGAATCAATATAATCACCTTCTATTATTAGCTTGAAACATTCCAGTAACTGCCCACTGCAAAGAGAATAAAGTCACTTTTCTGATGGCCTGCAAGATCTCATAACTGGTCATCTTCATCCCTCTGACTTCCTCTCTTCCCAGTCCCTCCACTGGCCACTGGGTCTCCTAGCACTGACCTCCCTGTGACCCCCAAACAGCCAGGACCACTCCTGCCCCAGGGCCTTTGCACTTGCTCTGTACCTCGATCCCCATCGCTGGCTCCCCATTGCTCAGGCCTCAGTCCAGAAGTCCCCTCCTCTGAAAAGCCTTCCCTGACTGCCCCTAAAGTATTTTCCCCATTCCATCACCTCCTCTACAATGGCCCCACTTCAGTGTTCTTCAGGGCACTTCTAAGATCTGAAATGCTTTATTTACTTACATCGTCTGTGTCCTTTCATGACAACATGAACTCTCCGAGTCAGAGGCTTTATCTGTTTGGATTACAACTGTTCCCTCTAAAGCCTAGAGAGAGTCCAGCACACAGGAGCCTCTGAATAAATCTGTGTTGGAGAGATGTTGCATGGATTAATGCTTGAATGACTCCTGACTTCACTGCTCATTATGGTGTTAAGGGACAAGGGCTTACTTCTCCATCAAGGACAGCTGGCTCAGGGGCAAGGGCTCACTGCACTTTTAGGAACTCACAGAAGTATTTTCCTTCTAATTTCTTTTAAAATCAGAAGAAAAAACATAATAATAATGAAAGTATAATAATGAATCCAGCCTGGTTTACATTCATCTTTATACCAATGCAGTCATGAAATACAATATTTTATTATTTTGGGGGGGGGGGGACAAGTCAATCCTTCTGATCCTCAGCTTTCTCTGAACCGTAATCCCAGCTCACAGGGTCCCCGGGGAGAACCAGACAAGGTGGCATGTAAGCGTCCGCTGTGAGGGGTAATGTGGGGTTACGGCTCCAGGGTGGAGGGTTTACAGCGTGCGAGGGCAGCCTAGAGCCATGAGACCTACAGGGCTCTCTGGGTGTTGGGAGATACCTCTTTCACTTCTTATAACACTGCAAGAGACAGACAGGCTGGGTCTCACTGTGTCCATTCTAAGGCTAAAAAACTGCAGCTCAGACCAGTTCAGCAACTCTCCTACATCATGTGGCTAAAGCTAAGAATTGTGACCCATTTTTCTGAATCCAGGTCCCCGCGATGCCCTGGGTTCAGATCCTAACACCCTCCCATCCCTGAGTGCTGGGGATTTAAGGCAGCAGTGCCTCCTTTCAGGAAATCACACACACACTGGAAACTCCTGCATGCTCCTCTTACTATAATCTGTCACCAAAGGCTGGATATTCCTGTGCTGGGGCTTGTGCCAGTGCCTTGGGCTGCCAGGTGCTGCTTTCCAACTCCCACATGGGCTGCCCTCCCCTCACTGCTCCTCACAGGGCCCCCACTCCACCTGCTCCCAGACGAGGCCGACTCCTGGCCAAGCTCAGGGGCACAGCGGAGGCGCTCTGTTTCTGATTTTTCTCGCCTTCCTTGGAGATGCCTGTGCTTGGAAGGGAAGGCAGAACATTGCATCTTGGAACAAATCTGCTTTTGATCATGCAAATGAATGCCTGGTTAATGTAGGCAGACTGTCAATTTCACCAGTTAGAAAGAAAGAGAAAAGGGGGGGAAATTCCTCATGACAGCGCCTGATGAAGAATTTCAATAGAAAGCTGCTACTTCAGAAAATAAGATCATTTGCCGCGAATGGAGAACATCTCAGGCAGCCCTGATGCTCCACCGGTAGGTTGCTAACTTTGCTGGGTGTCATTAGGACTCCCTGGGTGGGCCATAGGTGGCTTTGGGTGGTATGTGGGGGAGGGTCTTCAGAGGGACTTGACGGATCCCGTACCCACCCTCTGTCTTTGGTCTGAAGGAAATGGGTGGGTCTCTGCTGAGGTGGTGGGTGGCTCCAGGGGGCAGGACTTGGGGTAAGAGGCTCCACTCCCGTCCCACTGTGACTTCCCTGGGAAGCTGCACTGCATGTGTTTGTGAACTGGGATCCAGCTGATACTTATGCAGCTTTGGCATGAGTAGAGAGCATGCATTTGTGTTTACTACAATTTGGAAAATCGGTTTCAGGTCAGCTGAGGTGGTTCAGAGATTGGACGTTCTCTGTATTCCTGTTTTCTGTGTATAATTATCTGAAGAAGGGATAACAGCTTGGGACACAATCTTAATATTAAAATTTAAAAATTAAGTGAAAAAAATGAACATTTATTGAAGCCAAACTATTTTCCAGATATTGGTGTATATTTGAATTCTTGGACATCTTTATGAGGATATTTACTAACCATCTCCCAATTTTACAGTTAGGGAAACTAAGGCTCGGACTCTGGGTAACTTGGATGCTCATGATTGCAATCCAAGGACATCCAGGACACTCTCCCTGCTTTGTTGACAGATGACCAAGGGAGCAGGGTCCTCATCAGTTCCTGACCGTTGTGTCACTCCAGCTGACAGTGCTGCTATGGGGCCCAACGGCACCTGATCCCCACCTCCTGAGGTCTTGGAATAGACGTCCATCTCTCCATATAGTATGTATCAATGGTGTTTCAGTTATTTGCCTTGTCTGTTATCTGACTGCAAGCCCTTCTGAGGGGAGGAATTCAATTTGTATTTTGTGCTGAAACACCTGGCCCAGCATGACTAAACAAACAGGTGCTGGTGTTACAAAAACATGCTGAACACCCTGTTTATGTGGATGTAGCAGTTTGCTGCAATTGATATGTCCTGTTTCTCAGCCCCAGACGGGGCAGGAGGGACTGGGTGGGTACCAAAGGACAGAGGGTGGAGTAAAAGGCATGGCTGAGATTGAGGTCCTCCAGAACCTGCCATCTTCAGGTCTCCTTGGCTGATGGTGGTTGGACCCAAGTGCCATGGAGCCTTCTTGGGGGAAACAGAGAAATGCACAAGTCCAACTCTAAATTCAGGTCAGGAGTGGGCTGAGATAAGGGAGGGCAATGCAAGGGCACATTGGGTTGAAGTCCAGAAGGAGTTTCCTCATTGTTGGAAGGGTGGGACCGTAGCTCGTAGCTCAGTTTCCACTTGGTTGTCCACTGTGCCCTCTTGCAGTACTGTGTGGGGCAGAATCCTGAGGATCTCTCTGGGTGATGCTTGCATATGGTAGGGATAAGGTGGTGCTAGTGCATCCCTGATCTAGTGTTTAGCACAGATAGGGTCATGGGTAGATCCCACCACCTGCCACCCCCGTCCCTCCCCCACCCTGCAATTGGGGTCAGAGACCTGCAGTGGAGACTTGGCTTTCCAAAGGACTAGTTAACTGACCTAGAGACATCTGGTAAACCCATTAAGCCTTTCTTTCCCAGGAAAAAAAAATGGTATAAAATACTGGTTCATGGTTCCCTACCTCACAGCCATACAGTTGAAATAAAGTAAAGTAAGAGCATGAGTTACTTCACTTAGGCTAACCCCCAAGGCTATTGAAATTTTAAAATTATAAATAAATCAATAAATGACTATAGAAAAAAAAAGAATGTGGGTAGAATTGGAAAAACCTTTGCACATAGTAGCCCTTATTCTAGCTGGGTTTGTGTACATTTCAGTACCCAGCATACCATTGATGGTAGACAGAAGGCTCTTGGAGGAAAGCCTGGCTCTTCCCAGAGTGCTGTCATGCGAAGAGGATACTTTGGAGGCAGATAGACCTGGGTTTTAATTCTGGTTTCTCTCTGAAAAATAGCAATAATAATCCCCACCTCATAGGGTAATAGTTTTGAGGGTGAATTATTTCATTGAATACTTCTGGGTTAGGGCCCACCACATAGTCAGTTCTTCATAATTTCATTCATTCATCCTAGTGAATGTTTACTGTGTGCCTGTTGTGTGCGACGTGTCTAGCAGAACTAGACACATTTCTAGGCACCAGAGATATAGCAGTTTCAAACATTCTAGTTGGGGAAGAAAGACAATAGACAAATACATAATATGGCAGGAGGTCTGAGTGCTGGGGTAGGGTGCAGGATGTAGGGATAGAGAAGGCTGGGGATATGGCTTCCCTCTGAATCCAAGTGGTCAAGCAAGGTCTTTCTGATAAGCAGACCCTGAAGGAAGTAAGGCAGTGAGTTATCTGGGAAGAACATTCAAGAAGAAAAAACAGCAAATACCAGGACCCTGATGTGGGATGTGCTCAGCCTATTTGAGAAACTCTAAAGGGACAAACCAGTAAGCCAGGAGGGAACAGCAGGAGTTAAGGTCAGAGAGCTAACAGGGGTCACATCAAATAGGCTCTGGCAGTTAACAGAAGACTGGATTTTTCCTCTGCATGAGAGAAGGCCACTGGAGAGAAGGCTTGGAGCAGAGGGTCTGACTTATAAAGGGATTGCTCTGGCTACTGTGCTTCTCATAGATTACAAGAGGCAAGGCAGGTGCAGAGAGACAGTTGGGGGCTACCACAAAAATCTCAAATAAAATGGCTGGATCAGGGTGATAGTAGAAGAGGTAGGGGAGAGGGGCTTGGATTTGGGATACAGTTTGAAAATACAGCCAAATGGATTTGCTGATAGAATGCTGGTAGGATATGAGAGAGCAGTGTCAGAAATGACTTTTGGTTTTGAGCCTGAGTACAGAAGGATGAGTTGTTTAGTTGCCAAGTTGTTTACTGAGATGGTGAAGACTACAGAAGAACATGCTGGTTGGGGATGGGAGCAGAGGTGGAATCGGCAGTCCACTTTGGGTGTGTTATGGACGAGACACTATGAGATGTGTAAGTGAAGATGTCAAGTGGGCTATTGGCTAAACCAGTTCAGAGTTCAAAGGAAAAGTCCAGGAGGAATAAATCTGGGTGCAGACACATGTTTAGGAGATGACCACATGCAGTGTCACTGAGCTGTGAGCTGGCTTCCAGTCCCACTCTCACGATTCTCCTCCTGCAGGCAGTCCTCCTCACCAATCAGCACCTAAATGAGTTCTCGGTAGGATGCAGGCTCACAAAAGTTGCTCAGTGGCTTCACTAACGCATGTCCCAAGGGAATGAATGAAGAAGTGAAGCCAGAAAGGAACGGTCTAACCAATGAACAAATGTGCTGGGGGAACACTGCCCTGTGGTTGGTATCTGGGATGACTACCATGGAGCAGGGCTAGAAGCTGCTCTGCTGTGCCCTCAGAGAGGTTTCTCTATTTGGGGGTGCCCTACTTCAGTGCTGGCTTCTCCAGTCAGGCCCCTGTTTGGCAGTGAGCCTCCTGCTGGTGGCCCCATCTTTCTTTGTGAGTGAACAAAGTAAGCTTTCCTTAAAAACCTTAGAGGGAAACTCAATGAGAAGAATGCAAATGCATCTTTGAGTAGAGATCCCAGTCCTCTGGATTCAGGTCCCTGGCTGGACTGGTTAAGGAATTCAGGACAAAATTAGGAAACTTCCAGACACTCCTGGGACTCTGCTTGAACCAGGGAAGCCCAAGGCAGCCATGAGCCCCCAGTCATCTCTCTCACAATGAAAGGGTATAATCAGAAAACATGAGCCTGAGCTACCCTCTGAACACCACTGTCCCAGATCTGCCAATAAGGACCACCCCCTCACCCTCCCTGATGGATGGCATTTCCACTGCGTTGGGAGACGTCTGGGAACTAACCACAGGGCCTCCCTCCTCCCTAAGTCCATCAGCCCTTTCTATGCTGATCCCAAGGTTCCTGGGAATATAAAAGTAGTTCTTCCTCTCTTTCAAAAGTCGAAGATGGCCATGAAAAGTTTTCAGTGCATGGACCAAAGAACCAGAGCTGTGAGAACACAGTGTCTTCTGCACAGAGATTGTGTATTCCTCGTAGGAGGATATCAAATAAGGAGGTGAGTGGGAAAGAGTTTCTGGTCAATGGCCAGCTCCATCCCCGTCTGCTCATGCCTCAGAGTACTGTCTCCAGGACGGGGAGTGTTTAGGGGCAGCAAGAGAATACTAAGATTAGAACTTCCATTTCTTTCTCTTGCTTTAACACTCTTTTGATTCAATAAAGCATTTCTAATAATTCAGTGTATTAGTACAGGAGTACACATGTATATAATTTATACTTAAATAACTAAACTTACTATTTCTTAACTGATGAGGGGCTTGATCAGAAGCAACTTGAAGATCCCTGTCTTAGAGACTACAAACTCTGAGGCAGTGGAGGAGAGTGGCACATTTTCAGTGATTCCTGAATGGTTGTCTTGTCCAATAATAAAGTCTCAGCCCCTCAGGGTAAGGGCTATACTGTATATAAGTGCTTGGCAGAAAAAATGGCGAAATGGTTCAGGTATAAAAGGTATTTCTCCCTGGCTGTGAGTTAGCTAGATGAAAGCTGAGGGTGACTAAGTTTTACTTGACATCACCCCCTAGGAACACACACACACTCACACATACACCCTCAGAGAGAACTCTATCACTGCTCACATGCCACACCCGCCTTCCAGATAGGAACCTTCAGAAATCAACTTCATATGCAAACCTCACCAACCCTGCTTCTTTCTCTCTCTCTCTACATACACATGCACACATAAATATATATAATATGTAACATTATGCATGTGTGTATATATACAGCAATAGTAATAATTCATAATACTCTTTCTCCAGAGGTAGGCAATGTTAACTGCATGTTGTGAATCTTTTCACTCCATTATCCTTCTATGAAGAAAAACATACAAATATACACATTTCCAAATATAAAGATACATACAGGTTGGTTTTTAAAAATATGAATGCTATCTTAATTTCACATTCCTCTACATATATTTTTGTCATTTTACAATGTGTCACAGGCTTCCCTTAAGTCAGTAGAGATAAATCTAGCTCATTCTTTTTAACATCTGCATAATATTTAATAGCTTGTTTGTATCTTAATTTAGTCAACCATTTCCCTATTAATGGACACTTGAGTTGCTTCCAATTTTTTGCCACAAAAATCAATGCCACAATCAATCAATAAACAATGCAATGCGATAAATACTCTTGTATATATATCATGTAAAACTAGAGCTTTTATTGCTGTAGGATAGAGTCCCCAAGGTGAAATATATTACCCAAAGGAAATAGGATTATCCAAAGGAACTCAGGATCCTGTTAGGTTGCGATCATGATTTAGCAAAATCCCGATTAGACTACCTTATATTCAACAGAGCCAACAGAGACCCACATTGTGCATGTGCGGGGAAAGGTGCACTCCACCCACGCCCAGAGTTGTCCTCTCTCTGTGCTTTATGCACACTGGGCTTCCCCTCCTCAGGCTTGACCACCTACAAGGCTTTGGCCAAGAGTAGCTTGTCCAAGGCAGGGTGGGGTGGGCAGAGGAGCATGTGCTCGGTCTCTTCCAGGGTTAGCCACATCCTAGTGAGTGACTGTGACTGCTGGTGAGAGCAGGAACTGTGCATTCAAGCAGAATGCAGACCTCACAGCTCACTCCCACTTCGCTGTGCCTCCAGCAAGCTGCACAAAGTTGCGTGTTTGCCAGGTGCATGGTGCATGCTCTCTTTACTAAGAAATTTAACTTGGAAGGCTGGTGCTTCAGTGTCTTTTTCAGGATTGGGAAAGGGTGATGATTTAACAAGAGTCCCTTCATGCCCCCGCCTCATTGTCTCTCAGTTCTCAGGATGACAAGCATCCTCCATGAAATATGGGTGGCATGGCCCAGAACATGGGTATTCTAACTTGCAGCCCAGAGCTGCAGAGCTTCTGGGTCAGCTCCAGTTTTCCCCAGTGATTTATTCACAGCTGTAATTTGTGGATGTGCCTGTGTTGCTCACTATCCTGCAAGTGTCTAATTTCTGTATCCCCCCATTACTACTTCCTAAACTCACGTAAGCATTGCACACAGTAGTTATTCAGCAATTGATCTATTTCTCTTGATCAAGTCAGACATTGAGGTCCAGAGCCCTTAGGAAATGCCTGGCTGGATACATCCGAGGCTCCCTCCCTGCCTACCTTCACAGCCTTTGCTCTGTTGATGAGCCCGTCGTCCTGAGAACTCCCGATGAGCAGATCGACCTCTGCCCGTAAAGACCTCTTCAGTGCTCTGGCTGGAGGCTCACGGAGGAACTGGCCATCGATCACAGGACCCCAGTAGTGGAAAGGGCCACTCACGGCCAGGAGCTACATTGGATACAACAATAATCAGTTGTCCTGGAATAATCAGTTGCATTGCTTTGCATAAAGAGGTCTTAACCATACTGAATGCCAATGCTGGTTATACATCTGGGACTCTACTGGGAGAAAATGACCAGGACAACTGGCAGGCAGGACACCATGTGACAAAGTCAGGGGCTGGAAGGTGAATGAATCTCACTCTCAGCAATGATGGTCTCCAGGGGAGCATCCCAGAGGTGACAGCAGGTCCCCAGCTAGGGATGGGAAAGCCTGAGCCTGTAGGTGGGTGAGGAAGTCAGGAGGAGACAGTGGTTGAAGAGGAGGCAGTGACTCTGACAGGTGAAATTCACCAGCTCCAGTTACGATCAAATTAGCCTACACTGAGGGGAGCTGAGGATAAGACCTGCTCCAATTCTGTGAGTCCAGACTCATTGCTAAGATGATCAGACCATCAATTGCAATGACAACAATTATTCCTGCTAGTGTCCCCTTCATTAATGTGAGGGCCAGCCAGAGATTTGGTCTGCAAGCAAGAACTTTGCATGCTAGAAAGGGAACACACAGCTATCCCATATAAGGGTATGAAGTGACTCAAATACACTGCCATCTGTGAAGCCATGTCTGCAATGCTCAATACATGTAGCTGTGACCTGTCAAGGGTTTGGTCGCCTGCCCACCATGGTCCTGGCATGAGGCCAAACCCTTCACATGTGTTACTTCATTCTCTCCTCCTACTCTATAAGGTCTGTATAACTGTTCCCAGGTTATAAATAAGAAAGACAAATTGCAGAGGTATCTGTCTACCCTCAGTAACCATGGTTAGACTGTTGCAGGCTGTGGCGCATGCACGGCTCTGGGGGTTAGGGAATGTGAGTTCCAGCTCCAGCTGGTCATCAGCCTCATGTGTGGTATGGCTGGGGTGGGTCACACTTCCTTTCTAGGTCTTCATTTTCTATTTGTAAAGGACCAGAGAATGTCCCTTCCCAATTTGCACTTGAGTGCTCACCTTGGTCTGGGCGTCATTGAGGATATTGGCAGGCTTTTGGCGGAGGCAGGACACCACTTCTTGGCTGGATGACACAGGGCAGCTGACCTCCTTTGCCAAAGCAACTGCCTGCTGCTGAGCCCTCTCATGGCTGATGATGGCGGCTGGGGAGAGTGCGGAGCCTCCCTGGAAGAGAAAGCAGGCTCAGGGCTGATGGTCCAGATCATCTCCTGTCCCTGCTCACCTGGAGCCCTCAGTGCCACATCAGGGTTCTGCATCCTTCCTCCAAGCTTGGGGGTCCCAGGACCCATTCTGGGGATGCACACAGCGGGGAGGTCAGGATTGGTCAACGGCATGTCAGCATGCGGTGTGATATTGAACAGGTGTCTCTCTAGGCCTCAGTTTCCTAGCCTGTGAAGTGAGGGTGCTGCTCAAGGGAACCTTCAGTCTTGGCTGTGCAGATGATTTTGTATAAAGAGGCAAAGGGTTGATGGTTCTTTAAGAGGACTGGAGATCAGCAAAATCCTCTGGGAAGAGAACTCTGCAAAGATAGAACCATCTCCCACCAGCCCCTCCTGGGGGCTCGTTAACTAGCAAGCTTTCCTGACTCCATTAAGATAGAGCTGGACTTTAAAATGGAAGCCCACCTAGGAGGCGATGAAAACACAGTCTTTGTAAGGGTAAACTGCTTCATCAAAGTCAGGGTACTCTCTGCTAAAATGACAGGTTTCTCACTTTGGGAGGACAAGGTGGGCGGATCATGAGGTCAGGAGATCGAGATCATCCTGGCTAACACGGTGAAACCCCATCTCTACTAAAAATACAAAAAAATCAGTTGGGCCTGGTGGCAGGCACCTGTAGTCCCAGCTACTTGGGAGGCTGAAGTAGGACAATGGTGTGAACTCAGGAGGCGGAGCTTGCAATGAACCGAGATGGCGCCACTGCACTCCAGTCTGGGTGACAGAGCGAGACTCTGTCAAAAAAAGAAAAAAAAAAAAAGACAGGTTTCTTCTTTCTAATAATGTAAGTGGTAGGAGCTGGGTTCCAGGAAGTTCATCTCTGCCTGGACTACTGGTAGAATTGGGTCATCTGCCCTGGGAGGAACAAACGAGCTGAGTGGGGTCCTGACCAGTGTGCAGTTCCAGGGCACATCCTCCATGGGGCACCCCGTAGCTCAGACACTGGCTGCCCACTGAAGAGACATGGATAACCAGGGGAGGCAGTGGTGGCCATACCAGTGCCACTGCTCTTACCCCTGCTACTGCCACTGATGGAAATAATAGCAACCACTGTGGATTGAGGGCTTCGACAAACTCACTCTCACTCAAGAGGTTCCCTATTTCAACTCGTCGGATCCTCACAGCAATTGTGTAAGTCGGTTGCTCTTACTGTCCCATTTAACAATTATGTAGGAGGCAGGGCTGGGATCTGACCCCAGTGGCCAAACAGCCACTGTGAAGTGGCCCTTTCATACACCTGGTAGGTTCCTGACGAAAGGTGGTGGCACTGTTGTTACGATGATCTCTGTTTATTGTCAAGCTCAAGAAGGGGCATGCGGCTAGGGTCAGAGGCAAGGCCGGACAGTCAGAATCTCAGCCAGCGGCAAGGAAAAACACAAGTGCGTGGAACTGGGGGATCCTGGACATGGCCACTGTGAGACCTGGTGTCAGAGGAACTTTTGTAATGGCTCTGGGCTTCTCAGAACAGGCCTGGCAACTAGGTCCATCGACTCCAGAAAGGGCTGGGAGATATATGTGGTTTTCTGTCCTTAACCGCTTAGACAAACTCAGAGTCTCCTGGTCCTGCTTTAAAACAAAGCAAGGCTCATGTGCTACGTGCTCTCCAGCCAGTGGCTCACTCTGCTCTCCAGCGTTTTTACAAGAGAGAGAAGCCTAACTCCCAGGATGCTCTGATAAGCAGCAGCAATAAAAGTAAACTACTCAGCCAGGCCAAGGCCTGGAATTCAATGACTCAAGGAACAAGGGTCAATATGATTTAGCCTATTGTTGAGTTCTTGTGCCCTCAGGTTTATTTTTCCAACAATGAGCAGGGCAGCTTTTCTGAGAACCACTGGGTGTACTTTAAATTAAAAAAAAAGAAAGAAAGAAAGAAAACACACACACACACACACACACTCAAAATATTCAAGCTCAAAACTCTGTGTTCTGAAGAGCAAACTGCAGAAGGGCCCACAGGCAGGCAGAGAGGAGATGTGAATGTCAGGATGGGGCCCCCTTTGACGTTTTCAGTATTTTCTTTGGCTATAAAAAGCCAGGGATCCTGACATGGTGAGGAAGTGGTTAAAGGCATAAAGGCATGGGTCACACTGATATTGCAAGATGGCTTGGAGAACTTTTCTTTCTCTGAAAGTATGTTGTTTAAATTGATCTTTCGGAAGGAAACCTTTTTCACCATGGAAAATTGGTGTGTAAGCAAGCCAACGGTTGACTCGGCCTTCATTTGAAAGCACTTGATTAAGACAAAGCACTCAGGGGCAGGAGGGGAGTTGCTATGCAGAGGTGTGCAGAGAGCATGGGATCGGGCCAGAAGGGCTCGGTTTGAACCCCAGCTGTGTCACTCCCTGGTGAAGTGGGCTTGGGCAAGTGACCATCAGTGATGAGAACAATCAACCGTACTTTACAGGGTTGCTGCAAAGATGCATGAGGCCAGGTAGGTGAAGGAGCGTGTCCTCTGCACAGCGGGAGCTGTGGCTGCACTGTGGTTAGTGCAGTGACATTCATGGGACCCCACAGGATGTAAAGGGATCAGTCTTCTCAGTCCGCCCAGGCATGCCTGTAGGTCCGTAGCCCTGGGCTCTGGCTTTATCTAAATCTGACCTAGCTATTCAATGGCGAGGAGTTTCCGCTGGTTGTTGTTTTTTTAACTTTAAAAATAGTTCAGGTCAAAACCACAATTGCTGACCGCTGCTTTTTGTTCCTGGGGCCTCCGACCATGGTGAGGTGCCTTGACCTCAGTTAGTCACTGTAGTCGCTTTGGAGCCAGGACCTGCCCCTGACCAAGCACACATATCCACACACAGCCACAGGTGGAGACACACTCACGCAATCAAGGAGTTTATGCTACTGCTTCTCAGAGGATCCTGGGAGTTAGAATTCTCTCTCTTTTAAAAATCCTGGAGATCAGAGTGAGCCACTGGCTGGAGATCACATAACACAGGAGCCTTGCTTTGTTTTAAAGCAGCACCAGGGGACCTGGAGTTTGTCTAAGTGGGTTAAGGACACACACAGATACCGATGGAGACATACGCTTACACGCACAGACACACGGCCACAGACGGAAACACACACACGCACAGACATGGCCACAGATGGAGACACACAGTCATAGATAGGGACACACACAGAGCTATGCAGTTACACACACAGATACTCGTGGTCACATAAAAAACACAGGCATACACTCACAGACACAGGGAGACCCACACTTAGAAACACACACAGTCACAGAAACATCCAGCTACAGAAAGAAATAGATACCCACACACATAGACACACACTCACGTAAGCGCAGAAAGACACAAACACACACAGTCACGGACACACAGACACATACTCAAAGGTACACAGACACACCCAGACACCTACAGATAGACTCACACACTCAGACACATACACACACACACACACACAAAGCTGCCCTTGTTGAAATGTTGAAAGTTGCCCTTGTTGAAATGGACCCTGTGGCATTTTTTGGGAGGACTCCCTCAGGCAGCCTCCCCAGAGCAGCTCCAATAAGCAAAGCAACAAGGAGCGGGGTGGGCAGCTCCCCGGACAAGCAGGAGCTCTGGCAGCTCTGCCCTGGGGCATCTGTGCATCAGAGGGTCCTCTGGATGGACTCTGCCTTCCTCCTGGCACCTCTCGCACTTCTCAGCCCCTCCCTGGAATGTGAATCCTTATCTACAGCGGTGTCTACCTCACGGGGAGACGGGAAGGATGGGAAGCCCAGTAAGCAGGTGCTCAGTGAGCTCCTTATCCATCAGGCATGGCGTGGAATCGAGGAGTTAATTCCTACAAAGTTCTTTCAGCAGTGCCCAGCACAGACACAGCAATGAAGACGAGGATAAACATTCAAGTAGCACTTCCTGTGTGCCTGGCATTGAATGCGGGTTGTACGTGTAGAAGCTCACCTACCTCTCAGAGCAATCCCAGGAGTTGGGTAACAACAGTATTATTTCAACTTTAGAGGAGGCTCCAGGGTAGAGTTGAAGCCACTTCCCCAGAGTCTCAGAGCTGGGGGTGACAGAGCCAGGATTTGAGCCCAGGCTGCAGGTGCCAGAGCTCCATGTTCTAACCAGTGTGCCATCTCATGCTTGTGGTGGACAGTTCCTTTCTGTCCCCATGAGAGGGTGAGGCCAAAGCAAAGTAAAAAGCTCATGGCTCTTGTTCCAGACAGACTGGTGTTTTAATTCCAGCTCCTCCCATGGCCATTTTGCCAATTTCCTTTGTCTTTCTGAGCTTCCAGTTCCTAATCTGTAAATTGCAGATATTATGATCAGCATTCACAGAGCTGATGCACAGATTAAAGGAGACAATGGAGGCAAAATACCTGATGTGTAATTTGCACTCAAAGTTGGTTGTACTCATCATTAGGAATGTTATTATCCATGATTTAATGCCTGCAATGTAACTTGATGAAACTCGTCATTACAACCTAGGCTGATGGGGAGCAAGTCCCTTGCACTGTCTGACTTGGGGGAAGGTGCCTCTACACACGAAGCAGCTGTGGAGCTGGCAAACTTGCTTCCCTGTGGTACCACACACGGGCCAAGGTGCTTTCTTGCCCACTCTCATGATTTATTTCCTGCCACAACACTATGAAGTGAAATCAGGTAGGAAGGACTATGTCTTTTCAGGGAGAAATTCTCTGTTGCACAGAACCTGAACCCAGGTATTCCAACTCCAAACCCAGGGTTTCTGTCTGCTTCTCCTGGGAGAAAACAGACGTGTGACTTCTAAGCCCTGACCAGACCACTGGGCCTCTAGAAACTTAACTATCTCTAGCTGACTTATTGAATGCTGGCTTATTGAAATCAATTGCCAAGTATTACCTGAGAGTTATCAACCTTGTATTTCTTTTGACTCTATTTTATTCGAGGCAAAGTGAGTCACAAAGAAGCATACGTCTCAAGCCCCAGTTAGTTGGATGCTTTTTAAAAATGTGTACTATATCCAGCAGGACATACATACTGGTGGCCTCCAGATGAGCTCTGTGCAGTAATGAGCAGAAGTGAGCCAAGAATTCTTGTGCTTTGGGGATTCAGGGGAGGGAGGGATTTCTGGGCACTAGGGTGGCCCAGAGGAAGCTGCAGAGAATCACTAGGACTTGAGTGGATCTCTATGAGAGGAAAGGAATGGGAGAAGCAGGGTGGGTGACCATGCTGAGGGGGAGTGGGCAGGGATGGCAGTGGGGTCAGAGGCTGATTACCCAAAGGAGTTATAGATAGGAGCTGGGTCCTAAGTAACCCGGCAGCCCCAGGACAGGGCCTGGAACTCAAAATAAGTATTGCATGAGTGAATGAATGACTGTATGAGTGAGGGAGTGAAGAAATGAATGAATGGCAGGCAGATGGACCAGTGACTTCTAAATGAAGAGAAGAATTTCCATAGAAGTGTGGTGAGAAGTAAACTTCAGAAGTCATTAAATCCCAGACTAAGTAAGAGATGTGATTTAGAAGGCACCAACCCTGGGACACAGAGCAGGTATCCTTCAGGCAATGGGCAATGAGGAATCCATAAAATCTTTTAAATGAGGTATGACAGAAAAGGCTTGGGAATTTCCTGTCACTGGATTCTTTGTCTTTGCATTCTCAGTGCTGAAAATGGTTGGTAGTGCTCAGCAGGCCCTCAGTAAAGGATGGAGCATCAACACCTCCTGAATGTAAGCTTCTGATGGCGGGTGTTGGGAGGTAGTTATTCCTCTATCCCCAGAGCCCAGCACAAAGTGTGGAACACCATATGTGGAACAGAAGAGAACTGGAATGAATGGCAGGATGGTGGCTCAGCCAGTTGACTGTGGGATGGACTGGAGCAGTGAGCATCTGAGGCAGGGAGTCCATTGGTGACTTGTAAGGTCTAAGGATAAAGGGGTAGTGTGTGACCCACAGCGCCATGTCTCTGCCCTCGCACTGACCTCTCCTGGGAACTCACCCACACCTGGAAGTTGCCACCAAGGTGTCGTAGGCCAGCTTAATTGCGGCATGCGATTGAGCAGCCAGGACAGCTTAGGGAGAGCGCTCTGGAAGCTAAAGCACAGATGGACTTTTTTGTAACATCTGAGTTTATATTTGTATTCTCTTGCGTGTTTTCTACACTAAAATCATCTTCTTTTCTTGATCCCTAAAAGCCTGAGTTTTACTCTAATTTGTAATACTTCAGTTTTGGCAAAACTTACATGAGAAGGCCGATAATTAATACAACTTTCATCTTGAAATCCCAGTCTTAGGGCAAAAGATTGCACTTCTCTTTTCTTCTTAGAATCAGAAGTTCTTGGTTTCACTTGGTGAAAGCCCGTGGCATTTGGGTGAGAAAGGGAGATGGTAGCTTAACCCTTGGTCAATGTCCTTTGAACATCAGGCTAAGGTTTCACTCTTGATTTCCTAAAAGGCATCAAAACTACCTGTTGGTAAAGTCATGATCTAGGGGACAATCTGAAATGTAGGATTTGAAGGAGGCCTAGTGAATGCTATTCCTTCTTTCTTGTATAAAAAGTGCATGTGTGTGTGTTTACTTAAGGGAAAGCAGAAAAGACTTAAACATTTATAAGGCACCTTCTAAGGGCCATGTCATTTATTCACGTTTTCTCTCATGATCTCCAAAACAACCCTCTAAGTGTAATATTATAATCCCTATTTTACAGATAGAGAGACTGAGGCCTGGAGTGGGTAGGTAATTTTTCCAAGGTCATAGAATTGATCAGTAGCATGGCTAGAATTATAAAGATTTCATCGTTTCCCCCAAACTGTGCTACCTACCCGAGAAAACAGCAATCACTAAGCACATTGCAGACCCTTATTTTCCATTCCATTCATGAGTGGCTGGTGGATGGCGACTCATAGGCAAGGTTTTTGCAAGGGTGGCTGGGACAGCAAGAGGAGGAGGAGGAGGAGCAGGAGGGGAGTTTAGCTTCTCCATCACAGGATTGCCATAAGGCTCAAAAACACACCATGTCACATCTGCAGACTGAAAAGTCCTCGTGAGACAAGAGAAAGTCTATCCCAAGTTGCTTTGATTCACATGTACAACTGTGCTGCATTCTGCTTAAGACAGAGCTCTCGCCTCTATTGGCTCCTTTAAACTCCCACTACCATCCTAGGAAGTAGGAAGGACCAATATTACTGAAAACACTACTTTCTTAATCATTCTTTTGTGTATGGCCCACTTCATTTCAAGAAGAATTTGGGGTACACTCAAGAAACAGTGTCTAAGAAGTTTAAAAACCTGCTAGTAGCAGGTGAAAGAGGTTAAGACCCAGGCTTTCTGGCCCCAGGTTTTTTTTTTCCCATGATGCCATGCTGTTTCAACAGCTGGAGGAGACATCCAGTCCCAGGGCACCTCCTGCTGCCTGGCCCCACCGGGTTTATTTGAATAGTCTGACTTCATCAATCCACAGAGCCTTCTAACAATTCAAGGTGAGTGAATGATGGAGGAGTTCTATTGGCTTTTTATACTTTTCAGAATATTCTAACTTGTCTCCAATGAATTAATGTTAAATTTTTAATTAGAAAAAATTTAAATTACATTTAAAAGATGAATTCCACACTAAAATATAACTGATCCTTGTCAAGACGGAAGCACTCATTACAGCTTATCGTGTAAGCACGTCAGTGGACAAGTGACGTGGCCAAGTCCATTTAGAAAACCTTTGCGGGGACAATAAGAGGTGGGAAGAAATGAGAATCCTCAAACCCTGAGGGAGGAAGGGGGTGGTTCTGGCTGAGAGAAGAGGTCCAGCAATAAGCCTTGCTCTCTTCACAGATCAGCACAAATGCAATCGTTTTCGTACTCTAGAAAAAGACGGTCATATACTGCTCTACATCCATCAGTGCGACCTTAGCTTATTTAAAGAGGAAACAGAATGCCCTTTGCAATTTTTAAAGCAAAAATAGCAGTCCCCAAATAGAAAATACAGGTGAACAAAACAGAGAAAATTAAAATTACACATAATCCTCGCAATCAAAGAAAACCACTGTTACATGCTATTAGCTTCCAGCATGTCTCTTCCGTGTGTGTGTGTGTGTGTATACACATGTATTCAGGAAATACAGAGAGCATATTGTTTTTGAGCCTGTCTTTCCCTCCTAACAATCCATTGTCTACATCATTATGTATCATTACTTATTTATTTACAAGATTGTTTTCAATGCCAGCATGCTAATTCAATTTAGGATTTTAGGTTATTAGGGAGAATGTTATAGACAGGTTAGGGGCACCTGCAGGCCATGGAATATGATAGACTTGGATACAAATCCCAGTTCTGATTTGCAGATGTTTGATTTGAGACTTTCTTCATCTGTAAGGAATATAACAATATTGAGAGCTTCCCCATTGGATTGTTGTACTAAAGAAATGAGAAAGTTTTCTGTAACGGTATGGTGCATTACAAACTGTAAATATTTAATAAATGATAGTTATTGTTGTTTCAGGCTTTATGAGGTTACAGACAATAGTGCAATGTACATCTTTATAGCTAAATCTATTCATATATCCATGATGATTTCCTTATGCAAAGGCATTACTGGGTCAAAAGGTATAGTTTTTTTTTCATCAATAAGATAATAAAAATGTATTAAATGAGTTGTTTCCATGGCATTTTAATAGTTTCTCATTAAATAGCTGCCACATGAACATCTGTATTAAAGAAGAAGGTTTTTGTTGTATGATAAACATTTACCTAGTATTTTAAGCTATGATTCTTGGTATCTATAGCTAACTTTAGGAAATTGTGTTATTGTGATATAATTCACATACCACAGAATTCACCCACTTAATTCAATGGTTTTTAGTTATAGTCACAGAGTTGTGCAATCATCACCACATCTAATTTTAGAACATTTTCATTATCCCACAAAGAAATCCTGTACCCATTAGCAGTCATTCCTCATTCTCCACCCTCACTCCCAGCCCCAGGCCATCACTAATCTACTTTCTGTCTCTATAGATTTGCCTATTCTGGACATTTCATATAAATGGAATCATATAATATGTAGCCTTCTGTGTCTGGCTTCTTTTATTTCACCTGTATTATAGCAGGTATTAGTACTGTATTTATTTTCATTGCTGAATTATACTTAATTGTATAGAGAAACCATTATTCATTGGCTGGTAAACATTTGGGTTGTTTCTACTTTTTGCCAGTTATGAATAATGCTGTTGTGAACAGTCATATACAAGTTCTTATATGGATGCATGTTTTCACGTCTCTTGAATGCACATGTAGGGGTGGAATTGCTAGGTCACATGAAAACTCAGTGTTTAACCTTCTGAGAAGTTGCCAAACTGTTTGTCAAAGTGGCTGCATTATTTTATATTCCCACTAGCAATAAAAGAATGCTTTTACTTCTTCATATCCTCAGCAACACCATCTGATTTTTAAAAATTGTTATTATTATAGGCATCCTACTGTGTGTGAGTTAATGTCTCATTATGGGTTTAATTTGCATTTTGCTGATGACTGACTGATAGTGTTAAGAATCTTTTGCTGTGCTTATGGGCCCATTTGTACATCTTCTTTGGAGAAACGTCTATTCAGATCCTTTGCTTATTTTCAGATTGAGTTATTTGTCTTTTCGTTATTGAGTTGTAAGTATTCTTTATGTTTTCTTGGTACAAGTCCCTTATTAGATACATAATTTGCAAATATTTTCTCCCATTATGTGGATTTTCTTTTCACTTTCTTTGCGGCATCTTTTGCAGCACAGAATTTTTAAAATTGTGATGAAATCCGATGTATCTATTTTTTCTTTTGCTGTCTGAGGTTTGGTGTCTTATCTAAGAAACCCTTGCCTAGTGCAAGGTTCACGAGTTCTGCCTTGCATTCTATAGATAGATATTTTACAATACAAAAACCTTTTCTTTTCTTTTTTTTTTTTTTTTTACAATGGACTGCTAACCTGTCCTACAGAGAGATTGTACCTTGGTATATTTTTATACTTGCAAGCTTAAATCACCCACCAGCTGTGTCTACACATGGAGGAAAGAGAAGAAAAGTACCAAAAAGTAACGGGGAGCTGGTGTGCTCCAAGCACTTTACATGCTGTTCTCAGTTTGTGCTCACTAAACCTCTGAAGCAGGAAGACACGACTATGCCTCTTTTATTAAAGAGTGAGGCTCAGAGAGGGTAAATGACTTTGTCCCAAATCACCCACTGCTGGGGAATTGGATTCAGGCTATTTGTCTCCAAAGCCACGACACTACCCACCCTCTATGTGCCAAACAGAATCTGCACTCAACCTGCCTTCTACAGACATCTTTGACAGACACTGCCGTCCATGTGGTCTAGCTGTAGAACTGTCCCCCTTGCCTGTGGAGGCACAGTGTGGAGGCCTTCCCAGGCCCCTGTGGGGGAGCCCTCTAAGGGGTCTCTCCCAGGCACTTCTGCTGGGAAATGGAGAGGACCTGAGCCTTGGCTTTGTCTCTTTAGTTCAGAGCCGGCACCTGTCATATTTTCCTACAGGTCTTGCAGACTTGACAAAATGCCTTTTTCCATCTGTTACAAACATGAAGTCTAATTGCCTCTGTCACCTTCTGGCTGTCAGAAGCCATTTAAATGCTTGGCACTTGAAAATTTCTGATTTCCCAGGCAAAGGTGTCACACTTTAAAAGTGACACCATGAGTGATAGCCGAGGCAATGGCTGCCCTCTTATTTCAAAGAGAATTTAAAATGCAGGCTCCTGAGCCTCCCTTCCATTGTCAATGAGCACTTCATACATACACATGGGCATATGTTTCCTTTTAAAAATAATTTCATCATTATAGCTTGTAAAAGACCCTGACTGCTTCTTTCTAGTCATTTATTATTGCAGCTTTGTTTCAGGGCCCAGGAGAAGAGCTAGAGCAGTGGGGACTGCCTAGACAGAGGCAAAATCTCTTTCTATTTTCCTTCCAGTAGCCCCTAGACTGCCTCTCTCTCTCCGTTTCTTCCCTCCTTCCTTTGCTTCCTCCCTCCTTCCTCCAGTAAATGCCATGGGCCAGCTCTTGACCAGCAGAAAGGACTCACCATGCCTGCCCTAGAAAACACAGTGCATGCAGAAAGTTCTGAGATGCTGATGGGTGGGAATGGCCTCATGAACACAGCAGAGGGAATGGCATAGAAGGTGCCTGGGAGGGATCAGGGTCGCCTCTCAAAGGACAGCGCCACAGAAGGTACGGCCTGGGCTGAGTGACTGAGGTGGCTCCGTGCAGAGATAGAGGAGCCGGGGGAAAACTGCGAACCACTGGGTGCAGACGGACCATCTGAGGAGGTGGTGGCTTCACTAGAATCTGGACAGGGCAGCAGGGCACTGGATGAGAAGGGCACACATGGGTCCCTGAGCCTGCTTAGATTCTGGAACCCACATCACACAATTCCAACATTATCCTCTATGAATCCTCTTCAAATAAACTAATTATTATTATTTTAAAGAGATGCAGGAAAAAATAGAGAGACCATGGGCTTTCAGGTTGAAGAAATCTTACTGAATGTTGCACTGACAACTTAGTAATTGGCTTAACTCTCTGGGTCTCCATTTCCTCATCTGTAAAGTGGGTATGTGATATGTGGCATCAAGAGCGTAGGCCATGGGGTCCATCAGCCCAGGTTCAAGTCCAACACCCCCTCTAACCAGCTATGTGTTCTTAGGAAAACTATTTAAAGTCCCAGTGCCTCAGTTTCCCCTAATATAAAATAAGGATGAGAATATTTACCTCATTCATTTGTTAAGATGAATTGGTAACATGTAAATTGCTTACATGTTTCAAGTTTACAATAAATAGTAGTAGCAGTTGTTAAAACTGCTTTGATATTTGATATTTCAAACTATTTGATATTTCAACTCTTTGATATTTCAAAGAGTTCTTGTGAAAATTAAGTAACAAGTTCAAAAAATACTTGATAACTGACAACTGTATAGTGCTTTACAGGTCATAAAGTATTAGCAATAATAAATAATGATAACTGACATCTGTACCATGCTTTACAGGTTATAATTATTTATTATTGCTACTTAAACAAAAATAAAATTTTCTAGTCTAAAAATGGCTTTTGGGATTGAAATGTTGTTTTGGCCAGAACTATTTCTATAGCAACTAGGCCTGCCTACTCATTGCTTTCCCTCCATGGCTGCCCTACGCGACGAAGTGTAATTAGTTGTGGCTCAGTGAGCACCGAAGCCAGTGCTGACATATGATTTCACACCCATCCAGTCGGTTATAACTGGATGACACTGTTTTAAATTACATTAAGGCTAGTTTCGAGTTTGTTTTTCTTTTGATAACAATGAGAGAAACTTATCATTAGAAAATAGTGTATGTCATGAAAGTATTAAGGCATCATAGAATGAGAACAGTAGAGGAAACCTTAATAATAAATCTTAATAAAAGTCACAATAATGCTGTTACAGATCCTACCCTCATTTTGTGCTGTTCAAGCACACTTAGAAGTGGTTGGGCAAGGTTTCTTGGCGTTGTTGTTTAGGAGACGAAAATGCCAGGGCAGAGTGTTTAAGAGGCCTGACTCCGGTGATGTGGGGAAGCTAGCCGCAAAGGCCTTATCGCTCAATGTCCAGCCGCTGTTTCTACTTTCCCAGGGCCCACAGCCTGCTCTGCTGCAGCAAGCTAGTCGATCATCAAGATAATTCCATGGGCATCTGTGAGCTCCTCCTATCTGCCCAATGCTGCAGGGAATCAGAAATGATTAAGGCCTTAAGAAAGTTTGCAATCTATGGGAGAGAAAGATTTTCTTCTTAACTTGCTCCCTGTCTCTCCTGCCCTCTCTCCCTTCTTTCCCTCCTTCTTTCCAGTGGTCCTTTGCTGGTTGCCTCAGGCATGCAAAGTGCCAAAGCTAGCTGTCAATAACTGGCCAAACAGATATACTCCCTGCCTTCTTGGAACTTATAGTTTTTGAAAGTCAGACCAATAGAAAATATAGGGAAGGTTGGTGTTATGAGACACCCTTGAAACAATTCCCTTCATGGGGCCTAACAACACCCAACACCACCAACACCATACACCGTACACCCTACACCAAACATCATATACATGGGAAGACTTTGTCTTTTGTCTGTGTCCTTAAACAGAGTTCACAAGGATCTCTGTGCCCTTTACAGAAGATAGACTCTAAATTGGCACCAAGGGAAGATAAAATACATTTCAACATTCCTGGCTAGATTCCTCTTTGCTTAGAAATGAGATGCCTGTTTCCTCCTCTACGTTTCTGTTGGAGCAGTGTTCTCTTGAGTGGGGCCTGTGTGACAATCCACCGGAGGCAGGAAGGCTTACACAGGAGCGCAGCCACAGGAAGTGAGCAAAGAAAGCAACGTTGCAACCAACTGAAATTGGGTCCTGCTCAGAGAACTTCCCAACCTCTGGGAACATTGCTGACCTCTTCATCAACCCTTGCATGGCTAAGAACAGTAAGGTCTCCCCCGATGTGGGTCTAGGTTGAGCAATAACAGAAGAGAACAGCTTGAACGAATCAACATATCCGTGCAGCTCTTTGCAGCAGACAGCTGTGGTGGACAAAAAGCGGCTACTTTTTTTTTTTTTTTCCTTCTTCTTCCCGAGAATATTGTTAGTGCCAAAAGACCTCCCGAAGATTTTGATGACATATACATTTAGGCTCCACTCCAGCTGGAGAAATCAGCTCATCCAGATGGACCACTGATCCAACTTTGGAGATGTTCCAGAAACATAAACTTTTATCTCTAGAGAAACAATAGGGTCTGCTCTCCCCACAGATGGTTTTCATAGTTAGCTTATTGTCTTTCCCAGAGGTGAAAAGTCACCATTTACAGTGTACGTACTTTAATTCAAAAGGCACAACCTTCATTTATTCTTTTATTGAGGGATAGCTATGGATCACATCTTTGGGGATAACCTCTGTGCTAGGCTACGTGGTCATGGTTAGACATACTCCTGCCTTCCCAAGCTCAGGCTCCAATTTGAAAGGAAAGAAAAGCACCTCTATCTGGTGGTCCCCTCCTATGTGCCTCGCACTGGACCAGGTGGGCTGTACACATTATTATGTATGGATTCTCATGATAAAGTAGTATCAGAAACATCACTAGGCTGAGAGAAAGAATCAGAAAGCCCCACAAGATCACACAATTCCTAAGTACCTCAAATCCTCTCTTGCTCATTACTCCAATATGCAATGTGTCGCATTCCTATGATACAGATAAAACACCAAGGGGCCTTCTGAGAGGGAGCAATCATTGTTGGCTGAGAGGCATCTGGGAAGATGCATGGACAAGGTTAGCTCTGGGTTGGGCCTGAAGGGACCTGCCCCATGCCCTTGCAGGGGGAAAGGCATCCACACAGGAGAGGAAGGGCAGTGGTGAAGCACATGAGGAAGAGGTGAGGGGCTTGTCTACAGTGCACAGTGGTAGGGGAGTTCCTATGGTGAGTGGGGCATGGAGGCCTTAAGTGCTGACATTGCCATGGGGCTGATAAGGAGGGTGGAGAACAGATTGATGAGCTTTGAATGCCAGGAAAGGGGTGAAGTGGATCCTGTGGGAAAAGGATGAAGATGGTCCTGAGTTTGGGGCAGCTGCTTGAGGAGGATGACTGCAGGGCCTGAGTCTTATTTGGAGACACAGGGCTGAAAGAGGATGGGAAGGGAGCATTGGCGGGAAGAGGTGGGATGTGGGAAGACCCAATGGGAGGCTAGTGAAATAGTGACAGCAAATTTCCTACTTCTAGAGCTCATGAGCCTAGGCCCAGTGGTGTCACTCATCAGCTGGGTGACTGGAGGCAACTAAGTTAAGCCCTATCAGCACCAGTTTCTTCAGGTGATGTCTAGATACATAGAGTGAGTTGAAAGACTAAATACATAATATAAGCAAGAGCCAAGTTGCATTTCCCCAAAATTCATTCCCTTTCCTTTCTGTCTGCTCCTTGAACACAAGAATTTCCAGCCCCAAACCTTTGTATCTGTTATGTCCTTTGCCTGCTGTTTTTTCCTCTTGATTTTCATATCAGAGTCACTCTGGACTCATTTCAAATGTCACCATTCTAAGGGGACAGTTCCTCTTACTGTTCCCATGCCCTCAATTCCCTTCTATGACTTTACTCATTTATTTCTCTAACTCCGTACCCAGAGCAATGCCTAACACATAGAAGGGGTTCAAAAACCTGTTATTAAATAAATTATTGTATGAGTGGGTCAGCACTCATCCAGCCATAGAGGGGGCAAAATTTTACTCTCGAGAACTTCCATCTTGCACGCGATCTTGAAGGTCATATGGTTTGATATGGGAATCCCATTAACAGTTTTATAGCACCAAGTGTCATGCCTTGCATTCAATCAGTGGTATTGAACTTTTCTAGTTTACACTTGGTTTTCTCCATTGATAGAAAGCTTTCTAGTTCCCAAGACTGCCTTTTCTTTCTTCCAAACTTTTGAATATTTATGTTGAAAGAGGAAAACAAATCAAGCTATGACGTAGGAATGGAAATCTGCTCATACTGCATCAAGCTGTGACTCTGACCCAGCACGGGGCTTCAACATCACGTCTGCCGCATGATGCTGAATTGCCTTAGGAGCTCTTCACCTCCTAGAACCTGGAACTCCTCTGAGACCTGAAGCTGGAGAAGTGGCTTTTTATTGCTTCCCTTGGGAAACCCATCAACCCCCAGTTGGAGAAATATAACAACTGGCTCCTGACAACGCTAAGCGTGTAAAGCTAGTTTTTACATAGGGGAACATTTCACTTTAATAAAGGTGATGACCACAGCCTAGTACTTAACTGAGTGATTCTCAATCCATGCATGGCTGGCATTGTTGTTATTTGCCTATGGCCATTAGTCTCAGCCTGATAGCTAATTCTAATTAATTTGCAAAGTCCTCTGGAAATCAGCTGCTTCCTACACAGATGGTACTGGGTGTCTCTGTGAGTCCTAAAGCCTGACCTCCTGATAGTGTCATTCGGCCAGTGCAGCAGAGCTTGGCCTGACCCCATGCTTACACTTGACGTCCTTGGTGGGGGCATCACCTGCTACATGTTTTTGTCTTTGCTTCTTGTGCTCAGTACATGGACCTAGAAGACCAAGCTGCTGGGATGGCATCTAATGTGGTCCCGCCATGCCTCAGTGCCATGAAGTTCCTGTGTGAAACCAGGAGCCCTAGAGGTTTCCTGGTCTCCTCTCCTGGCCCCCTCCCTACCGACGTCTTTCTTTATACCCTGGGGTTTTGATCTGTGTGTCTGTCTCCTCTGCTAGATCAGAAACTCCCCGAGGGCAGGGAGGGATGGAGACACGTTCATCATACACAAACTGAGAATTCTCTCCTTATCTGTCCTCTGAATATAGGTTATACATACACAAAATTTACAATAGATGTTGGCAAAATTAAGTAATTCAGCAAATACGTAATGAACACTGTTTTGTGCTGGGCTTGGAAAACAGGGATAAAGAGTTTTTGACTTTGAGCTCCTTGAGGGTAGGGCCTAGTCTTGCCTGGCACATGTTCCAGTTACATGCATAGCGTCTGGCACACAGTGAATGCTAACAAACGTTTGTTGAATGAATAACTGAATGAATGTATGGAGTATGAAAAGCATGCTTGAATAAATGACAATATTCTTGGAATCAAGACTTCTTCATAGATTAGAAGAAAAAAGGTGTGTGAAACACTGAGGAACAGTGTGGAAAATGGCTGGGAGAGGAATGGTCAGGGTGGTGGAGGAGCAGGGAAGACATGGAAGCGAACTCACAATACAATCCTCCTTGACTGGGCCTCTGCGGTGAGAAGTCCACCTCCTGCTCTTCCTCTGTTTTCCTTAGGCAGTTCGTGGCTCACATGCTTCCACCCCAGTTCTTGACAGCAAACTGCTTCTCCTTTAAGATGCAGCTCACAGGCTGCCCAGACTGTAGCTTCCAAGCCCTAATTCCCTGGGACTCCTGAACAGACCACAAACCATTTCCTCTTCTTGGGTTAAGTGCATGATGGCGGAGAGGAAGGATGGGTGACACAGCCACCCAAAGGAGCCTTGCTATACAGCAGGCTTCTGAGATGTGTACCAGGGAGCACAGGCAGACGTGCTGCAAAGCTGAGTCCACACAAAAGCAGGAAAACCAACTGGCCTCAGGGTAGCACTTTACAACCCAAGAAAGAACAACCTTCACACGTGTCTTATTTTGGGATGGGTATGATCCAGTGGTTCTCAACTGGGAGTAATTTTTGCTCCCTAGGGCACATTTGACAATTTCTGGAACATTTTTGGTTGTCGCGACTTGGAGGGGTGCGGGGTGCTCCTGGTGTCTAGTGGGTCAAGTCCAGAGATGCTGTGGCATATCCTCCAACGCACAGGCCAGCCCTGCAACTCCACCACACACACACACACACACACACACACACACACACACACACACACCAGAGAATGCTCTGATTCAAAATGTCCAAAGTGCTGAGGCTGAGAACCCCCTTGGGGTTACTGAAAACAGAGGACTAAGGTCAGATTAACCTGTCTAGCATGGCATCGGGTTTCAGCCCTGCCCTCTCTGGTTGGGCCCAGGGCCGACACCTGCATTCCATTCCCCTGCTCTGGCACAGCCCAGGCTTTGGGATAGCACAGCGTCCAGTAGGAGGAACACTTTCTCAAACCTACCGAGTTTCCTCAGTTACCCCAGGAGGCCAAAGGGAGGTCATAAATACCCTGGGGCTGGGGGCCAGGGGAAGTTAGCAGCAGCCCCCCGGTCACCCAATGACCCACTGGAAAAACAGAAGAGCCTGCAGCCCTGACCTCCAGGGTTCTGCATCCTGCCTTTTCCTTCTTTTGCAGCTTCTCCTGTGAACAGGACCCGTTGAACAGGAACCCACTCTATGGGCCTCTCTCTTGTCTGCCTCTACTTCTGACTTGAACATCTTTAGGGCTGATTGTCTTTCCCCAAAACTTTTAAAGCTTGTGTGAAACCAGCAGTCCCTTGTGCGCACACCTGTCATGCCCTGGCTTGTCCCAGAGCTGGCTTGCTTTCCTCCTACAGTTCTCAGCCTAATGATATCTCCAGAGAGAGCCCATCCCCCCACAACTGGCCACCTGTGCAAAGTAGCACATCTGGGCCCCTTGGTCCCATCAACCCACTGAGTTTCCTCAGTGGGTCACCATAATTGATAGTCACATGTTCCATCTTTCCCATAGGACTCCTCCTATGTGAAGTAGTAGAATCTGCTGTGTAGTATATATTCAAATAACTGCCACCCCATAACATTCTTTCTAGTTCTCTTCCCGTGACCCACACATTGCACCAAGTTGCCATGTCTCTGTAGTCTCCTTTAAGTTAAGTACAGGGAAGGGCAGGGCTTTTGCAGTTTTTTTTTTTTATTATTATTATCTTTTTTTACAGCTAAATCCCAGTTCCTGGAATATGCCTTGCTCAATAAAGTTTTACAAAAGAAATGACAGGGAATAAATTCAGAGCCTCATCTGTACTAGATTCTTGCTTGGTAAGTGTCTATTAAAAAGTCATCACAAAACTCATACCTCTGACTATCAGTCCAAAGCTCTGTTACTCCTCTGTGTGAATTTGGGGGAAAATCTCCACTTCTGCATATTTCTGCCTGTCCCCTCTTACCTGTTAAGCAAACTGCCCACTCAGTCTTTTGCAATATTTCCTTTGTACCTTCCCAGCATGCTCTTCGCGAGCGGGTGTTTTCACAAGTTGTCTAAGGAACCATCTCTCTAGTGCAGAGTGCCTGCCTGCTAAATTTAGAAGCAGCTCTGAGGGTTTTGATTCATCTTTGCAAACTACACAGAGTGAGGTTTCCAAATGACTGTCCCAGGGTGGCTGTGTCGGCCTCACTGGACTGGGGCCTGGGTCACCAGCCGTAGATTCCGGCCCTGGCTCTTCTTTGGGACTCGCTGTGTGATTGTGGGCAGATCAGTCAAGTCTCTGATGCTCTGTCCACTCTGTGAGGTGTGAGGGGCTGTGAGGGGGTCTAAGGGCCACCCCAGTGTGGTTACCTGGCATTCCAAGCTCAAGCAAGCAATTCCCAGTCTATCTTGGGGTCAGCATTGCAGAAACTTTTACCTCTTTCGTCAATAAGCTCTGAAGCCCCATGTACCTGAGTTTCTCTTGAGACCCACGCACTTTAAGTAGGGAGATTTTATACGCAATATTTACATAACGTATAACATATACAACATACATTTTGTAATATATAACATAAAGACTCATGTATTTTAGCATCAAACTCACCAAAAAGTTGCAAGAGTAGAACAATGCACACCTATATCCCCTTCACCTATACTCACCAAGTATTAACATTTTTTCCCGTTTGCTCTCTGTCTCTCTCATTCTCTTTCTGTGTCTTGATATATAGATGTAGATGTATTAGGTTGGTGCAACAATGATTGTGGTTTTTGCCATTACTTCTATGGCAGAAACCACAATAACTTTTGTGCCAACCTGATAGCTATAGATATAGGGATGCAGCTTTTCTTTTAAGAAACTCTTTGAAAGCTATAGCTGTCATGATACGAGACATCCTCTTGGTCATCATGTGTCGCCTAAGAACTAGACATTCTCCCACATAACCACACTATTATTACCATGTCCAAGAAACTTAAGACTGGGACAATATTATCAACTGTGCACTATATATTCAAACAACTACCATCCTATAATGTTCTTTCTAATTCTTTTCCCTTGACCCACACATTGCACCAAGTCATTGTGTCTCTTTAGTCTCCTTTAATCTCAAAGCATTGCTCTGGGGTCCATTCGGCATTAACAGAAGGAAGCCGCAAAAATTGGGAAAACGAAATCAGAGAAGCTGCAGCTCTCAGCCACAGCCTTTGTGGGCCCAGCAAGCTCCAGGGATGCACAAGAGCAAATTCACAGCCCCACCAATTTGCCTTTTAATTAGAGAAAGAAGACCAAGCTTCTGAAATCCCAGAATCTTGAGTTAAGCTGGCCATATTCTCAAGTGCTTTGTAAAAAAATTAATAATGCGTCTATCTTCCCAGTCCTCGCAGAGAGAAGCCTACTCAGAGTGGTTACTGAAAACAGGAACCTGCCCTTCTGCAAGCCCTGTGCCTTCCTCGTTCCTAGCAGAGGAAGTATGCGGCCAGTTTAGCAACTGCAGTTCTTCTGGGTAGCATGGGCTGCTTCTCCACACTCGCGAGAGGCCCGGCTGCCTGTTTATTCCGGAGCAGCAGCAGTTGACAGATGGAGAGGCAGTGACTCTGCGCCCAGCAATCCCTCTGCAGACAGCTCCCACAGAAGTCATGCACAGTGTGTGAAGGTATTTTGGGGGAATGTGGCAGAGACGGGGTGGGGAGAGACTTCGGGACCTCTTCAACACACAGTTGGCAGGGGTCGACTTTCTGGAGCCAGAGAGGAGCTCCCTGAGCACAGGTGGGGCAATGTCTTGAGAGGAGCCCAGCCCCCAACCTGGTGCCCAGCACACTGCAGTGGCTCAGTGGGTGTTGGATGCATAATTCTGTGGAGAGAAGGGCTGGAGGAGCACGGACAGGATGTTGCCAGAGGAAACATTCTGCCAAAAAGGCTTGCACTTAGCAGGCTTCTTACAAAGGACAATTGGGATTTGCCATCAGAATTCCTAGCTGTGAGACCTTGAGGGAGTCATTTAAACCTCTCCAGGCCTTCATTTTCTCATCTGTAAAGTGACACTGATGGTACCTAATGCACCCAGGTATAGGGCAAAGTGAAGAAATTGACATATGCTAAGTGCCCAGGCCACTTTCAGCATACAGCAGGTGCTCAGTAAATGCTATCAGGCTGGAGTCATGATGTCTAAAGGTGCATGGAGCCAGGTGGGTTGAGGGATTGCAATAGTGCTACTTGGAGTGTGATTGTATGCATCTTCTTTAAGAAGATGCCAAAGATAATTAATAACAATCTGAGCAGCTGGGATGTGTATGGGGGAAAGGAGGAATCAAAGGAAAGGCAAACATGTGGAGTATATAAATTCTGGAAACAGCATGTTAGAGTTGGAAGAGATTTAGGACAACTGGAATTTTCTAAGGAAAAAGGCACACTCCACATTCTTTTAGGTGCGTACATATGGAGAGAGTCTGGTGTCAAAGAAGTGACCTGAGCTTTGGCCTCAGAATGTCCTCACTTGCGGCTATGCATAGGGGTGTCAGGAGGTGATATCTACCATCCTGAGTGACTGGGGAGGAGCAATGCATAAAAAGTTATTTTTCTGCAATCCTCAGAACAACCCTATAGGATGGTGGTTGTTATTTGCTTTTGAAAACTGAGAAAATGAGGCTCAGAGAAGTTAGGTGCTTGTCCAAGTCCCATAGCTGGTGGGAGGTAGAGGCAAGTGAGGGGTTCTAAAGGGTTGGGGGAGCCTCAGCGAGAACAAGCGGATGCAGGGCTGAGGCTTGTGTTTAAAGTGGTACCCTCTTCACTTTAGGAAGAGGGTCTTTAAATTGTCTTTAAATTGTCATTCTGTGGTTTGCTATGAGATGCTGAGCTGTGAAACTGGGCTGTGGCCCTTTGAAAACTGGAGAGGTAAGCTCAGGTCAAAATTCTGGCAAGTATGTTGCAACTAATAGTCTCCATTTAGAAGAGTGCTATTTAATACAAAAATTAGCTGGCTGTGGTGGCGGGTGCCTGTAATCCCAGTTACTCGGGGAACCCGAGAGGTGGAGGTTGCAGGTTGCAGTGAGCTGAGATTGCGCCACTGCACTCCAGCCTGGGCAACAAGAGTGAAACTTTATCAAAAAAAAAAAAAAAAAAAAAAAAAAAGAAGAAGAAGAATTCTATTTAAGAGTGCTTAATATGCTCTGAAAATATAATAAGAATGTTAAAAACCTATGGAATAGACAAATTGAAATCTAATTAGATTCCTTCACCTTAAACAGATCTAGAATCTAGATCAGAGCAGCAAGATGGCAACATAGAAAGACTGTGCTGCAATCAGCCGCACCTGAGTCAACATTCTGGGGCCAGCAAAGAACTCTGTGACTCTGTGCAAGTCACTTTGCCCCTTTGAGTGTTAGTATTTTCCTTGTAAAAAGAAGACCAGTTTCTTTATATGTTTGAAAGAAGTTTACATGTACTATCTAGGAGATAATAGGTACTACATAGGAGCTATTGCTATCATTTCTAAATCAGACAATTAAAATATATCATATCCATTTTATATTTCCTAGGCAGAAAGCTATTAACAAGCAGTGCTACATATGATGGATTAAACTGCTAAAGCAATGAGTGCGGCACTCCTCCATTTTTCTGAATATGTATTTCTGCTTGTTCCGCCATCTAATATAAACGAAACAGACGGGTAGGTTTGCATTGCAGCAAACTAAAGTCACTTTCTGAATAAAACTTTCCTAAGTCACTTTCGGAAGAAAACTTCCCCATTCTGAATGGTGAAATCTGGCAATGTATTTCCAAGGGAAATGAGCCTTCTTAAAGACAGAAATTATTCATTCTAGTGCGCCTAAATCAGTGCCCTGAATTAATAGATGCTGCTGGGTTTTCAGTTTTTATTTGACATTCATCAAGAATGTATTTCTCCCAGCTCTGAGAGAGGCTGAAACTTAAAATTCCCATCAAAATTTCCAGCATATTTCAGACCAAACCATTTGGTTCTTGTTAGCAGCCAAGGGTCCTGTTCGTACATTTATCTGCCCATCTATCTGTCTATCCATCCTCCCATCTATCCCTCTCTTCCTGCAATAAAATATCCCTTGAGGTCACACCACGTGATCAACTTCCGCCCTCTCTCAATCTCCCTACAAGTTCCGAAGGAAATAAGTACACCCTGTTCAAACCACTTCCTCCTATCTGAGAACCGCTAAGGGAGGAGCCAATTTGATTATGGTAACTCTAGCTAAGACAGCAATTTTAGGGGTCGGGGGCTCAGTGGTTCTCTTTTGCTGTCAAACAGCTTTGCAAAGTCATGCTTCCCACCTTAGCACCAGGCAGACTGGAACCAGGGTTGGAGGACTTGGTGTGTATATGTGTGTAGAGGGGGTTGGTGAAAGTGAGAATTGTTGCTGGCTTGTGCTTAGGGGCAAAATAACTACCTCAGACGGTCCGGGCTTCCCTGGAAGCGGACCACCTCTTGTCTATATTGTGCCAGGTAGTTTATATACAATACCTTCAGTCATTCATTCTAACTAACTGAGCTTGTATTATGTGCCAGGTACCTGCTAGATCATGGCTTTTCATTGAGGAATATAATAGACTTGAACCCTATCCTAAGAAAGTTGCCCTGGGAGCAATAAGCATTTAGAGAAACAAATGCATAAGGACAAATTGTGGTATGTGCCGTGAAGGAAGTAGAGCCAGGAAGTGACAAGAGAGGGGACCAAGTGTAGTCAGTGCAGCCAGTTTCATTTAATTCTCACACTAACCCTGGGAGCTGAACGTGTTCCCCGTCCCCGTTTGCAGATGTGCCACCTCCCCCCACTCCTCCCCTTTCTCCCCTACATGCCTTCCAAGCCACATGGACAATCGGTTCAAAATATGCATCCTCTGAATGCCAGTTCTAAGCACCAGAGTGTCTGGACCCACCTCTCATCACACAGCTCTATCCACAAACCTATCAATCCACCTGCTGAATAACTATGACATGCATAACCCTCTAGCACACAAGAAAGTACCATAACCTTGCCAGAAAAAAGGATAGCTCTGCTTTAGGCTGCCCTCCATCCCTTTCCTCAGGTCTAAGGGCACGGTAGCTGGGAGCCTTGGTTTCCCCAGTTAGACAAAAGGCCTCAGTGTAATGATGCATACTCCAGAGAGCTGTGGAGGTCAAGTGGAGAGTACATGTAACACACCTAGGACACTTAATTCCTCAATACGCACTGGCACCCCCTCTCCTGCTGCTGTACACAAAGCCTCATCAGGCCGGCACGAATCTGGGGTGGACACAGGAAGGCCTCCAGCTGGCCCCCTCACTACTTATAGAAAGGCGAAATGACACCAAAAGAGGAAAGTGACTTGGCCACAGTCTCAGGGGGAGTTGATTGGCCCACTGTGGATTCTAAAGTGCACAAAATGAAAATTAGATAAAATTAGGGGAAACAATTGAGATAAATTCCCCCTCACAGTACTGGAGCCACCCATCCCAGTGATTTTATGCAAAGTTGACAACGACTGTCCAGTGAGAAGGGACAGCTTCGCCATGGTCAGGAACGAGGGTGCCTGCAGACACAGGGCAGTGGGCACTCTAGCTCCCAGGCCTGTGTGCATTCTCCTCTGGTCTCGCCAGAAGTCCTAGCTCTTAGAGCATCTGCTTTTAGAATTAAAGTTTCATTAAGCTGGGATGAAGGTTTTACTGAAGGAATTAGGAGTGGCAGTAAAAAGATAAAGGATTTACAGGTTGGACCCAGCCCTGAACAAGCCTCGCAACCCTGAGCACCCTCTCCGAGACTCAGATTCCCATGCTGGCCCCAGCCCTGAACTAACTGTATGACCCTGAGCAAGTTACTTAGCCTCTCTGAGACTCAGTTTTCTCGTCTATAAAATGGTATGTCCTTGGGGGCATCAAATGAGTCTGTGTATTTTAAACATCTGCTTTAGGCCCTCCGCATAGTGGATGCCCACTTAGATGAGTCTCTTTTGCTTTGAAAACAGAGAGTCCTGTAGGCAACTGTTCCAAAAACAGATGCTTGTCGGGAGAAAGATTCCATAAAGAGTTGATTTGCTCCAGTCGTGTCTGGATGCGGCCTCTGCTGACTTATGAGGCGCATTACACACATCTTTTTCCTACTCTGTCCTCAGAGATGTCACACCCGAAACTAGAAGTCAGCATGGAGGGAGAATTTACACCACAGAAATTGGCACACACTATTAGGAATTTTTTGCCCTGAAACATTGATTGCTTGACATTTACTAGCACACCATGAATCCACGGTCTCCTAGGCCCACCTTGTTTCTTCAGTTCCTTTCTTTTCTTTTCTTTTTTTTTTTTGAGATGGAGCCTTGCTCTGTCACCCAGGCTGAAGTTCAGTGGCACAATCTCGGCTCACTGCAACCTCCATCTCCTGGATTCAAGCATTTCTCCTGCCTCAGCCTCCCGAGTAGCTGAGATTTCAGCATCCCCCACCATGCCCAGCTAATTTTTGTATTTTTAGTAGAGATGGGATTTTGCCATGTTGGCCAGGCTGGTCTTGAACTCCTGACCTCAAATGATCCACCTGCCTTGGCCTCCTAAAGTGCTGGGATTATAGGCATGAGCCACCACGCCCAACCTGTTTCTTCTGTTTCTAACTGTTCCCTTCTATTTCCCTATGGAGCAACTACTGAGTCCCAGCCGAGAGTAGAAACAAACCTGGTGGCTGCTCTCAAGGCACTTATAGTTCAGCAGGGGAGACGGGCACTCACCACGCAGTCACACAAATGCCCGTCGAATTGGGACCCACCGCAAGGCAATCGGCTTTCCTGAGGAGCTAAGGAGGGAACAGCGAGCTCAAAAGAGGAGCACATTAATAGCAAATTAAAAACATCATGGAGATCTCCTTAGAGAGACCAAGCCCCATTAGACCAAATGCCTGGGAGCTACAGAGTGTGGGGTTCTGGGGTCCATGTCCCTCAACAAGTGACTGACAGTGAGGGGAGATCCCAGATCAGGAGTTGGTCTTGGCAAATGCTGTGTCAGGTGAGATGCTGATTCCCATCTTACTTGATAAGTTTATGAGTCATGCTGTGATTCACATGTATGAATAAAAAGGAAAAGTAACTCTTGCTGGGAAATACGATGCAGTAAAGAAATCACGGACTTTATAGTCCCTGTGCCTAGATGCCTGGGTGACCTTTAGGATGTTCATGAAAGTTTCCATCTACCTCCACCTTCTGTGATGAAACCTGCCTTTCTCAGGTATCCACATTTGAAATGAAAAGAAAAGGCCTGTTTCCTAGTCATTGTTTCCCCATTCTGTGTAATGGCTAGGATTAAAATAATTGTCTTTACCACTCTTTCTTCACTGCCAACGTTTGCTAGGCCAGTCTGCTTATAGGATCTAGAGGTATCCAGGACCTGGCCTGGGCCCAAACCCCATTTATAGCCTGGTTTTGTCAGCAAATATATTCTAGTCTAACAGAGCCACAGGCTGACTGGGTTGGTGCCCCACCTCACCATCCCTGTGTGTTGGGAGACTCTGTGTACAGAAAGTCTATCTAGAAAGAAAGAAATGGGTGGGGGAGGCTCTTTTTATTTCCATGAAGTATCAAAGCCACGTCAGGAATGGCCTCTGCTGCCCGCCTCCGTGTGCCAGACAGCTCTTCATAAGACACCCACTCACTGTACTGACACGTCTGGGTCACTGAGGCCCTTGCGTCAATGTGGCTGTGAGCCACGGAGACTGTAGGCTGTGAACAGCCCTCAACACCTTCTCTTGCCAATCCTTCCATGAGAATACCCAAGAAGTCACATATGACTATGTCCATGAAAGACAAAAACAAAAACAAATGAAAGAATGGTCTAGTGACTTAATAAAGAATGGAATTAAAACAGGCCTCAATTCTGGCTTCTTTCCATATCTTAAAACGACCTTAAAATGTACACTAGGATATCTCCATCCTCTTTTGGTCTTAGCATAAAGTCCATCCTCTCTGTTAGCCTGAGAGTGTATGAGATTCCCTTCTGGGCACTCAAGGGTAGAGGGGGCCAGCACACAGGCTCCTGGACACATGGGTCAGGCCCACAGCCTGGTTAACAGATAGATGGGCATGGCTTCTCCTGCAGGGGATGGAGTGCTGGGCAGGGAGTCATGCATTCATCCAAACTTAATGTGTGACCTTGAGCAGGTTGCTTGCCCTCTCTGAGTCTTTCCCTTGTCCTGTGAGAGTGCTGAGTTGCTACTTTTCAAGTGATGCTTTATGATGCCCCAGGATTGAGGTATCCTATTAAGAGTAGTAGAGGGATGAGATGCTGAGCTGAGCCCCCAGCCCCATGCAGCTACTTACTTTCATCTGTTCTATGTATTGAGCTTCTGGGGAATTTTTCTTTTCTTTTCTTTTCTTTTCTTTTCTTTTCTTTCCTTCCTTTCTTTCTTGATGGAGTCTTGCTCTGTCACTCAGGCTGGAGTGTGCTGTGATGTGATCTCAGCTCACTGCAGCCTCTACCTCACAGGTTCAAGCGATTCTCCTGCCTCAGCCTCCCGAGTAAGTAGGATTACAGGCACCTGCCACCACGCCCAGCTAATTTTTTGCATTTTTAGTAGAGACAGGGTTTCACAACATTGGCCAGGCTGGTCTTGAACTCCTGACCTCAGGTGATCCACTAGCCTCGGCCTCCCAACGTGCTGGGATTCCAGGCGTTTGAAATATCTTAGGTAAGAGGATCCCACGTTCTTCCCCAGGAGCTCCTGAGGGCCTCTGGCTTGGACTCAGGCCTGAGAAGAAGGCTGGGGGTTGCATGCCCTCTCTGAGCTGGCCGTCTGCCCCTGTAGGTCTTGTCAGTGCCCCTAGAGCCCCTGGTATGCCGCAGCCCTCCTCTGCAGTGCAGAGAAAGGAGAAGCAGATGGGGGTGGGGTGGGAGCAGGTAGAATAGTCCTGTGGCTGCACCTGCCCTAGAGGAGAGCAGGGGACTATGTGGGTCACAGGGCAGGCGGCCCTGGCAGCCCCCAGCCTCGCACTGGGAGAGGTGCACCTGTGGAGTGAGGTCAGGATGTGGTGGGTGACCCCGGAAATCCTGCCAGGGAGACCACCGGATGCTAAGCCCCTGTGCCAGCTCTTATTTTTCCTGAAACCAAGGGTCAGACCACAGGCAGCACTGAGCAAGTCCCTAGTCAATTGTGCCAGTACTGGGTACAGTCACGGCAGGAAAATGGTTGAGGCAAAAGAGCCATGACAAACTGTTCAGCCCAACCCTTTCCCCATCAGATTTGAGGACTCTTTGGCCCAGACAGAGGAAGGTACTTGCTCAAGCTTGCACAGTGAGTTAGCCAACCCTAGCCTCTGCTTTGGTAAATTTTTAGCTGCCATTTACCAAACATATCTCTGCTTTAGATATGACCCATAATTTCAACTTCAAAACAACCCCGTAGGGCACATACTTGTATCCCAAATTAGTGGATTTGAAAATCGAGGCTCAGAGAAGTGAAGCAACTTGCCCAAGGACACACAGCCAGCAGGTTGGGAGCTGGAATCTGCACTCAGGCCTGCCTGCTTTGAAAATCTCTTCTTTAAGGCGCCCTCATTCTTTCCAACCTTTTGATTATAAAAGCAATTCATGCACCTGGGAGAAAATCTGGGTATTTTAGAAATAAGTAAGCAAAGAAGAAATTTAAATTCACGTATAAAATCACTACCCAGAGAGAGTCCTTGGAAACATTTTGGAAATTTCTCTTTAATATTTTTCCATATGTATGCATTTGAGTGGCAATAGTTTTATGAAACGGAGATACTAAAAGCACAGCTAGTATTCCTTTTTGTTTCTTTGTTTTGTTCCACAGCAGTAACAGTTTTATTTTTATTTTTATTTTTATTTTTATTTATTTATTTATTTTTGAGACAGAGTCTCGCTCTGTCGCAGGTTGGAGTGCAGTGGCGTGATCTTGGCTCACTACAAGCTCCTCCTTCCAGGTTCATGCCATTCTCTTGCCTCAGCCTCCCAAGTAACTGGGACTACAGGTGCCCACCACAATGCCCGGCTCATTTGTTTTGTATTTTTAGAAGAGACGGGGTTTCACCGTGTTAGCCAGGATGGTCTTGATCTCCTGACCTCGTGATCTGCTCACCTCAGCCTCCTAAGTAACAGCCTTTTAAAAATAATGCTGTGAAAGGCTAGAAAACATTTCTTGCAATTCACTCCTGCCCTTTTGACCACAGCATGCCTCAACTAGCCTCTCTCTCTTGTTTCTTCTGCTCCCAGCAGCACTTCTGCACCCTTCACCCCCACTGGACACCCAGACCTGGGCTTCCAAACACTGCCAAGTGACATCCAAGAGATCTCTCAGGGCCTCCACTGTATTAAAGTTTCCCCCAAAGTTTATGCTTCCTAAGGTTTGCTTTGATGACTTTTATTTTACTGTATTGTATCATATCGTATTGTATCGTATCGTATCGTATCGTATCATATCGTATCGTATTGCATTGCATTGCATTTTTGAGATGGAGTTTCGCTCTTGTTCCCCAGGCTGGAGTACAATGGCCTGATCTCGGCTCACTGCCACCTCTGCCCACTGCATTCAAGTGATTCTCCTGCCTCGGTCTCCCGAGTAGCTGGGACTACAGGCATGTGCCAACATGTCTGGCTAATGTTTGTATTTTTAGTAGAGATGGGGTTTCTCCATGTTGGCCAGGCTGGTCTTGAACTCCTGACCTGATGTGATCTACCCGCCTCAACCTCCCAAAGTGCTAGGATTGCAGCTGTGAGCCACCGCGCCCAGCCTGATGACTTTTAAAAATCACTTTTCTGTTGCCTTCTTGGGTTAGCCAGAGGACAGAAAAACAGGGCAGCACTGGTGGCCATTAAGAACACAGGTTTTAGAGCCAGGCAGACCTGGCTGGAATCCCAGTTTTACCTCTTCCTAGCAGTATAACCTTGGACAAGTCACTTAATTGATCTCAGCTATAAAGTGGGGTTGTTCTGAGCAACCCAGGACATACTGGCTGGACAGTGCTTAGCTTCGTGCCTGACAGAGGATGACCAATTGTGGGATGGGGGTGTTCTGGTTATCACTGTTGCTGTTGGCATTCACATATATGGTAGACAGTTAGGCTTCTCCACTTGCTGTACTGTGTTCCCATGCCTTAGAGGAAGGTCATATGAATGGGCTTATAGCTGTCACACTTTGCAGCAGAAATTTCTAAGGCCAAAGGGAAGGTAGCATCCCTAAGTACATTTTCAAATTAATTCTGTCACCAAGGGTTGAGTTCCTGGCTTTATGACCTGCCTTCCCTTGGTTGGACTTCCTCAATTTCTCTCCCCTTTGGGAGAGAAATAAAGGAGTTCAGGCTACCCTCCTTCCCAGCAGCAAGGCCAGGCATCAGAAGCACAAGATGGACCAGGTACACAGAACTGTCCTGGGACGCTGTCCCAGGAATGGAAGGTTCTGAGAAGCCTCCCCACCTGGATCTATAAGACAATGCAGAGCACACAATGAAAGGACCCAGATCTGCAAAACTAAAACCTATTAAGAGGATATGCTGCTGGCCGGCATATCCCACATTGTCGATGGCAATGCCATGCCAGTATGTGACCTCTCCATGCCATGCTTCTGCTCAAATGGCAGCCAGCCGCACACTGACCAGAGTTCCTTACACTGGAGAGACAGTGGCATGGTCCTGAGCAAAAGGTGTAGGTCCTGAAGTCAGGAGATGTAAGGTTTCCAGCTCCAGGGCAGTGGGCAGGTGACTAAACCCTGTTCTCACACTAACAAAGTAAAAGATTATCTGCCCTCGGGAATGCTTGTAAGATTAAACACAACGATATCTGCAAATTGCCTCCCAGAAGGTGGTTGTACACATTAATTGTCTTCCATTGATTCTGAAGCACATAAAGACAAGAGTTGGGATTCTGTCTAATGGGACTTCATTTGAAAAATGCCAATGGTTGTTTTATTAATAATTTTTAAAAACCATTGAGTCTTGATTGCTACAATTAAATGGGGTTATAAGGCTCGCTCTTTGGAGATCATCTTTTTTCACTCGTCTCATTTTTCAGAAGAGGAAACCAAGGTCCAAGTTCACACAAAGGAAATAGCATTGGTCCAAAGACCGAAGGGAAAATAAGGTAATAGCAGTTATGATTCTATGACCCAGAAACCTAAGAGTTATACTACCAAGGAAAGGGAGAAAGAAATCAAGAATTTGTAGAACCAGTGTTAATTAACTCATTTCTCTTTTGCCCTTTTCTATTGTTCTTAGAAGCAATTATGTCTCCGGTACCCTCTCTCCCACCTTCAGCCACTGCATAAAACTGTCACGGATTAAATCAAATTGTTCAGCCATTTCATTAGAGAGACTCCAGCTCTCATTCTCTGGGGGCATTTTCACTCTTCTCAAATAAAAGCCTCTTTCAGATAAGTTAACTCCTTCTTGAAGACTGTAGAAAGCCACTGAGCAGACCACTAAAGGGCTGTTGAGACCTGATGGTTTTTTTGGTAGTCATACAGCCCTGACACAGCCCCTTCTTTCACGGAGACTGAACTCTGACTGGCAAGACAGAACAGGAGGGAGTGCAAGCAACAGGAGAGAAGAGTGTTAAGCTAGAAGAACCCAGGCCTCCAGGACTGACTCAAACTTTCTCATCTTGTGACCCTGGGTACGTTTCTTTTCCTGGTTGAACTTCATTTCTCCAATCTCAAAAATGCAAGTTTAATTTTTTTTTTTTTTTTCCTGTAGTGGATTCCAGGAATCCCTCCAAAATAGCACACAAATGCTTGAGAAGAATGATAGAGCTGTTGGGAAGAGAGAGGATGTTGGGATTCTCTTTGATGGATAGCAAAGTCTTGTTCTGACTTGTTTTCTGGAATGGTTGACATAAAGGAGGGGAGAGATCAGACATTGTGGTGGGAGCCTGCTGTTTAGAAGCAGCTTGGGGGAGGGGACAGAGGGGAGGGAAGGCTGGCCAGGCTGGGGGCACCCTGGCATCTGGAGGGGTGGAACCTATGGGGGCAGGGTTTCTGGGCACAATCACTAGGTGTTGAATGACACTCGATGAGTCAGGCTGAAAGGACAGAAAGGCATTGTTGGGACAGTTTGCTGTGTCTGGGGACACCGGAGATGGTGGCAAATCGGCGAGGCCAGCATACATGTGGTTTCAGAGTTAGTTCTGCATGTCGAGAACTTTCCCCAGAAGCCCGAAGGCCTCGGTGATGATAAACAAAGAGTCTGAGGAACCAAGGCAGCAGGCAGGTTCCAGGAGGCCCAAGGAGCAGTACAGAGGCAGGCATGTGCAGGACAGCCTGTGGGACAGTGCCAGTGGCACAGAGCACGTAAGCCCCTTTAAGGCTCCAGAGCAGCCTGTGCATGCCTGGGCTACGCATGCTCTTGAGCCTGTGCGTGACAGCGCCTGCATGTCACATGTGCTTCATGAGGTCTGTGTGGGACAGCCTGTGTGTCACATACATGCTCTGGAGGCTCAGCAAAGCAGGCTCTGTGAATGTCAATAAATGAGATGCTTCCTGAGGTCTTTGTGTAGGACAGCCTCTGCATGTCACACGCATGCTTCCCCGGAAAATTGCAGGAGCCAGCCTGCATGTCAGCATGACAAGCTTCCCGAGGCCTGTGCGGGGCAGCCTGTGTGGCTACAATCCCCTCAGGGCCAGGGAGGCTGCCTGGTTTGCCTCTTCCCTCTTGCCTGACTTGGGCCTCGGAGGCAGCACACTCCCACTATGTGGGTGGGATCCTGACTTCCTCAAGTCTCTGGCCCAGGGCCCAGCACCGGGTAGATGCCCAGGAAGTGTCTGCTGAACTGCGGGGAATGTGGGTTGGAGTCACACCACCTGTTGTGTTTCTGTAAGCATTTTGGGGAAGCACATTTCCTGGGTACCTTCGCCAGGCTCAGGGATGGAGACACGGTCAACGTATCCCTGCCCTCCTGGACTCCAGGTGTTGCTGTTAGAACCTGCCCAGCTGCTAGAAGGTTCCTACAAGGTAGAGGCCCTGGGATTTTAAGTGTGGATGTTTTTCTGGTTTGTGAGGATGGTAGGGGCAAGAGTGGAGAAAGAAGGGCCCGAGCCTTAAATTTGCAAGGGCATCCTCTTTTCTAGTCACGAAGATCAATAGGGTCCAAAAAGGATGGGATTTGCACTTCACTTTAAACATGCTGCCCATTCTAGCCAACCCTTCTGTGGTGCACTATGAGTTTATAGCTTTTGCAGGCCTTGTCATTGTCTTGGGAATATCACTAAGCATTAGCTTGAGTAGTAAGTGACAAGTTATTCATGTAAATGTCTAAGATACATGGACTTTTAAACAACTCTCATTTTGGTGTTCCTTGTTTCTTAATATAGTAGGAGTCTCAGCTCACACCGCCCCTTCCCTTAAATCAGGGAGCTGTGCAGACCTCCCTCAGCCTGGGCAGGGCCTTCATCTGAGAGTGTACTTCTTTCCAGAACCTGTACACATAGGGCATGGAGACAGGATTCAAGGCCAGGGTGGGAGTTGGACGGGCTGACTTTTGTGCCCTTCATAAGGTTCGATCCTGAGCTGCAGACACAGGTAGGTGGGAGATTAGTTTCCATTTGGGCTAGAGGCCGACGGGGCGACCCTGTTCCATCTCTTCTCTTTGACCCCACAAAGCAGAGAGAGCTCTGTTTATGGATGTGGGCTTCCTCTCTGTGCTTCTACCATCCAGAGGGAATGTGGCTTCCCTAAAACCCTATTCTCTGATAATCTATGTCTCTTTCCAAAATATTCGTATGAAGGTCTAGACTTGGAACTTTTATCATTAAGGACAATCAGTAAACAGAGTAATAACTAACATGTACTCTATGCCAGGCCATGTTCAAAGTGGTTCCCATGCTTTATCTCAGTTAATTTTGTAACCATAACCCAACACTGTTCGTTCGATTAGTGTCCTCCCAAATGATTAGAAAAAGGTTAATGACTTGGCCAGGCACAGAGGCTCACGCCTGTAATCCCACCACATTGGGAGGCCAAGGCAGGTAGATCACCTGAGGTCAGGAATTCAAGATCAGCCTGGCAACATGGTGAAACCCTGTCTCTACTAAAAATACAAAAATTAGCTGGGTGTGGTGCGTGTGCTTGTAATCCCAGCTACTTGGGAGGCTGAGGCAGGAGATTCGCTTGAACCCGGGAGGCAGGGTTGCAGTCAGCCAAGATCATGCCATGGCACTCCAGCCTAGGCGACAGAGTGAGACTGCGTTTCAAAAAAACAAAAACGGAAAAGATTAATGACTTGCCCGTAGTCATCTAGCTTATAAGTACACAGCGAGAATTTAAGCCTGGGTGGTTACCTTGGAAACTGTTATGGAGCAACCCAGAGATTTAGCATCAGTGGTTCAAATCTCAGCTCTACAATTACTTGCCATGTGACCTCACACGAGTCACTTACCCCCTCTGAGACTCAGTTTCCCTCACTGCACAATAGGCTTAAGCATGATGCAAGGACTTTACAATGATCAAACGTAACAGTCGATGTGAAAGGGCTTCAGCAGCATGCAGCCGGTACGCAGAATTGTTAGGAAGTTTTCCCCTTTCATCCTTTGTTAAAGCATGCTGACACACTCAAACGCATGACAAAAAGTAGCAGCAGAAAGAACCTTGTCCTCATGCCTTTGGTTGTACAGACACACAGCTCTGTACTCTGAATTCCTGGTGCACAGAGTTGATGGTGAGGGCCCCTGAGTGGAGATACTTTCTGGGCCACCTGAAATGCTGCTTGGTTTCTCACACAAACCCTGCTGTGGCTGCTTACCATCCTCAGCGAGGGTGCGAAGGAATGGAAACTTTTGCCACCAACAGCATTTGCTAGCAACTTCCCTTTCTGTGGTTTTTCTGTCATTCCCTTGATAAAAGAACTTGAACTGCGCAAAAGTAACCAATCTTCACCAATCTCATCTTCACATATAAACAGCCGCCTTTCAAGAAGCAAGCTGCTAGAAAAATGATGCATGATGCTCTCTAAACTGGGTCATTCTCCACTTGGAGGGCTCAGGGCACGGTTGACTTTCCCCGTCTGTCTCCTATACCGTAGGCTCTGGGCATCACCAGCGGCCCCAGGGAAAAAGAAAGAAATGGGAAACAGCATGAAATCTGCCCCTGCACCTGCCGAGAGGCCCCTGCCCAACCCAGAGGGTAAGTCTGGCTTCTTTGGTGAGATGCTTAAGTCTGTGCTACAAGAGCCTGTGGTAAAGACTGGGCATTGGTGGATGCTGATAACTACTTAAATGGGGCAACGGGTACTGAAGGGCTCATTATATCCGTCTCTCTAGTTTTGTTTGTGGTTCAAATATTTCATAATTAAAAGATGAAAAGGATTGGATGCTTGGCACACCTGAAGGATGTCAAATCTTTGGCATTTTGAGATGGATCTCCAAGATCAGCTGGTTTAATCCCTTTATTTTCCAGGTAGGGAAACTGAGCCTCACAAAGGGAATGGGATCCACATCATTGGGCATTTGCTGATAAATATCCAATTCAGGCTCATCTGATTCTGAAATCTAGACTCCTGTTTACCAAACTCTGGCAGCCCATAATATAATATCATCCATATAGTTAGCCCCGCAAGAGCTGGATCTGTGTTACTTTTCTAAGCTAGGCACCGTCGTGACATCTTCCTGAAAACAAAGGAATCCTATGTTCCATTGGTGGGACTGCAAGGTAACAGGCATTCTCAGGGGAAGAGCCTAATATTGCAGGTCAATCAGTGATGGCAAAAGTCAGCTTTTTGGAGAGATGTCAGGTTTGGCTAGATTCTCAAAGCTACAAAGAGTCCCTCAGCAACTGGTCAGAGGCCTGGGAGGGAACACCAGTGAACGATGGGCAAAGGCTGAACATCAAATCCACCATGCTCTGGGCTCAGCTATGCTGGCCCCTTCTAATGGCCTGACCTTTATTTCCTCTGATTCCTAGTCCATAATTCTCATCTTCTGGGGTCTTGCGAAAGGGACGGTTAGGAAGGCTGGGGGGCACCTTGGACACTTCTACTTCTCACCTTACATGGTAGCATTTGGGGTCTGGTGTCCCATCTCCTAGCAGGGGTGACCACACATGGTTCCCAGCAGCCCCTGCAGCACTGCACTGGGAGGAGTTCACTGGCACAGATGGCTGCCCTGTCTGCCCAGCTTGACAGGGGAGTGGACTGTGCCAGGTTCCTGTGCTGCCTCCAGGTACTACGCATTTCATGACTTCTGTGGCTCACTCACAAAGGAACCTTCTCACCGCTTCCAAAATGGACAGGCCCAGCTCGTGTGGTCTAATGGCCGCAGATGCCCCCAAGCCGGCATGCCAAGACCCAGCCACCCCACACCCCTTTCAAGTCAGATGCAGAATAATACTAGTGGCTCTTATTTATCTGGTGAAGTAACTCCCCTTCCCAAGCCGAAAGGAAGAGGGATAAACAAAAAGAATATTCCCCAGGACCGAGGAGGTGGAACCAGATTACAAGGTGGAACAGAGCATGTGCCCTCAGGGCCCTGCGGACAGCAGCCCTCTACCTCCCGTGCCACACTCAGAACAGTGTGCAACATGCAGGGCGGCTAAGCTGCTGCTGCTGCTGCTGTCGGGACAATGCCGGGCTCTTTCTCACCCTCTCCAAACTGGCTTTGGTCACAGTCTCCTCCTCTGGTCATAACCACCGCTAGAAAACTGACACCACAGGGCCCTGGGACCAGGCAGGCTGGGGACGCACCCACCCACCGAACCCATCTTAGGTCGCCACCTCTCAGCCTGGGGCAGAGGGGCAGCATGCTTGAGCGAACCTCATGAAAACAGCCTCCAAGATTTGCTCATTTGCCTTCAACTTTTCAATGCAAATTGTCATGAAATAAGTTTATTTTTTTCCATTATGTGGGTGGGAGGTCACCTCTAGAACAGAGATAGAGAGAGGGGTCTCCCCACCCCTCCACCCCCTGGTGAAGAGAATTCCCCCGGTCATACCCCATTTGTGATCCAGGCAACCACATCAAGCGCTGGTGGGCTGCTTTTCCAACCCCCAGCCCTGAAACGTTCCCCCGATCATTGGTCCTAACGTTATTTCCTCTTTCTCTTGTACCTAACTTGAGTGAGGGAGGGGAAGGCGGTGCAGTGATGCTGTATTAAGTAGTCCCCATCGGCCTCATGCACAGGGTCAGGGTTTTTATGGAGTGAGCTCCTATTCAGCTAATGCTCCTGTGGTTGCTCATCCGGTTACCCTCAAATGAGTAACCTAGGAGACGGTGCAGGTCTCGCTCATTGCTTTAGGCCAATGTGCAATTAGAGCCAGCTCTCAGTTAGCTTCAGCGCCAGAGAGTTAAAGGCACCACAGACCCTGGCCCTGCATAGAAATCACACAGAGGCCAGCCTGGACACTTTCAGACAACCATGTTTTCTGGCCTTTTGGGAGATCATTCTTCTCCCAAGCCAGGACTGTGAACGCCTTGGAATATGGCTTTGCCTATTTGTCTTTTTTTTTTTTTTTTCCTAAACTAAGCTTTTCAGAACATTCCTGATCAGTTGATTTCTCAGGAACTAATGTCATAAAACCGACAAAAGGAAGCAGGACTAGAGGGAAACAGAACAAGTTTCAGAGGCAGAAGGCCCTCACTGAACTTCCAGTAATGGTCTGTGGAAGCTGTGTGACTTTAGGTGAGTCACTCGGCCCGCCCCAGAGATCTGGAACAAGTCCCTCCTCAAAGCAACAGCATGATGCAGTGCAGGCACCAGCAAAGAAGGGTGTGGAAACTTCTAAAAACTCCATTTAGTGTTACCTGACTGTACCAGGCTATATCTAAATGGCCATTCCCCAAAAGTTTTAAAGTGGTGAAACTGGTAGTTCTGTAACTTTGAAATCATCCCAAAATGTTCATTTTCTCTAAAATTCTATGCATGCTTCTGTACCAGACATGGGCAGTACAGGATTTTTTAATACAACCTAGGGAAGTCCCGCTGTGGTCAGGAAATGGCATATTTCCACCTTAAAATGAGCACTCTCTCTCTCTGCTGTGATCTTTTTCCCCTCTTTGTTCTTTCTCTTCTTATCACCCTGACCTGAAGAGGCACCAACAGAGGCAGCAGCACAGACCCCTTTCTGCCCGTGCAAGGGTAGAAATAATGCTGTTTACATAGTTGCCCAGTGGAGAGAAGGGGGCGGGTGGGACTCGGGGAAGGAAGAAGGAGGTAGGGACCTCTCAAACCCAGCTTGCAGCTTCTCAGCAAGTGGTCCTCATACCACCTGCATCAGAATCCCCTGGGAAGTAGTTGCAATGCAGATTCCTGGGTCCCCCCCAGGCCTACTAATCAGAACCTGGGGATGGTGGGAGGTAGCCGCCAGCTGAATTTCCTACGAGTCCCTGGGGACCCTGTAATCCCTTAAGCTTGCAGACCACAGACCAGCTTTTAGTCCTGCCCTTGCACTGACACACAACGAGAGATGAGAAAGAGTTTATCTCCTTAGTCTCTCTGTCCTCCTTTGTAAAATGGGAATGATTAGAGTCGCTTGGTGCTCACCGCCTCCAGACACAGTGCCCAGTGCTATCACAGACTCGATTCTCACAGCCCCGCGAGGCTTCTGCCTGTTATCATCTCTGTTTTGCAGTTGGAGAATCTGAGGTACAAGAAGCTTAAATGACTTGCCTGAGGCCATACAGCTCAGATGAGACAGCTGGAATTCAAAGCCAGGTGGTCTGACTCCCAGGTCCATCTCCCCACCTCAGTGTGTGCCTGAAAAGGACAGGGTTTCAAGAAGCCCACATGTTCTGGGAGAGGATAGGCTTGCTCTCGAGTGACTGAGAATGTGCCTGGCCACCAGATTTAGTGACACAGATGCTCAAGTACCCTAGCAAGGGGTCCCACAGACAGTGAATCTGTGTCAAATCTTGGACCAGATCCCTTTTTTCTATTTGCATCTAACCTCGCTGTTGGTACATGAGATGGCCTTAGCCAGAACATGATCATTCAACTTTTACATCATTGTACATTGATGAACGTCATAAAATATATAACTAGCCTGAGAAATCCATGATGTCACATTGCCTAGAATAGCACTCAAGCTTTTTTTAAGTAAATTAATTTTTAAAAAGACATTATCAAGTAACTAGTGCTGTCGACTATGACAAAGGAGAGCTGAGTGGTCCAGACACAGCCACGCCCTGCCCTGCCCAGGGAGACCTGGTTTTGAAACCTGGCACTCAACTTCCTGGCTGTGTGCTCTTGAGCGGTCTTTGGACCTCACTGTGCCTCTATTTCCTCATACTCAAAATAAGGGAGTTTCAATCTATCAACCTCACAGGGAGGCGTGAGGACCTGGGTACCACCACGGCCCAGTGCCTGGTTCCCCTCAGAGCTGTGCTCCCTGCTGCTGCTGCTGCTGGTGATGACGAGGAGTGGGAGGAGGGGGATGGTGGTATGAAAACAACAGAAGTCTGAGAAGCTCTGGGTGCCCAAGCAAAGCACATTCTGAGTCTATGCAGTCCAAAATATTCGTTTTAACTATTTCTTGCTTCTGTTCTATGCCAGCCCTGGCTATAACCCTCTAGCATCTAAGAGAGTTGAGACTGACCCTGAAAAGCCTCCAGGTCTGTGCAGTTCCAATCTGTCCCCAATAACATATGGAAAAACCAAGGCATGGGCAGAAAAGAGCTTTGAAGGTTACTTGGTCTCAAACACAGCCCTTTACATATGACTAAGAGGGCTCACAAGCCTGGTTCACCGTGACCCGCAGAACTTGGTAGACTTTCTACCCGGCCCAGCTCTGTGTGATTGGGTAGTTGCATGTATAATCCTGTTTGTGTGTGTGTGTGGCCTGAAGAAGACATTAAAAGTCAGGCCTGCTTTGACCCCTCAAGAGACCATGAGTTTAGGCATGACTTCAGGGAATGCAAAACAAGAGGCTACAATCCCTGGGCTGTACAGCTCCCTACCCACCAGCTGCCCTGAGCTGCTCATGCTAACCCTGAAGACTCAGCTGGAGTCTGCCTTTGTCTCCCCTGTTAAGGGTCAAGTGTGGGCTGAGGAAAGCTTGGAGATTAAGTGACAAGGAGAGCTGTGTGGCTCTGTGAAGGACCCTGGGCTTTGAAATCTTCATGCTTTTCCCTAGATATGTGACTAAAACTCTCCCAGCTTTGGCTTCTTCACCCTTAAATGATCACGTATTTTCTGTAGGGCTGGGCAGGGCACTGGAAGTGACAAATGACTAGTTTTACTAGACAGTTATAAGTGGGAGTGACTGAGAATGTTCTTAGTATTTAAAAAGAAATGGTCATGCAGCACCAAGGAACGACAATTTACAAAAGGGTCTGTCCTCTCTTGACTAAGTCCCGTAAGGCCTGCCTGGGTCCCTCCCCTTTGTGAATTCGTTTCCTGTTTTACGCTTTTGTACATTTTGTTCAACCTGACATTCTTAAGTTGAGCTATCAGCAAATATTTGGTCCTTTGAATTTCACCTTCTGTTCTCACCAAGTGGAGTTCATTTTTAGAGAGTAAGCAATTTTCAAGTTTACACTACTAGTTTGCAAATTTTAGAAAGTTATTGGCTAACACTGGTCTTGAGTTGTGGTCTGGTGACCCTGCTCTCCATGAAAATAATATTACCTTCCACTTACTAAGGCAGGCCCTGATATGCAATACATCACGAATCCTTCACTCAATCCTATGAGGCATATTTTGGCATTTTCCCTTTTTATTCATGAAGAAATCAAGCTCAGATTAGTTAAAAATAAATCTCCCCCCAAATTGCACCACTATGTAGTGGGGGAGGCGGGATGTTAGCCAGTTCTGATTGATTTCAAAGCCCCATTTTCTCTCCCCAAAATTCTCTCTGGGTTTCTTCTTTCATGCGCAGTGCTTATGTCTTCATTTAATTTGTTTCCTTATGTTAGGTCTGCAATAATTCCACTGACTTCCTCAGCTGTCCTCTTCTCTGCCTCACTCAGTTATCTCTGCTTGAATTCCAACGCTGAGCTCTCCATAAAGCTAAGGAGTTCTGGGAGTAGATGATAACATGTTTCACCTTTACCAACAAACTTAAATTTCCTACATTGCATTTATTTTTCTGTAGCAACCAAAGCTCAGGGAAGACTTTGAAGGGATCCTGGCACCAGGCCTTGCTTAGAACGGCCACCCTGCCCCACAGAAGTACAAGTCAAACTGTAATACCTTCCCAGTGACTCTGTCCCGTTTGGCTAATGGTCATGATAAAGAGAGGTGAAATCTCTTGCAAAGGATCAGGCACAGGTTATCTGACCCTTAAGCAAGAGCCCAGATGCAAAGTTTCCTCAGTGATGTTTAAGTGCCATAGCTATCAAAACATCACTATTACGGAAATTCCACAGGAAACTTAACTTTGTTATTGTGAAATTGAAACTCTCCAACCCTTTAAGCCTGCCTTTCCCTCATTGGAACGGTGGTTTTTATAATGGGATTTTGCTTTTGTTTTTGTTTCTGTTGGTTTTTGTTTTCAATGTTAGGAAAGACAATTGTTCTGTTCCACAGTCTTAATCCTGAATTTGACATTAAACCGCAAACCCCTCTGTAGACACACCAACTACCTCAAGGTTCTATTGTTGTCACAGAGGACACACTCTGTGCCTCTCCATTTCAACATGTTTTTCACAAGGGGCTGGTTCCACAATGGCCACCTACCCAGCTGCCTCCCACAAATCAGGTTTCCTTCTGCCTGGATCTGCTTTAAAACTGCAGCTTGACAGCTGTATTTAAGGGACACTGCAGCACAGGGACCGCTCTGCACATTCAGTAAGACTGCTTTGAGCATCCTTTATAAAACAGGTGTGGCACAGGCTACAGACACAGAAGACACCGGTATTCTGCCCTCCTGGAACTCACAGCCAGGGGTGGGGAGAGATGGGCATTCCCCTGACAGTCACACAAATGGGAAAATGCAACCTGCGGTAACCGCTTCAGAGGAAAATCTTAGGGGCCAAGAGGAAGAATTAGTACAGCAGGAAGGCTGGGCCTCCTCAGGAGCCTCTGCAGAGGTGAGTTTAGAGTTGACACAGGTGGGAGGGGTGAGGGAGGGAAGAGCAGGGTGTATTCCAGGCAGAGGGAACAGCCTCTCCGGAGGCTCTGAGAACCAGGGCACCTGGCAAGTTGGAGGAAGGCCTATCACATGTAGCCGAGGCAGCAGAGTACCACAGTAATATACAGCCCTTTCATATGTGGCGGCCATTAGTCCAGGAAGATGGATTTCCATCTTGAAGGTGCTTTTCAACCTCTCATTTTCTAGACTAGGAAACCCAGGCCCAAGAGGAGAAGGAGGCGTTCCACTCAGTGAGTGGCAAAGTCAGACTCAGCTTCTGGGCAGATTTGCCAGGAAGTCAAACAAATCATATGCCTGAGACCCCCTTGTTGGTACAGCACCTTCCTGGGATCTGTCCCTCATTTTGTACTTGCAATTGTGTATTTTTTCTCAAAGAGGACTGCCAAATTTGCATAAACTTTATGCCCCACTGAACGTGAACTTGCCCTTTGTGAGACCTTGGGACTTCTGGCTTCAAACTTAACACAACTGTAACGCTGCCTCTACTTACTGGGGTGAAGTCAAAGCGACACAGGGAAGAATCCCTTTTTTGAATTCAGCAAAGCAGAATGTGAGGGAGCTGCCCCCACAGGCTTGGGGAAGATCTGCAGCAGGACAGGTCAGCGGTCTGGCTGGGCCAGCCCTTTTACATCCCGACACAACTGTTTCTCAAAAGCCCTGATCCCTTTCCAAGACTTAGAAAGCCACTAAATAACACTCTTGGTTTCTGTCTCACATCCAGAAACTCTTGCTTTTACATGGCTTATTGTCAGTGACTCAGCTTCCCCAAATGAACAATACATTCGACTGCACTGTTCCACCATGATCACTGGCTTCTAATTCATTTATCAATTGATAAGCATAACCTTCACTCAAAACCTCACTCATCTTTCTCACTGATTCTACTCTTTAATCTCCCTTTAGACTTAGTCTGCCCGAGAGGCTTATGACTTAGAGGCTGCAAGACATATGAGTTGTAAGAGGCAGGATCTGGAGGTACGTGGATCCTAGGAAGTGGCTTGTTTGGGCCACGGAGCCCACAAGCCTGAGTGCTGGGATTTCTCCAGATCTTCTTGGGGTTAGCGAACCAGGGAACAGTTCCTCCCATGACTATTTATGTATCCTGTAGACTGTGAGCTCCATGAGAGCAGCAAGAATGGGCTCGCTTTGCTCACCTATGCTGACTCACGACAGGTGCTCAGTAAGTAGCTGCCGAATGAATGAACAGATGATGTTACCCAGAATTTTAAGTTCAAAGTCCCAGCCAGCAGGTGGAGTGATGAAAGTCATAGCAAATAATAACTGCATTTGCTGATATGGAAGACATCTTATTATTTCCCCCCAAAATGTATTCAAATATTACCCTGCATCTAATGCATCTGAATTACGTCAAATCACTAAGGATAGAAGCAGATGTATCGCTTAGTGTCAAAAAGCAAAATCACGGTCTCTCCTCTACGGTCAGGAACCAGACAGCCCTCTTTCCTTCTCAAAACTTCATCAGAATTCCTTTCAATACACTATCAGGAAAAGTACTAAATTTTTCTTCCACCACCCCCACCCTCAACAAATGTCCCTATGAAATAAATGTCCAGCGTGGGGCCTTATGTTCTGCAAGAAATAAGTATTTTCTTTAACCTCAGAGTTACCGCCTCATGATCCTAATGGGTCCTTAGAACTCATTTTTCCTGACACCCCTTCCCCGAAAATGTCATAGATATAACAACTCTGGGTCCCAGAGTGGACATCCGAGGCTTTGGTAATGAGACGGGGTGTTTTTATAGCAACTTAGGTGAATGTATGTGGTGTAACATACTCTCATCTCCTCTCCTAAGGACCCTGGAATGAGGTATTATTAGTCCCATTTTAAAGACGGAGAGAGTGAGGCTAGTAGACTCAGAACAGGGCCTGAAGCCAGCCCCTGTGACTCATCTCATAGCCTCTGGATTCCATTTCTCAGATGGGAACATCAGGGCCAAGGAAGGCTTAAGAATAGGAGTATGTCACTGATCCTCAGGGCTCGTACGCACACCCTGCAGAGCCATCTCTGAAGAGAGGACCTTGCTGTAAATTGGTGGTTCAAAACAAGAAAGGTATCTCCTGCTGGAAAATCTCATCTTCATGCCCTCCCTCCCAAGGCTACCTTTAAGCTCCTTGTGAATAAAAAGCAACCTACCCCCTTCCCCCTTGCCTTTGTTTCCCCAGGACTTGATAGCGACTTCCTTGCCGTGCTGAGTGACTACCCATCTCCTGACATCAGTCCCCCGATATTCCGCCGAGGGGAGAAACTGCGTGTGATTTCCGAGTGAGTCAGCTCTCCAAAACTTGTGCAATCTTCAAAACAGGATAAACTTGGTTTAGGTGAAAAGTATTTGATTTTTAGCTAGAGTGGTGTAGGTCCACATGAGTCCTGGTCCCATTACGAGGTGAGAAATTTGACCCATACTGCAACCCTCCTCTTTAATGTGGCCAGTGCTCTAGAACCTTCCATAGCTCTCCACTGCCTGGTAGATCAAATTTAAATTCCTTAACTTGACTTTTGAGATCCTTTATGATCCAACCTCTTATCATATTCTTCTCATCTCCCACCACATGTGCAGTGTTGATGCTATGTAGGAATGAAGACTGGGAAGGCAGCCCCGGGGTCTGGAAATCCTTTGGATGAGAAATATAAAAGATTTGCCTTCTCTCCTCTTACCTCTGCAGTCTGATTCAATATGGGCTATAGAACATGACAGGAGTTCTGAGCCCCTTTTATTTCGATCTTCATTGATGCAGATAATTGAAACTATATTTGGTTATACTGCAGAGTATAAATCAATATAGTAAAGATTTATTTTTAAAAAGCCTCCAACAGTTGGGAACATTAACTGCTAAACCCTGAAAAGCAGCTATTTCGAGCACACGGGAGGGTTTCCCAGTTGGCTTGCAATGGAGGGCTATCCACTGGACACATATACTTTAAAAGGTAGATTTTCAGATGACGGAATTTGGGTTAACGTGGCCAGTGACAAATCTTAAAAGAGGAATGTTCCAACCTTTCCTGGGTTAAATCTGGTTACTCTGTTCATTCATCCTTTGGTTTTGCTATTTACCTATCTCTGTGTTCTCTGTTCTTGTTCTCACAGTGAAGGGGGCTGGTGGAAAGCTATTTCTCTTAGCACTGGTCGAGAGAGTTACATCCCTGGAATATGTGTGGCCAGAGTTTACCATGGGTGAGTACGTTTCTCAAATGGCATCAATTAAGCATGATGCTTATGCTGCTGACTCATAAGGTGGAACAAAGTTTCCAGCATTCATAGTGGAAAGGAAGGCACTGGGTCAAGAAGAGATATTCCTGCTCCCAACCCAGTCAATAAGGAAAGGAGCAACCTTAAGCTAATTTATCTCTTCTGCTCTCTGGGACTCAACTTCTCCCTCAGTAAAATGAAGGAAGTTGGACCTTTCAGCTCTAACATGGTGTTCCTGGCACAGAGTGGTAAACAGCTGGGAAATGTTACCGGAGGGCACAGCACAGTGCAGAGACTAGAAGTCAGTGTGTCTAGGTTCAAATCCTGCCTCTGTCACTTACTGGCTGTGTGCCAGTGAACAAGCTTTTTATGCATCAGTTCCCTTTCCTCACCTGTCTGCATCATCATCAGTTCCCTTTCCTCACCTGTCAAGGAGAGATCATAACATAGAACGACAGGGATAATAATATATGACTATACGATCAAAATGTAGGGCTGTTAGGAGAATAAGATATAATGATACATGTATAGTTCTTGGAGCAATGCCAAGCATGACAGTAAGCACTCGATAAATATTAGCTATATTCTAATCAAATACCTATCCAGAAGCACACAGAATCCTTACTGCCAAAAATGCTTATGTGCCTTCCTTGAAAAATGGGTAAGATGAACAAGATAAATCTTAGAAAACTAGGCTCAACTGATGAGAAAATAAGCACCCTGCTTTCTCCTGTAGTCACGCCTGTGAGGCCTCTGCAGCCTCCTGGGTGGCTTTGGAGTCCTGCACACCTGGGCACAAATCTTCGCTTCCCTCCTTCCATGTGAGGGTCTTGGAAAAGTCGCTTCACCTCCTGGAGTTACGTCATCCTCATCTGTCAAGTTACCGAGGCCAGAAGTTGGCAAAGAAATGCACAGCATATTGGAAATGGAAAAGAAAGGAGGCATCCATTGATAAACACTAAGTTACTTCTTCACGTCCAGAGGAGGACTCTACGTGCCACATGCTCATCTTGCAAAACAGAGATAACCACCTGAATCTTTTGACGACTGGAATTCTGCGAGTTTAATTTTAGTATTCATGATCTTAAAACTGTGAATACCAGATGCCATTTCCATGCTTAGGATGATGAAGGTGAACAAAAGTGGAGCAGGAGCTGCCATGCGAGTCACGTTCTGAAAGAGATGGGAATCACATGACTCTTCTACATCAGTTGCTCGCCCTGGAGCTGTTCATTCATTAGCAAGCACCCATCAACGCCTTCATGCTGAAGATATGGGGCTGCAGCTGGTGGGAGCTGGGGGTAGTGAAGACCCAGGAGGAGTGACATAATTATGACCCTATGAGGCTACCAATCTAATAGAGGTGATCACATCCCTTAACATATCAAATAGGAAGAGCAGGGCTGGGCACGGTGGCTCACGCCTATAATCCCAGCACTTTGGAAGTCTGAGGCGGGTAGATGGCTTTGAGGTCAAGAGTTCAAGACTAGCCCAGCCAACATGGTGAATCCCCATTTCTAATAAAAATACAAAAAATAGCCGGATGTGGTGGTGCATGCCTGTAATCCCAGCTACTTGGGAGGCTGAGGCAGAAGAATCACTTGAACCTGGAAGGTGGAGGATGCAGTGAGCCAAGATCATGCCACTGTTCTCTAGCCTGGGTGACAGAGCAGGACTCCATTAAAACACACACACACACACACACACACAAATACAAGGAAGAGCAGCAGTGAAGTATGGTGGTTATGGAATTGGATGTCCCAGAAAAATGCATTCTAATTTTAACTCTATCAACTGCTGACATGGTATCTTGAGCAAATTACTTAATCACTGGAACCCTTAGTATTCTTGTCTGTGAAAGAGAGATAATGCTACCTGTCTTAGTGGGTGGAGATGAGGATTAGCTTTCAAGTGCTTAGTATGGTGGGAGGCCCATTCCCGCCTTTCCTGGGGGAGGGCTTGTTCCAGATCCTAACGGCTGTCTTCCTCCTTTCCAGCTGGCTGTTTGAGGGTCTGGGCAGAGACAAGGCCGAGGAGCTGCTGCAGCTGCCAGACACAAAGGTCGGCTCCTTCATGATCAGGGAGAGTGAGACCAAGAAAGGTGAGTGGCCCCCAACTCATCTTTCCCCGTCTGGGGCAGACAAGCATGTTTTGTTCCCAGCTGACTCATTATACGGCTTCATTTTCCTTCCTCCTACGTCCATGCAAATCGATCCGATGTAGTTAAGCTCCCTGCAGCCCACACGCTGCTGGGGAGGCCAGTGGAGAAGCAAGGAGACTAGAGACAGGCAGTGGGGAGCCGGCTGGGCACGGCCACGGGCCTGGCCAACATCAGGCCTGATGGCTCCTGCTGGAAATTTTTCCAGCAACTGAGAACAAAACTGAATGCAGTGTGTAGGCAGATGCTGGGCAGACAGAACATAGCCTTTGGTACAAGCCTGGTCTGTGCTGTCAAGCTCTGTGACTGATCTGTCTGAACTCAGTGTTCTCATCTGTGAAATGGAGAGAACACCCCTCCCTTGTAAGGTTGTAGTGAAATTCAAATGTAATAATGTTTGTGTTGCTCTTGCTGCACAGAGAGTCCCGATGTCAGTGTCTTCTGTGCTCTGTAACTAAGTCAGACAGCTCAGAGAATCAGATGTGTTCTCACACACAGTCACCATCCTCTCTAGCATTACAATTTCCTTGCATCATATGCATTAAGTACCTCAGTAAAAACATAAATAGAGTGAGCTCTTTGTCACCATTCAAAGCCAGGGTCCCAAGTTCCAATTTTAGCCTTACAAATTAATAAGTTACCACTTCTCTCTCTAAGCCTTGGCCCCCTGATCTAGACCATGAGATTCACAGTAGGAGAGTACCGTGTTTATTCCCAAATACTTCACAGCTAGGATTTTCCCAGACTAAATAATAATAATAGCTTTTTTAAAATTCAGAAGGTATCTTCAAGTTCCTGGCTTGCTTCTTGTACATTCAGTATCAAATAAGAGAACACACTATCTGAGAGTACTTTCCATGCACCTAATAAGTGCCAAAGCCACCTGGTGCTAGAGTCCTTCACCAAAATGGGCACCAGCCTTGCTTTCAGAACGCAGGGACCCCATATACATGATTAAAAAAAATCCAAGATCAACTTTTCTCTAAAAAAACCAAACATGCTGGGGGACAGAAAGATCAATGCAAAAGCAAAACATCCTGTGCCTGTCCTAGAGGTCCCCGGAGGCAGGATGGCCCGACTCAGAAAGAAACTTCTAAACTGGCCTGGCCAAACAGAGGAAGAACCCAGGGTGGGTGCCGCAGCTCATCTAAAAATAAAGATGTCATCAGGCAGATGTGCCGTCGTGCTGGAGCTGGGTGGGTGTGGCAGGCCCACCGTGGGTATGCAAAGCTCTGACAATGTTTTACTTGCTACCCTCGGTCTGCTTACCACACTCCCAGTTCCGCTGACCTTACGGGAAGGCTCACGCTGGGTTGACTCATGGCAGGCCTGGAGCACTGTGAGGGATGTGCTGAGGATAAGGTTCACACCCCAGGGTGGCATTCCCAAGCCCCATGCCTCTGGCCATATCTCATAGGGGCTCTAGGCCTCTGTTTTCCCATCTTTAAAATAATTGGGGGCAATACCTCCTATGATCTTTCTGAGAATTAACAGAGATTTCTTGGCCATTGCTTAGCCCTGCCCAGCAGAGATAGCAAAGAATCAATCAGCTCCTTTTCTCCTCTGTCTCTTGGGTGTTTTCTACTCCTGGAACCCCAGAAGATAGAGTAAGAGAGGACCCTGAAACATGGCCTACATCCAATTCTCTCATTTTGCACCTGGGGAAATTGAGGCACATGCCCGCGGTTCTGTTCTTACCAACCCATACCAGGTCATTGCTCTAACGAGGCTCAAAGAGCAATAACCCGCCTTTCACGTGGTTCTTATGGATACCCAGAAAGATGACTCAACTGCTCCAAATTTCTGAGAAGACTAAGCATAAGTCAGAGAGAGTACAGACAAAGAAAGAGGGGGCATAACTGCAAGGACCTATTCAAATGTGTGCTGTGGCAGCACTGGTGGGACAGGGGCTGAAAAACAGTAGAGATGACATCTTGGAGTATACTCGGGAAGGAGTCAAAAACCGCCACGGACCCTGGAGCTCCAGGTTGCAACCACACTACAATCATTCCGTTTGGCCTTAGGATGTGGAAGCACCCCAATGTGTTTGCCTCAAAACGCAAAGAGGACGAGGCCGGGCACGGTAGCTCAGGCCTGTAATCCCAGCACTTTGGGAGGCCGAGATGGGTGGATCACTTGAGTCCAGGAGTTCAAGACCAGCCTGGGCAATGTAGCAAAACCCCATCTCTACAAAAAATACAAAAATTAGCCGGGCATAGTGGCGCATGCCTGTAGTCCCAGCTACTCCAGAGGCTGAGGTGGGAGGATCCCTTGAGCCCAGGAGATGGAGGTTCCAGTGAGCTGAGATCACGCCACTGCACTCCAGTCTGGGTGACAGAGCAAGACCCAGACTCAAAAAAAAATGCCAAGAGGATGAAACCTGTGCTCCTAAAAACCTGTAAGGACCATATGATGAACACATCTGCTTTGACACAATAATACACTCCTGCAGTCTCTAACAGGAAGCAACATCTGAACAGAGAAGGGTCTAGTGGAGGGAAGGGCTGCGTCCTAGCATCACTGTTGTATCCCAAGGGTGGGCAGGTATCCCTGCCTCAGTGGTGGTGGGCTGGTTAGCTGCGTGCCTTGGGGTGAGGACAGGTGGAATCCACTGACTTTTCCTCCACCTCCTGCAGGGTTTTACTCACTGTCGGTGAGACACAGGCAGGTAAAGCATTACCGCATTTTCCGCCTGCCTAACAACTGGTACTACATTTCCCCAAGGCTCACCTTCCAGTGCCTGGAGGACCTGGTGAACCACTATTCTGGTAAGAGACATTCAATCTGGAGCGACTGTGATGGTGGAACCCCTCTTAGCTAATTGCTCTGCGGCACTATGTCTGGAATGCAGAGGGGTCGCCAATAAATGCAGTGATTTACTCTTGCTTTCTGCCCATGCTGCCTTCGTGATATGCTCTCTTGTTAATTCAGACTGTAAATTTCAGACTGAAACAGATTGCTTGCGCATGCTGCCTTAATAAGCAAAATGCAGCTAATCTCAAATTTGCCCTCTCTTGACCTGTGCATTAAACAAGTTAGGGTGTGCCTAGATTCACAACTGCAACCAGCTTGCACATCCTTAAGTGGGCCATACATATTCAAGCCTCTGGAGCTCTGTTCTAGAGTACCACTCATTCTCCCTTTTCTGCTTGTCAAAATCCTCATTGGCCTTCAAGGCCAACATGAATCACCTCTGCAATGAAGCTGTAGGAGTTAGCAGTGGCTGCCTGTCTTCGCTGTGCTCAGAGCATGCCAAGGATTTCTTTCCCAGCATTCCGATCATGCTCCCGCGTGGCCTGGTTAATTGTGTGCTAGGCTGTGTTCCTCAACAGGCTCCTAAAGACTAGGAATTACATTTAACTCATTTTTGTGCCCGTCACAGACCCAGGAGAGAGGTCTGAATTCTCCCAGGCTGATAAGATGGGGAGCATCCACTGAGATAAAGGAAGCATCATGTGGTGTTGGTGGCTGGAAGAGTGTAGAATACTGCCACAGAGAGAAAGTTGAGTTACACTGTGAAAGGCCCAAACATCAGCTCAGGAGTCAGAACTTTACCCTACAGAAAAGGGAGAAATTGTGAACAGTTGACTAAATGCTAAATTTCCAAAAACCAGCTCTGGAAGCTCTGTTTCTATCCCAGATCCACTCAGTGTTAGCTGGGCAGCCTGAGGCTGGCTGTTTGTGTCTCACTTTCTTCATCTGTGCCAGGCAGACACGAATAGTTCCCCCTCCCAAGGACACCATGAGGGTCCACAGAGTCAGTTCATGGAAAGTGGGGAGGGTGCCTGGCTCATAACCACGAGCTCCCATTAAATACCAGCCACTTTTACCCAGCGGAACATCAGCGTCCTCCCCACTTACTCGCATATTGCATGAAGGAAAGGAAGAGGTTGCTTTTGCTTTGACAGCATCTTCCCCCTTCTGGGTTCAGGATGCTTGACCTCACATGCTTAGGGCAACTTTGCTGGCATTCTCTTGTATATGTGGTCTTGAACTGAGCAAGCAAAGTGCATTTCAAGTAGAAACAGGTCCACAGGACTTTGGTTATCACAGCTGGCCCATGAGAAGCAGCAGGGCATGAAGCAGAAATGGCTGCTCAGGAGAGGGAGGTCCAAGCTCAGATCTGCACCTTGTGAGGCCTTGGGCAAAGTCAGCCACCCCTCAGAACCTGGGGTCCCCATTTATGGGAGCTGAGTGAATACAGTCTCCTAGCAGGTGACTGAATAAATATTAAACACGATCGTTCATGTAGCGTGTTCAGCATAGCCTACCAAAGAGCAGATGCAAAATAAATAACACATATTACTTGTGATATCTGAAAACTGAGCAGCCAGGTAAAACCGAAAGAGGAAGGGAGTCCTGGAAACAGCCAACTTATATTGGTTGTAAGAAAAGGTTGGTTGTGGTATTTGGCTTTTAATAACAACCATCGGAGGGGGTGTGAAGACCATAAGTTTTGCATAGACAAAAGCAAACATGAGAAGGATGCTGTCCTAGCAAAGCTTCTAGGCACCATGAGGCCATGAGGCTACCAGGCTACCCAAATCTACCTGCCGCTGCTTGACCATGGGGGATATCTCACCCCAGTGCAGCACTGGCGTCTTCCCACGGTATGTTCCTGGTCATCGAACCACTCAATGGATTACAGTCATCTGTTCACCTCTGTGAATAACTGAAAAGGTGTAAAAACCCACAGTGCTTCCTATGCCCCATTGAGAATCCCCAAGTGGAAGCCACATGGCCACTTTTATCTCCACTGGATTCATTCTAAAGACATGGGCTGGGCACGGTGGCTCACGCCTATAATTCCAGGACTTTGGGAGGCTGAGGTGGGCGGATCGCCCGAGGTCAGGAGTTTGAGGCTAGTCTGACCAACATGGTGAAACCCCGTCTCTACTAAAAATACAAAAATTAGCCACGTGTGGTTGCAGGCACCTGTAATCCCAACTATTCGGAAGGCTGAGGCAGGAAAATCGCTTGAACCCGGGAGGCAGAGGTTGCAGTGAGCCAAGATTGCCCCACTGCACTCCAGTCTGGGCAACAGAGCAAGACTCTGTCTCACAGAAAAAAAAAAAAAAAAAAAGACACAGAATGAGAGGAATTGTGCACCAGGGGTTTGAATAGACATCTAACAACAGGTTGCTTATAATTTTTATCATGATGCCTTTACGCAAATTACTTGGCATCTTGGAGGTTCAGTTTTTTCATTTGCAACATGGGGATTAAAATGCAATAATCTTCACAGGATTGCTGCTAGTCCAATTGAAAAAAAAAAAAAAGATGCATGTGAAAAATGTGGCACCTAAAGTACACCATGCACGGTGGTTACTGGGAGAACAGAGTGCGTGGGGCATAAATGAATTCTAAAATATGGCTGGGAAAATCAAGGGCTAGGGACCTTAAGGGTCTAGGAACCCTTGAATATAGAGGTGTTGGACCCTAAAGGTGCAGAGGAATGTGCATTCTGATGAGCCATGTAGACACGGGTGAAATAGACCAGCGTGTCTGAACCCAAGGGACAGCTGGAGGATGTCTTTCTTCTCTATTTAAGAGGCAATGAGTTGCTTTTACAATGAGTCAATAAGATTGATTTTGGTCACATTTCTATGGCCCTGAGTAAGTTACTTCACCTTGGGATGCTCAGTTTTTCCCTCCCCAAAATGGGTATAAAAACACTGATGGCCGCGTGTGGTGGCTCACGCCTGTAATCTCAGCACTTTGGGAGGCCGAGGTGGGTGGATCACGAGGTCAGAAGATTGAAACCATCCTGGCCAATGTGGTGAAACCCCGTCTCTACTAAAAATACAAAAAGTTAGCCAGGCATGGTGGCATGTGCCTGTAATCCCAGCTACTTGGGAGGCTGAGGCAGGAGAATCGCTTGAATATGGGAGGCAGAGGTTGCAATGAGCCAAGATTGCGCCATTGCACTCCAGCCAGGTGACAGAGCAAGACTCCGTCTGTAAAAAAATAAATAAATAAATAAAATAAATTAAAATAAAATAAAATAAAATAAAAAACAATACTGACCACACAAGTTGATCAAGGCCTCAATGAGATCCAGGGGTTGAGGCTAGCTCAGTGCTGGGCTCATATTATGTGCTTATGAGTGGTGGTTCTTTTGCTCTTTGTCAAAATGTATTTTTCACGCTGAGTATTAACCTGTCTAAGGAAGGACACTCACGGAGTGTCCCCTGCCTGTGCTGCACACTGCAGCTGATCTCTCCAGCCTCTGCATCTGGCTTCATCTTCCTCGCCTCATAACCTGGGAGGTCGTTTCCATTTCCAACTCATGACAGGTCATTATTTTAGATTTCCATCCAATTAAATCTCCCCCTAAATTCATGGTCTCACCTCCCATTTCTCCAAGGGCACCTGTGTGGGTGGACATTGGAGTTCACAGTTGAAGTCAGACTGAAAACCATGTAACAGGGTCTTCCTGGCCTGCCTGCCCTGTGACAGGCTGCGTGTGCTTCTTCCGCTACAAATTCCTTTTGTTCTTTGGCAAGGACGCCCCAGAGAGCACTCCATAAATCAGATGGGAAGTGGGGCCTGTCAGAGGGGTGATGTGCTTTCTAAAACCTGGTGGTGGATTGGCTCTGAGGCCAGGGTTGGCTTAGTCCTGCTGGAGGCCAGTGGCACCTCACCCCCTTGGCCACATCATCTCCCCCCGGGGCACAGAAGCACTGGGGTTTTCAGCCTGAACAAGACTACACAGAATTTCCTCAATCTCTAAGATGGCTGAGTACAGCAGAATCAAGTCTTTCTCATGATAACATGGGCTAGGGAGAAGCCTTCCAAGAGAAAGAAGCTACCTTGTAATGTACCTGGAAAGACGGGGGACCCTGAGAGTCAGACGTTTTACACAGAGATTTTCATACAAGGGAAAAGAGAAACAGGTTTATTTAATTTTTATTCTTTTTGTGCATGAGCCTCTAGAGTGAAAGAGAGATTATTTTCATTCTTTGTCTGCATTCTCTCTTTGCCCTCTTTATCTTTGTTTTCTCTTCCCTCCCTTCCTGTGTCTTCTACTTTTTGTGCTATTTTCACCTCCTCCTCTTCCTCCTTCTCCCTCTCACCTTTGCTTTTCCTCCTCGCCCTCTTTCATTCCTCCTCTGCTCCCTCCCTCCTTTCCTTCCTTCTTTCATTGTTTCTTTTATCTTTCCTCCTAGAGGTGTATTTAGTCCACCTGTGCCATTCTAAATGCACAATTGTGGGGATCAGTATTGTACGCAGCCCCATTCTCACACCCTGTGAGGTCAATGGATTGGGCCTTCGTGGGAAACCCTGGAAGTCTGCGGCCTCTGCAGGCACTCACTTGTTCCCTCATTTCTTTCATTCTGCAGTTGAGGAAAGGAAAGCTCAGAGAAGTTCTTGGTAATTTACTATTGGGGTAAAGCTAAAATTCAAACTCAAGCTTGGTTGATACTGGATCTTAAACCTCTCTCTCTGCCCGTGTCTGGCTAAGTGTAGAGGATACCAGGGCACGCTTACATTTCTCAAACAGTTGGGCACATGGCTTTCAGCACTGCCACTACCTACCATGCCCCTTTGAAATCTCAGGTCCAGTTCCCCATGGCAACAGCCAGGGAGCTGCACTGGTGGGTGTCTCAGGCCCGAACCCCACACTGGCTGAGGCACATCCAGGGTCCCTGACCGGCTGTCTGCTTCCTCCTCAGAGGTGGCTGATGGCCTGTGCTGTGTGCTCACCACACCCTGCCTGACACAAAGTACAGCTGCCCCAGCAGTGAGGGCCTCCAACTCACCTGTCACCTTGCGTCAGAAGACCGTGGACTGGAGGAGAATGTCCAGGTGAGTATGGGGTGTGTGTGTGTGTGTGTGTGTGTGTGCGCATGCAAGTGCTCCGTGAACATGTGAGCACAAAACAGTATGTGTGCCTAGTACATGAAAACCATGGCCAGGGTCATCCAGCCCTGCTGAGACTAGAGGGTGAGCATCCCACACAAGTGTAGACCAAGGGAATCCCTGGGTGCAGGGGCAGCCTCAGGCCTCACGATGTGTGTGGCAGCTCCCCATGTTTCTGCAAACATTTACTGAGTCCTTATTCTATGCTAGCAGTATACATTCTAGCTGAAATATACCACTTTTCTTTTTCTGATTGTTAGGATACTAGAAACTAACACATCCTGTGTAAATTTAATATTATTTAAAATCTACTCACAAAGCTTAAACACATCAGCAGAATCCTACAGTGACTTCTTTGTTTTTTCTAAGAGAAAAAAAATTTCATGGATTTGTTCTGTTTATTCCATTGTCAGCCTGTGAATTTTAAAGGATATCTGTAGTTCGGGATTTGTGGGTTATCTTAATAATTCAGTATCAATCCAGACATCCCACTGGCAAATCAAAGAAAATCAGAGATCAAAAGTATGCGAGACAGGAAGAAAACTACTCTTTCTTGTAAATAACAAAAGTTAATTTTTACTAAAATTTACCGTTGGAAGTATCAGCCATCCAAGAAAAGAGCGGTTCATTTGGGTTAAGTGATTTGTACAAGATCATATGGCCCACAAATGTAAGAACCAGAATTAAAATAATGGGTTAGAATAATTGCAGTTAGAGTAGTTAGAATAATAGGTAAGGGTAATAATTAGAATAAGTTAGGGCCAGGCACGGTGTCTCATGCCTGTAACCCCAGCACTTTGGGAAGCCAAAGTGGGCAGATCACCTGAAGTCAGGAGTTTGAGACCAGCCTGGCCAACATGGTGAAACCCTGTCTCTACTCAAAATACAAAAAAGTAGCTGGGTGTGGTGGTGGATGCTTGTAATCCCAGCTACTCAGGAGGCTGAGGCGGGAGAATCAGTTGAGACAGGGAGGCGGAGGTTGCAGTGAGCAGAGATTGCACCACTGCATTCCAGCCTGGGCAACAGAGCGAGACTCTATCTTAAAATAAATAAATAAAAATTATAATAAGTTAGAGAAATAGTCACCAGGATTTTTGTTTTTCTTTTCCTGCTGTTCTCATTTTCTTGCCCTTTATCCCCTCCTCTCTCTGTGACTCTCTTTTTTCCCTTTCTCTGCCCCCTTTTCTTCTGACCAACAGACTGCATGAGAACCCTGAGGGAACAGAGAACCCACTTGGGGTAGACGAATCCCTTTTCAGCTATGGCCTTCGAGAGAGCATAGCCTCTTACCTGTCCCTGACCAGTGAGGACAACACCTCCTTTGATCGAAAGAAGAAAAGTGTCTCCCTGATGTACAGTGGCAGCAAGAGAAAGAGCTCATTCTTCTCATCACCACCTTACTTTGAGGACTAGCCAAGAACAGACACAATGGTTCATGCCCAAAAGGAACAGAAGTTCCAACTATTGCCTGGGATCTTGCAAAAAGCAAGGTTCCCTGATCCCCGGGAACCTCACATATTTTAAAAGCCAAGAGAAGCCACACGGAGACTCAAATTCACATCTTCTCTATCCACATCGTGACCAAAGGAACCCCCCGCCCCCCGGTGTCTGATCAGGGCTGTGGCATCACGAAACATTGGATCATGACATGTCAGGCGATGCTTGGAAAAGCCCAGCATGTATGTATGCACACATTGTGTGTGTGGGAAGGACAAAGCCACTCGCACAAGAAAGTGCGCCAGGACTGTTCTCCAAGGAACTGCACCTGTCCAGATAGTACTCTGAGGTCATTGGAGAGAACTTCTGCATGGGCAAGCCTGAGAGGGAGAGGAAACAAAAGCTGTGGCCTGGCAGAAGGTCTGGGTTTGCAGATGGGTGCCCTGAATGGAACTACTTTAACCAATCCATAGGGACCTCTGGTATGATTTCCTCTCTTTTTAAAGGAACTTCGTGACACTAAACATTAGCCCAAAGGACTTCTTAGCCTTCAAATGGGAGATACCTTTGGCCTGCTCCCGCACCAAAGCCATGTGGGTGGAAGTCAGATGGCCCCCCTGATTCTGCAGAGGGCCAGAAGAATGAGAGGAAGGCTGCTGGCAGGGAAATCAAGGGGACGAGCCTAGAATTGCACCAGCTTCCCTGATGTCTGCAGTCATGGCTTTGCAGCGCAGACAGAGCTTCTCTGAGATGCTGGGATTCTTGTCTGTATGAATGCATCAACTATTCATTTATTGCCTGAATAGGCATTGCATTAAGTCCTGTGTAAGGTGTCAGGCAAGCAAAAAAAAAAAAAAAAAAAAGATGCATAAGTCCCAACCCCCAACAGAGGTGTTCACAGTGTAGACAGGGAAAAAAAATGTATAAACAAATGTGTAAAAAGAGAAATCAGCTCATGGCTTAGGATGGAATTGGAGACAGGTGAGAGACACTCAGGAGCTCATTTTCCAGCTGCTCTTCAGAGTGGAAGGGCTGGCTGGATCGGGTAGGTAAGAATAGCTGGATTTTTTTTTTTTTTTTAAGAAATGGATGCAGTCTAAAGAATTAACTCACCCAGTACTTTATTCTAAGAAGGGTCTGGCATCCATATGAGGAAAAATGCTGAACTCCAGGAAAGATGGGGAGTTCAAGTGGATTAATGATGTCATGCATAATTTTAAGAGACAAGGGAGAAAACACAATGTATAGCCAGAGAAGGAGAAGCTGCCATCCAAATCCTGCTAGGAAAAGAGTGGGCTGCAGATGAATCTATGACTCATGTTTCCCGGTTTCAAAGGGATTCTGGGGAAGGAGGGGAACATGCTTGCAGTACCTCTCCCTGTCTGTCTGCTCACATAAGCATTCCGTCCATCTGAGCTCATCGTGCTAGTGGTATGTATATGTGCAGTTACACGACTTTCTGTATCATAGATTCCAGTGTGTTTATACAAGGAGACATCTGTGGTTTCCCCAACAATTCCAAAAGGCTATTTCAAAGGAACCAGCCAACGTATGAGAAATGAATGTAACACTGTGGATATTGACTTCCCGCATAAGGCAGGTGACCCCCTGAACTCCAGATGTCTGCACAGCATCTTATGTTCTTATGTATTGTTTTCTGTTGTGAAGAATGTGATTGGAATGTTTGGGGAGCACCCAGAGGGATTTCTAAATGGGAAGCATTACACTTTGCTAAATCATGTATTTATTCCTGATTAAAATAAACCTAATAAATATTTAACCTTTAGCACATAGGGAGAGTTTCTGGGTTGAGGGGGATGGGTGCTTCATTCAGAAGCTCTGAGGGTTTCAAATTCTCAAATAAATGTACAACTAGAGAGAGAGGAGCAAAGATCACCCAGAGAAACCTGGTGCCAGTTAGCAGCTCAGCATCTTCTTTAGGTGTGGCCTTAAGAAAAACCAGAGTGTATGACTCTGGGGGGTGTCTCATGAAACTTGAAGATGGGTCTAAGGGATTGAAGGAAAGACCAAATTCTGAACGATTGTTATGAAAATGTCTCGCCTAGATTTTCTGCACATTACTTGTGATAGCTGTGCTATTCATTTTTCCAAGAATTTCTTTCTGCAGATATTTCTGGACACCTACTAAATAGACACTGCTCAGGGACTGGGGCTGTAGCAATGAAAACCAGATGAGGTCTCTGATATCATGGAGTTTGACATCATAAATAAACAAGATGCTTGGTAATGATGGTGAGGGCAGGCTCCAAGCAGTCACCTGGCAGGCAGGGCATCCTTCAGGTCCAGGCTTAGGAAAGGCCTCCAAGCAGAGGCAATGTTTGGGCTGAGGCCTGAAAGGTGAGCAGCAAACAGCCATGTAAAGATCTAGGAAGTGTATGGAGTCCGCAGGAATAATGGGGCAATTCCTGCAGGCAGGAGGAGCAAGACTGCATGCTGAAGGAGCTAAAAGAAGGCAGGGTGGCCAGACTGAGGGAGCTAGGGAAGCACGGAATGTGAGTAGGAGGTATCAGGAAGGTCCTGCAGGGCCCTAGAGGGTAGGGGGTGGCATAGGGTCAGTTCTAGGAGACATGAGGAGCCACTGAAAGGATCCAAGTTGGGATAAGATCATTTCACTGATATGTTTGAAAGATCATGCTGTGTGGAGGACACATTTTTAAAATTCCAGCATTGTCTATTGACACACAAAGTTTGAAAATAAATGGGCAAAAAATTTTAATGCAAAATTAAAATTTTAATGCAAAAATTTTTAATGCAAAAATGAATGAAAGGAAAACCTGTGGTCCCACTTTTGAGACAAAATGGGACTTAAGGTGAAAATAAATTACATAATGGCAAATAGAGATGTGCAAAAGGAACAATATATTAAGAAGAAAAAAATGATTGCAACCTATGTTAATGGGATGATATAGTTTCAGAATATATTAAGCAACTGCAACAGGGACAAATAGATAAATCCATAATTTTACTTGGAGATTTTAACATACAAATCTCAGAAACTAATTCAGTAAGCAAAGATAAGTAAATACATAAATAGGTAGATAGATTTTGATAACACTATATAACTTTTCTGCCAACAAATGGATAATGTATTAGGTCACAGAGAAAGTACTAATGAATTTCAGAGTCAGCATCTTCCAACTCATGCTCTACGATAATAAAGTAATAAAATTGGAAATCAAATTCCAAAGTGATGAATAAAGATTCAAAAATTCTAGGGATCTAAAGTCTAAAAAAAATCCTTAGGTTAAGAAGAAAATAATGCAACAAATAAAACATTATAAATAAATGACAGATTGCCACTTTTCAAAATTTCATGGCTGTAGCTGATAAAATAGTCAAAGGTAAATTATTGCTTGAAATAAATTGATCAGGAAACAAAGAATGAAAGCAATGAGTTTAACTTTCAACTTAAGAAGCTAAAGGGACAATAGATAGCCAAAGAAACGAGAAGAAGGTAGAAGATAATATAAGACATCACTGAAATAGACTTCTGAAAACACAGCCATAGAGATTTTAAAAAGCAAAATACTGTTTAAGTAGACTAATGTGACAAAAATATGAACAAGCATGATCAAGAAAGGTGATGAAGAACAAAAGCAAATCAAATGCAGTTCTGCTTGTAACCATACCTGCAGAGGGATTGTGCCCCTTGCCAGCAAAGCCCTAAGATGGCAGGTGTGGTCCTCCTTCCTCTCCATCCCTTCCCTACTATCTGGAACCCCTGGCAGCCTAAGCTCAACCATGCAGATGAGGAAGGCCTTAAGAAACAGCAGAGAAATATCCAGAAGAAACCAGAGCCCTGAGTGATCCAGAGACACCTGGACTGCCCACCTTGGCAGATGTTATGAGAGAGAGAGAAAGGAAAAAAAAAAAAAAAAAGGAACTTATTTATCCACTAAACTGCTTTAGTACTGGGTCTCCTTCTTATATCAACTGAGCATTTTGCTTCAATAGGTATAGAAATAAACCTGCTATTATTTGCAGAATAATGAGGAAACTTCATAGAAAACCCAAAGAAACCGACAGGCAAAGCATTAGATGTGACAAAACAGCTCAGCAAATTGCTGAATCCACTTATTTCCTAACACTAGTATTTTCAACCTGGAAAATACAATAGAAAAGAAGACAGCATCAACAATACCAACCAGATGACGGTATGTGTGGGAACTTACCTCACAATGATTTCACAAAACTTTTATTAAAAAATGCTCAAAACTGCATGAAAGACCTAACAAGGCAAAAATACTACGTTCACGGTTACAGTGTTTACCTGATTCGTGAATGCAAGGCTTAACATCATTACAATGTAGTTTTTTTTTCTGAAATTAATGACCAAGTCTATGTCACTCAAACTCCCAGCAAAAATATTAGAATAAAACCTCAATAAACTTATTCTAAGATATATACAGAAGCATCAAAACTCATGAATATCTTGGTGAATTCTGAGTAGACAAGCATAGCATGCTCATACTATGAGATATACTGCAAAAACAATAGAGAACAGTGTTCTGAGCCCAAACCACCATCTCTCTCATCACTTTAGTGGAACTCAGCACTGTCTCTGAACCAAGTGCTGTGCTAAGTGTTAAGGAAACACTAAAAGCATGAAACTCATATAAGTTTTCAAGCACCTAGTCATAGTAGAATTGGGATGAGAGATGTTAGAAAAATAACAAGCATGTAAAATAAGGCACAGTTCCTAAGAATTGCTACATATAAGTGTTTTCACTAAGGTGAGATTCTTTCCTTCTATTTCAAGAGACGAGGAAAGGCTTGGAGGCTTCACTTCAGCTGAGTCCTGAAGGACAGCAGGAACTTTCCAGGTGGATACTGGATATGCTGAACAAAGCACAGAGACAAAAAGGCCTGGAGGAAGGCACGGCATTTCCTCAAAGGGGTGATAGTTAGTGAGCCTGGAGTGTAGGATTCATGCAGGATTCATGCAGGAATGGAGTAAAAAACAAGACCAGAAAATTTAGCTCGAGGCTGATTCCTGAGGCCAGGAGTTCACCCTGAGGAATGCACACTTGGGGCGCTGTCATAGAACAGCAAGGGAAATGTTTTCTGGGTCCGTGAATCATACCACAGAGGACATGACTTCCCTGTCTTAAGACTGTGCAGGGACAGAGCCACAGGATGCATGTTTGCAACAAGTCATCCTTCATCCTCCAACCCAGCCCCAGAACGGGTGAAATACCCTAGGACATACTTCTGTCTGGAGTTGCCTTCCCTTGGCAAGGGAAGAGGGAAGAAGGAGCTTGATTTCTTGAGTTCCTATGTTGTGCAGGACACTTTGCAAACCATCAGTCCTGACAATATCTCGAGACCTTGGGAAACAGAATTCATCACACTGATTTAGTTTGATAGGTGAAGAATATAAGGTGAAGTGTTTTCTCCAAGACTAGGATCTTCATGCAGGCCTATCTGATCTTAGGCTTCGGCTCTTTATCTTACACCTTGAGACCCCAGGAGAGTCCCAAATTCCTGGAGAGGCAGCATCATAGAGTGGGGAAACACAGGACTTGGCTTTAGGTTCTAGTCCTTAACACAGCTTCTTCCTTGCTGTGTGTTCTTTGGTAGGTCACTAAATCTCTCTGAACCTCAGATTTCTTATCTCTAGATTGAAAAATAAAATAAAGTCCCCATGCCAATCAGTCAAGGAGTTGGTAAGATAAGACACTGAAAGTGCTGCGGACTCAGATGTGCTGAATGAATACAGGTTATTCATTGTCATCACAGACTTTCCCTTGACCAATGTTTCAACAGTTCTGGCCCCAAGATTTGCAGAGAGACTTAAGATTTTATCCTAGAATAAACTGCCAACTCATATTCATTTCCCCAAACATCTGTTGATAAAGAACACATTTAATATATTGAAGTATTTTAGTTCTCTCAATTCCAAATAATTTCACATGCATCCCAAGGACTGCTGGAAGCAGTTGTAAAAGCTGCTTCCAAATGACTAAAACAGATGGAAGGGTTTATTTTTAAATACACTGCCATTTGTTAAAGCAGATTAGTATTTGAAATTCCCCAAACACCTAAACCCTCAAAAAGAAAAATCTGCTTTCTGAGCCCATTGGAAGGTATTTTTGGCATCTCCTGGGTCCTAATGAGTGTCTGGTTTCTGAAAGGACCCTGGAGAAATCTCTCCATGATCAATTCAATGCAGGATGGTTTGTTTTCAACACCAGGAACTGAAAGATGTTTGTGCTCAATTCTCCTGCCACTGAGATGGATCAACTTCAGAGGGACAGATTGCAGAAAATTGGAATCAAAGGACAAGACTCACAAGAAAGGGATGGAAGGGAGGGAGCTGGTGTATCCTGTGGGTCCCTGGGCCCCTGAGAGTAACAGCTGAATCCTCCCCCAGTCATCTGCTCATTGCTGCCCCCAAATAATTACAGCACATCCACAGGCTCTAAGATGTGCTGTGTGGGGGTGCTCGGGGTCCCATGGAGAGCAAGGCACACCCAGCCCCTGCTCGGCTGGAGCTTGCAGTCTTGTGAGGCAGCAGCTTTGGCACTAAGAGCAATTACTTACTGTTGGAAATCCTGGTAAATGCTGCATAGGAGACGTACAGGCAGCACAAGCCATGTAAAAAGGGCTCAGTTCTAGGCTGAAAAGTCAGGAAGGCTTCTCTAAAGAAAAAGTAGGGAAGGCAAAGAGGGGGATGGGGAAAACTGTTCCATGCAAAGGAAACTGCCTGTATGGGCCAGAACAGAGCATGGACTGCAAGGAACATGAAAGGCTCCTGTGGCTGATGGAGAGAGATGCGTGGCAGGTGACACAGCTTAGTGTTGGCAACGGTGATAATGCTGATCTAGCATCAGTTGTGCCCAAACAATGATTCTTCTCTTACCCTCCTAGGATCAAGAGTTTGGATCCCTAAAAGGTCGGGCAAGGCTGAGGTGCAGTTAGTCATTCTCCATCTTTCCTTAACTTCACAGTGTCCTAATTGCTTTCTCCACCTCCAGCATTGCCCCTCTTAAATTCATCCTTCAGCCAGCTTTAAGAGAGGTTGTCCTGAAGGGCAGCTGTAAGCACGTTTCCTTCCTGCTTAAAGGCCTTCTGATGGCACATCCATGTTCACAGCAGCACTGTTCACAATAGGCAAAAGTAGAACTCAAATGTCCATCAACAGATGAGTAGATAAACAAAATGTGGTCCCTCTGCACAATGGAATATTATGCAGCCATAAAAAGGAGAGAAATTCTGACAATATGGATGGACCTTAAAGGCATTATGCTAAGTGAAATAAGCCAGATACATAAGGACAAATCTTACATGATTACACTAATATGAGGCACCTACCACAGGCAAGTGGATAGAGATAGAAAGTAGAGTAGAGGTTACCAGGGGCTGAGAGACTGAGGAGATGTGGGCGTTAATGGATACAGAGGTTCTCTTCTGGCAATAGTAGTAATGGTTGCACAAGATTAAGAATGTACTTAATCCCAATGAACGGAACACTTAAAGTGGTTAAAATCATAAAATAAAATAAAACAAACAAGCAAACAAATAAATAATCAAAACCACTCCGATGGCTCCCCATGGACTCAGGATAAAACCCAAGTTGTTCAGGGCGGTCTGGCTCCTCTCTGCCTCCACACTGCTACCCCACCAGGGCTCTGTCCTCCAAGCTTTCCCTGTTGCCAGGACTTTGTCTCTAGGTAAATGCCTACCCAGCATTCAGTATTTGGCTCAGACACTCCCCTCAAGGGATGTGCTGATCCAAACTCCCTCCTTCCCTTATGTTTGGTTGGGGCCTTCTCTTTGGGCTGCCCTAAGATCGTCTTGTAAATATCTACTTTAAGCATTCGTCCCTCAACCCCTAGTAATGACAAGCTTCCTAAGAACTGGGCTATGTATAATTTTTCATGGCATTTCCAGATGCACAGCACATCTGGCACAAATTGGATGTGCCATAAAATTAGAAACTAATCAATGACAGATCAATAAATATCAGGGCGTATGCAGTGGCCAACCAGGTTATTTTTTCCATTATAATTATTGTCATCATCAACATCATTGTATCATCACCATCATCATCATCATCATTACCACCATCATCTTCCTCCTCATCACCATCATCCTCATCCTCACGTAGCCGGCACTTCACACCATTCAGTAGAATTGCAAGCAGTGAGTTCTCTTCTTTGCCATCATTCATTGACAAGAGAGATAATAGATGGTTCAGATCACTAAATCCTAATGAACCACTCTCGGGAAATAGAAACACTTTACCATCTAAAATTTTTAGCACTTCAGACATGAGTGGGAAAAAGTTAGCATTGTGGAATCACACATACGTGGAAAACTCCAAGCAGGATCCACACTCAGGACAAAGGACAGGGGAAACCCAAGCAATTGAAACCAGTTAGACTTTTGAAGCACAGGCGAACCACCTCCCCCAGCCATATCTGCAGTAAGACTGAAGGTGGAACACACACCACTTACCATCAGCACAGCTCTCCGGAAAAGTTGGGAGTTGGTGGCCCTGGCCATGAGAAGGTGGATGCTGGCCACATCAGCCCCAGCACGGTCTGCTGCCAGGGACACACGCCGAGGGTCCCCGCCAAATCCTCGGATGTGGGTCTGCACCCAGGTCAGAGCTGCCACCTGGTCCAGCAGCCCCCAGTTGCCACTCACCTCTCCGGACCCTTCAGAAAAGAGGAAAGCCTTTTATCCTTTGTGACTTTGCAAACTTGGATTTGAAAATCATGGTGCTGTCTAGGGCAGGAACGTACGTGGCCCCTCCAGGGGCTCTGGGCTCTTGTCCTCACAGGTCGGGACTGTGGGTTCCAAATACAGTGAGGAACAGTGGAGGAGCAGGGGCCTTGAGACCAGATACACACAGGCCTGAATGCTAGCCAGCTAGGAGAACTTGATTATGTTTTTGTACCTCTCCTTTGCCAGCTGGGAGACCTTGATCATGTCCTTATAACTCTCTGAGCCACAGCTTCCCTGTCATTAGCTGAGGGGACTTGCTCAGATTAGAGGCAGCACATCTTCAGGTCCACCACTAGCTTGGCCAATCAGTGGGAAGGAGGTGAACTCTCTGCCCCATGTCTTTGACTATTGCAGGTGGCTGTCCCCGACAATGGCCAGGCCAGGCTGGGGCTCTGGATCCCACCCATCCCCTCACCTCATCATCTGAAGCCTTTATTAGCACGCAACTGAATTGATCTCTTTCCTTTTTCATAGACTCCAATTAACATTTGCTGAAAACTCAGCACTATTTTTTTTTTTAATAAAATGATCTAGATATAAACAAGTATAGCAAAAATATGCTCTTCTCCTTAGGCTTTTGAGACACTACATACACTTCTGGTTGTCTTGTGAATTCAGTAGATCCTTGTCAAACTACTCCACTAACTTGTCCTCTTTGTCAGACCTTGGAACACCAGATCTCATTCTCATCTCATCTGAGGTTCCCATTCTTCCTTTCTGACTTTGCACTAAGGAACCTCATCAAGTTCCATGGCTTTCATTACCACCTACATGTTGGTGACAGTCCTATGTGTGTCAGCAGCCGAGCCCACTCCCTGAGCTCCAGACCCCTCACGTTTCTCCATGAGGCACCATAGTAATGATTCACAGGATTCAGCATCCAGCAAGAAACTACTGATAAGACCCATATTCCCAAATAGGAAAAAAGAAAAGAAAAAACAGAAAAATCTTGCATCCTGATTCCCCAGTCTAGTAATCACAAAGTTGAAGAGAACACCATGGTCTCACCATGGAGCCACAGCAGCCGGCTGCAGTCCCAGCTGCACCATTGATAGCCTTGAGGGGCCCTGGACAAGTTCATGTTTGTGTGCTTTGATTTTCCCCATCTGTAAAACGGGGGTGATAATAGCACTTCCTCATAAGGTTGTTGACTAAATTAGTTAATATTTGTAAGGAGAACAGAATAGTGCTTGTCATAAACCACTATGGAAGATTAATTTTTCATAAGATAGAACAGGTTTAGGTTCTAACATTATGTCGCTGATGCTCTTAGCAGAGTGTCCTTGTCTCCAGCCTGCCTGAGCACTCCACTTAGCTCAGAGTGCATAATGATACAAATTATTCTTCCAGCGGTGGAAATGTTCAGAAGTTCTTCAAATGCATTTTGTGTTCTGGGACTGGTGAAGCCATTGGTAGAACATGATCCTCATTGTGAACTTTCTGGATTGCTCTTATGATCCATTTGTTAGGATGAATGTGTTTGTTTCCTCTAAGGTCTCAGGCAGCCCGGGAAAGCAGGGCACCAACTGAGTCAGACCAAGTCCTGCAAATCTGGAAAGTGACATCCACAGCCTGTATTCCAGGCATAAGGAGGAGAGAAAATGTTCCTGACTCTCTCTTCCCATGTATTAGCTTTTTTCCACTATATGATAAGGGCCAATGTTGACTGCTGGGGTCTAGACTTCTGAGAGGTCACAGGTGAACATGTGTTCAAGGGGCCACTCATCCAACAAATATGAACTAGGCTTCAGCTGGTATCAGGCACTATGCTGGGTACGGCAGAAAGCAAGAGAGATCCTACCTAGCCCTAGGGACCACACAACCTCAGAGACAAACGCAGAAGGCAATTACCAAACAATTACAGTCCAATATGTCTGGTCCAATCTTTTCCTTTACTGGTGAAAAAACCGAAACTTTAGAGGGAATGAGCTTGTTTAGATGGAAGAAGTGAATCTGAGATCAAGTTGGGACTCAAATCCTCATTCACAATCAGAATTCTGTCCTAACATTCAACCCAATTCAATAAATGTTTGTTGAAAAATCCATGATGTGCATTAAAAAGTTTCAGTGCTTTATTTCTGAAATTTCTCTATTCAAAAAGCCTTTATATCTCCCTCATTCCTACTGCATCAAGTGCAAACTTCTTCCTGGCTTTCCTTAGTCTGGGTCCCCATCACTGCCCAGGGGCCGCCCCCTCTGCTGCAGTCTGTGTGTCTCATCCCCAGTTCTCATCCTGAGGTCCCACCTCACTCAGTCATGCCACAGGCACACTCTGTGCCCCATCTGATGTGCTTCGAGGCTCAGGCCCAGGGGCAAGACACCAGAGGACTGGTCTCAGCTGCCCACAGGGAGAACTGACCTGAATGGAAGCCCTCCTGGCCTGCGCTAACACTATTCTCCACCCACTGCCACCTGCCCTGATCTGCCCCATACCTCCTGGCTCCTACTCCTCTGCTCAGAGCATCCAGCAAGCATTCACCTGCTCCCTCATTGTTGAATTAGCTCTTGTTTGCTCATTCGATCTCTTCAACGACCTGACGGAAGCCCCTTAGCACCGTTCTATGCTTGCCCTGGTCTTGCCAGAGAACATCAACAAGAGGCAGTGTAGTGTAGCGGCCATGAAGCCAGACCAGCTGGCTGCAGTCCCAGCTCCACCATGTACAGCCTTGAGGGGCCCTGGACAATGTAATGTTTGTGTGCTTTGATTTTCTCCATCTGTAAAATGGGGATGATAATAGCACTTCCTCATAAGGTTGAGTAAATTAGTTAATACTTGTAATGGGAACAGAACAGTGCTTATCATAAAGCACCATAGAAGACTAATTTTTAATAAAATAGAACAAGTTTAGGTTCTAACATGTTGCTGATGCTCTTAGCAGTGTGTCCTTGTCTCCAGCCTGCCTGTGAGGGGGCACCTGCTGAGGGAGCATTCTGAGTCGTTTTGGGTAGAGAGGAGAGCAGACCTGCTCAGTAGGCCTCCTAGTGTCCCAGAAACGATGAGGTCATGGCGTGTGTGGTTACCGTTGGCAGCCGGACCTTCTGTCTGGTGTCTTGGCCAAAGCACATTTCCTCTGCTCCCACATCCTGCAGAGCCCATAGGCCCCTTGTCCAGCCTCTCCTCCTGTGTCCCAGACACCACCGCCCCAGTTCCTTTCACTGCATTGCTTTGCCAGACAGAGAGGAACAATGACTTGGTGCCAGATGCCCCCTGGGGTCTGTCCTGCTGCAGGGTCCAGGCTTGGGGAAATGGCCTCCCTTCACCCAGCAACTGCTTCCTTTCCAACTGCTCACATCCATAGGAACCAAGACTCCCTTTAAACACTGGGCTGGGTTTGCCTTTTTTCATCAGAGAGCATGCGTTTGTCTAGTGGGCCTCAGGACTGGCACAAACTTCTGCTTTCATTTTCCTCTGGTCGCTTTCACAAAGTACCTCTGGAGCCTCGGGCTTTCAGGGACCGTTTTCACTCTGGGGTACAGCAACAGATGCCGCACACGTTTATCAAACGAGATGATACTCATGAGGGGCTGCTCAGCCTGGCTCTGTGAGTGACAGGGCTGCCTCTGCTGAGATCAGGAGGCAGTTCTGTGCCAGTCACTGGCCAGATACTGGGCCAGGAAATGATAAAAACAACCCTGCCTTGGAAGAGCCCCTGTCTAGGGAAGAAGCGGGGAATGAACATGGGTGAGTCCTGGTGCTTGTCCTCACACACTTCATCTCATGTGAGACGCCCTGCAAGGCTTAGCATCTTCCACTCACAGGCAGCCTGCACTGGGATGGGGAAGGAAGGAGCTGCTCAGAGTTTTGGCACCATGGAGCCACAGAGCAGCTCTCAGACCCCATCCCGCTCAGATGCAAAGCCACATTCCCTGCAGAATCCTAGGCTGAGGCTGACATGCAAAGTAACCAGCTCTTTCCAAACCTATCTTCTGAACTGCAATTTTCAATGACTTAAACTGGAAAAAGAGAGAGATGAAGAGGTGGAGTACAGGAAAGTTGGAGTGCAACAAAATGATCCTGTTGGACCTTGTAACAGTGGATCCAGGACATCAGGCAGTCCACAAATCCTAGAGAGCGTCCAACACACAGGACGAACCCCAAGGTAAACTGTGGACTTGAGTAAATCATAACACACCACCATCGGCTCGTCAAGTATAACACATGTGCCCAATCAAAGCATCTTATGAATAGTAGGGGAAGAAGGAGGAGGAGAAGGGAGTGTATGGGAACTCTCTGTCCTTTCCGCTCAACTTTTCTATAAACTTAAAACAGCTCTAAATAATAAAATCTATTATTTAAAAAATATGGGCCAGGCATGGTGGCTCAAGCCTGTAATCCCAGCACTTTGGGAGGCCGAGACGGGCGGATCACGAGGTCAGGAGATCGAGACCATCCTGGCTAACACGGTGAAACCCCGTCTCTACTAAAAAGTACAAAAAACTAGCCGGGCGAGGTGGCGGGCACCTGTAATCCCAGCTACTCGGGAGGCTGAGGCAGGAGAATGGCGTAAACCCGGGAGGCGGAGCTTGCAGTGAGCTGAGATCTGGCGACTGCATTCCAGCCTGGGCGACAGAGCAAGACTCTGCCTCAAAAAATAAAAAAAAAAAAAAAAAAAAAAAAAAAAAAATATATATATATATATATATATATATATATATGAAAGAGGGAACGGTTGCACCAGTGTCACAGGCTTATTGGGGGATTAACTGGAATGAAGGACTGGCCCCTTTGGGCTTCAGGAGATGAGCACATGCTTCCTGTTGGCCTCTGCAGGGTCAGGCTCAGTCCTGTCTCTGAGCTCGCCTGAGGCAGGCGGGAGACGACTCCTCCATAGCAGGAAGCCTGAATCTGCATCACGGCTCTGTTGCTGCTGCTCTGCCCTGCCCCGCCCCTATCTCTGTGCCTCAGTTTCCTGATTGATTTGATGAGGATGTGAACATCTTTGCTCCCCTCTCAGAGCCGAAGAGCAGGGAGGTGCAATGTGAGAGACTGGGAAGCTTGGGAACGTGGGACACACGAGGCAGACTAGGAAGGAAGGCAAAGAAAATGGCCCGTGTCTCTCTAGTAGAATAATTTATAATCCTGTGGGTATATACCCAGTGATGGGATTCCTGGGTCAAATGGTATTTCTGGTTCTAGATTTTTGAGGAATCACCAAATCATTCTCCGATAAAGACACATGCACACGTATGTTTATTGCAGCACTATTACAATAGCAAAGACTTGGAACCAACCCAAACACCCCTCACTCATAGACTGGATAAAGAAAATGTGGCACATATACACCGTGGAATACTATGCAGCCATAAAAAAAGAATGAGATCATGTCCTTTGCAGGGGCATAGATGAAGATGGAAGCCATCATTCTCAGCAAACTAACACAGGAACAGAAAACCAAACACCACATGTTCTCATTCATAAGTGGGAGTTGAACAATGAGAACATACAGAAACAGAAGCGGAAACAACACACACCCGGGCCTGTTGAGGGGTGGGGGTCAAGGGGAAGGAGAGCATCAGGACAAATACCTAATGCATGTGGGGCTTAAAACCTAGATGACAGGTTAATAGGTGCGGCAAACCACCATGGCACATGTATACCTATGCAACAAACCTGCATGTTCTGCACATGTATCCCAGAACTTAAAGTAAAATTTTAAAAAAAAGAAGAAAGAAAGAAAGAAAATGGCCTGTGGCTAAACGAATGCGAAAGACAGACCCTGTTCAGCACAGCTGAAGAACGGAATCAAAAGGGCATGTCCAGCCATCTGAGGGAGCTCCCTGCACTACAGTATTTCTTGCTGTTCCACCAACAGAGTTTAAGGCACAGGATGCCACTTGTGACTGTGGCAATAATGTTTCTCAGCCTCACTGAGCTCCGCTGACCCATCTGTGAAATGGCCGCTCCCTGCCGGCCTCAGAGATCTCCTGTGAGAAGTAGATGAGGTAATCCAGGAGAAATATCTGGTGAAGACAGACACACTCCATAAGTGTAACTTTCCTTCTCTCTTGCTGATGGTTTTTCCCTTGAGCAAAATCAACAGGCAGGCTTGGTGCACATCAGGAATGAGTGGGGTTGGGTGTTCTGGAAGCTTCCGTTGCCTCCCCAAAGGCTGCCCCTGCTGGCAGCCAAAATAAGTTTGCTTCTGCAGAAGCACATGAATTCTCAACAAGATTACACTCTGTGAAATCATAATCCCCCGCCCACTGAGGGACAGATGACATATGGAAACTCTCTTCTGTCTAGAAATGCTCTAAGCCAACAAGACAGCCATGTCTGAAAAAAGCTCCCCAGGCCCAGGCTCCTTGGGGTGAGTCCTGATGTCACCACATCTAGAGGAAGGGGCTACCAATGGCACAAATTATGGTCAGTCTTGTGTTCACACAGAGGAAAGCAAACCCAGGCAAAGAGATTTCCCTCTTCAAAGAGGAAAATAAACTCACGTGTGAATAATTCTTGAAGCACTCTCCAAAGAGCTTCCATAAAACCCCACTCATCATATTCACTTCTCACCACTACATATAAGTGAAAGAGGATGGGAATAATTTTCCTCTTTTTACCACCGAGAAAACTGGGATTTGGAAAGGCCAAATGAGGGACTCAGAGTCTCTCAGAGCCAGGAAAGGGGAAGCTCTGTCTGTCCTTGGATTCCCAGCTGATCCTGCTCCCCATCAAAAAAATCTAAAATCTGTTTTTCATTCTCATCTACATTGACATCTGGTTGCATTTGCCTTAACTCGTTGCCCATTTCATACATCTAGAATCTTCTTAGCAGCACCCAAGGCCTCACACCATGTGGTCATCCAGGCTTCTGCTCATGCTGGATGTCGACTCCACACATTCACACACATTCTAGTCCATCTGGTCATTCTGACCACTCTATCTTCCATTCGCCCACCCATACTTAGCATGTAGGACATCTCAGATCTTAAATGAGACCCTTGGGAAACAGAGATGAAGCAGTCACTATCCTCAAAGACGTGCAAAACTCAAGTCTCTGAAAACCTGTTACGTGTATTACCTCATTTAAGCCTCGTCGTAACTTTAGAAGTCAGGTAAAATTATCCCCATTTTACCGAGGACAAGACTGAGACTGGGTGAAAGGAAAGGTTTTGTCCGAGGGTCCACAGCCAGAGGTGGCCCTGGGCTCTTCAGATTCCAAGGCCAGTGAGTCTGCCCCAACCACTGCAGCTGACACATTCCCTGCTGCAGGTGGTAGCTGGAGGAAAAGACATGGATGAAGGATATTTGGGTTGGTCCAGGGCTCACTTCAGCCCTAGTAGTCAGTGGGAAAGATGGAGGCTAGATGGGGTGATCAACAGGTTTGTGACAGGGGACAGTCCATTGTTCACAAGTGAGGCCAGTATTAAAAGGAGGTGAGAATCTCCTTATTGATACAGCCCTGATTCCAAATCAGATGGCTTCCCTGTGGGCAGAAGAGCTATATAACTCATCCCCTAGGGTTGCTCAGGGCAAGTCAATTCCTGGCCCTGCTGTTCCCTGACTGTATAATTTTAAGCCAGTTTCTAATCTTCTTGGGCCTCAATTTCCTCTTTAAACTATGCACTCACACATACACACACATCACAAGTTAAGACCTGTAATGGACTTGGAGCAGCGCAGCTCAGACATGTAGTAAGTTATCAATAAATGGCAACTATTATCCTTGTCTATGGGTGTCAGTATCCCTGGAGGGTCTCCCGAATGTGCTAACATTTCCACTGTGTGCCTAGTTTGGCTGGAGGAGGAGCAGGGGCAGTGAGGGGATGGGTCTTGGTGAAAAAGGGGCTGAGCCTTGGCTCAGGGGGTCGGCAGCTCCCACCAGAGGCAGCAACTCACCAGAACTCAGGAAGCCGAAGACACCCACTCGGTAGCTGGCAGTGACCACGATGAGGTTCCCAACAGCAGCCAGGAAGGAGCCGTCGATAGCCGGCCATCCTTCACTCCCCTCCCTGTCCATGGTGTTGTGGAAGAACACCAGCACGGATGCATTTGGGGCCTGTGGGAATTGCAGAAACATGAGGCTAGAGCGTGGAGAAGGCACCTTTCCCATGCTTGGAGCCTGATTCTTGGTTGACACAGGACTCCTCTGGCCAACTCTGTGGCATACTTAGCCCCATGCAGTAGACGGAGCTGTGTCCCTCCAAATTTATACATTGAAGTCCTAACCCCCAAGACCTCAGCAGTTGACTGTATTTGGAGATAGTGCCTAATGTGGTAATTAAGGTAAAACGAAGTCATATTTGTGAATCCTAATCCAATAGGACCAGTGTCCTTATAAGAAGAGGGGGGATCAGGACACAGGTACAGAGGGAAGGCCACTAAAAGACACAAGGAAGAGAAGAGGAACATCTAAAAGCCAAGGAGAGGAGCTTCTGAAGGAACCAGTCCTGCAACACCCTGATCTTGGACTTCTGTCTCTAGAATTTTGAGAAAAATCTCTCTGTTGTTTAAGTCACGCAGTTTACAGTGCTTTGTTATAGCAGCCTGAGTAAACTACTAAATCCCATTCATAGAGAAGGAAACTGAAGGTCACAAAAGGTGAGGACACTTCTCCCACATTGCAGAGTGAGCAGGTGTCAGGGATGGCAGCTCCCTGCAGATCTGGAGCCCATCTCATGGTACCACACAGCCTTCCAGCTCCCAGTTCTGGCCCACAGCTTATTCCAGAAAAGCATTCTGGGTCCTTGGCATCCCTTGGGTGCTCTGTGACTGGACCCATCTTGGTAACACAGAGCTAGAGTTTAGTATGCACTTACTAAGAGCCAGGCACTGTGCCGGGTGTTTACAATGAGGCCTCACACAGTTCCATGAAGTTGGCAGATTCTTATTATCCACATTTTACAGATGAAGACGCAGAGGCTTCGACATGTTAAATGGCTTGCCTGAGATCACACAGCTAGGAGGTAGCAGAGCTGAGGGTTTGGAAGTAGGCTGACCCTATTACATTAGAATCGTGTGTCTGAGCTGGGGATCTGAGGCCCCACTTCAGGCCATGGGATATGCAGGCACCCAGTAACTCATGCTCCATCCAAGGTCCTGTGTCCTTGTGACATCACCACTCCACGTATGATGGTCTCAGACAGACACACAGATGTTTCTACAAAGAGGTCCCCTCACAAGAGCAAACACTGCCTGAGGACCTGCCCCCATAAGTGCTGTGCTAAAGGTTTTCGCCTAGAGTGTATCATTTGATCTTCCACCCAAGGAGGTAGAATCTATGGTGAACATAAGCACCCCACTCTACAGCTGTGAAAGCAGAGGTGCAGAGCAGTGGAGTCACTCATTGAAACGCCTTACAGAGAGGAAGGGGCTGACCTGGAGTCTCTTCCTCTGTGACATTCCAGCTCAGATGTCACCACTTGGTGGTTGTGGATTCTTCAAATATGAGGTCTTTTTAAATGCCACAGAGAAAGACCAGCTTGAGTGGTCTTGAGTTCATTTGTCCTCTTCTGTGGGACAGATCAGTGAAGGGGCCCTGTATCTCCTCCTAAAAGTACCCTGACTCATCTTTATTGGGTAGCTCACCAACAAGGGAAAAGGCCATTTGGCTTGTGGCTGCGAGGCAAGGGCAAAGCACAGAAGGAAGGGGCAGTCCTCAGCTCCTGCCTCAATGACAGCCACAGGAAGTGTCCAGGAGGCTGGCCCCTCCTGCGCAGGGCCTGTCACCTGGAGACCAGGTACCGCCCATCTGGACTGAGGCATCACTGCTCCTCCCCCAAGGTCAGGATGGAATCCGAACAGCCCAAGGCAGAAAAAGCCAAACTCTCTGTTACTGGGAAATGCCCTAAGGAGAAAGAGCACTGGCTCTGGAACACAGCAACAGGGATGAGCCTCCACTCTGCCCAGCTGAATATGCTTACGTGACTCACTTAGCCTCTCTTAGCCCCAGGTCTGCACCTTTAAGATAAAGGTAAATATATCATGCTACATTTTTCTGTTGATCAGTTGACTGATTGATCGATCTATTAATCTATCTGTCCTCCTAGAGTGGATGTGAAGACCAATAAAATCACAGATATAAAAGTGCTCTTTAAACTGCAAACAACTTCCACAATCTTCTTCCTGACACTGTGAAAAAAACACACACTCATGGTCACCACTCACTTGTTCTAGCCATGAGCTCTGAGGACCAACTGACCAAGTCCACACATCACTCACTAGCTGAGTGACCTTAGGCAAATCACCTAACCTCAGCTCAGCAGGCCACAGAGGAGGAGACCGGACTCTGCTGGCCACAGTGGGGACATTGGATTTCTAATGGGACAGTCTTCAGGGCAACCATAGCAAGTGCTTCTGAACTCACCACATTCTGAGGGATGAACACATTGAGATACAAACAGTCTTCACTGACTCCAGGAGACGTGGATGTTCGGGTACCTGGCTGCCAGCAGCTGGCCCTGCAGATACAGACTGGGTGACTTCCAAGACATGCTCCATCGCTACCCCTCCCCACCCGCCACCATAATCAGAGCCCACTACCCCATTCCAAAGCCTGCCATCCCACCAGCTCTGCAGAAATTAGGCAGCTTCAGGAAATGGGAGTGGCAGTGAATGGAAGGAATGACAGAGTGCCCACCACTCTCTGGCCACTGGCCTGTGGAAGAACATTCCCCAGAGACAATGCATCAATTTAGAGAAGGCTGCTGATGCAACAGCTTGAGATAGAGAAGATGATGATGAAAACCACTCAGGACCTTGGCCCTTCTTTGCTCCAAGAGTGCAGACTCTCTTCTGGAGGGGGTGACCTACCTGCTTTCTACACCAGTACAGAGTCCTGCAGTGCCAGTTTGAGCATCTCCCAGTATAAGAGCTGAGACTACAGCTGTGATCATGTCTAATGGCAGCACAATGGTCATCTACCCAATGAGTGACTTGGCTCATCACCCAATCCTCACTAGCCCTGGACTACAATGACCCAAGCTCTCAACTACTCTCCACTCAAAACCTATGTGACTCTATCACGTCATCTGTCAAATGGGTACATCCTAACATGGTAAGGCACTTTAATTCATGCATATTTGTTATTTTTGTTTCCCAGCAGTGGAGCAGATGGAAATCCATGCCTTTCCACTCCCACAGCCACCATCCTAGCTGAAGTCCTTATCATCCTTTTCCTGGAGTACTTCAAGAGCCTCCTAGCTCATCACTCTATCTGGTAATGGGCCCATGGACCTGCTCAGCAGCCAGCCATGGTGGTAGTGGGTATGGGGGGTACAGCTGCCTGAGGATAGAGCCATGGGGTACCTGTTGGGAAGGAGATTCAGGTGGGAAGGAGAAGAGCAGCAGCAATAAGTGCTGTTTTCACAGGTACTCTGAGTATGCTTTAATTAGAAAAAAATCACAATATTGTTCTTCAATATGCTTGCTATTTAAAGTGATATACACATGGAAAAGAGGAAAATGAAATTTTCGATGAGGAAAGAAGATAGGATATGGGTGCTTTAAAAAAACTTGCAATTTTGTTCCTAGTGGGAAAATTTTCATTAGCTCATTTACTTTTCCTTCAATGCTGTGTCTCCCAGCTTCATTAAGATATGATGTGGCCAGGAAGCAGAGCTTGGCCACTGCAATACCGGTGCAAGTGATGTGTGAACCCTACTTCCAAGCTTATTTCATGGGAACTTCTCCTGTCAATTCTTTTACAGCCTCTCTTCCTGGATCAATATCTGGGGGACCTTGGAAGATTCATGGTGAAGAAGTCAGAGCCTCCATCAGCCTGGGTCCCTGAATCACTGCATGGAGCAGCGCATACAGGCCCCTCCATCACCAGATGGGCTTTACATGAGCAAAACAGTGTTAAGTCACTGATACGAGGAGTTTATCTGTCACAGCACTTAATGATACCTTAGCTAATATATTCCATCCTCCATACATTGCTTTATCCACAATGCACTGCTCTGCTACTGAGTCCCAGTTAGGTAGATTAGAATGGAGAAGATTTCTCTGAGTATTTACCAAGATGTGCTCCACTCAACCCATACCTTGGCTTGCTGGCATCCCAGGAGCCTGTCCAGTTCAAGGGCTCTGGTGCCCGGAAGCGCCTCTCTGCCAGGGGCGGGGCAGCATATGGAACTCCAAGGAACTGGTCCACTTGCTTCCATGAGGTGCCCACCTGAATGGCCTGGGACCTGCCCAGCAGGCGGCCATGGGTGACAATGAGCACAGAAGGTACAGATGCCTCATAGCTGAGCAGAGAGATTCCTATTGGGAAAGAGAAAGGGGTGAGGAAGGGGAGAGGCCTCAGTGAGTGCTCTCTCCACTGGCATTCTGAATGTGCTTTCAGCAAAAGAAAAATCACTGCTTTTTGTACCTTGAAAATGTCAGCCATTTATTCAGACCCCTACAGCTTAAATCCAGTCAGGTTTTCAATGTAAATAAACAAACAAAAAATTGGCAAAGATAGCTGATCTTTATTAGGTACCGAAATGCACAGTATGCAGTGCTAATCCCTTCTATACATGGGTCCAGGTCCAGCACCCCTTACCAGCACCCTGGGGCCTTTTGAAAGAACAGAGAAGCAAACAGCACCCAATCCCCTAGGGAGACCTGGAGTGAGGCCCCACCTTTAAACACAGCCATCATTTTTGTGGTGAGATGTGTGGGTTACTCATCCTGAGAGAGATGAGTAAAGAATAGAATTTCTTCAGCCGCCCCGTGTCAGATTTTGCCACCAAATGAGTTAGCTGCAAACTTATCAAAAAAAAACAAAAAAAAAACAAAAAAAAAACACAACACTTTTAGGACTTTTGGATTTCAGAATTGCAGTGTAGGGCTCACAGGCCCACATTTACATTTCATTAGTGAGGGAATAGATGTAGAGGTGGAGGCCTAGGGCCTGCTAGGATCACAGATGATATAGGGTGATGTAGGATTCAAAGCCACACCTTTCTCAACCCCAGCTCTGACCACACCCCATGCGCAAAAGGTTGGGACCAGTTCAGAGCTTTGCCTCTCTCTGCGTCACGGGTGACCTGGGTGCCCCAGCCTGCGAGGCCATCCCGCCCATTTTTTCATGTCCAAATCCCTCCTTGTCCACAAGGCCAACACTGGTGCCCACCCCGCTTCGTGCAACACTAATCGCCAGCGACATTCATCGGTTTCTCTGTAGCCCTATCTGGTTTCCTTGATGACATTTTCTTTCATTCATTGGTTGATCCGGCAAACTTTTGTTGGGCCCAGGCTCAGTGCCAAGTACTGTTTTCAGGAACTTAAGACAGGCCTGTCTGATGCCACACAGGACTCAAAGCCCTGCACAAAGGAAGCAGTGAACACTCATGGAGAGATACTTCAAGTGTGTGTGAGAAGTCTCTTATTTCTGACACGTAGATTTGGTCTGCTCAACTCCACTCTCGGCTGATTGAAAGACAAAACCTTTTTGCTTTTTCTGCAGCTCCTTCTATAAAAATATGTATCTATTGCAGTGGTGACTAAACAAGACAGTGCAGAGAGGAGGCAGACAGACCTGCAGACAGACCAAGAGGTGGACAGGCAGACAGAAGTCCATCTACTCTGCATCGTATAGAGATTCTTAACTGGAAGTAATTTTGCTCACAGGGGACATTTGACGACATCTGGAGACATTTTTGGCTGTCACAGGGGTCAGGGAGAGATGCCACTGACATCTGGTGGGAGAGGCCAGGGCTGTTGTTATACATTCTACAGTAGGCAGGACAACCACTGCTCCCACACATATACAACAAAGAATGCTTCAGCCCCAAATGTCAGCAGGTTCTGAGGTTGAGAAGCCTGGGTATCATGTCTGTCCTTGACTTCCAGGTCACTGAGTGTCACCATGGTGAATTGGTTAAGGAGTCAAGCATATCTGGGTTTTATGCTTATGGAACAGCTAGTTATTGGAAAAACTTTACAGTCTTTCTGCCTATGAAATGGGAACAACAGTGTCTCCTACAACACAACAATGTCAGGAATAAATAATAATACCTGTAATGTTCCAAGCCCAGTGCCTGAAAAATGGCAGAAATCCAACACATAAGTAAATGAATGAATGAATGAGTGGAAGGAAAAAAGGAAGGAATTGGTGGGGGTGGGGGGACACAGGAAGAGAAAAAAAGAGAAAGAAGAAAAAAAGAGCAAATGAAGCCTTCTCTGTTGCAGAAACATTGGAATATGAGTTAGAACTCAAAATGGAAACTTGGGCTGGAAAGGAACAGTTGCTGTTTTTTAATCTGACTTTAATCACAAATCAAGGCTGATGTTACTCCCACAGTTCCTCCTCGCAAAACTTCCTGTCACAATCATAAATCAAGGGGTCTTGGGCAAGCACTCAGGACTGTGGCTGCTGAAGTGCTGGAACCTCATTCTACTATGCAGCAAACAACCACATTTTATGTACGTGGCATCATCCACAGGCGGGAGCAAAGCCAGAACAAATATAAAGGCTGAAGAATTTCCGGGGAATGCAGGCCTCCTTTCCCATGGCAGTGGTATTCAGTCTTCCCTTCAGAGGCTGCCCAGTGAAGCTCCAACTCAATGAGATCAAACATGGGGAAAATGTTAGATGTGAGGTTATCTCTTTCAAATTCTTTAGCAGAAATGATAGATTCTTTCTAGAATACCCACAGAGGCCGCATGACTACCTGGGTTAAGAAAATTATCTGTGGCCATGTGTATCAGCTGGAAACAAATAATGTCTGCGTGAAAGTTGAGACACCTGTAGATGCATATGTGCACACATCTTCTTTTGGAAGTGAGCATTTCCTATTGAGTTTTAGTCATGCTGAAGTAATAGAGAAGCAGTCTAATTTGTGTTTTACAGAACTCAAACCTCAATTTAAGTCATTTTTCAGCAGAACTACCACACAGATTGGCTACACTGTTGTGAAATATAGTGTCAAAATCTATAATCCCAGCACTTTGGGAGGCCGAGACGGTTGGATCCCTTGAAGCCAGGAGTTCAAGACCAGCCTGGCCAGCATGGCAAAACCCTATCTCTATTAAAAATACAAAAATTAGCTGGGCATCATGGCATGCATCTGTATTCCCAGCAAGGCATGAGAATTGCTTGAACCCGGGAGGCAGAGGTTGCAGTGACCTGAGATTGTGTAACTGCACTCCAGCCTGAGTGACAGAATGAGACTCTGTCTCAGAAAAAAAATCTACAAAGCTTGACTAAATAATATAAATGTCCAGATAAAGAGAGGAAAGACTTGCGATTGAAGGCCTGACAGCTCATCACATAGCATTCTCAGGTCTGGAAGACACTCTTGTGGTCTGAAGGCTAAGGTTGAGGAGGGGGCAGAAGAGGAAGATATCTCTGGCATCAAGACAGAACCAAAGGACTGTCAATGCTCTAGGACAGCATGGGGCCAAATCTGCTGCTACTTGGTTTTGTAAATAAAGTTTTATTGGAACACAGTCACATCTACTGGTTTACATGTTGTTTATTGCTGCTTTTATGCTATAATAGCAGCTGATTAGTGTTAACAGAAAAGTATGGTTGTAGAACCTTGCTCTAGAAGACAAGATGGCAGATGTAGCTAACAACTTAGCAGTCAATAATTTCATTCAATAAACATGTCTAGTTGGGGAGGGGCTCCCCCTAGATGCCCAGTCCCTGTTTCCTGTTCTACAACTCTTAGCGGTCTTACTTAGTGATGGATCTATGGCTGCTCCCTCTTGCCTTGCCTGGAGCCCCAGAACCAACACAGTATCTGACATGTGTTTTAAAACTAAACTCAGCTGGAACAGCTTCTCTCTCCAAAGTGTTTATGATGCGATAGTTAGGCTGCATGGCTTTGTGGGAGAGGATTGCATGTTAAGATAGGTGATCTGGCTCCAAGTTCCAGCTCCATCATCACTAGCTGTGTGAAATCACAGAGTTAACTTAAATTCTCTGGGCTACAGCCTTCTGATTTCTAAGACAGAGATAAAGCCCTTATCCTGCCACCACACAGGATTAGTGTGAGGACCAAATGAGATAAGGCTGGTGAAAGATCTCTCTAAACTATAAAACCATAATAAAAAGTGGGCTCTTTAGTTATTTTACTAAGAAACTCCTCAAAACCAAGATGGCTCTATAACTCAAAGGAATAAATGAATAAAAGTGATACAGAAGTAGGAATTTTTTCTACCTTCCTTCAGTCTACCTCAGGTGAGTGCCACCTAGCCCAGAACTTTGGCCAACAAAAGCCACTGTCCTCCAATTCACCATGTGTTTAAATAGTCCCTTCCAGCCAGGCCCAGTTTCCCAGGATGGCTGCAAAGGCATAGGCTTGGGCTTACCTGGCTTCCGATAGATGTGGGTGGCCTCTTCACGAAGCAGAAGTCGGCAGTTCTGGCCCTGCAGACTATATGTGCAGCTGTGAGTATCAGCATAGAACATACATCTCACAGCCCCAGGTTGGGTCTGCAGAGTGGTGATGAGACAGTCCTCATGTTGGGAACATTCTGCAGAGAAGAGGGAGAAGAGTGATGCTTGGGCCTCAGAGATGTTACTTCACTCATGCATCCATCCAGTCATCCATCTAACCATCCACTCATCCACCCTTCCATCCATCCATCCTACTATCCAATCATGCATCCATGAATCTATCCATCTATCTATCCGTTCATCCATCCACCCACCCACTCATCTACTCTTCCATCCATCTATCCTTTCATCCAATCATGCATCCATGAATCCATGAATCCGTGAATCCATTCATCAGCCATGCAATCACTCATTTATTTGAGCACTACAATAAATCCTAAGCACTGTACCAGGGGATGGAAATAAAATGGTAGCAATGGGAAATCCAACCCTCTGATCAATCTACTTTCCATGCAGCATTAAGGTCTTTTTTGTTTATTTAATTTATAAATGTGCTCTTGTTATTTCCCTGCTTAATATATCTCCATGGCTCCTCATGGGCTTAAGGATTATCTCAAACAAGGGTCTCCATACTCCAGGCTTTATCTTCAGCCCTGTCTTCCTCTTCTGTCCTTCAATGCCTCCTCAGCTGGCACCATACCGACTGTTCCACCAGGGACCATGCCCTTTCCCACGCATGTCAAGTTCTGCACTAGACAATTTAAACTATATGACACTCAGTCCTAAGAACAGTTCTGAAAAAGTGCTGTTTCATTTGATTGGTCAGGTTGTTGACAGCCTAATGGCCCTATTTATATCTCAATTTCTGTGAATGGTACCACCCAGACATGTGCAGTGCATAACCTGCATATCTGTACATGGTGGTCCAATCTGCAAGATATCCATAGCTTTGTGAATATTATTATCCAACCTTGCAGAGAAGGAGATTCATGGAATTCATAGAACCTCAGAGGGGGTTAGAATCTTGGCAAGGGTATAAATGTTATCTGATGTCTGCCTCTTTCAGAAGCTAAAATTCTTTGTAGAACATTCCCATCAAGTGGTTACCTAGTTTTTGTTTAAATACCACCAATGACCAAAAACTCTCTAAAGGAATTATGCATCTGTGGGCAACTTTGCCTATTAAAAAGTTATTCAACTGCATTGAAAAATGTCTCCTAAAATTTGAGTTTTACCAAAACAGTAGCTCTTAGCTGTATCCCACTGGCCAGACAAGTGTACTTCCTCCTCACCACAACAGCCCACCTGCTATCTGAGGTCAGCTGCCAGAGCTGCCATGCATGTGCATCTTTTCTGCCTCAGACTAACCCACTAGATCCTTCTTCTGATCTTCCTCTGACCTGGGTTTATGTCCCTGCTCTTCTGGCTGGCATATTCCCTTGGACACCTTGGCTGCCCTGTGGAGTAATGAGGAAACTTCACCCAGGTCTTCTTCCCCAGGTTAATCCCTTACTTCCAAGCATCCCAGGTTATTGTGGTGTGTCATGTGTTTTTCTAAGGTGAGGATCTTGAGCAGCACTTGCGTGAGGTTTTGTCCCACCCTACCTGGGGGTTGGAAACTCCCCTTACCCGACAAACAGAGGTCTCGGACAGCAGAGAAATTGCTGGTGGCAGCAGTGCTGACATGGGCAACATCAAAGTGCCTAATGGATGGATCAACAACCACTGAAGAGAGGGCCAGGGACTGCCACGAGTCCAGAGAGACTAGGAGAGAAGGCAAGGGACAGTTACATGCAGTTGTCACCTGGTGAGTAATAAAGACAGCCGTGTATTACCCAATATCCCCAAAGGCAGCCTCAGGGGCATCCTCCTCATGGTCTCCATTCCTGTGCAATCCTATAGCTTGATCCGTCTTTCCATTCTACAAGTAAGTGTTCATTACATTATTAATGAGCCAAACTCTGTGCTCAAGCCTAGGAATACAAAGGTTGAAAACAGAACGAAACAAACAGAAAGCATGGCTGTTTCTATTAAGCAGCTCATAGTAGAATAGGATACAAGTTGAGAAGAAAAGAAAAACATTATGATATAATTGTTACAAAGCAACAGTTAGAATAATACCAGGTAATAACGATACTAACAGACATACCAGGTTAATCATGTGGTACTATGTTCAGGTCTTTACAGACACTGTATCAGTTGCTATCAGTTGCTTTCTGTAGGGGACACTGTGGGGTACCCTCCAGACCCCCTGCAGGACTGAGACCCCACCGCAGGACCAAGGCTCTCATTTCCCTAACTGTTGTTAAGCTGATGGCTGGCAGCTCCCAACTGAGTCTCTCTCCAAGAATTGCCTTTGATCTAAGAGAACTGCCTCCCCTTCCCCAGAGATAGCCTGCATCCCAACACTGTCCATGTGGGTAGACAAATGTTTGGACCCCCAGCCTCAAGAAGGAACAAATCTGAAGGGCCAGCCTAACTTTAGAGCTCACTGGAAGATCAGTGGGGCGATCATTTGATTTGCATCAAAGTTCTTCTTCCTCTGGCCAATCCTGCCCCTCACTTCCTTCTATATCCCAAGCACACTCTGCACCAAGCTTCTTGCATGCAAATCTCCATCTGAGAGTCTGTTTCTCAGAAAACCCCAGTGAAGACATCTTCCTTTAAATATGAAGAAAATAAGACACAAGAGGTTAAAATGACCAGCTTGTGAGGGCACTGTTCCTGCTCAGTGGGACAGGATTGGAGCTGGCCTTTCTATCTAGTGAAGCTTGTGCCCTTCAACTGCTCTCCGGTGCTGCCTCCCCAGTCCTGTACATAGGACATGGCTGTCTCAACACAGGGGAGGGAAGCACAGGTGTAGCAGCCACAGAGATGGCTTGGGCAGAGGTGACGAGGTGAGCTCATCCCACCTGGTGCAAGGGCCATGCCCAGAGCCAGACTGAGTGAGGGGGATTCTGAAGAGTGGGCTTAAGTTTCCACTTAAGTTTCCACTGAGACAAAGGACTGTGAGTCTAGTCAATGGACATATCATACTTTCCACAAATAACACTGAAGAGTCTGAAAGGCTGCCTCCCAAGATAGGCTTCCATGATCATTTGGAAGTGCTGATTCCAGAACACCCCTGGAGAGATGTTCAGCGGGGCATCAGTGATCATTAATAAAGAAAATATCTCTCTCTCTCTCTCTAACATACACACACTTTCTTGCTTCTTTTGTGTTTTCTTCTTTCCTGTTTTCTTGCTTCTTTTCCCAGAAGACCACAGTAGTGTGTCCTTTAATAAATATTTGGTAGCATTTACCTTGTGTTAGCAGAACACTATGGCGATCTCGAGCATAGGATTTTGAAGGTTACAAACCATATTCACTTCATCATCATGTTTGATCCTGACAGCACCCAAATGAGGGGTTGGGTAGGGGCTCTAGTGCCTCTTTCACAGATGAGGAGTCAGAAACTCAGAGAAGTTATATGACATTTTTCAGAACACGGAGCTGGAAAATAACTAGGCCAGAACAGAATTAGACATCTTGGCTCTAAGTCAATGCTCCTCCTATCCCGTCTGAGTTTCCTACGTAGCTGAGCACCTTTTCCAGAACATGATCCCCAGGTATGAAAGGGTCTTTGCCTTTGATAACACCATGCTCTTAGCTATACAGGGAAGCTTCTAATTTTTATCTTAAACCTGTCTTTGACAACCAGCACATTGGTGGAGAGTTCACTAAAATTAGACTGGTAAATAAAGTAGCAAAACAATCTAGTGCCATGTTTTGGTTGCTCAAGCTGCTATAACAGAATACCATAGACTGGGTGGCTTAAACAACAAACATTTATTTCTCACAGTTTTGGAGGCTGGAAGTTTGAAAGCGGGGACCAACATGATTGGGTTCTTGGTGGGGCCGTCTTTCTGGTTGATGGATAGCTGTCTTCTTGCTGTATCATCACATGGCAGAGAGCAGAAAGAGCAAGCTAGCCCTCTGTTGCCTCTTCTTAGAAGGGCACGAACCCCGTCATGAAGGCTCTCCACCCTGATCAGCACCCAAAGGCCCCACCTTTTAACAACATCCCACTGGAGGTTAGGGTTTCAACATATAAATTTGAGGAGGATGCAAGCATTCAGTCTATGACATGTCTATACTTTTTTACATAAAAACAATAAAGAAAAAATAAGAGAGAGAAAAGATTTATCCAGAGAAGTTGCCAAATAATGTAACCAGTTTCACACAGGCCTGGCAAGAGGAAGGTAAACCTCCATACTCTGTCCTGGAGCAGTGGGTACCATCCTAACACTCAGGAGCTGAGTCTTCCTGAACTTGGGACCTGGATTGACTGCAAGAGATGCTGGGTTTTCATTTTGTTAAGCATCCTCCACATGTTGCTATTTTCATGGTCAATATAAGGGGCATTTTTGCAATGGCACCAAACTGAGCTGCATATTTTTAGAGAGTGAGAACACTGCAATTTTAGAGAGGCTCTATGAAAGGGTTTTAGGGATAGACTCACCAATTATGGTCTTAAAATGGAAGCTTTGGCCACACTCCGTGTTTAGGTTGATGTCTGGGAGAAAGCACTATAATTAAAGAGTGAATTTCATCTCCGAGTGAAAGCCAGTTCATCTGTCGCCATTCCAGGGCCCGGAGCCAAGTCCTGCCATGCCCTCCACCTGCCACTGTCCCCAGGCCTGCATGAACCCCTGAAGGAGCCACTGCTTTTGTGCAGAATCCAACATCTGGGAGGTCCACAAGCATCTCATGGAAATTCTGAGAACAAACTCTTTGTGGAGGCAGAATGATGATGAAGCAGGAAAGTTGGGGCTCTTGGTAGCATTTTGTGAGAGTTTACTATTTGCTAGGAACTTGCAACACTGCTGCATTTAGTATTCACGATAACCAGTGAGGTGGGTACTGTCACTGTCCAAGTTTACAGACAAGGAAACAGACGGTCCAGTAATACACCCTTTTGCTTAGCCAATCGGCTTAGCCAGTGTTAGCATGGCTAATTAAGTGGGTGCCAGCTAGGGCTGGAGCCAGCTCTTGCAGGTACAGAACCCAGAGTTAGTACATCACAGACTTCCCCTCCAGAGGAATGAGGTGGTAGCAGCTTCCAAGCTCACCCAAAGTGCCTTTTCCTAAAAAGCAGAGTCTATGGTTTATTGATTCATTTTTATTTTTTTCATTTTTCTATTTTTAGTTCATAGATTGCAATGCTAGTGTCATTTATTTTAAAATATAATCTCTCATTTAATTCAAAATGTATGCTTATTGCATCATAAGTACTTATCTATAAGGGAATTTATTTTGGTGGGTGTTTCTCCTTTTCCATAAATTTCTTTGCAGATCCTGGCTCTACCCCCATCCTGCTTAAACCATAGTCACTCTGTATTTTATCATCAAATGATGAAAGTCTCTCCACATTATTTTGTTTTATAAAAGATCTCCTTGGATATTCATTCTTTTGGATAAAATTTACCATTTCAATGTTCGAGAAAACTCCATTAGGTTGTTACTTGGAATGATCTCAAAGTTAAACACTAATTTTGAGAGAAAAAATTTTAATTTGAATGTTCTTTAATAGCATTCTTAATATTTGATGCCATTAAAAATAGAATGTGGTATTATTCCATTATATTTTCAAAATGGTTATTGTTGACATAGAGAAAAGCTATTTAGTTATGTGTTTATATTTTCTAACAGGACACCTTACTAAACTCACCATCAATAAAACTCACAGATGTGGGTGAGACAAAACTGGTTCAAGATATTCTATCCTCTTAGTGGGGTTTGGGCCCCCTTTATTGACCCAGAGTGGCCACCTAGACTGCTTTGTCTAAAGATTCGACTAGAAGATTCCTAGTTCTCTGTCACAATACTTCAGGCTCCCTTGACACTACTTTCCTTAATAAAAAAAAAAAAAAAAAAGAACTTCTAAATTAGACATCTTTCCAATAAATATCTCATTAATATATGCCTACGCCTTTAATTGTCTTTAATTCCATCATAAAAATTATAAACTCAAGTCCTGTTTTTATAGTCTAAAATTATAAAGTTCTATCCTTGTCTAAAATTATAAGTTTGAGTTCCATCCTAAAACAAATCCTGATCAGGGTAGAGTCCCAAATAAAATTTAGACTTGAGTTCTCCAAAAATGAAGCTAACACTAAAACTCTGCATCCACTAAAATACTCAATCTGGTATAATTCTAGTTTTTGTTTGTCTATCTGGCTATATTTTTGGTCTATGTAACAATATTTGGCCCAAGAAAAATTAAAGACTTTAATGGGCACAACAAAAGCCTTGTAAAAAAATCTCCAAACTAATTGATCTACATATTCAATGGAAACAAAAGGACTCCATAAACTTAAAAAAAAAATTAAAAACACATAAAAAAACGTACAAAGTCAACTCTTGTGTTTTCTTCCATCCCCGTCTCTCCTCCCCCTTCTCCCGGTCTTACTCCTCCTTCCAGCTCTACTCCAGTCCCATGACATTTCAGATTTAGCATAAAAATAAAGTACATAATTTTAAAGGCCTAAATTAAAAAGGCTCTGTCTTTTAAACTCTGCCTGCTTTACTAAACTCTTGCAATAAAAAATAAACCATCCCAAACTAAAACAAAACACCAGACAGCCAACTTCCAGTCAACACTCCAACAAACATCTCCCTGGGTGACAGGAGTTCACTTAAAAAAAATTAACATGAAAATGGCCAAAATAAAATTCTCAAACTTTAAAACGTGCCAGGTTTTCTGAGATTCCAACCAACTACAGGTTATGGCCCATTCTAATACACATTTTAAAACCACAGGCCAAATCACATTAAAAAATTCAAGACTGAAATCATGATTCAAAACACCTACAACTAAAAAATTAACATTTCGTCTTTTAAATTATTTGTCTATCTAGTTTTTCCTGTTTAAGTCTACCGACTTTTCTACTAATATCAAAATAAAACTGACTATTCATAATATTAATAGGCTCTTTGTTGCATGGTTACTTTGAAAACAGTACCAAAACTACGTTCCGGTCTAGCAAGTATATGCCTCCACAGGGCTGTAGTTTGGGAACCTGTGATATTAACTAAGTCAGCTGTGTATATTTGTTCTTTCAATTGTGTATTCATTCAACAACTGTTTACAGGCCTCCTTTGACACTTCAGGACTGTACCTGACAGCCAAAGGTGGCAGCCTGGAAAAACAGTCTAAGAAGCCAAAACAAGACGATTCTTACCGTCCATCGTAGTTCTCGAACTTGGGTGAGCATCAGATTCTCTTGAGAAATGTGACAAAAATTCCAAAGTCCAGGCCCAGTTTTCACGTCAAAGAGCCTGGGCCTCTGTAGTCTATTAACTTTCCTGGTGATTCTGACACACATCCAAGTTTGAAAATGACTGTGGTCTCTAAGATATCCTTTTTGGTTTTGGTTTTGTTTTGGCCATGGTTGCTGGAGACACAGCTTAGGCTAGTGAAGAGACAGTTCTGAGTTCTAAACCTCACTCAGCTTGACATGTTGTCCTCAGGCAAGTCCCTTAACTACTCTGAGCAACTCTAATCTTAAAGATCTTTGGGTTACGTATTGCCCTTGTTCATGATCTCTAATAAGCATAACGCCTCTCAGTAGATGACACATGGACCGTTGCCTTTGTGGGGTAAATTAATCCATCAGCACCTTTGCTCTGAGGCCCTTGGATCCAGGCCTCAGGAAAGGAGTCTTTTTCCTCCAGAGCAGGGAGAAGATGGAGTAGGAGGGAGAGGTGAGCCAAGAGGAAAGCCAAACAGGTTGGCTCCTGCAGAGTAACTGTCCTGCCTGGTAAGAAGAGATGCCCCTCCATGCTCACTGGCATGCTCCCTAGTGGTATGAGACCACACAGCCCTCTGTGCACCTCCCCGGGAGCCAACGCTGGTTAGAGAATAATGTCAGGGTCCCCTTATATTGCCAGAAACCAGAGAAGAGTTGAATACACCCAGCAGCTGACACTAACAATTGGCTATGAGTGTATGTCAAAAATGAGACACAGTAAAGCAGCCAGATCACGCTGTGTGACTTTGGGCAAACCACTCCCCTTCCCTGAACCTCAGTTTCCTCACCTGTAAAATGGGGATATTAAGAGACCGTCTCTCCTAGGGTCATAACCACAAATGAATGAGTTACTAGATGTGAGCTGCTGCCCAGGGGAAATACTCAGCAAACACAGCCACCCTCACCATCTCTGGGTCAAGCTACTTGGCTCCTGATGCAGTTTGGACACCGTCATTTCAAAATGATGGGGCTCTCAGCCTGGATGGAAGTACCAGGGGTGTTCTTTAAGGGGCACAGGAGCCCAAACTACTGCCAGTGATATCCCCACCAAGTATCTCACTCCTGACTTCCACCCGATCCCTCCTCCCCTCGTCCCATTGTCCCCCTGTCCCCCTGTCCCAGGGCAGCTTGCTTCCTGCCCAGGAGGGCCTCCACAGTCTCTCACCTCCTGTGTAGTGTGTCTGCCACTGCCATGGGCAGGGCCTCAGTTTGCGCGGGAAACTTGCTGCTGAATTGCAGCAACATCTATAAACATCAGCGTTTCAAGTTTTCACGAGCTTAGCATGTCCCAAAATGAAGCCATTACTGTCCCCCAGTGCTCCTTTTCACTCCTACATCATGTTCTTTCTTTCCTCAGGGAATGTTTCCACCACTCGCTCCATTGTCCAATCCAGAAAACCTATCATCCTTGCTGCCTCCTCCCAGTGGAGTCTACGTGCTCAGCCCCTCTGGGAACTGTCTTTTTCTTTTCCACCTGGTTCTGGCCTCATCAGTTTCACTGCAGTTACCACATAGGCTCCAAACAAGGGCCTCCTGATCATGAGTCTCAGTCCGCTCAGGCCATTCTCATGCTGGTGCTGGGATAATCATTCTAACATCGCATCTAGTCACAGCACTCACCACTTATGGTCCTCCAGGGTACCAGGCCGACCTGTGGTTGGCAGGGTCGGTCACTAGAGCTGCATTGCAACCCTCCACTTCTACAGGGTGGTCCTGGGTGCCCCCTACTCTCACCCACTCACCAAACACAACACACAATCAGAAGTGAAAACAATATCGATTTACTATGTAATTTCAGTGACTTATGTTAACTCGCATTGATCTTCATAACAGAGGGGTACACTGAGGCACTGGAGGAAAGACCACAGGATACTCCCCCAGATCATAGACACACCATCTAAGGTTACAGAGGCATCATTCAAGGTCACAGACGCACCCCCAGGGTTACAGAGGCACCCCCAAGGTTATAGAGGTAGCCCCAGGTCACAGGGCAGAACTCAGCTGAGGTCCTACCAGCAGGGCACAGGGACTGTGCTTTTCTTCTGCTGTGCTATAGTCTTGGACCTCCTCATTGAGGTGGTAATTGACAGATCAGCCCTCATTCCCAGCAGCTAATAGGCACCTTCCCAGCCCTTATCCAGCCCCACAGCATGGTGGTTAAAGGTCTTGGTGACTCTTTCAGTGAGCACGAGTAGCTCACCAGCAGGCCCTATGACCTTGGAGGAGAACATGCCCTTGGAAGTAAGAGGCCCTGCCCCTTCCATGGGCAGAAGAGCAACAGTGGCCCTGAAGGAAGAAAGACTCATCAAGGTCACACAGCCTTTTTCCTCTGTTACCAGATAGACTAGCAATGAATGCTACTGTCTGTTTAGCAGGCTGGAAGTGCTTGAAAAGTCATGTAAAGATTATCTGGTTCCACCTAATGGTACTCCATTGAGATGAACAGTCCTAACCCTATTTTATAGGAGGGAAAAGTGAGGTTCACAGAGGGCCACTGACTTTGCCCAAGACCAAACAGCTGAAAGGCAGCAAGTCAGTATTTGCACCCAGGACAGCCCTATGTGGTGATATCCCGCTGCAAAACAGAGCTGCTGGGGGGACAGGGGCAGAGGAGAAGGAAGAGTCTGGGAGGGATGATGGGGCAGCAAAGAGGCAGGAGGCAGCTTGGGTCACCCCACAACCTGGAGGCAGCATGGCTGCAGCCTCTGCATGGGCGGGCCTCTGGGTGACATGGAGGCACTTCTATTCCTTTCTAGAAAGCACCATATCCCCTTTTTTAAAGCTTAATTTTTATTTTTAACTGACAAATTATAATTATACATATTTTTGGGGTATAATATGAGGTTATGATATGTGTATATGATGCAGAAGAATACTTTTTTGAGATCTATTGCACAGCACAGTGACTATAGTTAACATATTGCACATTTCAAAACTACTAAGAGAATCAATTTCAAATGTTCTCACCACAAAACAAAAAAGTATCCGAGGGATGGATACGTTCATTTGATTGATTTAATCATTCCACAATGATTCCCTTTTTTAATGGATACTAAGTAGAAAAAAAGTTATGCTAGAATATATTTGAAATTTTCCACTGATAGAGAATCATTTTTAATTCTCCTTCCTTCCTTCCCTCCTTCCTCCCTCCTTCCTTCCTCCCTCCTTCCTTCTTTATTTCCTTTCTTCTCTTTGTTTTTTAATTTCTTCCTTCCCAGACATCAAAGGAGAAAATGTTTATTTCAAGGTTTGTTTTCAGCTGTTAAAAACTGCCAAAAAGCCTTTCAGCTGGAACCACCATCTTCCAGTAATTAGCCAAAATGACAAACACAAAGGGAAAGAGGAGAGGCACCCAGTATGTTCTCCAGGCCTTTTGGAAAACATGGAGTTGTTCGTTTGGCCAGGTATAGGTGAGTCTGTAAGAAAGGTGATATTGTCGACATCAAGTGAATGGGCACTGTTTAAAAAGGAATGCCCCACAGGAGTTCCCATGGCAAAACTGGAAGAGTTTACAGTGTTTCCCAGTGTACTGCTGGCACTGTTGCAAGCGAACAAGGGCATGAGTCTTGACAAGAGAATTAATGTGAGTATTGAGCACATTAAGCACTCTGGGAGTCAAGATAGCTTCTTGAAACACATGAAGGAAAATGATCAGAAAAAGAAGCCGAAGAGAAAGGTACCTGGGCTCAACTGAAACGCCAGCTTGCTCCACCCAGGGAAGCACACTGTGTGAGAACCAGTGGGAAGGGCCAGAGCTGCTGGAACCTATTCCCTGTGAGTTCATGGCATAGTAGGTGTTAAAATAAAGTAAAAGACCTCAGACTGTAAAAATGTTTCTCTTCATTGAGTAGAAGTGTGATGTCCTCTCCCCCAGAGAAATATTTAAAGCGAATTTTAATTGTGTCTGAATTTATTGTGTAATGTCTTCGCTATTCAAATTTAATGTATTTCTTGCTGAAAGATGTGAAGTGGCTTATTGAGCAACAAATTAATTGCTTAGAAAGTGGCCAGATATTATTTATGAAATGTTTGTACTGGTTTAAAGATAGCCCCATTAAATCATCATGGAAGAAATAAAATAATTTACATTAAAAATGGCCAAAAAATTTACACATCACTGTGGGGCTACATGCACCCCGCAGGCAGAGGTCTGCCGCTCGCTGGCAGGTAACCACAGGTGAGCTTCTGCTCTGGCCATTGCCTTTCTCATTTGAAAAACAGGTGGAAAGTGCCTCCAAGCATTTTTGTATCAGATCCAAGGGCAGAAATGTCAAACAGTAGCAAATGTCTGACACTGTCTCCAAAGTTAAAATAATCACAGCCCCATCCCATTGAGTATATAAAAAGATCGCATGACTTTCTTAGGACTCATCAAGGATAAAGATAACAGTGAGTCTAAGCTCCAAGGCATCCAAAAGCCTTCAGGATCCTCACCCTTCTTCTCGCAATCAAAACCAAGAGGAATTTCTCTCAGCTCCTCAGTACTCATCAAGTGATTGCTTCTGAATATGAAACAGCTGGGAAATAGAAGAGGCAGTTTCCACACCTGCACAGGCTGGCTGGGGTAAACCGTGACATTCTGAAACTTTCAGGCAGGAAAAGCCTTTCAGGCCCCAGAAAACCTTCATGATCCCTGTGATACGCAGAATAGAAGCAACTGGAAGCTGCCTTGGAGGCCTGTATGGACACAGGGCACTTGCTGGAAGGAAGAGCCCAGTGCACATCTCAGCCTGTCGTCATCGGACGGAGACCACATTGAGATATCCTGCTTTCTCACCAGAGACCATTATTCAAGTGAGAACCACGTCATAGTGGCCTATATTTGTCCTTAACAGCATTTATCAAAGACCAGATGTTCCTTTGATAACAGAAGGAAAAGAAGACAAAATAAAGACATCCTTGTAATTTTGTGATTATTTGCAGAATGAAAATGGGAGGAGAGCTGCTGGTTGGTTCAGCATTTCTCCAGGAGAAATTCTTTACACTTGCAGCAGACACCCCTGGGCCTCTTTTAACATTCAAAACCCTAGAAAAATACCCAGACATCGTGACCTCTCCATTCAGCCCCAAATACCTACTTTTGAGCTCTTCAGTGAGCACACTTTCATCTTTAACTCTGCAACTCAGTGCTTAGCAGAGGAGTGACAGTAGGTGTCATGGGTTGATCTGTGTCCCCCCAAAATTCATACATTGCAGTCCTAACCCCTAGGTCCTCAGGATGTGACCTTATTTGGGATAGACTCTTAACAGACATAATCAAGTTAAAGTGAGTTCATTAGAGTAGGCCTTAATCCAATGGTGGTTTGGTGTCCTTAATAAAAAGGGAAATTTTGATAAAGACACTTGCAAAGAGGGAAGATGGAGTGAAGAGGTGCAAGGAGAGGGTGCCACCTATAAGCCAAGGGGAGAGGCTGGGGACAGATCCTTCCCACAGGGATCTTGGAAGGAATCAACCTTGTCTACACTTTGATCCCAGACTTGCAGCCTCCAGAGCTGTGGGAAAATGATGTCTGTTGTTGAAGCTACTCAGTTCGTGGTACTTCATTATGGCAGCTGCAGCCAAGTAACAGAATGAGTGTGCACTCGGTGAGAGCATCCACTCACTGATTCACAGAGGGCCTGCTCTGCCCCAGTGCTGCTCTCCAGCATAAAATGCTCATCATACTGATACTTCCCACCCTATCGCATGCACATATTCAAATGGCTCATAGGGTTGAAGTATCTCCTGTACAAAGCAGCGCAGACAGAATGCAATGTGCTCCATGTGCTGTCTCCTTGCATCCACATGCAGCTGTCCAATGTGGCTCTTCTGGTCACTCCTGTTCTAAGAGGTGGCATTGCACGTTTTAAGGAAGGACCACTCTGGGACACTGCCTGGCCAGATCCCAGCTCTGCCTCCTGCCAGCTCTGTGACTTGGAGTAAATTATACTCTAAGTCTCAATTATTGGTCTTTTGTTTTAAATTGTGAACAGAAACAGTTTTACTACCTGAACTGTAAAGCAGAGCTTCTCATACAGCAAGAGTCACAGTTTGCTACTGATCCTTCCAGCCTGTGCGAGGGCAAGGGGTGGAGGGAGCTAGGGTTGGTCCCATCTTCCCATCTGCTTACCCCAATGAGTCATGCAGTTGTCAACATCTCCTGTGTGTGCCACGGCATGATAAATCAGGAAGCTCTGGGCACAGGCTCAAGGCTGAATGGAGCCATGCAATGCCTGCAAACTGCTTGGCACTGCCACACTCACTAACATTTGTTAAGGATTTGACCTCCCATACATCAACCTGCAGAGCCTGAGCTCTCGCCACTGTCTGCATTGTTGAATGCAAGATGGCATCCTTGCCGTCACTTGTAAAACAGGGCTTTTTCAACCAAAATTTAATATTAAGAGTGAATATTAATAATAGTGATGTTACAGTTGCTACCGCCTCATCTTCCTGGAAAGAAATGCTGTCACATCAAGATGGTCCCACAGGGGGATGTAGGTCTGGTTGTGTGACCCAGGAGGACCAGAAAAGACCCACATAAATGATTGAGGGACACGGAAGGAAGGACAGAGAAGATGCAAGCCTTCAGGACAGGGGTCAGTGAGCTTCTTCTGTAAAGAGCCAGATAGTAAATATTGTAGGCCTCACCAGCCACATTTGTTCCCAGCTGAATATTCTTCTATTTTTTTGCACCCCTTTAAAAATGTGATAGGACTATTCTTCACTCCTAGGCTACACAAAAACAGGCTGCAGGCTGCAGGCTGCAGTTTTCTGACCTCTGACCCAGAAGGCAGATATGAGACACAGCATGAACCCAGTCGTTATGCACCTCAGTGGGTGGGGAGTCCACACGTGGGAACCAAAAATCCTACTGGCAGCTTGACAGGGAGTTTGTGTGCTTTTTCCAGGAATAAGGAGCAATATAAGGGATGACATCTGGAAGGCAAAATATTGTAATTTTATGACCTGCTGATAGTGGTCCTTCCTAACTGGGGAAATGAATGTCCTTTTGCAAAATAACGAGGAGAATAGATTCTAGTTTTTAAAAAAATTATTCTTATTTGATAGGATGAAAGGGCAGTAACCACATACCTTCCCCGAGTCAAAAAGCAGAATGCCAGCCCACCTGTCCTCTCTGCACCATCTTGGTCTTTCTCACTCTGGTCCAGACTACTGCTCACCCTTCTCTCTGAAACCAACTCACGTTGTTGCACTGCTACCCCCTGAACCTGTCTCATCCTTCCCCAGCCTTCTGTGTCCCAGAAACCAGGGTCCTTACCATGACTGTAATGTCCCCTCCTTCACTCTGGGCCACAGTCCTGGTTCCTGGGATCCCAACCCTCTGACAATGAAAACTTCTAGTCCTTCTCATGATCCTTAACTGAGAATGCCTGGTGATTCTCCCATACTCCTCAAGTCCATTGCCACTCCAAATCCTGCTAAAATCCTTAGTGGTTTCATCATCTTAGGGAAAGTAGAAGCCCGTTTGAAACTCTGGTCTCAGTTTCTTGTCTGCTTCAATACCAGAGACCTTCATTTCCACCCCATTACAGCCAATTGCCTCCATGATCACACCCCAAACCCTGCCATGGCAATGAATTCCATCACCATTTAAATTGTAGTTTTCCTAAGCAAGCACTTGCTGATATGGACCACAGTTTCCTTTCTTTCCAGCACATTCACACTTTAGCCCACTCACACCAGCTCTTTAATTTCACTGTGATTTCTATTCTCCCACTCACTCTATGGTATCCATGCTCACTGGTTCATCATCCAACCAAGACCTCCCATTGGTCCATTATCTCAGCTTCCCTTTAAGCAATGTCCTCAATTCTCTTCCTCCCAATGGGACTAACCCAATGGGCTGTCTTTCCCTGCAGCTTGTCTCAGTCTGCTGAGCATGGCCGAAGAAATTTCCCATGGCCACAGCTGAACACACAGGTGCCTTTACAACTTGTGGACCTTCAGCTTCAACTGATTCCTGGCACAGTTTGATCAATTGGTCCCCTCTCTTCCATTCCTTGCAGCCACTGTTTTCAGTGCTTGCCATTCTCAGGCCTAGACCTCATCCATCCCCTTCTGCTCTCAGCCAGTGCCTGACTTCTGGCCTCCCAGAGCAAAGAGGGGCCATCTGTCAATATCTCCTTCAGCTTCCTTCCCCCTCACCCCCTCTATAAGCCATTGCATCTTTCCCTCTTGATTTCTCCTAATACAGAAGAAGGGTGTCCGTTGGAAGTCAATCCTTCCATCTGTGCTCTAGAGCTCATTCTTCCTCATGTCTTCAGAGGCCTCCATCTACCAATTACCCCCAACCCAGCCCCACTCCCATTCTTCCTATAACTTTAGTGTGTCCCTCAACACCGACACTTTACTTTTTGCGTAAAAACATGCTGAAATATCCCCCTCGTAAGAACAACACTTTAACCCAAAGTTCCTCATCTTATGGTCTGGGTTTCAGGTGACCCATTTCCCTAAAAAATATAGGGAAAATTTGATATATACGGTGGAGCATACTATTTTTAATTCATTGTCACAAGTAGTCTGTAACTGAAACATGATTACCAGCTAATGTTCCACAATTTTTTTTTTTTTTTTTTTTTTTTTTTTAGCTGTCAATCTTCTTCTCTGACTTTTCATAGCCAAGATGCTTTGGAAAAGTTTGTAGTTTCTACTTCCTCAAATCACTACTGTTGAGTTTCCTTCCTCTTTACTCCACTGAATTTTCTTCCTTTTTTTTTTTTTTTTTTTTTGAGACGGAGTCTTGCTCTGTCGCCTAGGCTGGAGTGAGTGCAGTGGCACAATCTCGGCTCACTGCCAGCTCCACCTTCCAGGTTCACGACAGTCTCCTGCCTCAACCTCCTGAGTAGCTAGGACCACAGGTGCCTGCCACCATGTCCGGCTAATTTTTTAAAACATTTTTAGGAGAGACAGGATTTCACCGTGTTAGCCAGGATGGTCTCGATCTCCTGACCTTGTGATCCGCCCGCCTCGGCCTCCTAAAGTGCTAGGATTACAGGTGTGAGCCACCACGCCCAGCTAATCCACTGAATTTTCAAAGGACTCTTCATGACTAACCCAATGGACATTTCCAGTCTCCATTTTCCTTGAAGTGGTGAATCACATATCCCTGGCCTGGGTTCCATGATAGCAAATGCCACCAGTGTGCCTCCCCTGTCTCCAGCTGCTCTTCCTAGAGTCTCCTCCTCTCCTCAGGGGACTGCCCTTGACCCTTACTCTTTACATCTGACATTCTCCATGGGTGTCCTCATATCCCTACAACTTCAAATACCACTGACATGCTAATGATCACCAAACATAACCAGGCTAGACCCTCTGCCCAAGCTCCACGCTTATATATTCAGTGCTTACTGGACACCTCCAAGCAGATGTCCTCTAAGCTCAGCATGTTGAAAACTGAACACATAATCTCATTGCCACCCACAACCACATTCTTCCACTGGTTCCCCTCTTACATTCTTTATCTTGGAACTGGCACCACCAGCCATGGGGCTGCCCAACTCAAAACCCTAAGTCTTGTCCTTGATTGGTGCTCAAGTGGACTAAATGTTCATCTAGAAAGGACACTACATAAGGAAAGTCTGAATAAATATCATTTTAAGTATAAATTTCAGATTATAAGTGAATATTCTCCCTGTGGCAAACACACTCCATCTAGGTTTGTAGCAAACAAACAAACAAAAAACATAGTGCCTGAGTTTCCTTGAAATCTATCTCCTGCCCTCTTGCCTACCTCTCCAATTTTATCTCTCATTAGTCTGCTTCCTACCACCCCACTCTCACAGCTGGTAGTCTGTCAACACACTCTGTGTTACATGACTTTGTACACTATTAGTGTGAGCAGCACTATTGACTTACAAAGTTAAGTCAGTTTACTTATAGGATAAATTCATATCATCCTTCAAAACCCAGCTCAGATAATCCACTCTGAAATCCCCTTCTACAGCCGCCTCCTCCACCACCATCGCCTCTAAATGCCTACTTCTTCTCCTCTAAATGCCTAGATATGTTTACTGTTCCACTAATGAACTGCATTGCAATTTGCTCATTTTTAAACCTCCCTGTTATATCATGAGCTCCTTGAGATCAAAGACTGTGCTTCAGTTTCACTGATTCTCCAAGACCTATAATAGCAAGGAAAAAAATATTAACAATAGAAAGAGTAATGTGGTTGTAGTTTGCATTTACTAAGTGTTCACTATGTGCTAAACAGGAACAATAGTACTATTTTTTTCACAAACCGCCCTAATCCATAAATATGTATTGAATGAATTAAGTTAATTAATAAAGGAGTAATAGAGTACTAATTTATATCTGTATGAAGATTAAGACTATTATTATTCACATACTACAAAACCTCTGTAAATAATTATTGAGTCAATTAGTTAATAGATTAGTCACATAGGAAGCAAATAATGGGAAGCCGATTTAATAAAATCTCACCTCTACGTGGTGTGTTCTAGTTTATAAAACACTTTTATTTACACTGCAAGAATTAATAACTACATCATCCCATGCCTTAATTACTATCATGCAGAGGGCTGAACTGAGGCTCAGAGGTGCTACATAATATGGCCAAGATCACAACTCGTGACCGGTGAGCCAAACTGCCAGGGATTTCATCCAAACTACTCCCTCTCAATCCCCACTGCCCCACAGCTGCCACCTCCTCTGTATGACTCCACTGCAGCCTCATAAAGTGGTTCCCTGTGGCTTCTCATTGCAGGCAGAAGTTTCCAAAGACGTCTGTAATGGCCCAGCATCTGCTCAGTTTATGAGCTTATGTGTTGGTGAGTAACCATCTTTCATGTTGCTAACTTCAAAGACGCTACTAGGGAAATTTCTAACTAAGAAAAAGTCATACACACGAAACCAGACTTGGATCTACATTCCTTCTATGTCCTCACGACAAAGTACTAAGTTCATCCCCAGCAAAATTCCTAGCAAAATTTCAAAGGCTCAGAGTGAATCTGATTTCTCTCTAAGAAGTTTGACTCCCAAAAAGTGGACATCCCCACCAACTTGCCCAAACACAAAAGCTACATGGAGAGAGTACAAGAATTGAGTCTCCTAAGAGCATCTGAACTCCTCTTTCATGGGGTCTTATTCATGATGCTGGGTGCCTGGGCAAAACTTTAGAAATTCTGAGGCACAAATGCATGTGAACAAACAATCTGAGCTAAGCAAAGCGGTTCCAGCACCATGGAGGCCTCCCTTGGGGTGCGGAACAAGGGCGTGGGTGAACTGTGGGAACTTGCCGAAGCTCACACAGCTGCCTTGAACACACACTCCCAAGGCAACACCCTTGCCCCGCGTTAGAGACCTGTGTCTGATCTCTGCAGGAGCAGGAGCAGCTGCTGCTCGTTCCATTTATCAAGCACTTGCTATATGTGGTGGGTAGTAGGCTAAGCATGTTACACACAGGACTTTACCCAAATTTCAACTTGTAGGTAATAGGCAACATGGTGAATTCTACCTTAAGGAAACCGGGGCTCAGAGCAGTGCAGTGACTTTCCCTAGGTTATTCATAGAGTAGGAATAGAATTAGAACGGAGATTGAGATCTGCCCACCACCAGGCTCTGTGCTTCCCAGCTTCTGCTTTTGCCCGGGTCCTTCTGCTTGCCTGTGGGTGAGCGATCACAAAAGCAGAAGGGAAAAAAAACCACATGCTACAGCATAACTGAGCCAATGCTAAGAATTACAAACTTTAAAGGGAAATTTAAAAGACATTTAAGCCAACCCCTCGCACAACAAGAGAACCTTCAACATATTTGAATACTCCAGTGACAGGGAGCTCATTACCTCAATCTTACTCCATCACAGCAGGATAAACAATGCTTTCCACTATCTGACCCAGCCCCTTCTCTCCTCTTTCCCCATCTCACCTTCCCATGACACCAGGCACTCCATTCATACTGAAGCCCTCACTCCATCCTCTTAAGCTGGGTTCCTCTCACCTCCTGGACTTCATACACTGGGGAGAAGAGGTGGATGCTTCTGTAATAAGTCAAACTGAGTTCCTTCAGGAGGTCAGCGAATTCAGCACATTCAACAGTAAGGGAGAATAAATGAATGCAAGACTGAAGGATCATTTTAAAAAACTTTGTGTAGCACTAGCCATTTGTAATATACTATCACTATTTTTAATCAGTGATTAAAATTATTATAAGTCATTAAACTAAGGAAATCTTCTAGTGGGTTGAACTCAGGGATGGTCTAATTCACCGTTAGCTATGTAGAAGGGTCTGAGGGGTCCCAGGACAGGCAACCTGCCTAAAATATTTCCCCCATGTGTTTGGCAAAAGTTCTGAATCTCTGCTCTCAGAATAGAACTAGTTTACCCACTTGTTAAACTGTGAACAACCCTGAGAAAAAGATATTAAAATATTGATATTTTCACCTTAGCGTCAATAACTTTGTTAATTCCATTTGGTTCAAGAGGCTCCAGGATGGCACCAGAAAATAAAATAATAAGTAAACAAGGTCCTTCTATTTTTAACAGTTGCCTGTTCAAGACAACTGTTCAGGGGTGAGAAGGAAAGAAAAACCACTTTTTCATCACAGTGTCTTGCCTTGGGATTGTCATTCTAGATGAGAAGCATGGCTTAAGAGCATGTAGTCAGGAGTTCCCCAGAGTGGGCACAGAGGAGTTATAGAGCGAGAGGAAGACAGGGCGGTACCAAACGCCAGCTCCCTCTACCTCACAGTTTTGATTGAGGCCATTTTTGTTTACATGGTTTCTGACTGATTCTAGGCTGAAGGATATCTTCCATAGCTAAGAAGGATATTTTGAAGAAAATATTTAAAGCTAAAGGCTAAATAACCAAACCCAAATGGTAGATTTTCTGTTGGTATATTTTGTTCCTGGCTCTATATCCTTTAAATATAATTAAGCAAATTTTTGATGGACCAGGTACAGAACTGGCACTGTATAGGAGAAAGTTACTGTAGAAAATCCGTACATTTTCTCCATCTTCGAAGACTCTAAGATCTAGCAAGGGTTTAAGACATAATCATTCAGCAAACATTTGTCAAGTGCCTCCCAGACTCACTATGTACAGCTGCACAGATTGTGCACAGCACAACTGCAGGGGTAACATTTACAAAGATTACCTGTGAAAGGACCCCATGGGAACTGGTAGTACATGGCCTAACCCAGCCATGCCACCACTGCCAACCTTTACTGAGCATTGAGTACAGCAATTTTATGTATAATATCTCTTTTAAGCTTAAAAACAACCTCTTTGAAGTAGGTACAATCATCTCCATTTTACAGGTGAGACAACTGAAATGCAGAAAGATTCTTTAAACTAGCCAAGGTCACATACTTAAGGAGTGCCAAAGGTAGGGTTCAAAACCTGGCTGCCCAAACTCATTTCCCATGTCGCTTTCAGTACTCCACGACCACCCTCACCATTCATTCATTTGTTCATTCTGCTATTCATTCATTTCTTCAACACACATTAATCGATCACGTCTACCTTTAAATACTGACCTAGGTCAAAGTGGAGACTTATATCTATTATTTAAAACCAAATAACTATAAATAAAATAATATTGAGCATCTACTCTATACTGGACATTTTGCTAAGTGTGAAGAACTCAACCATGAATTACAAAATATCTGCCCTCTGGGAGCCCAAAATCTAACAAGCAAGCAAGAAAAATCCATTCATTCATTCGGTAAATATTTACTGAACACTGACTCCCACAGGTGCTGAGAACGTCACAGTAAATGAGACAGATAAAGTCCCTGTCCTCCTGCAGCTCCCATTCCAGAGAAGGCAAGCAATACTCAACAAGCACACAAATGACAACAGTTCACAGCGATAGTTCCCAGAGGCAGTACAGCAGGGTGACGGGGTGGACAGTGCAGAAGGGAGCTACTCTGGATGGGGTGGTCAGCAATCCCTTGGAGGAAGTGACCTGGGGCTCAGAGCAGAGGAGGAACAAACCCTATAGAGGTGTGATCTTTTCCCAGAACAGGGCTGACAGTGGTCTCTCTGCCAGCAGCGCCCACAGCCACTGGGGTAGAGCCCTTCCGTCCTAAAGGGAGCGTGAGAGACCCCACAGCACCCTCCACAGTCTATACACTTTAGTCCAATGTGGGACACGTCTGAGGGTGGAATGCGTGCTATGAAACACTGTGCAGGCTCTCCCGCACCAACCCAGGAGCACTGTCTTCTTCCTAGTAGGTGGGTACAAAAGTAATTGCAATTTTCCCATTACTTTCAATGGCAAAGACCGCAATAACTTTTGCACCAACCTAATACAATCGTTTTCTATCAAACTGATGGAGCACATTAAGGCCACACAGAATTGATTCTTCATCATCCTTTTTGGTCCTCGGGCCAGAAGGCTCAGGTGAGCAGGCACTGACTCCAAATTGTTTAATGCTTGTATAAAACCTAAATTTCCTATCCAAATATGCACAGAGTTTACGCATACACACACAAACACTCCCAAAGAGGGAGCCTATGATGCATCTTCTGACACATTCATGTTGCTCATTTATAGCCGTAGCCCCAGTGCTTAATGCCTGGTACAAAGTAGGTACCCACCAACTGCTTGCTGAATGAATAAGTAACTGAACAAAGGGGAAAGGCAGCCAAGGCAGGGGAAACCATAACTGAGTCTTAAACCCAGCACTTCTCTGTTGGCTAGTGGCTCCCTCCTGCACCCGTGGAGAGAAGTGAAGCCTTCCAGAAAGGAAGGGAGCTGAGAACCAGTTTCCTCACCTTTCTCAGTTTCTTAAGACCTACCAACATTGCAGTGCCAGCTTGCCAGCTGTTTCTTTCTCCTCAATCTCTCGGTCTCAGGGAGACAGAGAAGAGGTCCAGGCGGCTGCCAGATGTGAGGCTGTGCCCACACCACACTTACCCTTGCACATCATAGCAATTACAGTCACCCAGGCAGCACAGTCCCTGGCAGATGTGCATCCCAGCTTGGGAGAGGAGTTACCCGAATGCTGAGTGTTGCAGCTGCTGACTACATGATTCGTTTGGCACTCTCAACCGAAGTGAGGAAACAGCGTGAGCTAACCGGTCATGTCTTGCTGGCCCCTGGGATATAAAACCTATCCCTGGACAACTTTTCTGATGAAATAGTGACAGGGTATGCACTGTGAGCTGCCTCAAAATGGCTTGTGTGTGTGTGTGCGTGTGTGCACGCGTGCATAAGCTCTGTGCATATTTCGACAGGACATTTAAGCTTTATACAACATTAAACAAGTTTGGAACCAGTGACCACTCACCCGGGCCTTCTGGCCCAAGGACCAAAGGGATGAAGAATCAGTCTTGTGTGTCTTTAATACGCCATCAGCCCAGCGCCTACAGTAGTAAGAAAACAGTGTGCCTGGGTTGGTGCAGTGTTTAAGGCACCCATTCCACCCTCAGACATGTCCCAGGCTGGATTATTAGAGTGCAAAGCCACCGTGGAGGGTGCTGCGGGGTCCCTGACTCCCTCTAGGACTACAGGGCTCTACATTAGCAGTGGTGGGTGCTGCTGAGGCAGACTACCGTCAGCCCCCTTCCAGGACTCTCGGCTGGAGGTCACGCCCCACTCAGAGCAGCTCATGGTAATGAGTGACCAGTGTGAGGCCATAACAATTTTAAACGTCATCCCAGCTTCAGCATCCCTAAAGGGCCAGCTGAGGCCTCTACTGAGACAACACTAAGGTTCATCTTCTCCCTCAGCCCAGTCCTGGGCCTTCCCTTGCCTCCTAACACCCCTGTTGGTAGAATTAATTTTTTGCTTAAAAAAAAAAAAATTGGCCTTCCTACTAAACTTCATCTCAGAGTCTGATTCCTCGGGAACTGGAGCAGCGACAGCCACTGTCTTCAGTGGGGAGACTCTGGGTTTAGATCTGGGTTGAGTATAAATTTCAGCTCTACAAAGTACTGGTTATGTGAGTTTGGGCCTCTTTGAGCCTTAGCCTCCAAATCTAGAAAATGGACACAGTTGTGCACACCTTGTAGGGCAGTTGTGAAGACTAAAATATAGAAAGCATTTAGCATGGTGACTGGTTCATGGTGATTTAGTCATTCCATGAATAGGAATTTTTAAAATATATGATTGTGTGTGGTCATTAGAGGTTGGGAAGTTCAGAGGAGGGGGAGGAGACAGGGAGGTTAGTTAAGGGTATGCAGTTTCAGGGGGATGGGAAGAATGATTCCTACAGTTGTGTAGCACTGTAGTGGAAGGATGGCTAACAATTAGTGTATATTTTCAAAACTCTAGAAGAGAGGGTTTGGAATGTTCCCAACACAAAGAAATGATAAATATTTGAGGCGACGGATATGCTGATTGCCCTGGTCTGATCATTATGCATTGTATACGTGTATTAAGATATCCCTCTGTATCTCATAAATATGTAAAATTATTATATGTCAACTAAAAATAAGAGCAAAAGATGATAGAGCTATTAGCAAACTCTTTCCCTTAATAACAGTTATCCATAAAAAGTGTGTGTGCGACTGTATATATGTCTGTGTGGATATATACATATATATAATTGTATAGCTCAGCTTTAACTGGTTGTCATGTGGGGAAGTTACACTCTCTCTGCCTCAGTTTCCTCCTCTGTAAAGCGGTTTGGACTTGAGAATTATTGCTGATGTTTCTTGAACACCTGCTCTACAGCAAATTCCATGCTGAGCATTATACTTTATTTGCTCTTCAACAAATCCTGCTGGACTGATATTGCTTATATTTCACCATTATTTTCATCTTACAGGGGCAAGCAGGGGCATCAAGAGGCTGTGAAATCTGGCCAGATGGACCTCAAAGCCGAAGTGCTGCACCGTGATGTCGTACTGCTTCCTCACTTAGATGGTGTACATGCTTCCCGCCGGTGCTGACATTTTTTAGGATCAGAGGACTCTGTTTCCAGCTTAATGAAAAACATTTGCAGAAAAGATCAAGTGAATTCCATCAACCCACGGGCGCAGGCAAAGGCACAGGACGGAGGCCAAGCAGACAAAGTTGATTCCCTTTCATTGCGTGGTTCAAAAGCTGGTGGGGCAGCCACTGCTGTTTCCATCTGTCCTGAACTCAGGCTTTGTCCCTCTCACTGAGCTCCAGGATGAGGTCAGGAGAGAGGTGCTGGAAAGCTGAGCAGGACAAACTGTAACGAGACATCTTTCCTCGCTCCACCTCGCACCTCTCAGCTGCAACCTTCTTCACAGTCCGCTCTGCCAGCAGCAACCTGCGCTGCACCCATTGCTCAAAAGGGCTCAAAGTCAAGGGCAAGAGCATTTTCCAAATGGTATGTTGAAGTATTCATGTGAAACACACATAGAATGGAGAGGACAAAATCCTAAATAAATATTCTGTGTTTTCCCCGGCTTTCAATCCAAATAGTAAATTTAATTCAGTAGCACCTTGATATGGTTAGGCTCTGTGTCCTACCCAAATCTCACCTTGTAGCTCCCGTAATTCCCACACGTTGTGGGAGGGACCCGGTGGGAGATGACTGAATCATGGGGGCAGGTCTTGCCTGTGCTGTTCTCATGATAGTGAATAAGTCTCAGGACATCTGATGACTTTTAAAAACAGGAGTTTACCTGCACAAGCTCTCTCTGCCTGCTGCCATCCATGTAAGATGTGACTTGTTCCTCCTTGTCTTCTGCCATGATTGTGAGGCCTCCCCAGCCACATGGAGCTGCGAATCCTATTAAACCTCTTTCTTCTGTAAACTGCCCAGTCTTGGGTATGTCTTGATCAGCAGCACGAAAATGAACTAATACACACCCCTAAGAGAAAAGTTGCTGAAACAGGGAATGCAAGCTGAATGCCAGTTGTCCTGGGAATAAACCCTTAGGAGATCCCACATTTGGGAAGCAGGGGAGGGGTGCGATGATCACACAGGCAGGCTCCAACACGCAAGAAGATAACTCAAGCTAACCTGCAGCAGCCTTGCTGGCTTGGTTGGATGCAATGTACATTTGTCTTATGAAGAAAGATGCAATGTACATTTGTCTTACGAAGAAAATGGTATCTTTACTATTTCACTTGTTTTGTAAAACAATTTTTCTCCAAAGAGTACAACTGTACACAATACACAGATGATATAATTGTCCACACTTTCTCAAAATCTAGCTTGTCATCCACCAAAGCACTCTCATGATAGTGCAAAGTGAAAGCCTTTACATAGCTTTAAAGATCATTGTTCCACTGCTTCAAGCCCTGCAAGGATCTGCAGTATCCAATGCACTTTACACTTTGGACCCTGTCCTCTTCTGCACCTGCTGGTCCTGCAACACTGAGCTACTTGCATGGCCCTGCCTGAGCCTTACTGATGCATGTCCCCATGCTTCCACACATGCAGTGCCCTCTGCCTCAGACACTGTCCCTTCTCCTCTTGGCCATATAACAGATGCATACTCGTCCTCTATGTCACAGTTTGGTCATAATATATTTGTGGCGCTTTTCCTGCCTGTCTATGGTGAATCTGGGGGAACCTTTACAGTATCCCACTGCAGCCCAGGAACAATTCCACTGTGCAGATGGACTCTTGAGTCTAGACTTGTCTGGAGATCTAATTGCTTAGCTTCATTTAGTGTGTGTGTCTGTGTGTGTGTGTGTGTGTGTGTGTGTGTATAAGCTACCCATTCAAAGTCTACTTCAAAGAAAGAATTCTGCTCCCCTGATTGGTCAGTGGGGATGGTGTGCAGATGGAGGAGACTTCTGAAATCTCATGGACCTGTCTTGAGTACCTACTATGTGATAAGGGCTGTTCTATACACTGCGTTTCTGTTGCTCTAGGGAAGGTTTCTAACACACTAGCTGGTTTGAAGGCACCAGGAGTTTAGCAGGCAGGTGAGTTTTAGAAAGCCTTTCCAGAGAGAAGGGTTTGCATGTGCAAAGAATTCTTTTTTTGAAGTAGACTTTGAAGGGTCAGCTTATACACACACACACACACGCGCGCGCTCATAAAAGAAACGAAGTCAAGAGATTAGGTCTCCAGACAAGTCTAGACTCAAAAGCTCATCTTTGCTAATCTATTTCAGAAACTCAACCAAGTAATCTTATCTAACTCTGAAAGGGTCCATACAGATGTGGGTTCAAATCCCAGCTCAGTCATTTAATTTCAGTTGCCTTACTTGAAAAACAGACCTCGCTACAAACCTAAATTTCTTGTGACTATTACATGACTTATAAATATTTGATATTTAAGAAATATTTCCTTTTCTCCCTGAATAGAAAGTACATAAAGATGAGTATTTTGCATACACACAGTGCATACGCACCTGTACACGTACACATACACATATAGACACACCCTCACAATTCATGTCAGAACGACACAATGACATTTCTAGACCCTGAAGGCAGAATTATCCCCTCCCTCTGATTCACATCAAAGGAACATGCCAAAATTCTTAGTTCCAATTTGGGAACTTTAACACAGAGATAGGATGTTGGCTCTGACATTTCTATGCTTTTAAGTCATACTTGTTAACGCTTACAAGCACTGTGACATCTCATTCCACCTTGGAAACATCTACTCAGACCCATAGGCTGTGTGTATTGTGAAAGGACATGCTCAATGCTCCATCCTTTTTTCTTCTTTTGTAGGTAATTCACACGTCAGTAACATAAATGTTTAGCAAAAACAGAGTGGAAGCATTGTAAAATCATCCAGAGAAGTTATGCTTTGGTTTATGCATCTTTAACGATAGTATTTGACATCAAAGCACTCTTTATCTATAAATTTAATAAATAATTTTTTAGTGATAAAACTTAAGGATCACAAGTATATCAAAAGCAAAAAAGCACTTTAATTTATGTCTGGTAAGTATGCAACTAGCAACAACTGTTTGAGACTAATTTGGCAATAAAAATCTAGGGTCTTAAAATGTAAATTTCTCAAGCCCAATAATTCCACTTTGGTGAATCTTACCCCAGGAAATAACCTGGACTTCTGGAGGAAATTTTAGGTACCAAGTAGTTCATTTTGCTATTTTTATAATGATGAAGAATAATAAACAATTAAATGCCCAAAGATAAAGAAATAGACTAGTGAACTGGTGGAATAACAGGACAGCTATCTCTGTGAACAATATCCTTGCTTGTTTGTTGTTCATCACTAGAAGGTGAGCATCATGAGAGTAGGCACATAGAAGACTCAGTGAATGAGTGAGTACATATACACATCATGATTTAGAGAGATATGTAACAATTTGGAGATACATATATAATGCAATATTAGGTAAAAACAACCGAAAAGTGCAACATTATAAATAGAGATTACAATGATATCAGACCAGAGAGCCTAAAAAGATTGAAAAAATAAACACAGGTTAACTGACACAGGTAACTTCTAAATAACTGTGATTTTCGTTCTACATTTCTGCATTATTTGAACTTTCTACAGCTAACAAAAATTATAACAGGACCTATCTCTTGAGGTTCATATGAAGTTTAAATGCTTAGCACAGTGCTGAAGACAAAATGAATTTTCATTAAACGTTCAACAGTTTTGAAAAAATACTATAGTATTGTTTTGAATTAAATACTGCCCTTTATCCTCTCTCCCTCCACAATCCCCTACAAAATGAAGTAAAGGAAAATAAGCATCTAAACCCACAAAGATAACAAAAAAAGAACAAGGAAAAAAGGAAACGCAAGGAGCAGACAGCAGATGAGGGACTTCAAACACCGTTAAGTGAAGAATGGGAGACGGAGACTTGTTAACTGACTCGGCAGAGAGGCACAAGCAGTGCCCCAGTGCCTACAGAAGGAAGCACGTACAAGACCCGCAGCTCTCCAGGGCTTTGGTGAGCAGGAAGCAGGTGCTGCAGTGGACAGGGGTACAACAGGGATTGTGTGTGACAGGAGGATACCTGAAAATCTTGACAATTGTAACATGGCTCTGTGGTGGACCATATTTACATGGCCATAATAATGATTTACTCTTGTTTCAACCCCAAATCTCGATATTAATATATTTTGTGGATAAAGGAGGAAAATTGTAAAAGAGGTGATAAAAGAGACAGAGAGCTAAGTCTCTATCAAGGCAAGAAGTGAATAGTCACTTCTGAAGTTGACAAATCAAGGAACAGTGGGATTCCATGGGTAACTGGTTCCAGGACCCCTCCCACCCATGGCTACCAAAATTCACAGGTGCTCAAGTCTCTTAAACAGAATGGTGTAGCATTTGCGTATAACTCACACACATCCTCTGTATACTTTAATCATCTCTAGATTACTTAAACTATCTAATACAATGCCTACACACAGCTTTGTCTGCATGGATTCAATGTAGTACTTGACGCACAGCAAATTCAAGTTTTGCATTATAGAATTTTTTGGAATTTTATTTTCTGATTTTTTTTATCTATGTGTCATTGAATACATGGCTATGGAACTCACATACAGAGGGCCAACTGTAACTTAGAAACACAGAGGCCAGGATGAGGAAAAAAAGTAAAAAAAGTAGTTAAAGGAGTTGAAAGTTGGGGCTACTAGGAGTGGGAGTGGCAGATGAGTAGAGATGACAGAGGGAATTCATTTGGTTTTTTTTTTTTTTTTTTTTTTTTTTTTTGAGACGGAGGCTCTGTTGCTCAGGCTGGAGTACAGTGTGATCTCGGCTCACTGCAACCTCTGCCTCCCGGGTTCAAGCAATTCTCCTGCCTCAGCCTCCCGAGTAGCTGGGACTACAGGCGCATGCTACCATGCCTGGCTCATTTTTGTATTTTTAGTAGAGACGGGATTTCACCATATTAGTCAGGCTGGTCTCGAACTCCTGACCTCGTGATCCACCCACCACAGCCTCCCAAAGTGCTGAGATTACAGGTGTGAGCCACTGCGCCCGGCCTGTTCTGCTTTTTAAACCATAAATCTTTTGGGACTTTCTGATTATTTCAACTGTGTTTGTACATTAACTTGATAAAATTCAAAATCAATTTTGACCAAAATCTGGCTAGGACATGTATTATCTGCTTGGTCTTGGGCAACTTAATCCATCTCTAAGCCCCAGTCCACCTTCTGTGACATGGCAATAACACCACCAGCCTCGCAGCATTTCAGGAAGCTAACATCTGTCATGAATGCAAAGTGCTTAGCATACACAGTTTCTATAGAAGGCTCAAAACTTTATATATAATGTGTTCTCCAAAGTTAGCTGTTTTAACTGACTGAGGGAAACTAATAACATATATGAGTAAAAGATATTTTTATACTTTTAGCAACAGCCTTGGTTTTAAATAATTTCCTCCTACATGAGCTATATTCTGTCTCTCCAGCCAGGGCCATCATGGCCATAATGACAGATGTCTAGGGTCCCTTAGACATCATGTCACAGGACAGGAATTAACGTCGCTTGGCCTCTTGGCTGAGCAGTGTCTGGAGCCCAGGCTGAGCCTCTCATTTCCTGACAAAGGGAAGCAGAAAAGGGGACGGTGCAGTAAGGCCCGTGCTGTAGTGACCCTTCCACCTCACCCCCATCTAGAACATCCAGATGTCCCCACTGCACCCCACCTCTCTGCACTTCCTGCTGCTTCATGCTAAATACAGCGTGTTGTGAGGAGGGTCAGTGGGATGGGCAGGAGCAAGGGCAGCCTGGGTCCAGGCTATGCTACCGGGCTCCCGGGCACCTGGGCTCCTGGACTCAGGGCCAGCGTTTCATTGTTAGATGTCACCGTGCTGCCCAGTGTGGCCGATAACTGTGAGCTCCAACTCTTTTGCTAATAAGGAACTGACTTCTTTCCCTCTTTGGCCATAAATAACACCATTCTTGACATTGCCTCCGGATCGTGTGTGTCTAGTCGTTACTCGATACGGCGAAATAATCCTTAAAATGAAAACTGGGAGAACCCGACTTAAGTCTTACTCTGCTTCAATCAGCCACATTATTTTCACAAATCATTTCATTTCCATGAGTCAGTTTTCTTATCTGCAAAGCTGGCATGTTGCTGGCACTCACCCTCCTTATACATGTGTCTAATTCATAGGAGCTGGAAATAATAAGAGTGATGTGCAAGCTATCAACTACTGTACAAAAGCAAGAGGGAAGAGGAGAAAGAAGATGAATGAGGCAGTGCTCTCAACCGAGAGATCAAAAAAACAATGAACTTACCTTTCTCTGTGAGGGAAGGCAGAACAACCGAAGGGCAAAAACTGGGAGCATTATTTTGAGCAACTGAAAAGGAAAAAACAGACGTTTAGTTCTTTTCTACCCTCTTGGTATCATCGAGTTCAGAAGGCATTAATAGAAGTACAAGATGGTGATCATGAAATTGGACTTGGAAGACAGCCAGCCAGTCCCAACCTGTATCAGTCAGGGTGGGCTGGATGATGCTGAGCTAACAAATAATCTCAACGCATAAGTGGCTTAGAAAGTTCAGGATCCCTCTCCTTGCACTACCTGCCTACTGCAGAGAGGCTGGGGGCTTCACTCTACATTATCCTCTCTCAAGGACCAGGCTGAAAAGGGCACCTTCTTGCCCCAAGTTTCAATAATTGCCAAGCAGGGCAAAGCGAATGCAGCAGATTTATTTCAGTCTTGCTCTTAGAGCTTTGGCCTAGACGTGACACACATCACTTCTTTCCTCATGACATTGACCAAAGCTAGGAATGAGATCAAGGGTGAGGAAGTGCAGTCCTACCCCGTCCCAGAGAGCAGAGAGCAGAGACGTGTGGGAAACAACACAATGCCAGCCACTATCACTTACTGACTCTGTGAACTGGGTGAGGCTCTTATCCTTTCTGGGCCTGTTTTCACATCTGTACAATGAGGATAGTACTACCTACCTGGAGAATTATGACAAAATTACAGGAGATAACACAATTTATTACTTTTGGCGCTGTGCCAGGCATAAGATACCAGCTCAGCAAATGCCAGCTGCTATTAGCAAGCAGCACATCGTGGTGGCAGCCTGGACTTTGAAGGCAGAGAGACTGGATATAGACCTCAACAGATCACTTGGAAGCAGCGTAGAGTGACAAGTCTTTTAACTTCCTCTATTTTCAGTTTCAGCATTGATAAAATGAAGATGATGTAAAAATTGAATGAAGAACCATTCATACCCAGTCTGTGACACATAAATGCAAATTACCTTCTTTCCCCTTTTCTTCCTTTACTGAACAAATCTAAATCTTCACCACTCTTTTATCTCCAATGGCCCAAACTAGAACCATACATGGGATCTCCTTGCTCACGGGGAGCTGCGGCAATGTAGCACGGCCAGGAGTCAAAAGTAAGGGCTCCCGGCTCAGCGGTCCCAGACAACATTGGTTTGCTGCTTTTCTGCTGTGTAACCTCGAGCAAATTACTCAAACTCTCTGTCCTCAGTTTCCTTGTCTATAAAATGAGCATAATAACAGTGCCTCTCTTAAGGTTGCGAGGCTTAGATGAGCTGATACTGGTGCAGCTTTGATCATTTAGCAAACGTTCAATATATCCTATGATTCACTCTTAATACTGCCCTTTAACAGTAATACACTCTTGCCTTGCCTTTTGTCCCTGTGTGCCTCCATGAAAAGCCATGGGTCAGAGTCATGCTCTACTCTGGTCCCAAAGTCCTTGCATGGGTCCCCTCACATCCACCTCCTTCTCTGCCTTCTTCACTTTGGTCAGGTATGCCAAGTCCCAGCCTCTCTGGGTTCTAGAGCCTTCAGCTCTATTGTGTCTTTTTCTGCTTGGCATCATCTGTCTGGAAGCACCTGCCACTATCATTCTAAGGCACCAGATCTCAAACTTTGGCAGACCTCCAAATTACCTAGAGGGCATGATAACATACACCTTGCTGGGTCCCACCCCAGAGTGTCTGATTCGGCAGGTCTGGGATGGGATCTGAGGTTTACATTTCTAGCAAGTTCCCCAGCTCTGTGGTTGCTGCTGATCCACACTGACCTAAGGCTTCTGTCATCTCACGTTCTGGGAGCTCCTCATATAACTCACAATTGCTCATAAGTACCCCCATGTTCCACTACACCCAACTGGCCAGTTTGATACTTGTCACCCTGTTTTCACCTGTTTAAAATGTTTGTTCTTCCTAGAAGAGACTCAGAACCATGTTCCTGAGAGTGCAATCTTCAGAGAATAATTTGACTATCTATGTTGAGGGCATTCAAATGTCCACACCCTTGGATCCAGCAATTCTGCTCCTAGAAATTTACTTTGAAATTCAAAGCAAACTCTGTTTGCAAAGGAAACATTTCCCAATACTGATTGAACACTGGCAATTACATACATGTTGAACACTGAGAATGGTGGTGTGAGCTACAGCACATTCCCTGGGGGGATTACCACGCATCTCACGTCAGCAGAGCATTTACCACACAGTTCTGCTGCTGTTGCTTTCCTTTCCTTTCACACCCACCATCAGTGAGAAAAAGTAACAGGCATTATCAGCCTTTGTGTGGGATCTTCTTTATTGTACAGGACTGAGATGAGTCCTGAGAATCCTCAGCTTCCCTGCCCCTAGGGCACTGAAAACCTCAACACCCTCAGTCCCTGGGAGGGCTAAAAATTCCCCAGGGGACGCTCCTACTATGAACCTTACTGTGTAACCTTGGGAAAGTTTCTCAGCTAATTTATACCCATTTAAACAGATGAATGCTAGCCTTCCTGGGATTCATGCAGTGGTGTGCAGAAGCCAACTCACAAAGGCTCCCAGCAGCCATTGTGCATGCTCCTTCCCACCTCTGCTTTCAGAAGCAGCAAGTTGGCAGCCTGAAATCAGCCATCATGGGAGGATTCACACCATGGGAAATGGCAACCACTTGTGTTACTGTCATATAATAAGAAATACACATTTGGTCTTCATCCCAGTTCCTGGCACAGAGCTCCTAATACCCTCATAATTTCCTGAATGATGGGAGTGATATAAGCATCTTTTATTAGAATATTTTATCTGTACTTCTGACTAACCAGCTGTAAATTGGGGGTCTCCATGACCTCCTCCTTGGGGTCAATAATTTGCTAGAATGGCTCCCAGGACACAGGGAAACACTTACTAATTAAGTTTTATTATAAAGGATACAACTCAGAAACAGCCAAGAGGAAGGAGTGCATAGGACAAGGGGGCTGGGGAAGGAGCCTTGAAGTCAAGAGCTTTTGAGTCCCTTGGGATCTCTAGAGTGACAAAAGTATCTTTTTGTCTGCTGATAGGATGACTGGTGGTTGGAGGCCCCTAGATAGCTTAAGAAGGAGGACTAGTTGCCACAAAGACCAAGGCAAGAGTAGAGGATTGGAACTCTCAGTCCCACTCCCCTACCTCCAGGAAGAAGAGAATGGCTGGAGATTGAGTTCATTGACCAATGGCCAATGACTTACTCAATTCTCACACATGATGGAACCTTCTTAAGTCCCCTCAGCAACCAGGCTTGGAGAGCTTCTGAGTTGATGAACACACAGAGGTGCTGGGAGGGTGGGGCACCTAAAAAAGGGTGTGGAGGCTCCTCCCCCGGCCCCCTTGTCCTATGCAGCCCCCCCTTTTGGCTGCTTCTGAGTTGTATCCTTTATAATAAAACTTTAATAGTTAGTGGTTTCCCTGAGTCCTGGGAGCCATTCTAGCAAATTATTGACCCCAAGGAGGAGGTCATGTCAACCCCCAATTTATATGGTCAGAAGTACAGGAGGCTCAGGGCTTGTGATGGGTATCTGAAGTTGGGGGCAGTCTTCTGGGACTGAGACAACCTATAGGGTCTGACTTTAAATCCAGGTAGTTAGTGTCTGAATTGAATTGAATCACTGGTCCAGAGGGTTGAAGAATTAGTTGGTGTTGGGGCAAAATACCCTACAGATGTGGAATCGGAAATGTTGTGAGTAAAAAATAGCTCTTACTCCCACTTCATCGGTTGTAACATATTTGCCAGCACAGCACTGCATGGAGTAACAGTAGCCTTTACTTCATCAGATTGTTAGGGAATTAAAGGAGATACTGCATGCCAAATGCTAGCCTAGTTCCAGGAGCAGACTTTATGCTTAGTAAAAGGTTAAGAAGCTGTTCATAGGATGTGAATGATGATAAAGAATAGATTCTACAGTAAATTGCTACCTACATATGGAAGTTTCTATGTGGGTTGCAGAGACACATAATTAGAAGAGCTTGTCATTTCCTTTCCAGATTCTTACATCTAGAATTGCAACAGGGTCCAAAAACATTTGCTTAGCAGAAGACAGGAACTATGAGGCTTCAACTCTCTTTTCTAGAAGTCACATTTGACTTTGTAAACAGATCTTGCCCCACTTGCAGACAATGCACAGCTGCAGATAAGATGGGCAGCCCTAGTTCTCTTCAAAGAACAGAAGTCCCAATGCCCCAGAGGCCCACCCCTTCCAGGAAGCCCTGGGCTCTGGGGTACTGCTTAACCGCAGAGCAGCCCCTTATTCCACGCACCACCCCCACCTCACCTCAGCACTTATACCCTTGTCCTCTGGAGGCTTAGAACAGTTCCTATCTGGCTCTACTGCCAGGAAGAGGCTGCAAACAGTCTCATTTGCATTCACAATTGCTTAGCCTAAGACTCTGCAATTCTGTGCTAAGATGCGTGGAACTTTCTGCTCACTTCTGAACTCTGCTCATAGCAGACTCAGAAGGCCCATGGCTGCAGGCTCTTTGGACGCTCCTCTTGGTGCTCTGCTGCACTAGGTCTGTGCTTTTCTCTTTCTGAATGCTGGGAGACTCTGCTCTGTCCTTTGATCTGTGACCACAGCCCTGTAAGAAGGTTATGTTGCAGTTGTCCATGTGTGCAGGTCTCTGCCTCTGAGGCTGTGAGGTCTGTAAGGGCAGGGACATGCTACCTCCTCTCTACCTACTGCCTATGGTTAGTCAGTGGCCACTGCTCCTTCACCCCACTTCCCTTTCTCTATATCCAGCTTTCAACCGGAGTCACTTTTGTATAATCCCTTGTAGAACAGAATTTCCTGTTCCTCTCTCATGCTCTAAAGAAGCACCCCCAACCCCCTACCTCTCCCCTGGTATCCCACTACAGTAATACAAGCCACATCACGGTGTAATTCTCTGATTGGAGAGAATGATTATCTCCTGAGGATGGAGAGGAGAATAGCACCCTCCTCAGGGGGGTGTGAGTTGATACAAGGAATGCCTTTAGAGTAGTGTCTGTGACACGGTTTGGAGGTGTGTCCCCTCTAAATCTCATGTTGAAATGTGACCTCCAGTGTTGGAGGTGATCCTGGTGGGAGGTGTTTGGGTCATGGGGATGGATCCGTCATGAATGGCTTGGTGCTGTCCTCGCAGTAATGAGTGAATTCTCGCTCTATGAGTTCACACAAGAAGTAGTGTTTAAAAGAGCCTGGCACCCCCTCTCTCTTGTTCCCTCCCTCTTTCTCTCACTCTCATCATGTGACAGGTCTGCTTCCCCTGCACCTTCTGCCATAAGTAAAAGCTTCCTAAGGCCTCTCCAGAAGCTGGGCAGATGCTGATGCCAAGCTTGCACAGCCTGCAGAACCATGAGCCAAGTAAACCTCTTTTCTTTATAAATTACCCAGTCTTGGATACTCCTTTATAGCAATGCTGATATAGCAATGGATGAACACGGTCTGACATACAGTAAGTGATTAAGAAAGATCTGTTTTCCTTAACATCTGTCTCCTTAGCCAGACTGTCAACCCTTTGTGGGCAGGGACTTCTAACCTCTGTGCTTCCAAAGTGTTTGGCATATAGTAGGAACTCAATAAATCTCAGTTCCTAATTGATCCTAGTGGCAGTTCCTCAGAAACAGGGGACCAAGTGTGATACGGTTTGGCTCTGTGTCCCCACCCAAATCTCATCTTGTAGATCCCATAATTCCCACATGTTGTGGGAGGGACCGGTGAGAGATGATTCAATCATGGGAGTGGGTCTTTCCCGTGTTGTTCTGCTGACAGTGACTGGGTCTCACAAGATCTGACGGTTTTAAAAACGGGAATTTCCCTGCACAATTTCTCTCTTTGCCTGCTGCCATTCATGTAAGATGTGACTTGCTTGTGTTTGCCTTCCACCACGATTTTGAGGCTTCCTCAGCCATGTGGAACCGTAAGTCCAGTTAAACCTCTTTCTTTTGTAAATTACCCAGTCTCAGGTATGCCTTTATCAGCAGCATGAAAATAGACTAATACACAGTGTTAATGGGCTCATAGTCATCACTCAGTATAGATGTCACCACACTAAAGGACCAAACCATGGACTTGAAGCAAGGCCAAAATCTATTATTGAAAATATTCATCAAATCCTTGGTAAAAATGTTTGTCTCATGTGCCAGTGCTGACAGACAGGTGAAGGAGAGGATCCTATTCACCCTGCAAGGCTCAGGCCCAGGGATTCCTGTCTCTAGGCAGACTTTCCGAGTCCCATAGAGGCTACTTCCTACTATTATGTATGTAATTACCTAATACAAAGCTAAGAGTGGGGAAAAAAGTAATGACAACGTCAGCTTCAGTGCTGGGATTTTACATCAGTATACTGGTGTGGTTTTGTTAACTAGAGAACATGGAATTCAAGACTATACTAATGTTCAGAACTCAGCAAATAAGTATGTTTTGGCTCAAACTATATCATACATCAAAAGATGGTTTCTTACTGGTCAACATGGCCCAGCTGTGAGAATATTCTAATTTATTAAACCAGTCTCCTTAAGTAAGGTTCCCCTTTCTCCACCTAGGTCTTAAGAGGAAATAATCCATAAAGTCTTAAGACTTATCCCACCACCCACTTCTATTTGATGAAGACAACGTAAGGGAAAAAGAACCTTGTCCTGCTCTGCTGGAGAGTCAAATCACACCGTGTCAACACAACCTTGTGACAGCCAGTCCTCCTCCTTCTGTTCTGAAATGAGAACCATGGAGCCACTTATACCAGAACACCCATAAGCCATGTGCATCCCATGGTGTTTCCTGCTCAGGGGCCATGGATGGAAGAATGAGAGTCTAATGACATTGTAGCACTTGTCACTTCTCTCCCCAGGCACCCAGACACTGAAAACAGGCAGTGCACACTGTGAAAGACCACCTGCGTGGGCCGAGGAGATTGCAGGAGCTGGACCTTAGGCCAAAAGGAGGGCCCCTAGGAACCTTCCAGCAACAGGCTTCCACACTTCCTCTATGGTTTGATTGTTTGTCCCCTCCAAAACTCATGTTGAAATTAAATTGCCATTGCAACAGTAATAAGAGGTGAAACCTTTATGAGGCTGACCCCTCATGGGTGGGACTAACGACATTATAAAATGGCAAGTTTGGTCCCCGTTCTTTTCTTTGCTCTTCTGCCTTTCCCCATGGAATGACATAGCAACAAGGCCTTTGATAGATGCTGGCTCCTTGATATTTGACTCTCCAGTCTCCAGAACTGAGAGCCAATAAATTTCTGTTTATTATAAATTACCTAGTCTGTGGTATTCTGTTACAGCAGCACAAAATGGACTAAGACGCCTCCTAAGCACAATTTCTTTCTCCTATGTTCCCGTGACACTTTACTGATAAGTGTTCTAGTATTTCATCTCTTCTGCTATATTTAATCATATTTCCTCATATCTTCCTCACTAGACTGTGTCTAAGGAAAACGAATATATCTTATTAATCTCACTTTCCACAGTGCCCAGCACAGTATATAGCTGAAAACAGACACTCAGTAAAGTCGAAAAATTTATGGTAAGAGAGACCCAGCACAAGAATGTTTTATTTATTTATAATTTGTAACTCCTTCTTAGACTATGAGTGACTGCAAAACAGAAATCATGGCTTTTTCACGTTCAATCACACAACATAGTGATTTAGAGTCAGAAAGACTTGTGTCCAAATTCTAACTCTGATTTACTTTCTGGTGACCGTGAGTGAGTGACAATCTCTCTGAGCCTCTATTTCCTTATGATACATGGGTGTGAGAATTAAGTGAGATAGTGCATGCAAAGTGTTTGGAATCCAGCCAGGCATACAGTACGAGGCCAATACATAGAGGTTATACTGGTAATGCCAGGGGACCCCCAGGTATGACTGATGCTCAGTCAATGTTGGTTGAGTAAGAACCCCTCTGTAAATTTTTAATTCCCTGCTCTAAGTTTCTGGTCAAAACTCCTGAGTCGAGTCCCCAGACTGACCCCACAGAATATATGCTGGAAAAAGTTAATGATCTGTGCAGTCAGATGAAAAGAAAAAGAACAGATGGAATAAGTTGGGACAATGAGTACCTTGGTTCCTTCCCCTGCCAACTCCTGTCAAGATGTTGTAACACTCTGGTCTGATTCTCATTACTTCTGAACAAATGAATTACTTCTTAAGCTTCTTTTTACCCAATTCTTCCATGAGTAATATGAAGATGGAAAATGACATTTTTAAGACTTTGGTAAGGTAAGAAGGTGAGAGGACAGATGGGGTAAGGGGGAAGTGAGAGGTGAGAGCTCAGTTCTGAAGTCCCCCAAATACCCAGCGCTGGCATTGGGTCTCCTTTGGGGCCAAAGACCTGGGCAGGTATTTTCTCCCTTCCTCTATGAGTTAAAGCAGGGAAACTGTTATATATGGAACATTATTCCTTTAATAGAAACCCACTGAGGATATTTCATTATACAATCCTGATGTTTCTCCTAAAATAATTTCAGATGTTAAAATAAAATAAAAAGCCAATAGAGTAAATTCAGATCAAATCACAGGATGCTGAAGGTGGACACCAGCACAAAGATTCCATTCAAACTGGTAATAATTAACTCCAGAAACATCCTCCATGAAGTTGAGGCACACACAAAGAATGGGTAGGCTCATGAGCAAGGGCCGAGGGCCAGATCCTGCCTGGGAGCTGCATCTGGACCTTTCAGGTTGGATATGGCTATGGAATAAGGCACCAAACCACCACCTGGTTTGATTTATTACTTTATTAGTATTTATTATTTTCAATGTATTAGTCAATTTCCTGTTAATCAATTGAGTTGGGGGAAAGCCAGTCAGGAAAGGTATCTAGACATTTTCCTGTCTAGTCATTTATGGGATGTGAAAGACTTGGCAGGAGGCAACATCGTAAAGGAAAGGAGAACAAGTTTGGGGCCATCAGGTCTGGGCCTGAAGCCTGCCTCTGTTTCCTACCACCTGTGTGGTTTGGGTCAAGCAATTCAACTTTCTATGCTGCACTCTTCTCACCTTAAAATGGAAGAAACAATACCTACTCTGCAGGAGTATTATGAGTATTAAATGGTACAACCTATGTAAATCCAGCATGGTCTGAAACAGCAGGCACATGAAGAATGTAATTTCTTCTCTCTTTGCCTACTTTGGGCAAAGGGTTATATTGGATGATATAAAGAATGTAGCTGGGTGCGGTGGCTCACGCCTGTAATCCCAGCACTTTGGGAGGCTGAGGGAGGTGGATCACCTGAGGTCAAGAGTTCGAGACCACCCTGGCCAACATGGTGAAACCCCATCTCTACTGAAAATACAAAAATTAGCTGGGCATGGTGGTGGGCACCTGTAATCCCAGCTACTCGGGAGGCTGAGGCAGGAGAATCGTTTGAACCCAGGAGGTGGAGGTTGCAGTGAGCCGAGATCGCGCCATTGCCCCCTGGGCGACAAGAGCAAAACACCAAAAAAAAAAAAAAAAAAAAAGAATGTGGAGGTCAAAGGTAGGGATCTCGAAGACCCTTTCCAGATCAGACGGTCCATGACTCTATTTTCCAGGGCAAGCTAAGTAAGAGCCAGTATTCACCATATATTTACTCTGAAACTAACAAGGAAGCCACTAGTGGGAGAAGTTGGAAATACTAAACCTCAGCTCAGCCTCTCTCTAATTTGACTCCTCCTAACTGAACACAGGGTGTTCCATCTTTTTGGGTCTGGGGCATCTTTGTGAATTTGCTTCTGGGACACAGGGTGAAGATGCCTAGTTTCCATGTGGCTGCCCAATATTCCCCAAATCTATCCATACCATAAACACCTGTGATGTAAGCGGTGACAGAATCACAGTGAGTCTCATTCACTATTTTCACCAATGGAAAACCTGAAGAAGTGGTGTGACTTTCCTAAAGATGAACCCGTAGTAAGTAGATGGCAGAGTTTGAATAACGCTAATGTCTCCTTATCTGAGTCCAGGAACTTTTATGTCACACTGTAAATGCCATTCATTCATTCCTTCATCAATTTCAAATTGAACTCCTAAAACGTGCCCAGATATAATCAGAATCATACCTTAAGGACCCATGTTGGGTCAATGCTGCCTTGGCCTTGAAGTCCTAACTCTATATGCATAGTCAAATACACGTTGGTTGTCCCCGTTTTCCCTCCGTGGGACTACCATGTGCTACATTGTCTTGATTGTCAAGGTAAGAAAACCAAGGGAACGTGCTAGAGTCTACATCTATTGATTTTCCCTGTCCAGCAACAATGTGTTCACTATTGTTTGAGGAACATCCCCTATCCTAGTGCATACAGTCTTGTTGGGACTGTCAAGCTGGCCCGCTCTCCCTCTGGCAGTGTATTGACTAAGCCCAGATGGGACCAAACTCTCCCCCTCGAATTTAAAGGTTGAATATAACTACTAAACCCTATGAAGCAGATTAATGATGATCATGGCACACTGAAGAAGTTGTCCATTTGTTTCTGCTACATATGTCCATGGAAATGGTCCATTTCCATCTTTACTGAGACCTACTTGCTCATCCTTCCTTTGAGTCAATGAGCAGACTTCCAATAAGTTTCTTGTATGCTTTAGTTAAACAGAATCCATTTCTGTTGCTTGAACCCAATGAATCTTGACTAATCTACTTACCAACCCAAGAACACTGTCTTAATGCATGACTGGGAAATAGTTAACTAAAGATGCCCATATAGCTGTCAAGGGAAAGCTACTTACTGGGCTTCTGGTACCATCCAAAGGGATAGGTGTGGACTTCAATGTCAGGAGAGCCACAGTCCAAAATGCGCCAGGCTCCTCCATTCTCCTCACTGCACATCTGAAGTCCCAGGCTGTTCAGAGTGAGACATGTCACCTCTCCTCCTGGGGTGAAAAAAAGAAAAAAAACACACAATCAGGAAACTGAATACAATGGAAGAGTCTAATAAATGAGAAAAATTCTGCAAGTTCATTGTTCAGCAGATATTTAGGATATACTACTATATTTCAGATACTATCTCAGCCACTGCTGAAAAACCTGGTACCTGAACTCAAGGAGCCTCTGATCTAAGAGCAAAGGGATAGAGGTGGCTAATACTTATCAAGTACCTATCATGTGCCCAGGGCTATGCTAGGTCTCTGTTGGTATTGCTTCACTTGGTCTTCACATAACCTTATGAGGAAGGCAGTTTTGGTAGCCCTATATACAGATGAGGAGGAAATAGAGGCTCAGGGAGATTAAGTGACTTTTCCAGAATCACACACTAGTAAGGGAATGAACCAAGCATTAAATACATATCACACAAATGGATCCAAAGTTCACCAAGCTGCTTGACCCAAGTGTTGAAAGATGAACAAAAGATAGCTAAGCCAAGAGTGGAAGGAAGGAAGTTTGGCCAGAGAGAACTGCACATGTAAAGTGATGATTGCTGGACTAGGAGCCAAGTCTCAGCTACCACATTTACTAGCCAGTTGCCCTCTCCAAGCCCCCACTTCCTTATCTGTGAACAAGGATTGCTTCTCCCTACTCACAGAGAGGAGACCCTGAGGGTTTGATAAGAGCATAGATGTGAATGTGTTTTCTAAACCGCAGAGTGCTGTGAGCAGGGGAGAGGGAGTTGTTACTATTATTACCTTTTAACTGGGAAACATTTAGAAATCCAAAGCCAGTGCAGCATGGGTCCGCATCACACCGTCGTTCACATTCAAAGAACCTGGCATAAGAAGAGAAAGAGCAGGCCTGAAGGTTTTCATTGGTGGCCCAGGACCTACTGGGTGGGCTGATTGTAGTCATTCTTGCTTTTGGGGACCAGCTTTTTTTCACCCCCTACTTAAACTGGGGGTGCTTTGGTCAATGTGCATCAGTGGACTCTTAGCTTTGAGGTTCTTTCTGGAAACAAGATTCTACTCCTCTCTGGAGTAATACTGTCCTGCTATTAATCGTTTATTCACCCATTCATTCATCATGCATATATTCTGTGTCTATTATGTGCCAGGCTCCAACCAAGCTAACCCAGGATCCAGAATGTACTCCTTCAGTCCTTTCAGGTAAGCAGAAAGTCTTAGCTTTGGACGCTGGGAAAATAAAGAAATAACAGGGAAGGCATTTCTAGAAAGAGGAGAGTTCATGGACTTAGAGTCAGGGTGACCCAGCCAGGGGCCTGTTTAAGCAGCAGGAGCTGAGCCTGTGTTCCCCTTCACTTCCCCTCTTACTGTACAACGTGGATAATTACACTCTACCAATGCATTTCTGTTTACTGGGTCAGCCCATCCAGCCAGGCTCTCTCAAGACTGACCTTCTTATCCACTCAATGTAGCTACTAAGCCCTACCCTCAGCTTCTAGGGCTATTCATGGCAGGAGGGACTTAATGGCTCCAAACCAATGTTCCTGGGCTCAATTCCAAGTTTCCCCTGCCCTGACCACTCTGCTCCAGTCTGACCACTCATTCTTGACTCCTGAGAGCTTTCTCAAACCCCTAGTCCCTTCTTGGTGGGGGGATCCTGCCTAGTTATGGCCATTCTCCTTCCCTGAACCCAAGTCTCATCCCAGTGGTGATGCTTTTATCTGCTGGGCAGCCTCTCCAACATTGGCAGCATCTGTGCCCTGATGCCTGCAAATCACCTCTCTGCTTTTCCGTCTCCTAGTTCTCTGCCAATATGCCCACTTACCACTTCCTTTTCCTATCTTGGAAGCTCATTTCTAAGATCCAGTCTGGACCATGCATTATCCCAGCCAACTACATTTCCCTGAGTCTAGACGCACAATCTACTCCCCTAGTTCCCATCCCAGTTCCACGGTCAGGCTGATCCCTGGTTCCAACCCTCCTTTTCATCCACCCCTCCCATCAGCACAGTGGTGTCCACCTGAATCTCGAGACAGATCAGCCTGCCTCATCTTTTTACCCCCATTTTCAAAAGTAGATTTTAAGCACCAGCAACATGGTTCAGTGTCATAACTCATAACTCAAGAGCATTTCACAGATCAATGTTCATGAATGAATGACCCTTGAATTTTTAAGTATAAAAGAATCACCAGGGGAAGCTTCCTTAAAGGTCAGATTCTTGAACTCCATCCCAGGAAATGCTAATTCAGCAGGTTTGAAATAGGACCCAAGGATGCAGATCTGTGGATATCACCCGTTAGAATTCACATTCATCTCTCCGGGTGATTCTAATGGGTAAGATCCACAGATGATACTAGGAGAGACATCTTCAATTAAAACAACTAAATAATGACTAAGCAAAAAATTCAACCATAAAATAAAATTTAAAAATAAATAAAAAATAAAAATTATTTATATGCTTATGAGTCTATTTTTCTACTTGCTCTCCAGATTCTGAGTACTGCAATGGGAGGTTTTGAGAATCAAGTTTATTACCATACTTGATAATTTACATTAAATAATGAGATGTAGCTCAGTGGCTCTTTCATCATCCAGCTAGTAGTTCAAGGCTAAATGTTGTGTTTACCATCAGTAACTTACCTTAGCTAACGTTTTCAGATATGGTTACCTCTTTATTACCTTTTACCCCCTTAGCTTTGGGTTTTATAGTTTTTGTTTGTTTGTTTGTTTGTTTGTTTTTTGTTTGTTTGTTTGTTGACAAGAGTCTTGCTCTCTCGCTAGGCTGGAGTGCAGTGGTGTGATCTCAGCTCACTGCAACCTCCACCTGCTGAGTTCAAGCAATTCTCCTGCCTCAGCCTCCCGAGTAGCTGGGACTAGTAGCATGTGCCGCCACCATACCCAGCTAATTTTTGTATGTTTAGTAGAGACGGGGCTTCACCATGTTGGCCAGGAGGTCTCGATCTCTTGACCTCATGATCCGCCTGGCTCGGCCTCCCAAAGTGCTGGGTATGCTTCTGTTTTTAGCTGTGATTGTGTCACCTTCTTCAAGGAAGTATTATTAATAATAAATATTTGGGGTGAGACACAAGTAGCTTACCCATTAGAAATAGATTTTTCAGACATGGGCACTTTATTTCTAATGGATATCCCCATCAGTTTTTGGAACGGCAGGCGGGTGTAAAAGTTCTTCACTTTATCCTCCAGTATAACTACATAGAGGAAGAAAGAAAATTCATTACTTAGAGATTTGCTATAGTAATGAAAATATGAGGACAAATGAGTAAAACACAGACTGAAAGTTTCTAATTAAAGATGACATATTTAATTCATATTAACTCTCAGTTCCTATCCCAAATCTCACTAAAATGATGGTAAGTCCACAAGGACAAAGATTTTTTTTTTTTTTTAAGTGGGGACTCAGCAACAAAATGTTGGAAGCTAGAAAGCATATGGAGGAATAAAAATTGCTTAATAGACCAAGAAAACTACTCAACTTTTCTGTGGGAAGAACCAAGAAGCAATGCCATCTGCCCTCTGGAATCCCACAAGGTTTAAGTATGGTGGCCCTGGGGGTGAAGGTGGCCCAAACAGAAGTACTGGCTGCAATCTCTTTAAGAAGCTATTTGGTCTCTAGATGCTCTCCTCTGCTCTCCACAGCTGACAAAAGCCCCCTCCCCACCATGGAAGAAGATAGAAGGTTCATTTTCTCGAGAGGATCTCTTGGGTGCATCAGGTACAGTCCATGGCGTGAGCACTTCACTGAAAGTAGGAGATTCTTTCAAGTCAGTCTGCATAATGAATATTGAGGTGTCCCCCCCGACATTTTCCAAATTTATTTGGTGCCCAAACCACCAGCAGCCAGGCTCATGCCCCAAGGCCAGGTGTTGAGAAACTCCTCTGAAGGAGGAACCTAAAAATACTGGTGTGAGGAATTCCCCAAAGGGCAACCCAACAGGATTATCCCTCAGAGAAACCTAGAGTTGACAAGTTTCCACCACACATTTGGGGCTGCCCAGTCAGCTTGTGGACCCCTTTGACACTGGAGTGGAAAAATAAGGATCACTGGACATCTGAGAAAGGCCTCCACTGATGAAGATAGAACAGTAAATGAAAGGTGACAACATCTGGAGAAAACAGACTGTATGGGGTTAAAAAATCTCCAAAAATATGGCATCATTAATAGACTGGGAGAGAAAATCACCTTCTATCTTGTTAAAGTCACTGCTGCTGACATTCTCTGTAGTATACAGCCAAATGGAATTCTGATGCAGGTATTAAAGGTGGCTCTCTTAGGAGAGGATTATTTTCTATTGTCAATTTGATGCAGTTCTAAATGGTTTCACCTCTCTACAAGGAACATGAATAACTTTACTTTTAAAAGAAGAAGAAATTAGTTTTAAGTGTGAATAAACATTTTGGATTTTATTTTTTAAAGCCTACTTCTGCATTGAAATATTGCCCCAAATAATCCTGTTTCATATTTTTTGTATAAACTGAGACAATTATGCAGTAGTTTATTGATTCTAACCCTGAAAGTTTGGATCCATGTTCCATCTTCTTGAAACCAATAAAAGTATAAAGAAAATGTTTTTTAAATAAGAAACTAATCTGGATATTTCTAAAACCATAGAGCCGCAGAACATTGGAAATACAGTTTATGCAGATCCCTCCAAGTGCTCACCTTTCTTCTGGAACAGGGCCTTTGGCCTCTGGGGCAGGATCAGTCTGCAGCCCTGGTCATTGGACTCCAAGATATCATCACACACCTGTGCCTCTGGGTAGAGGGTGCAGGTGAAGTACAAGGATGCACTCTCTGTTATTTCTGCAAACTGACAGAAGGAGTGCTCCTGCACACAACCTACAGGCAAGACAGTAGTGTGATTTTAGTTCTTGCATGGTCTACAGGGGAGAATAATCTCTACAGGATTATCTGGGGTGGAGGGAATGGCTGGTGGAGATGCCTCCTAGTTAGGGAAGAGGCCTGAGACTGTCATGATCATCCAGTCTGGAAGGCCCATGCAAAAGCCCTGGGGTTCTGATAGCTGAGGAGGGAGATATGTGCTCCTGAATAAAGGGAGAGTCAAAGGCATAAGGGGAAAACCTCAAACTCAGCAATACAGGAGGCAAAAGAGTAATATTCCATTGGATCCACCCATGGCCATCTCAGAGGGAGTCAAGATCTGCAGACCAGAGGCCATGCAACTGTAAAAACTGTGAACTTTGTGAATGGTCTCCTTGTACCTGTGCCCAAGTCAGCCTATGCCCCTGGTATATATGAGCTCCCCAAAGGCTAGGAACATGGCTGATTTGATTGATTTTGGGTGTTCTCTTTCATCTCCAAAATCAAACACAAAGCTTTGAACATAACACATACTTAATAACTGCCAAATGGATGGAGGGATAGATGGACGGATGGATGGATAGATGGATGGATGGATGAATGGATGAGATGGATAGATGGACGGATGGATAGATGGATGGACGGACGGACGGACGGACGGATGGATGGATGGATGGATGGATGGATGGATGGGATGGATGGACAGATGGACGGACGGACGGATGGATGGATGGATGGATGGATGGATGGATGGATGGATGGGATGTATGGAGAAACAGGTGGATGAAGATAGGCTCTGGGAACAGAGTAGAGATTACATTGTAACCTTCTAGAAAATAGGGGTTATGTGCTATCTTTCTTTTATATCATCCATGGCACTAAGAGTGCAGTGATCCCTGAGTTATGACACAATATTTGACCTTATATGTTTCTCAGGAGTTGCCAAACTAGGTCTGTGATGCCTGACTACAGGGTCTGGAAGAAGAAGGATGAGGTCTAAGTATACTTACGAGAAAGGCACCACAGGTTTGCCTGCTGGGCTGAAAACAAGTGCTTGAAAAGCCAGTGCTTCCGGCTGGGCAGTGATCGATTTCCATTGACAATGACCTGGTCAAGGTCCACAGGGGAGAAAAGATCTGTTGTCAAACCTGAAAAAGAAGCAGAGGGTCCATTTCCTGCACCTTTATCTCTAGTGAATATGAGAAAAACACAAGAAAGAAACACACACACACAGAGAGAGAGAGAGAGAGAGAGAGAGAGAGAGAGAGAGTCAGAGATAGAGACAGAGACATTTTTACGCTGTGTGAAACTAGAGCAGGATTGAAGTCAGTAGAGCTGAGAGTCTGGTCAGACAGGAATAGTTCAGAAGGCCCCAGGAAGTACTAAAAATTATGGGATGGCAAAATCTTAGAATCTAGGTTTGGATAAAGTCTTGGAAGTTATCTAGTCCACCTTTTCACTGAATGCTAAAGTTTTTCCCTGGAGACCTCTGGCAAATGCCTCTATAGCTCCACATGACATCACTGTGCTGACCACAGCAGCCCACTCCATCATTAGGAAGTTGTATAGTCAAGTCCTTTTTTTGTAACTTTGAGCCACTAATCCTCTTTCTGTCTTCTGAAGTCACATGGAAGTCCAGCCTCTCTCCCAAATGGTAGTCTTCGTCTATAAAGTCAGCTTTCAGCTCCACTTAACCCAAACTTGAAAGTTTTAGCTCAACCATTCCCTGAATCTTTCTTCAGGTATTCATATGCCGTGATCCCAGCTCTTCCTGGGGTCCCCACTGCCTATGGAACAGAAATCCAGGTTATTTTCTTAATCTGGGCTCTACCTGCATTTTGAGCCTCACCTCAGATTGTCTTGATTTGCACTCCAGCAGCACAACAGCCCTGCTAACTCTCTAGCTCATCACCACGCTGTGTGCAGTCCCCGTGCAATTGTTCATGCTCTTCCCTCTGTTGACTCAAGCTCCATTACACCCTCCTCTCCCACCCAGCTAGTGCAGCTTGTGCTTCGAGGATCAGCTTTGATCCCTCCTGCTCTGATGTCCTGTGGTTCTCTATAAAGAGGTTCTACAGGGCCAAGGTTCCCAAAACCCAGGCCCAGTGGGGACAGCTCCGTATCCTTGGAGGTCTCTGTCTTCAGGGGGACGTACAATGGTAGCATGAGGCAGATCAAGGAGATGAGCTAGGGAATGTTTGAAATGTCCATTCATTCAGGGCTCTGTATACAGGGCACTACATCCCCTATACACCTCTACTTTGCTGTGGACTTGGGCACTGCACTTTCCTTGTCAGTGCTTGTCAGCAGCCACTTTCCACACTCCATAAAGCAGGCTCAAGGAGACTGAGCTTCTTCACTAGAAAGAACCACTGGACAGGATAAAGGCTTTACAAGCACTTGGCAAGATCAGAAGTCTGGTGCTGGCACAGACCCCAGAGACCATGTTTCCACCCCAACCTGCATCTCATGTGATTGTATGATGGTCAGTTCCCATGCCTGTTTCCTCACTGAGCCATGCCTGGCACAAGCGGGCAGAGACCTCAGAGACCATATTGCCTCCCCAGCCCTCATCTCACATAATTGCATAATGGCCAGTCCCCACGCGAGTCTCCCCATTGAACCATGCCTGGCACAAAGTAGGAGCTCAGGGAGATCACAGATTGCCCTCAAGACAGCAGTGTAAGGGAAGAGAAACAAGGCAGCAGGACTGAAGGCACACCTGCTCTTGGGGCCTTAGCACAGGTGTTCCCCTTACCTGGAATACCTTTCCTCAGGTGTACCTGCGAGCATCTGGCAGATCCTTCTGGCCTTCTCTGAGAAACCTTTCCTGACCCCTGCAGGCTGCTAGCGTTCCTTCTCCTGCATTCTCACTGCACCTAACACCTGTCCACATTGCACCCCTTCATTGTCATGCAGTGACTGGCACATGGAATTCTCACTAGTCTGTGAATGTCCAAGGCCAAAGCCACGTGTGCACAAAAATGTCTGCTGGATGAAAGAATGAATACTGTAGCCACTTCATCTTATACCTGGTTTACATGCCATATTAGATAAAGTCATTTCCTACTTCTCTTAAAACTATGTGCTCTCCTTAAAAGCAAGGAGACCAATCACTTTTGTTGGCTTCCTGGGTTTGTCTCAAATATTCAGACTGATGGGAGTAACTTGGTACACAGAGGGGAAGATTCCTCACTGTCCTCTGAATCAGAGAGGCCATTCTCATGGACCCTGAGAAGGATCCTCCAAGTAAACAAGCACGTGGAGACACCACTGGGCCTGGACTCAATACGATTTATTCTCCAGGCACTTTATCTCCTTGAGCCCAGGAATGCAATCAACCAAGAAAGGGAAAACTGAGCTGAGCCTTGTCTATTCACCCTGACTCCCTGCAACATCTCCAGTGGGGGCCAAGCTCCCCTTCTAGGGGAGAGGGAAGAAAGCGGGGGTGGGGGGAGCATCCTGTGTGAATCACGTGAGAGTTTTGCAGATGGTGCCCTAAAGTAGTGTGTAATGATGGATTTGACAGAAACTTCCCAAGTGCCACTAACTCATGCACATTTACATTATCATGAGCTGTGTGGCTGCCCCTCAAAAGCACTGCCAAGGTTGAGGATCACAAATACAATGCCTGATCAAGCAAGGGAGGGCAGGGTGCTGGGCATTTTTTAGGCATGTGTTAAGTACCAGGCACTGTGCCAAGTGTTTGCTATCTAATGGGATAAGAGGTAGACACAATTATTTTACACATGAATCCAAGGCTGTTAGCAGGGAAGCAAATTACCCATGGCCATGCACTAAGGCATGTAGTCAGTAGCAGAATTGTGGTTCAAGCTCTAGTATCTGCTCTGTAATGTGATGCTTTTTCCCTTGTACCATGCTGCCTTCCTGTGCCTGCAGTCTGATCTGGCTCTCCCTCTTCTTCTTCCCTTCCCCTTCCTTCTTTCCTTCTGCTCCTACTCCTATTCCTACAGTGCGTCCATGCATGCAAATACACACACACACACAGACACACACACACACACACCGCAGACCACAGGTGGATATCTTGTCTCCTGGTTCTTGCTGAGCCCATATTGAGCAGCTGATCTCCCTCTCTCTCTGAGTTTTAGCTCCACCTCAGTAATAATAATCACAGACTCTGGAGGTAGAGAAGTCCCAGATAGTACATATGTACTGTTCCTATTCAGTTTGGAATCATAGCTTTCACTGTGTGCGTGACATGCAAAAGATTCTAATAGACATGCCATTCATTAAACAATTTCAGAATATTTACACTTTGTTTATACTCTTCAAGGTTGACATAAGCGAAGCCCATTGGCCACAGTCAGGTGAACCTTGCTCTTTGTTTCTTTTTTCAGGTTTTGTTATTATGGTTGTCTTCATTTCCAGTAACACTGATGGATTTGCAGTGGTTTTGCCTTACTTTCTATGCCAATTGCCCATCTGAGGAGCTTCCCATATTTATAAGCTGGATAACTGGGTTAGAAGATTAAAGGAGCGTCCATAGATACAGAATAGAGTGATGTCAATATGTCCGTTCATTGATTAAACTCTTGGTGCCCCCATTTAGTCTCTGCATTCAGACACCCAAGTATGTAAGAAGGTTTTGGGTTGGTACCTGTCTCTGTTGGAGATGCTGGTCTTGGTACTGTGTCTTTTCTACATCCCATAGACTCGGGCCGAGACCCCATGTCAGAATCTAGGAGGAAAAAAAAGAGTTGTTGCAATGTTGGGGAGAAGGGGTAATATTCCACTGGTCAACAAAATGGTAGTAGCAATGTGAGAAAAATCAGGGCCTAAAGCCAGGTGCCTTAGATAAGATCTACAACAGATGCCCTGACATAGGTCTGCACTCTTTTTATACGGAACATCATCCAACCTCTCAATGATAGAACAGTCATTATCTGTGATATTGAAATCATTAACATATGCAAAGCCCTTTCAAATTAACAAAATATGCTCATAAATATTGCTATTTATAACACCCTATGTAGGTAGGGAACAAGATTTCCATTTTACTCTTGAGAAAACTGAGACTTAGAAAGGCAAAATAATGTATCCCAGACCACTCAAGTGTCCAGTAAATGAATTAGAAATTTTAAAAATGTAACTAAATGTTCAAGTCAGGTACAGGTCTTCCATGAAAGCGAGTGAGGCTGTGGTGGCACAGGTATTAGGCAGGGCTTAAGGCACTTCCTTGTAGTGTAGCAAATGTCCTGGAGAAATGTAAGTCCCTGATTTTTCATCAGCTAACACTTTATCAGAAATTTCTGATAACTAGGAAGTGCTGGACTTGGGACCTCCTATCAGTGTCTGGTCTTGACCCCAGGATCTCCCAGGCCTCCCATGGGCATTTCACATACCCTCTCCAAGTCTCATTTTCCTTGTCTGGAAAATGAATAAAATATCAGCCCCTCTTTAGACTTACCTTATAGGTATAATTAAATGAGAAAAGTAGTACATGATCTCATTTTATCTCTTTAAAATGAAAATGATGGTAAACACCTTCCTTTTCATTTTCTCCTCTCCCTCCTCTTCTCCTCTTCCTCCTCCTCCTCTTCTGTCTTCCATGTTCTCTTCATCACCACCACCCCCACCAACATTACTCAGCAGGTATTATATGCACGGTACTGTTTTGTGCATTGATGCACTATTGCTCAGGCAATTCTGAGGCCAGTGACATCTGTATCGCATGCTACCCATGGGGAATCTGGGCATGAGGGACTGGTCCATGGGCTCCCAGGCACATGAGTGGGGATTGATAGGACCAGGATTCACATCCTGTCATTCCAAGTCTGTGCCTTCCTGCTCCTTCAGTTTATCAGCATATAGAAGCAAATCACCAATCCTCTCTTGGGACACTGAAGATCAGCGAGGACAGATTAGAGGAACAGGAAGGAGGTAATATGCGGTCAGGGGCCTTTTTTCATGCCTCTCACCCAGTACATATGGCCATGACCTGTGATGGGCCACTGCTCTATCTGATCCCTCCTGAGGCCAGAACCCTTCAAGAGTCAGGACTGTGCCTCTCATCTCTCTCCTAAATGCCTTTCATTTTCCCTGGGTCTGAGTAGGCACTTGGTCAACATTCAGAAAACTCGAAGGAGGACAAAGAAGCAGAAGGGAAGTGCCAAGCGGGCGTGTTGTCGGACTCTCCATTTTTCCCCCACTCTGTCCCACAGTACCATTATCTCTGAGCAGGAGTTCAGGGCACTACCTGTCTGGGGTCCTGTCCCCAGTCCCTGGGCCTCAGGGTGAAAGGCACATGGGGCTGAGTCCCCTTGGATAAATGCCTCCTGTGCTTTGCAATGGCCCTGAACTCCCTTCCTAGGAACAAGAGTGTCTTGTGGTCAGCGAACTTTATCTCACGGGAACCTAGTGCTTCCTCCCTCCATTCCTTCTTGGGTTTCCACAGTATTCATTTTTCTTTTAGACTTTGGTATCTTATCTGTTGAATTGGAGCCCTTCTATTACACAGAAAGTATGCATTTGGAAACTGACTCTCTACCTATTCCTCTATGGAAATAGAGTGCCCTGTGAATAGGAGGTGGTGCCAGACAATCTCATGTAATCAGCGTCCTGCTAACCCCCCTCTTCCACCATGGAGCTCACCTTTCCAGAGATAAACCTGCTGAAAATTGGTAAAGGTGTCTTGAGTTCCTTCTAGGGGTGTCAGACCTGCAAAGGAAGATGTTTATTTTTATGAGGTTGAGTGTGCTGTCACTGGGTACCCACCATTACCACAATAGCCCCATCTCCCTTGACACAGGCTCTTCCTAGGCCTGAAAAATGTGCTTCTGATGCAAGGTGTAACCCAGAAGTTTCTTGCAACTCTATTCCAGCTCCCTGGTACAAAACCAGAGCTGGTAAGACATTGGGTGTCATACTCAGGGCACCAAAGGGACTACTTCCGTGAGGGGTTGTGAACCTATGACTCAGGAGTCACTTAAGGAACTGGAGATTGGCTTGAAGAAAGCAAAGCTCCTGGGACACTCGAGGGCTGTGTGAGTTTCCCACATCACTTAACTCCTCAGAGACCCTTGCCTCATTGGTAAATGTGGACAGCGATTTATCCTCTGCAGTCCTCAACATTTGATAGGCAGCCACTTGTTGGCAGCTGCCGCGACTCAATTGATTACTAATATTATCTGATTTTCCTTTCTAGCAAACTGTTCTCCCCCAGATGCCATTCTGGATGAGACCAGACTTGCCACACCATTTCCTGATGGTCAGTGCTGCCTCTTTTGCCCCTGCTCAGTCTTCAGTTCCTTTCAAATTCCCTGTGACATGGAAGGTGAAGGAAATAGCCCAGATAGCAGAATCTGGAGGCAAATAAGCCCCATGCTACAGGAGAGGGCTGGCTGACGCCTGAGACATCAAGATATGACTAAATTTTGTTTTTAATTATTATTAGGAGCTAGTTTTTATATACCTTTTTTAAAATTTTTATTTTATTTTACTTTAAGTTCCAGGATACAGGTGCAAACCTTTGTGCAGGTTTGTTACGTATGTATACATGTGCCATGGTGATACGCTGCACCTATCAACCTGTCATTTAGGTTTTAAGCCCTGCATGCATTAGGTATTTGTCCTAATGAAGAGCTAGTTATTTATAAACAGTTATTACCATTTACCCAACACTAGCAGGGGTGTCCAAGGGAGAGAATACAGTCATGGGTTCTTAGTTTCTGTCTCCGGTTGGGCCAGTAAAGCCCCTTCCTCATCACTCTTTTCCACTTATCACTAAAGACAGAAACTAAAAACCATGGTGTCAGACTACTAAAAGCCTAAAACAAAACAAAACAACAACAACAAAAACAACAACAGGTGGATTGGACAAGCTTGCATGAAAACCTTCCATATATTACCTAATTTAAAACTCACAGGCATGCTATAAAGTAAGGTCCCCAATTTCCAGATAAAGGAAGGAAAGTCAAGAAAGGTTAATGCAAGAATTTAAACCCCACGTATTTGGCTTCAAATCCCATACTCCTTCCTAACCACCACACTAAGGAGAGGATAATATACAGCCATGCATCTCTTACCAACCAGGATATGTTCTGAGAAATGCAATTTTGTTGTGTGATCATAAAGTGTACTTACATAAGACTAGATGCTCTATCTACTTTTATTTACATATATTTTTTCATACAAAAACACAAATGTCCCAGCATCATTACTGAATATCAATCATTTCCCCTACTTGATCTGAAATGCCAGTATCAAGTGCTATGTATCAGGTTTCTATTATTATCCATTATAATCTTATGGATTCATCTTATAATCTTATTCTCCATTATAATCTTATGGGACCACCATTACATATGTGGTCCTTCATCGGTCAAAGTGTCTTTTTGAGGTGCATGGCTGTACTTCAGAATTCTGTCCATCTGACATGGCAAAAATGTTAAAGGTGTTGTGTTTAAAGAGATGTGAACTGAACTCTCTGGAAAACTTGGCTATCAAAGTGACAAGCCCCCCCCACCCCGGGGCTGACCATGTTCTAGGACATAGAGGTCAGCCAAAAATGCTGAGTTGCATTTTCATTTGATTTTACTTCTGAAATGGGAATGAACAATGGTGCTAGAACTTCTCAGACTGTGCAATGTTGGGATGTTTCTCTAAAGGATCCACTCAAAATTCTGTCATAGCCTTCTTTAGAAGGTGAAAGTTTTTTATAACAATTTGGGCAAGTGAACACCTATGGCATCTGAAAGATGTAGACTTGGATCTCTGCAATTACTGGACTTGTCCTCCACACTGCGGAGAAGACCTCACCATATACTCCTACTGCAACAACACGGAACCAGTGGTTGCACACCTGCTCAGTTTGTGTTCCGTTTTCACTCTCTCCTCATGATATCATCATTTGCTTATTTCAAAGCTCAGACTATGGGGTTTTAGACTTTGTCACAAGGGAAATCAGATACCTTTTTCTTTTTTTTTTTGAGACGGAGTCTTGCTCTGTTGCCCAGACTGGAGTAAAATAGCATGATCTCGGCTTGCTGCAACTTCTGCCTTCCAGGTTCAAGAAATTCTCCTGCCTCAGTCTCCCAGGTAGCTGGGATTACAGGTTCCCACCACCATGCCTGCTAATTTTTGTATTTTTAGTAGAGACAGGGTTTCACCACATTGGCTAGGCTGATCTTGAACTCCTGACCTCATGATCCACCTGCCTTGGCCTCCCAAAGTGCTGGGATTACAGGCATGAGCCACCACGCCCAACCTTAAATCTTTTCATACCCAAATCTATTGATATACTGAGTCTTTAAAGATAGATAGATACACCATATGTAGATACATATATAGAGAGATAGCTATAGATATACCCTATATATTCATATAGGTAATACAGATGTAAAGCGAATAACGTTTTAAATATACTTTTGGTCATGCATTATAATTCTTATTTAGCCTGTAAAAGTTAAAGAAACATTTATCTCTAGAGTATTGTATTGCTCTCAAGTCTAAGGCTGAAGCCAATGACCACATTAAGAAGCAGTTTACCATGAAATACATTTTCAGCGATCTGGATGAGACTGGAGACTATTATTCTAAGTGAAGTAACTCCGGGATGAAAAACCTATCATGGAATGTTCTCACTGATATGTGGGAGTTAAGCTATGAAGACGCAAAGGCATAAGAATAATACAGTGGACTTTGGGGACTTGGAGGGAAGGGTGAGAGGGGGGCAAGGGATAAATAACTACAAATAGGGTGCAGTGGATGCTGTTCAGATGATGGGTGCACCGAAATCTCACAAATCACCACTAAGGAACTTACTCATGTAACCAAACACCACCTTACCCCAATAACCTAAGGAAAAATAATATACACGTGTGTGTGTGTGTGTGTGTGTGTGTGTGTGTGTGTGTGTGTGTAGTTTACCATGAAATAATTGGGGAATTTGGATTATGGTCCCTCAATACAAATACAAATTCAGTCACATCCCCTTCCTAAGGGGTATGCCTGCCCCTTCCTAAGAGCAGTATCCTTAGGAAATGCCAAGAGGAAGGTCTTTACCTCTCAGTAGTCTCAGTGTCTGACTTGGGGAGAGTCGGCGGTGAGTCTTTCACTCTGTCTGAGACTCTTATTTTTGTCGGTATGTGTGTCCTGTTTTACATAATGTCAAAAATTATAGGTGCCTTTCATTACTCAGAGACAAACGGGTGCTTCCCGCAGGTGCACGTCAGTTTAGGACTGTATTTTTGGCCCAAAATGTACTGAACTGTGATAGGAAGCAGACCCTCTTATACACTCTGTCCATCTCAAGGCAACAGAGCCTTGGGTCTGCCAGCCTGGGAAATATGCTGTCTTAAGTTCATCCTTGGTTTTTGCCTGTTTCAACACAATTTAATCCAATGGAATTCAACTAAATTCAGCACATGTATGTAGAGTGCCTTGGTAGGTCCAGAAAGTCACCTGACCAGCATCTACAGAGATTATTGTGTCCTGGGAAGCACCTTTGTCAATCACCACAAGGAAAGCTGTAACCCCTTGGTGGTCCTAATTATTAAAATAATAATTAACATCTATATTTATTTATATAATATATATTAATATAATTATTAATATAATAATCAATAATATCATATAATTATATATAATTAATATAATGCCAAGTCTCCATAGGAATACATAGAGAATACTGGGTAAAAGAAAGAATGTTGTTCTTCTTTCTCTTACCTTCCTCATCTCTCATTCCCATCTCTACATCCAAACTCACTTCCTCCTGCTTTCTAAATCAGTTAATAGGACCATCTGCTTCTTGGGTCATCCTTGACTCCTTCTCCATCAGTCTCTGCATCCATTCAGACTAGTCCCTAAACTGTTCTTTAATCTTTCCTGTCCTCTGAACCCTTCCTCTCAGCTCAAGCCTCAGCACATCTCCTAACTCCATTAGGCTTTAGCTGATCCCCACTCAGGCCTTGACCTTGGCCCCCTCCCATCCCTCAGCCACACAGCCCCCACGTACTCATCCTGAAAGACAAACCTACCTTTGGTCCTGCAGGAGCTACAGGGATGTCAGAATTCAGTTCCTTGCAATCCGGCTCATGACAGCCTCATGCCCTAATCTGTCTCCAAAGTGCTCACCTCCCAAGTCACATTGAATGCTTGCTGTCAGGCCTCTGCGTCGTTGCATGTATTTTTCTCTCTGCCTAGAACCCTGTTCTGTTTCACTTGATTGACCTCTACTCATTCTTTCAGAATCAGGTTCTGCATCACCGCCTCCTGAAAGGCTTCCCTCAGCTCTCCAGCTGGTCACAGGTCCCCCTCCTCTGGGTTTGCAGTATTCAGAGCTTTTCTTTCTCTCCCCTTATGCCTGGTAGATACTGTCCAGCTTCCTGAACATACTGTAAGTCCCTTCTTTATATCGCCCATTCCCCCAGCACAATTCTTGGCACAGAACTGGGGTTCAGTATATAAATAAATGCAAGGCTAAATGAAGGAGGGAGAACAAAACAATGAATGATACTCAAAGCCCACCAAATAAACACAGAGCACTGCCCTCCCACGCATCAGAAGGTTAGCCCCAAATTAGTTTTCCTAAACAGATTTCTGACCCCTTACTCCATTCCCCAAAATTTCCCTAATAGAATACTGATGACTGTAAGAAGGTATAGAGAACCCAAGCAGCATCGTTCCTCCTCTTCTCTGATAAATGGTCATAGTTTGACTGCCTAGAAAATACTTTCATTTCTTCCACAATAACTGAGTTATCCCTGCTATACACACAGGCCTCCAGCCCCTGATTCAGGGTCATTGCCCCTGTGATCAAGCCTGCAGAAGCACAAACACACTGAGAACTTGAGGGTTTGGGCACAGAACCTGATTCTCCCGCATTGCTGGGTGTGCCGTGGTCTTTACTCAGAAAACTTCTGAAGAGATCATGCGCTGCGTCTGTGGCAGTCAAATTTAATCCACACCCTCAGATTAAACTGGGCAGGATCCTACACGGAAAAGCACACTCTAGGTGTGGCACAGAAAAGTTGCTGTCCAGGAGCCCCACCCTCCAGGAAGGAGTTACAGATGCATCACCTCTTTATCCCAGTTAACACCACCACCACCGGGCTTTGTTAATTAGCATAATGAATGCTGGAAATAGGTACATACCTATTGGTCAGATACATAGCATTCAAAACATAGCTTGGCTAAATGTATCACAGTGTCACTCCTATGCTGGCAGGAAGAGATTGTGACAGATTCCTGAGCCCAATAGCCCTAGAGCCGTGGCTTGATTCAAAACGGGTCTGTGATCAGTCACGGATATGAAGGATTCTTGTTCATCTGATTTTGACAAGAAGGTGAGTTGAGTTCAGCTGTGAGAATAGTATTAGTTCTGTCTTAAATAAACCTTTCCAACAAGGTGCCAAGGATAGCAAGCTGGGGCTTCACTGGGGCCACTGAACAGGTGACAGGTCGTGACAGTTTCTGGGCCTGTTTGCTAGTAACTGCTTGGATGTGTGGTAGAATTCGGAGACTTGCTTTCATTACAATCCACTAGTGAGTTGGGAGGGGAAAGACCTCCAGCCATCAAAGATGAGCATTGTGAAGAATCAGCTGACACTCCTGGGCCTCCAGTGTGGGTTAGGTAGGTTCAGAATGGCTGTTGTAGGTCCTGGAGGCATTGATATAAGGATGGAGTCTCCCAGGGTCCTTCCCAGCAGATGGTGCCCAGCCTCAGGAGAACCGAGGCCTGGTCAGCTGCACCAATACAATGGCCCCTGCCCCTCTCCTAGACAGTGAGCTTCCTTAACAGGAGGAAGATATCAGGATCTCTACATCCCACTTCCCAGCGCAAAACAGATCTGAGTAATGACTGTGGCGTAAAGGAAACCCGAACTGTGCTACTGGTGAGCTGAAAAACCTTGAGGAAGTTCCCTTGAGTCCCTATGCCTTATTCTCCCCCTCAGTAAATGGAGAAAATGCCATTTCTCTCCCATTCTTAGACGATGAGTGGAAATGACGTATGCAATGTGAACTGCTGGTCTATGCCCAGGCCTCTGAGGGAGTTGTAGAAAGCCCCAGCTGCCCTCGGCACAGTGGCAGGATGGACGGGCCAGGAGCTGCTGCCCTCCCTGCAATCGTCAGCCAAGTCCTCTGCAGCACTGCTGGGTGCACACCCTGTTCCTTGGCCCAGCTGGAGGGTCATTCTGAAGTGTGTTTTACACTGATCCAGGGAATTAAGTACAGCTGGCCTCAGAGTCCACCCTTTATTGGCTGTCGTCTCTTCTCTGTGTTACTTCCCCTGAGACTCTGTTCATATTCCTTGTCCTTCCTATTTAAATGACACTCCTGAATCTTTGTCTCATGGTTGATTCTGGGAGACGCCAAACTATAAACTAAGACACAAACATAGCACTAAGCACATGGCAACACCCAACCTGTGACAGCAGTAACTAATAACTGATAGGGCCCTTTTTAAATGGCCCATCCTATTTCTAGGCATTCATCAGCCATCTAATCTAGATGCATCTGGTTGCAATGAGTACCACAGGTGTATTGTAACTTTCTCCACTGAGGTCCTGGCACCCCAAGATAATGACAAACACTGACATAAAACAGACCCCTATAAACTGAACATCAGGCAAAGCCTCACAATCACTCAACATCAAGCCTTTTGGATTCAGGATGAACCCAGAAGTATTTCCGCCAAGGCTTTTTTTTTTTTTTTTTTTTTCCCTATCAAATTTTACGTCTGGGTGGCATTAGGGGACATTTAATCTGCCTGTTTTCCATTCATTTGCACTTCAAGATTTGTCAAAACTAGCCATATGCAGCCCCAGAGCTTTCTAAGATGTTTTTCTGAGAAATAAGAGGGTTGACCCAGCCAGGAGCAAATAGTTGAATACACTCAGAAATGCTCACTGGAAATTTGGGAGATCCAGATTCTGAGTGGATTTCTCTCTGGAGAACACATGTCAACACAGGCACCAAGGTGAAGCGAAATCTCATATTCTCAGCCATCACTCATTGCTGACGGCAGCAAAAGGTGCTGTGTCTCCAAATCAGATTAAAATAGCCTCCAGGTGTTTTGTGGGAGTGGTTGTTTGGGGTATAATTGTTTGTTTGTTGGGGCTGGTATTAGAAGTCCGTCCTAACTTCTGTGTGGCAGGTGACCTGAATGAAGCTTTTACCAAACAGGAAAGGTTATGCTAAGGGGACATTCTGCGTTCCTACAATCCTTGTCAGTCCACTAAGATGGGCAAACAGGAGGTCTGCTGTATTTAATAATCTCTGTATCTCTCACCCCATCTAGCCTGTGAGCTCCTTGAGAACAGAAGCCACTCTCGCCCTCTTTGCCTCCAGACCTGGCCTGGTCACCTCACCCTCACACCTACCCAGCAGCTGCTCAGGATATGAGGGAGGGAGGAGGAAACACAAGGGCTGCCCCAGCCTGGGGGAGGGCTCCCCACCAACTCACCTCCTCCAATGCTGTTTGCACATCTCCCAGCTCCCCCCCTGCAACTCACAGTTGACCCTACAGCTTTCCTGAATCTTCTGTTCCCTTCTCCCAACAGCCCTGTAACATCCTTGAAGTAGAAGATCCCATTAGCTGGCATTAATACCCAATATCTGGAGCATAGCTGGCCCCAAAGCGATGTCTGAGGGGTGACACTCTCAGTTACCAGAGACCCCTTAATTTTTCTGGCACAGTAACAAGGAGAACCCCAAAGCACTTTGCTGTGTGCAATTACTTCCAGTAAGTTGCACACAGGATGGTGGAAGCAGAAGGTGGCAGAGAGAAGTGGGTAGAGAGCTTCCACAAGACAGCACTGGTCTCCTAAGCTGAAGGCTTGAGCCCTAGCCATGGCACTAATGCAGGTTGTTTCTTAAGGTGTGTCATGTCAGAGCTCCAAACTTCACTCTCATGAGTGAAATTGTGATATAACCAACTGCCTCACCAGAGTGCCCAAAGGATCGATTGAGTTGTACGTGAAAGTACTTTGTATAATGCAGTGCAGATATTTACTACTTGAACTTGTGTTCTCTTGGGTTGTGATTTCCTACACCTGGCAATCAACTCATTTGTGCTTTAAGAACAAATGCTAATTCTCCATTACCCAGGTCATGTGTTGAACCACAGCCTGATAGTATCAGTGAATTGATCAACAAAAGCAGAAGTCTGTACCCAGAAGTCCCATGGGTGCCTCTGCTGGATGTGCTGTTAGGGAACCAGGGACCAGAGAACAAGGCATTCTTTGACAGCCTAGGGAGCATGCCAGCACTCCACTCGGTAATCTGTGAACAAATGCACCCACTGCACAGATGGAAGCTCTGAGGCTGAAGGTGGTCAAATGTCTTGAATCAGGTCACAGAGCTAGGGGAAAAGCCGGGCTCCATTCCAGACATTTTCACTCTCAGCCCTTGTGCCCTATCTCCCGTGTCCACTGTGAGCCTGCCCTGCTCAGCACCACTCTGCTGTTCCACACACATTCTTCTTTAATCCTCCCGACTACCTGGAGAGTCAGAGACCACCATTATCCTCACTGAATAATTGGGAATGCCAAAGCCTAGAAGGGCCACGCAGTGAGGACACATTCACACTGGAATTCAGATTCCAGGGCCGGATTCCAGAGTCTGTCTTCACAACCATCTATCCCATTGTTAAACTGGGAGGAAGAGGCCAGTCCTCAATCAAGGTTAGTGGGGATGGAGTTTGTCTTAATTGTCCCTAGCGCCTCCCCATGTTCTTTCAAATCATTTCACGCCCTCCCCTGCAACTGTTCCTATACCCAGAATCCTCCTCTTTTCCTCCATCAATATCTGTTGTTAGAAAAGGGTATCTATCAGTTCTTCACGCTGTAGTTAGAATTTAAATTATTACACTCTCTCCCTCTCACCTCCAGGGGTTAATCATACTAAAAGGCTGACCTCTTATTTTGAAGAGGAAATATCTGTGCCCTGTAGTCTTCAATTGGGGGTAGCCTCCTACTCAGCCTTTGTATAGGGCAACCTCCAATTTGGAGTATCAAGGCTGCCTGAAATCCCTATCATAGTGCAGGCTTCTTCAAGCCTTGCCCTCACCGCACAATATACACACACACATAGGGCACTGAAAAAAAAAAAAATTTCAAAGGTCTTCTGGTAATCACTTCTCTGGGAGGCCAGACAAGGGCACAGTCCTCATTTCTTGGGCACATACCAAGCACATGCTCTGGATTGAGCAATTCACTTTGGATTTACTGCCATGAAAATATCATATGTCTTTCTTGAAATGCCTGTGTTCACTCGGTGCTCCTGGAGTAATGAATACCATATGTTTTCTACCCATCATATAAATGAGTGATTAGATTTTATTGACCCCAAAAGAAACTATTTATGCTTTATGGAATTCCACCAAATTCTGTGATATTTTCTTTCAGAATTTGGTGACCATGCACTCCATATAACATATATATATTTTTTTCTATGCCATCTTTGTAAAACATAGCTCAATGGTGGGAATCCAGAAACTAATGAAACACAATTCCGTTTTTAAGATATGGCAGAAAACAATGACAAACTGAAAAAATAATAATAACATCATCTAATATGAATACCACAGATCAGGAACTCTGCTAAGTTCTTGATCTGCAAGGGCTGATACAGAGGAGTGGTTAAGAATGGCCGTGTGAGAGCCGGAATGCCCAGTTTCAGATCCCAGCCCTCTTATTGACAAGCTCTAAAACCTAGGGAAGTCCCCTAAGTGCTATGTGCCTGAGTGTCTTCAGCTGGCAAACGGGGATGATGATGATAAGAGTGCCTCCCTTGAAGCACTGTGTTGAGGACTTGTGAGCATAGGTCAAGGCCTCAGAGCAGGGCTGCCTCAGAGGGTGTGCTACATAAGTCATTTCTATTATCCTTATTTTTTATTGTTATACCCTCTCCTTTCATCCTCCCAACCCCATGAGATGGGTACTGGTATTATTCTCATTATATAGACAGGCAATTAGGCCTGAAAACATTCATTGACCTACTCCAGGTCACACAAGTGGTGCCCAATGCTAGGATTTAACATCACAGACAAACTTTCCACAGACAGGTAAATGCGCAATGGTGGCACGCCGCTGACTGCACTGCCTAACAAAGGAACAGGCAGAGCATCCATGAAGCTCTGCAGTCGAGGAAGCACTAAGCCCTGTGGGTAGTCAGGGAGCCCTCTTGGAGGAGGTGACATAGGGTGACATGGAATGCTCTGCCACTGGAACCTTGAGAAATGCAAGATATAAAGGTGTGGGTCTCAGAAGCTTCCCTGGGAGACAGAAGAGACCCTCTGCCAGCCTTTGGGAGACCACTTCCTGCAGCAACACAAGCACCCAAGGGTTCCCACAAAAAGAACCCCATTAACCCTCTCACATCAGGCGCTCAGACTATCTGGTCAGCACCTGCACATGCCTTCATTGCTCTCAACTCAGAAGGTGGAGAAGCAGCATGGCGGTGCTTTCCCAGTTCAGGTTCTGGCAGATAAACAGACAACGAGGAGCAGGGCTTCCCCTCAACCTCACTCTGGAACTAGAAGAGGGAAGGCAGCAGCTGGCCCCATCTTCATCATAACTCAGACTCTCAGGGATGGAAGGAAACTTTCAAGCCAACAGTGCTACGTAAGTATTGTCCGGACCATTTGTTAGAACACAGATTCCTGGGACCCACCCTGAGGGCTGGGGTGTGGCCTGAGACTCTGCATTTCTAACCAGCTCCCAGTGATGGTGGTGCTGGTGGTGCTGGTCCTGTCTTTCCTGATCACATCAGTAGTACATGGCTGGCCAGTCCCTAGCCCAGCACAGAGTGGGCATCTGCTTTTTCCTGATGGGGGTCTGCTGGGAGAGGCAGTGCAGGGCTGAGAGGGTAGAGAGGAGATGCCACTGGCTGGGGGGCCTCAGGCACTAACTGCCCATCTCTGGAAACTGAGAGGCTGGGGCAGATGATCGCAGAGATGCAGCCTCACTGTAATGTTTATATGTTTATAGAAAAGAGCTTCCAAAAGAAAGAAGAGGAAGGAGAAAGCCCAATGGTTATTTCTGTTAGTTGAGTCCATGCAATGGAGCCCACAGTCCTTGCACCCATCATTGGAGTGGGCAGTACAATTGGTAAACCTGGAATTTCTTAACTCATAGAGGGAGAAAATACACCTGGATGGGCATTAGTTTGGGGGACAGATTGCATTTCAGGCTCCAGTTTTCCATCCTTGTTTGTAGTCCTATTATTTGCACATGACTTTGCAGTTCCCCCCACTATAGGAGCAGAGTCTATTTCCCACCCTTTGTCTCTTGTTTGGCCATGGGATTTCCTTTATCCAATAGGATGAGGCAGAAACGGTAATGTGACAGATCTGAGCTCCACCAACAGAGACCTTGCTTATTTCTCCTTGCTCCCACTTCTGCCATCTACAGAAGAGTACGTTCCTCCAGAGGAGGATGAGAAACTCATAGAGTAGGGCCCAGATGTGCCAGCCAAGACTAGATGAGATCCATCAATTGCCACCTAACCCCAAGATTCTTGACAGCAGCAGACTTGCCCTGCTGGGCCATGCTCCCTGCAGTCCACCTGCAATCTGAGGAGCTAAATGGATGCTTCCCATAGAGTTCTGCTGAGATGCCAGGGTTGTTTCCATCCAGTATAATTGGTAAAGTTTTCTTTTCAGAAGTGTAAGTTCCTCAGGCCACAAGGAGAGCTCATAAGAAAGTAGCAGAGGGCCTTGCTGGTGGGAAGAATAATTTTGAAGGAATATGGACAAATGGCAAAGACTTACTCTTGATGAACTCCTGGCCTCCAAGACGCAATGTCACTTGGCGGCTCTCCTGGTCATATGTCACACCAGGACACGTAGCATTAGCCCGGGCTTCAGAGGGATCCATCCAGTCTTTGACATTGCAAAGCAGGACATTGGGTGAGCTCAGCAACCCACAGATGATGGCAACTGAGGAGTACAAGAGGGAGGAGAGGTCAGTGTGATGGAGGCAGACCTTTAGAGACTCTTCTCTGTCCCCTGAGAGCATTTGCAGATAAAGATAGGTGACAGCATCTCAGGAGAAGACACAGACGCTAGAACTCAAGAGTCTGGTTTTAAATTGAGACAATCCTGCCTGAGAGTACTGCAGTTATCTTATTGGCAAATTTCCAAGGGGAGGGCCACCTCCTTCAAACCTGCTGATCCCTTCCCTCCCCATGAGAGCTCTTCTTCATGGCGCCCACAGCACTGACAGTACCTCCAACATCCTGAGGGCATCACTGCCAGAATCCTCAGTCACCATGGTCTACACCTGCTGAACAGGGTGATTTTCCTGAGCTGCTGCTGCTTCAGTTTCCTCCTCCTTTTTCTCCTGCCCTTCTGCCTCACTTCCCATCATATTCTCTCTCTCTCTCTCTCTCTCTTGCTCTCTCACATACACACACATGAGATCAACTTTGAAGGGTCTCATAAAGGAGTATTTAGATTCAAAGTAAGAATTTTTTTTTTGAGATGGAGTAAGAAACTATTAAAAACTAACACCTATGCACCAATGACACATATTTCCCTGTTAGGAAGTGAGCTCCTCATCTTTGGACATATCCAAGCAGAGACTGTGTGTCCATATGCCTAGGATGTGTGGAGAGAAAACTAGGGGAGATGACATTGGACTCTTTTATCCTGAATATGTCTCCTGACTCTGAATTTTAAAAAGCTACCCAAAAATTATGACTTTGTTTAGCATCAGGAAGACCTATTCCCAAGCTAATGGAATTTGATAGTGATTTTATTTGGATACATTCAAGTAACTCACACGTTTTTTACCTCTGCTATGTGCCAGCCACTGTGTAAGTCTTTAAGAATATTAATTCCCTTAATTCTTATAGACATTACTATCTCCATTTTACCAATGAGAAAACTGAGTCTCATGTAAGTTAATTAAGCTGCTTGAGGATATTTAGATTTATAAATTTGTATCTATTCCATTTGGATAAATAAACCTTCTAGGTAGTAGAGTTGTTCAGACTCCCCTGGAAAAAGAAAGGGCAATATATTACCCCACAACTCCTACTCCATTCCTCATTCTAATTTCCTAATTTATGTCCAATCTGGATCTAGTTCTAAACCATTCTATCTCCAGAATTTCCCCAGAGTAGGTGACTCATGGATGTCTGGCTTAAAAATTTCACACTGTGTCCTTTTTGCTTCTGCTGGCCACTGTTAAACTGCAGTAAATTTCTGAATTTTTAAAGTGACCTTCCAGGTCATCTAATATGGCGGTTTCCGAACATGGATGCTTAGACTGATGACATCAGAAATGCAGGAAAGGTTTTGAAAATGCTCATTTCTAGGTATCAACCACAGAGTTTCTGACTTGCTAGGTCATGTGTATGGGGCGGGGTGCATTTGGGCATAAGCATTTGTAAAGAGCACCATGGAGAATCACTGACCTAGTTAGACCACTTCGTTTTACAGATGGGGAAACTGAGGCACAGAAAGGAAGAATGGTTTTTCTAGGAGCTGAGAAATTGTGGAATGGCCAGCAGGCAGCAAGAGCCTCAGCAAGGGGCAGGCTTCAGGGCCAGCTGTGGAACGTGAGGGCAGCACCAGCAAGGGGCACACTCAGAGCCCGGGAGAGTTCGAGGAAGGCCGATCACTGTGGTCTGGCTTGCTTGAAAGCCAGGGAACAGAATGATGGAATTAACAAGAGGCAGGGTGCATTTTTCCTTTTGCTCTCAGACCTCAGTAGAGAAACCCATACAGCTTTCCTCTTTAGTGCCAAATGTCCTCGAGAAGGCTGTGCCTGGGAGGTGGGGGCCAGGGAGAGGCTGGAAGTCACTTTGCTGGTCATATATTGCCAGCTTAGCTTCAGTTGCACTCTTGTGACCCTGAAGCCACTCAAGGCCCTCAGAGCCCCACTTCCAAGCAGTCTCCACTAAAATGTAGTTCAGACGCCCCATGAATTTTCACTAATAACTCTCAGTGGAAACAAAGCCATGGAGGGGTAGAGATCGCAGGAAGCTGGAGACTTGTTGGGAGGGGAGAAAGGAAAGCAGGGGAAGTGGGGGGAATCCACCGGAGCTAAATGACTTTCCAGGCTGTGGTAAAGGATGTAGCAGAATTCTGTTCCTGGTCGTCAGCAGATCCAGCCAAAGCTTCAAAGGTTAAAACTCCAGATTTGCCCACTGGACAAGACTGGGGAAAACATCTGCCTGATACTTTATGTGTATTTCAAAAACGGCTTGACTTTCAGCATTGCGAGGTTTAGTTCAACATAATTCACAGATCACAGGTTAAACTTGGAGGGAAAAGCAAGCAAGCTGCCAGCCAGAAATATCATGGGAAAAAAGGATTTTGTGGGCTTACCGCTGCATGGAACAGAAACATTCTTCCATATATGATCCTAAGGAAAATGAAATCAACCTTTCCAGCTTGAAAAAAATCATAGGGTCTGGTGAGTCATCGTGCATCTGGGGAAATTGTGGTATCCTCAGAAAATACATTTAGTTCAAAGAGGAATCCTTGATTTGAGTTATGGTGTTTCTAAATATAGATATACATCAAGACAAATACAAGTGTGTGCGTGTGTGTGTGCGTGTGTGTGTGTGTAACATATTTTTCTATCTAAACACTAACAGGAATCCACATCACCTAATCATAGAGCATTAAATGTAGAAGGAATTTTAGGAATCAGCTCATTCTAATCTGTGTTCCTGCCCCACCACTCCAACAAAACGTTCTCATTTTAGCCACCCTGACCACTGTGAGCTAAACTCAGCATTTTTCAGGAATCACCTTATTTGAACTCTCAGCAGCACTCAAGACTGTTGACAACTTCCTCACCATGCAACCCTCTCCCACCCTAGCTTTCGTGAGGATCCACTATTCCCGTCTCCTCCTCCCTGTCTGGCTGCTCCTTCTCTATCTCTTTGCAGATTCTCTACCAGTTATGTAGTTTGCTCATCAAGATCAGCTCCATCCCCTCTATATTTCCTCATTCTGCACCCTCCTCCTAGAAAAATGCATTCATACCCAGACCTTTGATACCGACTCGAAGCTGTAATTTACACATTTATATCTTCCATCCACACTTCCCTTCTGAGCTCTGGATCTTTGCATCTAAAAACTCAGCTGACATTTTGTGGATGTCTCAAAAGTCACTTCAAACTTAGTATACCCCACATGGACCCATGGCCTTCCTAAATCTCCCTCTTCCATCGCCAAATTGGACATCCAATCTCTTTCATTTGCCACACAACAGATGAACAAGTTAGATACCTAAGAACAATCATTGACATCTCTTCCTCAATCCCCAAATTCAAAGTCCCATTGAATTTGCCTCCTGGGGATGCTTTGAATCTATCTTCCATTCCCCGTCTCCACTTCAACAGCCCTAGCCCAGGATATCATACCTTCTTCCCTGGACTACTGCGGCAGTTTCTAACTCATCTCTGCATCTACTCTGACCCCCAGCCACAACCTTCTCCACACTCAAGCCATGACATGGCAAGCACTCACGTCAAAGTTCAAATCTGATCATGACACTTCCTTGCTTAAAACATTCAGTGGCTTCCAGTTGTTATTAGAATAAAAACAACTATTCATGCCACCTAAAATGTTCTCCTCACTGTGGTCTGGCCTCTCCCTCCTGCCCCCTAAGCCTCTGGCCTTGTACTCTCTGCTCCAGGGACCACGACTTCCTCTAGCCTTCTCTTCTTTATCCTGCATCCTCTTCCCACAGGGCCTTTGCATAAGCTATTCTTTCCATTTAACATCACCTTCCCTCTTATCTTTACCTCATTTAAACCTACACATGATTCAAGATTTGGGGAAGTCTTAATTTATCTCTCCGAATAGGGCAAAACACTTATTATATGTTTTCAGTGCAATATTCACTTGTCTTCAGAGTCTAGCAATTAACACTTATCCTTTTCTCCCTCTGGATCTGAGAGGAGGAGGTGGAGACGGCGGGAGTGGGAGGGGGAGTAGAGCACAAGCTTCTAGCCATAAGTCAGGAAAGCCAAGTTCCACTTTGCTGACCACTAGAATGTGGGCATCAGGCAGATCACTTCCCCACTTTGGGGTCTGCCCTATTCAGTAGCATTGCTCTGCACCTACAGTGAGCATGGCTGTCCTAAAGGCTGAGGATAAATAATTCTTTCATAGCCTGGGGAGTTTGAATCCACCAGGGAGATTGGATATGTGAACCTGGATACAAAGCGAAGGGATAAAATAGTACTCCAGGAGGAGGAAATCACAAGGAGAGCTGAAGTTGAATAGGATAACTTGGAGGAAGGGGAATCTAGTCAAGTATGTGGGGGTTGGTGGTGAGAGGCCAATTAAGAGACTGGTACAGGAGCCAAGAAAATAATAATACAGGCCTAAATGCAGACTGTGGTGACAGGGATGGAATACACCTCAGTCTCAAACATGATAATAAGAGAGCAACCGGAAATTGGAGTGACAGCTTCACAGAAGGGAAGGGGGCTGTGGGGCATTCATCATGATCCCAGGTCTGTGGCTCAGGTGTCCTTCACTGAGATCGGCTGGTTTAGGGTAAAAACTACCCATTCATTTGACTTTGAGATTCATAATGGATGTCCAAGAGGGTATATCCGGACAGCAGATGAGTGTATGGATGTGGACCTCTGCAGAGAGGTCACACCCAGAACAAAGACCCACAGAGGTGGAGGGGGGACCTATCAAAGGTCCCAAAGGTCATCTAAGGATTCAACCCAGAAAGCTGAAAGAGAAGAGAAGGGGTAGTTTAAGGAGCAAGAGAAGGGCATCTTGGAGGTCAGGAGAGGATGGTCAGAAGTGGAGATGTCGAAAGAAGACCTCTTTCTTCCGAAAGAGGTCGAAAGAGGAAGGTCGAAAGAACTGGACAGCAGGAAATAGTGACAGCTGCCAGAGACGACAGGCCTATGGAGGAGCATAAGATGCCCCCGGTGACTGGATATCTGGTAGAAGCAGTTTGGGGGTGAGACAGGGTCTCAGCTTACAGGGTCTGGCTGTGGTAGAGAAGGAGAGCAACCAGAGAGGCACTTGAAGGAAGGTCGGAGGTCAAGAGCTTTGTGGGGCCGTGCATGTTTTGGATTTTAAGAAGGGAGAGGGGCTAAGAACACTCTACCTGCCTCCTGATGGGAAGCCCTGGAAAACACTGGGTTAGTGACAGGGGGAGAGCAGGGAGGAGGGCAGGGGCATTGTACTAGGCTGTTCTTGCATTGCTATAGATAAATACCTGAGGCCGGGTAATTTATAAAGTAAAGAGATTTAATTGGCTCATGATTCTGCAGATAGTACAAAAAACATGGTGCTGGCATCTACTGCTGGTGACGCCTCAGGAAACTTACATTCATGACAGAAGGTGAAGGGGGGGCAGGCATGTTATAGGAGATTAGGAGTTAGAGAAAGGGGGAGGTGGCATACACTTTTAAGGATCTTGCAAGAACTCACTCACTGTCAAGAGGACAGCACCAAGCCATCCATGAGAAATCCACCCCTGTTACCTAACACTTCCCACTAGGCCTAACCTCCAACACTGGGGGTCACATTTCAACATGAGATGAGGGACAAACATCCAAATTGTATTAGGCATGGCCCTGCAAAGGTGAGACAAGGGGCTCGTGTACCCAGGAGGCAGGGTTAGTCCTTCTCAGAAGGAGATACCCTCTACCCTGAGCCTGGTGGGGATATTGTGTAGATGCTGGAGGCAGCAACAGTCCTGGAGGTGAAACCAAAAAACACCTGCCTCCTGATCAACTCCATGTCTCAGTTAATAGTCTTCAGAAAACCTGGGGTCTCTCTGTCTGTAGCTCAGCTCAGAAGGATACCCACTCTGAACCAAATCCTCCCACTCTGTCATCTAAATACTGCTCATCCCACAAAGCCTGGCCCAAGTTCCTCTTCTTCCTGGAAACCTTCCCTGACCTTCCTCTTGTTATCCCCTTCCTTCACACTTCAAGGCTTCTATTTCTCTACCTCATCAAGTATTTGCATCGTACACAGCCTAGTTCTGAAGCCTGATGCTGAGCAGTGCTCCACACATGTTTGCTGAATGCAAGCAGGGATGAATAAATGAGTAAAGGCCATTTATTCCCCTTTCACGGTATACACTGCCTCTCCCCCCAGACCCTAAGTCCTTTTTATCTGTTCCTAATGCCTAGCACATTCAATTGCACATATACGGTGATCAGTTAGAGTCTCCTGTTGACTTAAGTGAGAACCATAACAAGATACATCAGACTATTTCAATGTTTTCTAATCTTTAGAATTTTTCATAAATTTAATGTGACTGGTCACATAGTGGCTTACGGTTTGATGCTGCTAAGAGAAACAGGATTGGTTTTCATATAAAACAGTCACAGTTTGATGCTGCTAAGGAGAAATAGGATTGGTTTTCATATAAAACAGTTAAGACCATTTTAGTCAATCAGTGGCACACCAGGAGCCAAATCTATATGCAACATTTTGCACTCATTATCTTAATAACAAGTAGTCCAATATAAAGTATTATTATCTGTATTTTATAAACAAAGGAAGTGCAACTTCGTTTAAGTAACTTGTCCAAGATCACACAGCCAGAAAGTGACAGCAGTGACTAGAACCCAGGTCCATAACACCAAAGTCCCTTCTCAACCACTAGGCCACACTGCTGAGTACATGAATTTATTTCCATAAACAGAAGAGCATCTCCATTGCTGAGATACTATTGAAAATGATAGGCATATTGATCACAGGACCTGGTACACAGTGGGCACTCAATAGATCATTGCTGAATGACTAATGGTGGGAAGTAAGAATGAGCTAACATTTTTTGACCGAATATGTCCAGTCCCAGCTTCACAAGTGACAGTAAGGTGCTGTAGAAGACACAACTTGGGTCAAACCCTGGCTCTATCACTTTTCAAGGTGTCTGACCATGAGCAAATGATTTAAATGATCTGAGCCTTAGTTTCTCAGTGTGTAAAATGGAGCTTGCCATATGTCCCTTAAAGACAGCAGAAAGGAACAAACCAGTATTACAAGGTGAAGGGGCCAGCACAGAGTATGACACGTAGAATGTGAATGTGAGTACCATGTGCGTATTGTGTACTTGGCTATTGCCTTCTATTTGGGTGTAGGCACTCACACTGTACACCCCATGCAGCTCCATGTTGTGTGTCCTGGCTTCTGCATCCCTGTGTGTTCCCCATCCCTTGTTAGGTCCTGGCCCTCACCACCAACATTACCTCCTTGGACCTGTGTGAGGACGAAGCCATCGCAACACAGATCACGGTCACATGCAAGAAGACAGAAGAGGTGAGCATCGGTCAGATTGGCTCCTGAGGCTGAGAACACAATGGGGTTGTACAATCCGGAAAGCATGTTTTGGAAACCAGTGGGTTCAAAGCTTTTCTGAAGTGTTGTGGTGGATCCTTGGCCTGGGGGAAGAGCAGAACAATATTTTAAAAGACCTCAAAACATGGCAGGGTTGGACAGAGCTTACTGATCTCATAGGACAGTTTGTTGACTTAGCTGCAACTGTGCTCGAGGTGGCGTGTGGGCCAAGATGAGTTGCTCTCTGTGCCACAAAGCTTCTGATGTGCCTGTGCATGAAGAGGGTGGGGCCAGCCAAGGCCATGGCCCCAGACCCAGGAGACTGGGACAAATGCCCATCACGTCTTCAAGGGTCCAAAGGGTATGTGTAGAAAAATGGCTATATATTTTTCTGTTTATTATTACCAGCAAATATGTATTGAGCCATAAGTATATACACCAACCCTGTGCCACATGCTCTACCTACATGGTTTCATTTGATTTTCACTGCCCTGCTATCACATGTGCTTCTGTCACACAAATTAGTTTAAACATGTGGTAGGGTAGCTTGGCCACTGTAATGCTGAAGTCACATTGCTTGCACTATCTACAGTTTTCTCAGCATCTCGTTGCCTTGTGCCATCAAACATCATCAAAGGAATGCTGTGTAAACAAATGCAGCTGAAAGCAGCAAACTGCAAGAACTCAGGACTGTACACAATACCCATGATCCCACATTCTTCCTCTTGCCTGAGACTGGCCCCATCCAGGGACTGTCTTCGAAGTTATGATTGCAGAGTTTTCCCTTCCCTTTGTGCAAGCAGCCCTTGTCTCCATAACTTAGCAGCCTCAACCCTTCCTTATACCCTCCCCCATCAAGCTACCTTGCCCTTTTACATTTTCAGAAGCATTTCTTTATTATGAATTCAACACATCTTTTTCAAAACTGTTCTAGCATTTTCAAGTAGAATTGTTAATTTTTTTTTCCATTGGTCTACCTAAAAGTGGCATGGTTTGAGTTTCCCGTCCCTAACTCTAGTTTTCAAATCAGCCCTGTTAATTTTAGAGCATCATTTTTGCAAACATGAGATTTTCCAGGGATAGATATATAGAGCACTATAGCCTAAATGTCTACCCCATTCTTATGCCCATTTTCCATTTGGGGAAAAGTCTTGACATGCGAACTGTCTGGCTCAGGTTTACACACCAGTGGGTGGTGGACAGGACACCAGGGCCTATGCCCTTCACCACCCTGACCTCCTGTCAGCCTGGCAGATCACCACACCTTATCTGACTCATACACCTGGAGGTCGTAGAGAGGTTTTCAGCGTGAGACCCAAGAGCGCGAGCTTCAGATCAAACAGATCTGAGGGCACCCTGCCAAGGAAGGTCCTAATTCCTTGGATCCTCAGCCTCCCAAGCCTCCCATCTGTACAATGAGGATGATAATAAGTAATCCTCACGAACATTGAGCAGATGAAGAAACATAGACTGGGGCTGGGCACAGTGACTCATGCCTGTAATCCCACCACTTTGGGAGGCCGAGGCGGGCAGATCACTTGAGGTCAGGAGTTCAAGACTAGCTGGGCCAAATGGTGAAATCCCGTCTCTACTAACAATACAAATATTAGCCAGGTGTGATGATGCATGCCTGTAGTCCCAGTTACTCGAGAGGCTGAGGCAGGAGAATCCCTTGAAGCTGGGAGGCAGAGGTTGCAGTGAGCCGAGATCCCACCACTGCACTCCAGTGTGGGCAACAGAGTGAAACTCTGTCTCGGAAAAAAAAAAAAAAAAAAAAAAGTAGACTGTATATAAAAGGGCTGAACAACAACGAGCCTGCCACTTAACTTATGCTCAGCAGGTGTTTTACATATCTCCAAAACGTCAGCATGTTCTCCCTCCAAGCATTGGCTCACTCAGTCCCTTCTGCCTCGAACGCAAATCCACTCTTCACCAAAACCCAGCTTTATTTGAAGGGTCCATCTCTGCATTTGTACAGTTAGAATTCATCTCTCTCTCCCTTGATCTCTCATACATTCCATTTGTGACTGTACTAAAGCCTCTACTGTCTCTCTCCCTGTATTTAAGCTACTTGAGTAGGCCTCCCCTACAGCATGTGATTCTCCAATGTTTGATGCCATAATCATAGCCTTATGAGACTATTTAAATATCAATGTCAGTTAAGCAAAGTTAATATTGCAATAGCCACCTTCCAAATGCTCAATAGTCATGAGTAACTAATGGACAGCACAGATCTGTAGACCATTTCCATTACTGCCACAGGTTCCATTGGACGGTGCTGCTGTGGAGTCCAGGGCCACATCTCAGTTCCCCTTGGTATCTTCCACATAGGGCAGGTGGCAGAGAGGACCACCTACCCTGAGACCTTTGCATGGTGGGCTGCTTTTCTTTTCTTTTCTTTTCTTTTTTTTTTTTTTTTGAGACAGAGTCTCGCTCTGTTGCCCAGGCTGGAGTGCAGTGGTGCAATCTTGGCTCACTGCAACCTCTGCCTCCCAGGTTCAAGGGATTCTCCTGCCTCAGCCTCTCGAGTAGCTGGGACTACAGGCATGTATCATCATGCCCGGCTAATATTTGTATTGTTAGTAGAGACGGGATTTCACCATTTGGCCCAGCTAGTCTTGAACTCCTGACCTCAAGTGATCTGCCCACCTCAGCCTCCCAAAGTGGTGGGATTACAGGCATGAGCCACTGTGCCCGGCCCCAGTCTATGTTTTCTCATCTGCTCAGTGTTCGTGAGGATTACTTATTATCATCCTCTTTGTACAGATGGGAGGCTTGGGAGGCTGAGGATCTAAGGAATTAGGACCTTCCTTGGCAGGGTGCCCTCAGATCTGTTTGATCTGAAGCTCGCGCTCTTGGGTCTCACAGTGAAAACCTCTCTACGACCTCCAAGTGTATGAGTCAGATAACATGCGGTGATCTGCCAGGCTGACAGGAGGTCAGGGTGGTGAAGGGCACAGGCCCTGGTGCCCTGTCCACCACCCACCGGCTGTGTAAACCTGAGTTCACTTCCCTGGTTCATGCCATTCTCCTGCCTCAGCCTCCCCAGTAGCTAGGACTACAGGTGCCCACCACCATGCCCGGCTAATTTTTTGTATGTGTCGTAGAGACGGGGTTTCACCGTGTTAGCCAGGATGGTCTTGATCTCCTGACCTTATGCTCTGCCTGCCTTGGCCTCCCAAAGTGCTGGGATTACAGTTGTGAGCCACCGTGCCCGGCCGGTGGGCTGCTTTCCATCCTTCAGATCTCAGTTCCATTGTCCCCTCCTCTGTGATTCCTTCCCTGACCACCCTGAAGCAGCTCATACCCATCTTTACCTCCTCGTCCTGTTTCATTTTCATCCAAGCACTCACTGCCCTCTGAGATGATCTTATTGCTGGATCAGTTCCTCTGTCAATCAGTGATTCTGTTTTGCTCACAGATGCATCCACAGTGGCTACAAAAGTGCTTATTGCACCGCCGTGGTAGGGGCCTGGACAATGAAGCAGGCCAGGAAGGCCTTTCAGACTCAGGGGAGGTTCCACTTTGATGTCACATGTAGTAAGATGGTTCCTTTTCCTAGACCTCATCTGTGAGATGAGGGGTTGGGCTAGACAACCTCTAAAGAACCTTTGGGCACTGACATCCTTTGATTCTGAAAGACCCACGGCTCATCCCTCAAGTTGAAAGCCACAGTCATTAAGTGGGAGTAGGCAGCAGAGGGTATTGGGTGACAGATCAAGCTCTGCGACTCAGGCCCTTTTTTTAGTCCCACCTTCCGGGTTACTGAAGGTCAGGGATGGGAACGGACATGACTAACTACCTACTGGGAGCTGACGACGTGTGTGGGCGACTTTCAGAAACTGTGGCCTGTCCTCCTCGGTTGTGACATAGTCCCATTTTACAGAGGAGAAACTGAGTTTCGAGTGAAGTAAAGAAGTTGTTCCTGATCAGAGACAGAGACAGGAAGAGGAAGGCAGGAGTTGGAAACCAGACCTAACTTACTCCTCCTCCCCCTCCTCCTCCATTCCACCAGAGCTAGAACAGCTGCCTGGTGCATCTTCTGCTTTAAATCAAAAAGCAACACAAACCAAAAAAAGCAAAACACAGTTCTGCCCTTGATTTAGTTTGGCAACAAGGAATTTTCCCAATTTCCTTTGTAGTTTTCCCCCAAAGTATAAACTTTCAGGAGACAAAAAGGAAAAATAAAAATAACAAACACCAGGACTTTCTGTGTGATATTAAAAAACAAAAAACAAAACAAAACAAAACAAAAACAAAAAAAAACCAAACACTTAAACAGAAATACAATACAATTGTATTTTTTCAGATGTCATAAAAGGGCAAGCTATTACTTTAAAGGACATTTTGGGTAGGGGTTACTATTCTACTTTGATTTTGATTTTTAGAAAATAATCCTTATGTTTTGTTATTTAAAAAGAAAAACAGGATATTAAAAATAATTGGAACGAAGACTGTGGCAGAAATCTGAGTGACCCTGGTCACTACATTAGAGAAATCCTAGTGACCCTGGTCATAGATTAGAGAGAGTCGAGCTCTGCCAGACTCCAATCTCCCAGGCAAACTCTTTGTGAAGTGGGGACGAAGGCATTAGGTGAAGGAAGGACCAGAGGGAAAAATACACAAACACTTGTCCCTGCTGTGGGCTCGCAATTGCTACCGAGGTCAGAGCAGCTTTGGGCCTGAGCTGTGGCATTGTCTCCACTTGCTGCTTTTTCTGGCACAAGTCTGAAGCCGCTGGAATCCCCAAGCCACTTGCCCTGAGTTACGAACCTCAGAGAGTGACACCTGTACTCCACTTCACCTAACCCCCAAGTCCCAGGTCGAGCCCCGTTTGGCTGTCATCTGGTGCACAGCCACGGCCTCGGGCCCTCAGGAAACTTTTAGTAGGAACAAAGATGATTACAGAAATGTTCTACACTCGCTGAGCTTTCCTCATGAGCCCGGCCCTGTCCTAACAGCTTCACACTTGTCACCTCATTCCAATCCGCCGCTGACCTTGGTCCACCATGACTCCTGTTTTACTAAGGAGGAAACCGAAGCCGAGAATGTCAAGGAACAGGCCCAAGACCACGCAGCTCATAGGTGTCAGACCAGGGGTTCCGCACAGGCAGGAGGGCCCCACCGTCCTCCCTTGCTCTGCAGCCCTTAACAGCTATGACGGAGCCACAGGGCACAGGGCAGAGCCTGGTTGTGGCCCAGAGGACAAGGTCCAGAGCATGCCTTGCTGGCATGTTTCCTCTCCACTCGCTGGAGAGGAGGCAGGAGGTGGGCAGGGTGGGGCAGAACAGCGAGCGCAGACCCCGGGATTCCAGGGAAAGAGCTCCTGCCTCTCCCATGTGCCAGCAGCGGCCTAGAGCACTTCCTCGTGTGTACATGGGGAATGGGATCCCCTTTGTGCCTTTCTCCAAGAGTTTCCATGAGTGTGAAATGAAAAGATGAATGAGAAAGGAAGCTGTAAACTATACGGTACTACACAGCTTGCTACTCAAAGCGTGGTCCCCGGACCAGCAGCACCGGCACTCTCTAAAAGGTGATTAGCAAAGCTAGATTTCGGCCTGATGCCAATGATTTACTGACTCAGGGTCTGCACCTGACAGAGCCTGGGTTCGCTGGGAGGAAAACATCCTGAGAGGGTAGAGATTAAAGTGAGGAGAAGGAGAAGCTCTATGAATCAGGAAGCCTGGGAGGAGTGGCTGCTGGGAGCCCAGCACCCAGGCCCCGGTGAGCGGCTTACCCAGTCTCATGGGTCACGTGGGCCTTCCGGATGGCACAGGCTGAACTCAGCGGGTTCTGCCATGATCCTTCACTTCATAGCTATGTGTCCACTCTGCAACTTAGCTCTGCCTGCAGAATGAGGCTCTCAATCCCTGCTAGATTGCAATGGGATCAAATCCGATGACACAAAGGAGAATAATGTGGAAATCCCTTTGCAGTCACAGGGGAGATCAGTGCCTGCATGAGGAGCGTGCTGTGCTGAATCTGCCAAAGAACGGAGCTCAGAGAAGCCAGGCTCCAGGTGTGGAGTGGGGAGGGGGACAGTCTGGCTCTTCCCAACATGCACCTGCTGGAAACCAGCTCCAAACATGATCATGTGAAGCTACTGTGGCCCTGAGCCAACGAGCCCAACCAACCTACCCTTTTTCAAATACACAGCTGGAGAATCTTGACCACGGCTCCTCACTTTGACCTGGCAGCGAAGACTTTCAAAGCTGGTGGCCTTTGAGTTCCCCAGTGCATCTTGTTTCTGGAGATGGAAAGATGCTGCATTATTATCCTGAGATGTTTAATAATTCAATCCAACAAACATTCATCCAACCCTAACCATAGCTCGGCACCGGGGCAACAAAGGTAAGTTAGTTTCTCCTGGTCTATTGGAGGAGACGGACATATAAGCAGTAACTTGCAGCCCAGAGTGTTAGCTGCAAAGATACACATAATTAGAGAAGAGATAATTAGAGAGGAAGGAGCAATTGATTCTATGGAGAACGAGAAGCTAGAAAAGTTTCCCATAAAAAGTAAATCTGACTAAGGTTCTGAGATATGAATAAGAGTTTGCCAGGCCAGGCATGCTGGCTCACGCCTGTAATACCAACACTTTGGGAGGCCAAGGTGGGTGGATCATTTGAGGTCAGGAGTTCGAGACCAGCCTGACCAACATGTTGAAACCCCATCTCTACTAAATTTAAAAAAAAAAAAAAAAATTACCCAGGAGTGGTGGCATCTGCCTGTAATCCTAGCTACTCAGGAGGCTGAGGCAGGAGAATTGCCTGAACCCAGGAGGCAGAGGTTGCAGTGAGCCGAGATTGCACCATTGCATTCTAGTCTGGGCAACAGAGTGAAACTCTGTCTCAAAAAAAAAAAAAAAAAAAAGTTTGCCAAATGGAAACAAGACAGGGTTGATTTTAAGCAGAGGAAACAGCAGACACAGAGACCCAGAATTTCATCAGTGTTTTCAGAACTAGGTTCAATAATTCAGTAATTTTTGGACTGTCAGTTACGAGGGGGGAGTGATGGGAGAGGAGAGAGAGGCAGGAGCTGGCTATGAAAGACCTTATAGACACTTAGTTTCTATCCAGGGAGTATGTAGAGGAAGGTTCTTAAGCTTGGAGATGCTGAAGTCAGACTTTCAGAGATCTTGTCATTCTCAGCCCTCTCTGATCTTTCTTTCTGACTTATTTCCAGCAGTCTTGCTATGTGGATGAGGTAGGATAAATTGGTGTGTTTTGTTCCCAGTATTTTGCCTTCCCCCTCAAGGTTGCCAAATTTTGAGTTTTCTGTGGGAATTTTTGGAGGACAGGGGCTATAGCAAGGCTATTTGAAGGCAACAACTCTTCTTGCTTTGCAGAAAGCCTGAACTCACTGAAGAGGCAATGGCCTGGGGAGAGGAGGAAGAGCCTTGGAGAGCAAAAAGAAAGAAGAGATTCCCGCAGACCTGCAAAGAGCTCAAGACGAGGTCCTGTGTGCAAGAGACCTTGCCCTTCTGTGGCCATGCCAGGTGGGGCAGGGGACGAAAAGATGCCAGATGGACCTGAGGGGCTAAACCCAACGTGCTGTGGCTCCAGCACTGGTAGAGCCCTCTCCACACCCCAAGCCTGGCCCAGAAGCAGAGGAGCTGGGAGGACTTTGGGCCCTGGCATTGGGAAGTGTGGCCAATCACTGAGGACAAAGCACCAAGGCCCTCCCATTGCCACCCCACCACAACACCTTAGGACCAAGAGCCCACAGCCCTGGAGAGAAGCCTTAATAATGCTTGAGATGGAATTTTCTGCAGACTTGATGGGGGATGATAATATTAACAGCAACAATGATCATACAACAATGGTCAATGAGCCTTCACTTTGTGACCAAACTCTTCTGTGAGCCTTTTCATGTAGGACCTTATTCAATCCTCAAAACAATCCAGTGATATGGGTGCCATTATTATCCCTATAACATATGGGGAATCTGAGGCTCCAAAGCACTAAATAGCAACAAGCAAGTAGCAGGACTGGAGGATTTGAACCCAAGACCTTTCCCTTCCTCTTCCCTGTATCTTGTAGCTACAGAACCTAGCTCAGGAGCCCTAAAATTCAGGGGTCCACCCTCTATACCCTTCTGCAATGTCACTTATGAAGACACTCTCACATATAAGCACATGGATACAGGGACATGAAATGCACCAGCACTGGTGATGTTGCAAAACTGCTATACATCTTCACGTCCTCCACTGACGGAATGCGAAGTAAATTATATACATCCATGAAATGGATTCATATACTCCAATGAGAAGGATAAGGTTAATTTTCAAGATTCTATATAAAGACGAATATCATGAGAAAATCAAGGTAGAAAAGAATATATATTATAAAATAATAGCATGCAAACAAATAAAAATACCATTATAAATACATAGAAAATTTCTGGAAGAATTCATGAGAAACCAGAGAGTTAAAAGGAGATCTGCACATGTTTATGAATTAGGAAATTAGGAGACAGGAGATTCCTGCTTTTCACTGGAGGAAGACAGGGGCTAATTTATCCTAATTTGATGGTACCACATGAAACTGACAGTACTCTACAAGCTTTGACTCACAGAATAGCAATGTTATGTGGTTCTAATATTTATTCTTTTTCCTTTTTAAACCATAATTATGGGTTTCTTTGTTTGTTTTGTGATGGAGTCTTTGCTCTGCGGCCCAAGCTGGAGTGCAGTGGCGTGATCTCAGCTCGCTGTAACCTCCACCTCCTGGATTCAAGCAATTTTCCTGCCTCAGCCTCCCCAGTAGCTGGGATTACAGGTGTCCACCACCACACACAGCTAACTATTTTCTGTTTTTAGTAGAGACAGGGTTTCTCCATGTTGGCCAGGCTGGTCTCAAACTCCTGACCTTAAGTGATCCACCCACCTTGGCCTCCCAAAGTACTGGGATTACAGACGTGAGCCACCATGCCCGGGCAACCACAATTATGTTTTATTTCTACAATGGGAAGGCATGCTGGGGTCTGGACCTCAAGGGGCAGTGGTGTTTAGGGCCCCCTCACATCTGGGCCACGCTGCCTGATGGGGCAGGTGGTTCTCTCCTGACTGACTTGTCAGGAATCCACATGACTCAGGCAGACACCTCTTATTCCACCTTCATCTTGGTTCTGTCCTGGCCTATCGCAGCTTCAACTTGCCAAAGTCCCACTGCTTTGAAGAAATGGAGGTAACAGAGGATCAGCTCTCGACAACCTCATTCCATCACCTGACCTGCCTGCTACCCATTCCTCAGAGCACGTCTGACCTAGAGTGAAGGAGGAGCAGAACCACCTCACCTGGTCAGAAGTCATGCAGGCCACATTGTCACTTGTCCAAGCATAAAAATCACAGGAAATCTCTGGCTCTGTCATGGAAACAGTGAGGAAGCTGCAGGCCTCGTCCTCTGCGCAATCTGAAAGCACCATGGGACAGTCACTCACCTGGCTCTCCTGGGGGATGCTGAGGACAGACCAGACACATCCCCCTGCCCCTGCCCCACATGCCCAAACACATACACACACACACACACACACACACGCGGATACACAAATACACACACTCCCTCCAAATATACACAAATATACACACACACGCACACACACCTCCCAACACACACACACACACACACAAATATACACCCAAATATACACACAAAAGCCCCCCCACACAAGCACACACAAAAATACATAAATACACATTCAAATACACACAAGCACACACACACCCACACAGCTCCAAACACACATACAAATATACACCCAAATAAACACATACTTCCAAATAAACACCCAAACACACACAAATACACACACAAGCATATACACACACAAATACACTCAAACACATGCACGCAAATACATACAAATGTGCATTTGAATGCACACACCTCCAAATACACACACACAGACAGAAATATACACCCAAATACACCTCCCAAATATACCCCCACAAGCACACATATAAACACACATTTATCAAGTACATACCATGAACCTCATGCAGTGTTAAGTGTTTTCAGTGTATTGAATCATCGATCCCCCATCTTACCATTAAGGAACTGAAGCACAGCTCCATTCAGGTACTTACTCACCAAGGTCACAAAACTACCAAGTGGCAGAGCTAGGATTTCAATCTAAGTAGCCAGACTTCAGAGCTTGTACAGTTACTAAGCTGTATCTGCCGAAATTAAACCTTTTTTACATTTTAATTGCTTCTACTCTATGAGGAGCCAAGCCTAGGTATCCATTGAGATCACAACTTTGTTCAAGGCTATGTCCCATTTCCATGAGGAGCAGACAGCAGCCCTGCAGGGGACTGAATGCCAGAATAGAATCCCCACTTCCTACAGTGAGTGCCCTCTCAGGATGACAGGAGGCCACGCGCTTAATGAGGGCAGGGACCACGGCTGCTTTTTGTGTACACTGTACGATAGGCATGAAGCATTCAACTGTGTAATATTCATGAATAATGATGGCAATTAATGATTTATCAGGGATAGGAGGGTTTGGTAGAAAATGTAAATCAAGGAGAAAAAGTGTATGCTTACATATTTATCATTACAAATCACTTTCACATATATTATTAATACTGATTTTTGCATTCGGTAAGAGGTAAATTTAGGGATGGGAACACCAAGACTAAGAATCAGCACAGTCTGTGGCTGATGGGGGTAACGCAGTAACTTGAATACCTTTGCAATCCAATTCCTGAGCTCTCCCCAGTGTGTCTGCCCAGCTGAAGGGCAAGGGAAAACCACTGGTATCTGGGATGGAGACGTCTTCCCTTTCTCTAACAGGACATCTCACAAACTGCAGCTCTATTGAGCTGACATTTTGGGTGCAAAGGTGGTCTTCTGGGGGTTTCCATCATCTCTTGATTTTCATCTCGCATTGTATGGCTGTAATGTCTTCATGAACTAGGCACTGAGAGGTGGATGATGTCATTTTACCCACAAACTACCTGGCTTATTCAGAAATCCCCCCAAAATCATTCTTTTTTAAACTTTTTTTTGAGACAGGGTCTGGCTCTGTTGCCCAGGCTGGAGTGCATTAACGCGATCTTGGCTCACCGCAACCTCTGCCTCCTGGATTCAAGCCATCTTCCCACCTCAGCCTCTTAAGTAGCTGGGATTACAGGCATGTACCACCACGCCTGGCTAATTTTTGTATTATTAGTACTATTATTATTATTATTATTATTTTGTAGAGACGCAGTTTCACCATGTTGCCCAGGATGGTCTCCATCCACCTGCCTTGGCTTCCCAAAGTGCTGGCATTACAAGCATGAGCTACTGTGCACAGCTCCAAAGAAAATAATTCTTACTGGTCCACTGGTTCATAGCTCTAAAGTTCTCCTGTCCCCTTAACCGAACTAACCTAATCTTCACGGCAAGCAGATCCCTACTTCGGGCTCAGGGACAAATTCATTCAAGAAAACAATTAAAGTTCTGGGTCAGTGTTAGAAGGATGAGCACCCTAGAATCTGTCTGGTTGGTTAAGTGCTGAACTAGAACCAGGGTTCCTACCATGGCCCCAATCATAGCTTCCCCTCACGTCCCCAGAAATCCACATTTCTGCCCTATTCCCCATCATGCTGTTTAGTTCTCTAGATGACTTAGTTTTCTTACCAGTTTTCTTACCTTTCCCCACCAAAAATGATATCCACCCCTTCACTGACTCAGTGGCTTTATTTTCCTACCCTTTAAATGGCCCTTTGACCTACCGTAAAACCACCTTGATTTTTCGTTACAGGCTGAATTATGTTTCACACTCAAAATTTGTATCATGTAGTCCTACCCCCAGCACCACAGAATGTGACTGCATTTGGAGTTAGGGTCTTGCAAGAGGTAATTAAGTGCATAATGAGAACATTAGGGTGGGCCCTAAGCCAATAAGACTGGTGTCCTTATGAGAAATAAAGATTAGGATACAGACACATACATAGGGAAGACCAAGCGAAGTCACAGAGAGAAGTGAGTCACCTATAAGCCCAGGAGAGGGGCCTCAGAAGAAACCAACTCTGCCAACACCTTGATCCTGGACTTCCAGCCTCCAGAATTATGAGAAAATTCATTATGTTGTTTAAGTCCCCCAGTCTAGGGTATTTTGTCCCAGTAGCCCGAGAAAACTAACACAGTGCTGGATGCCTGGACCTCTACTCAACCTGCAAATACTGCTTGTCTCGGATTGCTCTGCTCTCATTTGTCTGACAGGATGGCATCTTGCTGGACTTCCTTGATGCGGCTCTCTTTTTCAAACTGTTGTCTGTTTCCTCTCAGCATATTTTAGACACTGAACTCAGTGGCCCAGTTGGCTAAACCATCTCTGGATATGAACAGATGGACGTGTTTTCCCTGCTTGCCTCACTCCCTAAGATTCTGCATCCTCTTTTGCTTCCCATTCCTATCCCACCAGTTTGCCCTTCTTCTTTTTTTTTTTTTTCTTTTTAGGGAGTTTCACTCTTGTTGCCCAGGCTGGAGGGCAGTGGCACGATCTCGGCTCACTGCAACCTCTGCCTCCCAGGTTCAAGCAATTCTCCTGCCTTAGCCTCCCGAGTGGCTGGGATTACAGGCACCCACCACCACACCTGGCTAATTTTTTGTATTTTTAGTAGAGACGGGGTTTCACCATGTTGGCCAGGCTGGTCACAAACTCCTGACCTCAGCTGATCCACCCGCCTCAGCCTCCAAAGTGCTGGGATTACAGGTGTGAGCTGCCACACCCTGTCTGCCCTTCTAACTTAAGCTGTGTCACAGTCTGTGCACAGATGAGCAGGTATATGACCGTCCTTGTTGAGACAAATAACTGCCAAAGCTGTCCCTCAAGTCTACTGTCCTCGTGCTGGTTCCTCACATCTATTCATTTGACCACTTGGTTCTGTCCCTCCATTCCTGTCAATATCTCTCATTCTACAAACATTTTCTTCAGCTTCTACTTCATGCCTTGCACTGTGTTTGTGAAACAAACTATAGTGTGCTCACCATAACCAAAGCTGATATCCAAAACAGATTCACACTCAGAGTGTTAATTACTTAATAACTACATCACATGGGGGTACTGAGGGAGGCATAATGCAGTGGTTAAAAGGGCCACAATAGACACTGGGGACTACTGGGGGGAATACAGGGAGGAGGACAGGGTTGTAAAACTAACCACTGCGACTATGCTCACTACGGGTGATGGACTCAATCGTACCCCAAGCCTCAGCAGCATACCACATACCCATATAACAAATCTGCACGTGTACCCCCTAAATCTAAAATCAAAGATGAGATTATTTTTTAATATTTTTTATTTCAATAGCTTTTAGGATACAAGTAGCTTTGAGTTACATGGATGAACTGTATAGTGGAGAAGTCTGAGATTTTAGTGCACCCCAAAGATAAAATCATTTAAAACAGAAAAGACTGTAGGCTTTGACGTTGTTACTTTGGGTTTGAATTTAAGCCCTGACCCTTGCTGGCTTTGTGTCATTGAGCAAGTCACTTACACTCTCAAAGCTTTATTTTTCTCTTCTGTAACTCAGGATAGCAATGGCTACTTTATGGGTGGCTTTGGGACTGTGAGCTAATCCTCATAAACACACATGCTCAATAAATGGCAGCCTTTATTGCCACCTCTCTGGCCCCACTGTTAAAATAGGGAGATATATATCCTGACCTGGACGTGTAGATCCATGCCAAACTAATTTTGTTCATTTCCACCCTTAACACGTGCCATGTGGACAGCATACAGTAGGTACACTGTCAACTCTGCAATTAAGTTATGCATTCAATATACATTCTGGAAATCAATTCATTTATAGTGTTTTTGATAAAGTATGTTTTTAAATTATCATTTTAATAGTTTGATCTGGTTTGTCTTGACAACTCTCAACAGAGCTTATTTCCACACCTTCTTCTGAGTGCACATCTCCCCACCACTCCTCACCTGTCAAGCACTGCATCACAGGGAACTCAGAATCAGGAACTTTGGATCTGACAGCCACAGGAGCACTGGCATCGAAGATCACCTTTGATTCTGGAGCCTTCTCAAACTTCTGCAGCACTGAAAATAAAGCAGATTTAGTAAATCTGACTCGGAAAGGTGTAGGGCATCTGCAGAGAAGCCATAAAGACTATTAGGTCAGGAAGTCACTACCCATTCGTGGCTTTTGGTAACACAAATGTGCCAGGAAAAGCAATTCCTTTGTAAGGTAGCTCCAACATACTGCCGCATAGCTAATACTTAGAGCTACAACTTACCAGCTCTCCCTGCTTCTACTTCATTGTCATGAAGTGAGGTGGAAACTTAATGTTAGTACTTACAACTCTTTTCTTCTCATTAACATTGATAATATAAACTTACATTTCTCTGTCCCTATCCTTCAGTGCTAATTACATCATATAATTATTTTACTGGCACTTTCTTTCTGTAAAACAACTTGAATTCTTTCTGAAATGAGGTAAGTTATTTTTTAAAAGACACGTGCATATGTATTTAGGTAAATCTGAAGACATGTCATGTGGCTCAGGCATTTTTAAGATTGTTTAAGTGATTTATTAGCATCTGTTTTCCTAGCTACCATCAATACACTTGAGTTCCATTTGATAGGAATAACATAGTCACAGCTCATAAAACTAGACAAGTGAGCAGGAAGAAATACAATTTCTCGGGGTGATGAGACTTGGAACTCATTCTTCACCAAGCAAAAAAGAAAGCAAAAAAGAAAGGTAACTCTCAAGGAATGAGATTCATCTTCCAAGCCACAAATTTCCAAGAGCGTCAATATCTTGTAGTCTTACAGGTAACTGTCAAAAAGGAAGACTTACGTACAACTCAAAGGCACATGAGTATCAGGTTTTTTGCAAACATAATTATCAACTTATATACAAACACTAATTAGGTACATCCATTGCTTTATTTAAAAAGACTCATATCTATATAGTCATCAAGAAGACTTATATCTAGATTAGTTTTCATCAAGTCAATAAATTCAAAGCCATCCAAAGTGTTCTTTTCTCAGCTTTCATAATAAGTGCAGAAAAAAATGTTTTTTCCTTTTGGGATTGGGTTGAGAGAAGTGAGCATTAATATAAAAGAAATGACATGCTCGGCCAGGCACAGTGGCTCAGGCCTGTGATCCCAACCTGCTCTTAAGTCTTCAAAAGTGTTGATAAAGAAAAGAATTCTGATTTTACAAACTGGCCCATATATGTCAACTGCTGAAGTTGCCAATTTCATGTGCTCTACCCACACTCAGTCCTTCCTCTCTCATCTCTTTTTTTATTTTTATACTCCTTAGTAGCTCATTTGTAGAGACAGCAAGCTCCAGTCCAGCAAATGCCATGTTATATTCATCACAGTGTCCCTAAGTCTTGATTGGTACAGACCAGATGCTCAAAATATTCTAGGAGACTAAATAAAATTTGAAAGGTCTTTCAGTTTCTAATTAAATTCTGCCAAAAATACAGTACATTTAGCACTTCAGTCAGAGAATCTGCTGGTTTTCAGAAAAGGGACACCTTGGTGATAGAGATCTTCACATTTCAGCATTCTGTGAAGAAGCTCATGGCCGAGCAGAACAGAAACAATCCATGAACCAATTTGCCAATGAATTATGCCAATGGAGTCAGTTTGCAGATTTACACATTCTGTTAGTATAATTTCCCATTTATCCAATTTATACTTAAAGGCTACTTACAAATGTCTTAAGGAAAGCATAAAAGGTTAACATTAAAGCAGAATATATATTAATATTTCTTCATATTTTTTGCATAGTTTATTGTGGCTACTTAGGTTCCCGTCTCCCTCCAGGGCAAAGACAATATTCTGATAATATTTGAACCCTCACTAGCCAGGATAGTAACAGAGAGACTACTTTCCTGTATATTGAATGGATAGAGGGAGGCAGGGATGGAGAATACGAGGGAAGGAGGGAGAGGCAAACGAATGACTAACAACATCATCACAACACCAGGAAACCAGGAGATAACACTATGATGGCACAGTTCCAACGTCATGTATATACCTGGGTTCAGGCACTTGACGTGGTATATGAAATCTTCAGCATAGGTCGACAAAGATCAGAATTAGGAAAATGAACCTAAAGTTAAAGGCAAGATGAACTGGAAATATTTCCAGTGAGCAAGGTGGAAATATTTCTACTAACTCTGCAAGTAAACAAAGGAAACAGAAGATCAAAGGGAGTGCCAGGAAGCTGCAGCAGGAGAGATTTCAGAGAGAGAGGCAGCAGGCAGTCAGGGAGAGGCACCAACTTGGGAGTGAGCCCTCAGCTCAAGTTCTGATGCCACCACCAACTCTGTGTCCTTGGACACCTTGCAACCTCTGACAGTTTCAGTTTCCTGGCTGTGAGGACTAAATAACATAGCATGGAATGGTATATGGTATATGGTATATACCAATCACTTAGTCAGTACTAAGCCCCTCTGCCCCCTGCAGAACACCTTGCCTAAGTCTCAGAGCTTGTAAAACTGACAACAGGAATTGAGGTGGTAGAAGAATCTCCTTCCTTGAAGACCTTAGGAAATCGTTTCAAAGAATCCCAGACAACTAGAGCAACTTGTTCATTCTGTCAAAGAGTACCTATGGCCCTGGAATAGAACAAGAAATAAGACACAATTCTAGCACCAAAGGAAAATACCATCTAATGAGGTTAGAGCCCAGACGGGAGGCTGGGATACTGCAAATGGTGCTTTATCCCAAGAGCAATGAAGAACTACTGAAGAGTTTTAAGGGGCATTGCATAAGCAGAATCTCCTTTTAAATAACAGCACTAGAAGCGTCATAGAATAACTGTTGGACTGAAGCAAGAAGATGAGTTAGGCGGGTATGGCAGTAGTATGCAGGTAACAGCAGAGGCCTGAACAAAGGAAGTGGCAAGAGGACTGAGGGAGGAGCAAATTCCTCTCAGGTAGGTACCTGCTTGGGGAGGTATAAGTCCCTTGCTTAAGACCTAGCCTCAAGGACAAAAGCCTTAAAAATTTTACTCCCAAAGAGAAAGTTCTTCTCAAAGGCAATTCTGAGAAGAGACGTGTTGACATCCCAGTGAGAGCCCAGCTTATTAACATAGAAATCCCCTGGCATATCCAGAAAGGGAAACTTAAGCTCAGAGCTTTGCATAAGAAGCCAAAGATGCTGAAGTTCTATTTGGAGGCTATTCAGAAGCCAGTGCCTCAGGGAAGCATCATCAAAGTTGTCAAAGCTGAGCTGTGACTCCTGAGCAGTTCTGGTGCCACTGATTAAACCATCCTTTCTGCCCTGAACAATAGGCAGAATACACCATGAAATGCCCTACAAACTGCATAAGACGATCCTCAAGGCCAAGCCATTGACAGAGATGCAAAGAGAGCTCAGAGCACTTAAGACAATAATCCCAGGACTGACGGTGATCACCAGGACTGCAGGGCAAGTTGTTTCCTCTAAGGACACAGTCTCCTTCATTTGTGAAGCATCTGGCTAACTGATCTCTCCAAGTACTTTCCTGTAGTACTTCCCCTGTTTTTTCTGCCCAAGAAGAGGGATGTTGGGAAAAAAATAAGACTTTCATTGGATTTGCAATTTATTCAAGAATACACACACACACACACACACACACACACACACACACACACCCTTCTTAGGACTTGCTAGCTCTTCACTAGAGAAGGGAAATTATTGCTCTGAGAATTAGAAAATGAAAATTTCTCACTTGGATTTTCACTAATATTTTATCCTATGAGCTGTACCAGCTTCCCTGAAGGACAGACTATGCATGCATATGTGTGTGCATGTGAGGATATGTTTATTGAGGAAGCAGGTAAATCTAGGTGGAAATAGATTGGTGGAATGAAGAATACAAAGGTTTGGTAGTTTGACATACACTGATTCAAATTATAGGTATATTCTATCCTAACTATGGAACCAAGAGAAGTGCTTAGACATTTTTGTCTCAGTTTCCCCTCAGCTAAAATATTGGCAATAATATCTACCTTTTAGGACTACCATGGATTCAAATTTGATAAACCCATAAAATGCCTGGCACACAGTAAACCCATGTATGTTAGGCCCTCGCCTTACACAGAAATACTAAGAGACTGGCTTGCTCGGGCTTGTCAAGTGTGCAAAGGTCAGCCACAAGACCTCAAGCAGAGGCAGGTGGCTCCAGGGAAAGGTGGAACAGAATCATAAAGATTGAGAAGATGCCAGGAATAAGGGACCTTGCAGACTGTTTCAGCCTCCCTCCAAGTTTAATAGACAGGGAAACAGGGCAAATACTGTTTCTGAGCCTTACTCGGAGACATTTATTACCACCGGTAGGTATCCCATTCCTAAAGCACTCAACACCCTTACAAGGGTGGAAACTGATGTCTCCATTTTATGGATGAAGAAACTGCTGAGGGTGAGTGACTTGCCTAAGACAGCCAGTAAAGGCACCATTGGGATTAAACTACTTCTGATCCCACAGGACATACTTTTCCCTTCTGTCCCTCTGGTTCCCATCACATTATATATTGTAGAATATCTGATGGTTCACCTGGGACTTTCCCACCCAGTATCTCACTGAGGAACTGTACGTGGCACAAGGTAGAGCTCAATACATATTTGTTGACATTATAGGTTGATGTTGAAAGTTACTGGGGAGACTAAGGTTCCGAGGGATTGAGCAACCTGCTCTAGATCACCCAACAATTAAGATACGGAACAAGACCTGCCACACACGTCTTCTACAACAGGAGTCCCCAACCCCTGCGCCATAGACCGGTACCAGTCCATGGCCTGTTAGGAACTGGGCCACGCAGCAGGAGGTGAGCATTGGAAGAGCGAGCATTACCACCTGAGCTCAGCCTCCTGTCAGATCAGTGGCAGCATTAGATTCTGAGAGGAGTGCAAACCCTATTGTGAACTGTGTATGTGAGGGATCTAGGTTGCATGCCCCTTTGAGAATCTAATGCCCAGTGATCTGTCACTGTCTCCCATCACCCCCAGATGGGACCGTCTAGTTGCAGGGAAAAAAACTCAGGGCTCCCACTGATTCTACATTATGGTGAGTTGTATAATTATTTCATTATATATTACAATGTAATCATAATAGAAATAAAATGCACAATAGATGTAATGTGTTTGAATCCTCCTGAAACCATCCCACCCTGCCACCCCTGGTGTGTGGAAAAATTGTCTTCCATGAAACTGATCCTTGATACCAAAAAGGTTGGGGACTGCTGCTCTACAACGTACTACTGAGGAAAAAATGCTGACTAGATTAGTGAAGGCAAGCTGCCTAGAAGAATGGAAGCCTCCACAGATCTTTTAATATAAAAAATCATCTCTTGTGCATGCTGAAGTACTTAGAAGTAAAGGTTCCTGATATCTGGAATTTACATAGCAAATGATTCAAAAACAGAGATAGTGAAATGTTAACAATTTTTGGATCTAGGTGATGGGTATTTGTTCATCCTATGGTTCGTCCAACTTCTACACAGATCAAAATTTTTCAAAATGAAAAGTTGGAGACAAATGCACCTCCAGCTTCTCTCCCTGTCTAAAAAGCCCTTGAGACCACTCCCCAGTCCCCAGGAACCATGACTGATTTCACCTCCAGCACCTACTCAAACACTGTGAGTCTTCAAGTGGGGCCTCTGTTTCCGACCATGGCAGCCTCCACCCCTCACCATCCACACAGAAGGCCTTCCCACTGCCCCTGTCCCTCTGGCTGGCTCGGTACTCGCCGTTCTGGTCACACTGCAGGCCTGCTTCGTTCCTCTGACAGTCAGTGACACCTAGAACCAATAGATTGACACAGTCATCAATGATGGGCCTCTGGAATCCCCCCACTCCTACTCCCAGGCTCTGGGTCATTGACAAGGTGTCCAAGTCACACATCTAACTCAGACATTCCAGCTTAAAACTCTTCAGTGTCCCCACTGTTCTGATTGATAAGGCCCCTATAATTTGGCCACCACCCCCCCTAAGTTCTGCACACACACCCCATGCTTCACGAACCACCTGCTTCATTCCATGCCCTGAATACACCAATCTAATCTCTCTGATACCATGTGCTCCAACACAGACTTTGCTCATCTGGGCCATCTCCTGGCCCACAGCTCTCCCAATCTTTGCTGCGTGAACTCTCCACCATTCACCTGTTTTCATCCTAACTCTCATTGTCTCAGGAAAGCCTTCCTGCTATGGTCTAAATGTATGGGTGCCACCTGCCAAAATTCACATGTGGAAACCCAGAGCCCAGTGCAACGGTATTAGCAGGTGGTGCCTTTGGGAGATGACTAGATCATGAAAGTGGAACACTCATGATTGAGATTTGTACCCTTTAAAAGAGGCCCAAGGGGGCTCGTTTGTTCCTTCCAGCATGTGAGGACACAGTGAGAAGGTGCCATCTGTGATACCTTTATCAGACACCAAATCTGTTGACACCTTGATCTTGGACTTTCCTGCCTCCAGAACTGTGAGAAATAAATTTCTGCTGTTCATAAGTCACCCAGTTTATGGTATTTTCTTACAGCAGCCCAAATGGACTAAGACATCTCTGGATGTCCCAGTTTAGTCAGGCCCATATGTTACGTGCTATCACAGGGACCCACCCTCTCCTTCACAGCAGGGCACACTGTTACAATTCTCATTTATCTGTGTGAATGAATGATTGATGGCTGTCTGCCTCCCACTCGTTAGACATTCCAGAAAGGCAGAGACCACGTATGGTTTTGCTCACCATTGTATCCAAATGCCTTGCTCAATGTCTGACCCACAAAACAAGCTTCCTCCTAAAGTCAATAAATGCTAGTCAGATCCATGGATGAATAACTCTATATCCATGTTCAAGCTGTTTCTTCTTCCTAGAAGACCTTTCCCCACTGGGCCCCCTAGCTAATCTCCCCTTGTCTTTCAAGACCTCTCACAAGCTGCTGTAAGAGTAACTAACATGTACCTCCGCTATACTACTCATTACATCACATGGATATGCTTACACATTTCTTTTCCTTGCCAGACTCTAAACTCCTTGAGGACAGGGACTTTATCATTACTTGTTTTATTTAATATATACCTACTACACGCTTGGCAGAAAGCAGGTACTCAATAATTTTTGGATGAATGAAATTAAAAGGGAATACCTTCATTTGGTTCTCCAGGTCTGGCAAGTAGGTGAAAGATAATATTTTACGGCAGCCCAGAGATTTCATAACATCTGAGTTTCTATATTTCCAGACTATTGGTTATGTGATTCACCATTGACTAATAACAGCTTTTTTTTGTGGGAGGTTACAAAGGCTATTTTTAAATAGAATATTTTGCATGCTATACATGAATTAATACATCAATAAACAAACAAGTAAATGAAGAGCTGCTTCTGCTGAAGAGTTATCAGCAGAACCTCAAACATGGTCCAGTGAACCAGCTAAGTTATAAAATGTAGGAGAAAAGTATGAGTAAGATCAATAATAGAGACATGAACTATATAGAGGAGTTGGGATTCTAAAAGCTAACCTAACACCAAAAGGAAGTCAAAGAAATATTGTAATCTCCTGGCATTATTTAAAACTTGGCAGACTCTTCTGCCCTGTGCTTCTTTTCAGTACAATTCCATTTAAGAACACAGGCCTGGTAATTCAATGCAAGTTAATGAGTCATAGAGAAGTTTCTTAGGTATGAACAGATCCTTGGCACAGACTCCAACCTTGATCCTAGAGAACCATTCACTAAAATCTATTTCACTGCTCAGGGAAGGTGTTTGGGAGAATGGCAATGATTCAACACAGCCCTCTACTACTGCATGAAAATGCAGTCAATGTTCACCCCCAAAATGGGTGGGGAATAAATGCTTATTGTTTATGCTAAACATTTTGATTTCACTTTGCTACAGACTGATTGTTTATGTCCTTCTCCTACCAAATTTATATATTGAAGCTCTAATCCCCAGTGTGATGGTATTTCGAGGTGAGGCTTTTGGAAAGTAATTAGGTTTAGATGAGGCCATGAGGGTGCAGCATGTGGTTAATGCCGTTATTAGAAAGAGAAGAATAGGAGATTTTTCTGTCTCTTCCTCTGTGTATGTACTAAGCAAAGGCCATGTGAGAACATAAACAGGAAGAGAGCCTTCAACAAGAACCCAATCATATGGGCACCCTGACCTCAGACTTCCAGCCTGTAGAACTGTGTGAAATAAATGTGTTGTTTAGGCAACCCAATGTAGGGTAATTTGCAATAGCAGCCTAACCTAAGACACCCTTTATTACCACTCTGTGAGTGAGGTATCATTGACTCCATCTGATACATGAGGGAGCTGACATTCAGAAGAGGAAGGTGGCTTGGCCTAGGTCACAGTGCCAGTGGTGATCAAACCTGGTCTGGCTGGCGCAAGCCTCAACCTGCATCCTCTATTCCCTGACATTTCTGTCATATCCCCTCCGTAAACAAGGCTCAGCACACTACATTAATCTTCTTTTAAGAAAGTGCTTCTCGGGTATTTTGATAGCACTTCAAGTCATCTCAAACTACAAGTACTCAAGTCACTGTGCACAAACTGAGGGTGATGCTCAGATGTCAAAGACACTCTATTTTCCCAGTGAAGAGTTTATTCTCCAGGAAGAATGCCTGACTCCCAGCTCATAAAATTCCTTTTACTTTTATTTTATTGGAATTACTGTTCTATTACCACTGCTTTCCTGACCAAGAAACTGCCCTGAGCAAAGTATCTTGATCTTTTCTGATGACTTGTTTAAAAATTCTAGAAATCATTTAGATTGTAAGCACAACAGTTTCCCTCACATTGACACAGTTTCAGACTAACAAGAACAGATGCAAGTTATGGGTCTTTGCTAGGAAAAAAAAAAAAAACCAACAATACCCAGGGGACTATTAAGTAAATAGGTCGAGTGAAATCACGTGACATATGGGAAGGCCACACGTACATACAGTCCTGGCAAATTCATGCAACAGAAAAGGAAGATGAGCTACATAGCAGTAATGACTATAGGTGGAAAATATCTTCCATTTTTCAATCTGATAAGGTTGACTTACAAAAATCAGAAGTTTCAGAATCAGATAAAACCAAGATCAAAGACCAGTTACATCATCCATTAGCTGAGTGACTTTGACTAAGTTTCTTTTCTTGGAGGCTTAGCTCTCTTATCTGTAAAAGTTGGGCTACTAATACTGGAAGAGGTATTGGGAGTATCGAATGAGGCAACACAGGTAAAATGCCCCACCCAGAGCCTGGCAGTGGGTAAGTATTCAAAGATGGTAACCCCTTTGATTACTATGTTGTGTACCCAATAGTTCTCACAGCTGGGTAATTTTGCTCTCCCTGCCATTTCCACCCAAGAGACATTTGGCAATGTCTGGAGACATGTTTGACTGTCACAATTTAGGGAGGGGTGCTACTGGCATCTGAGAACTACTGATGCTACTAAATATCCTACCAGGCACAGGCCAACCCTGCACAAAGAATCATCTGTCCCAAAATGTCAATAGTGCAGAGATTGGGAAATCCTGTTGTGTTCCATTTCATTGCAGGTCTTCTCTTTCAAAGAAGCACCCCACAGAACTTACAGTGAGTCTGGCTGAAAGCTCCGGCAGAAATGGTCATTCTGCCCGCAGGACATGGGACACAGGCCAAGCTCCCCGCCTGTTCTTGGTAGAATCCGACTGGACAAGGAATGCATTCCTCATCTTGGGAATAGCTTCCTTCAGGACACTTAACTAGAAAAAAACAAACAGAGAAATGATGTTAAAAATCAAGACACATGCTTCACAGTTACAATCCCGGAACACACAGGGTACAGGAAATCCTCAGACCAGTTCAAGAGCTCATTCATTTAACAAACGTCCACTGAGAACCTACTGTGTGTCAGACTCTAAGAAGCAGGGAAGCAGCTGTGAGGAAGTCAGGCAAGCTTCCTGCTGTCCAGGAAGTGACATGCTAGTAGGAGATGAGAGGGTCAGACAGGGATTTCAAATATGGGTAAAATAAAGTAGGGGGTTGTTTTACTTTGTTTCTTGGTTCAGAGTCGTGTTCTTGAGAGTTTGCCAATAACTTCCAGAAGAAGTGAGCTTTTACCCAGTAAAAGGTGGAAGCTAAAATCCCGGCCACTATTGGCAGCACTTAGTCTATCGCCCTGTTACATACATTAATACATCACTCCCATGGAAAGTCTGTATTTCATCCCCATTTCACAGTTGAGAAAGCTGAGCCTCAGACATCCATGCATGACTTCCTAGTATGCTTTTCAGCAAAGGGCAGTGGGAAATTAAAATTATAGAATATGCCAAGCGCAGTGCAGAAGTTTTAATGTGTTTTTCTCACAACCGTATGAGGAAGTTACCATCTCCATATCAGGCTAGAGAGAACTGAGGCTCAAGGCTAAGGTTGGCCAAGCAGTGAGGTGTCAGAGGTGAGATCTGAGCTCCATTCACTCATCTCCAAACCAAAGTCTTTGTTCCTTCCACCAATCCAGCCACCTCCCTCTGGCAGAGAAGTCAGTACCACTGAGTGGGACGTGCTGAGATGGAGCCAATGTTGATTTAGCAACTACTATCTCTGGTCTGCGTGTGTAGCTGGCATTTCTGAGTAAATTAGAAACTCGAGCCACATTTTGGAAACTGAACAGTGTGTTTTTTGGTCTGCCCAGAGCAATTAATATCCTCCTTCCGAGAGTGGAGTTTCATTACTTCTATGAGTCAAGTTGGTGATGATTATCTCTAGCATTTCAACCCCAGAACTGTGGCCTTTTTTCAAGTAGCCTCCAAATTCACCACCGAAGGAAAATAAAAGCCTTTCGGCCAGCCTACATTGCCCAGCCTCCAAAAGCCGAGGTGCGGGGAACTAGCAGAAATGAGAGAGCTGGGACTTAACTTCTACTGCAAACCCCGCAGGTCCCAAACTCTTGTCTGTGCTCAGGGAATGCACGCGCTGTTTCCTCCCACCGGTTCTCTCCATCTCTGACGTCAAGTCTTTTCCACCCAAAAGAGCACGTTTCTAAGTCAGAATGAGACCACAGCTGCCTTACTGTCAACCTTCCCTCAGGAGAAGGGGCTCTCTTAAGACCATTGGGTCCACTGCCACCAATAGGTGCTGACCATCAGTTAAATCCCTTGAAATCACTGGAAAATCCTTTAGCCTATTTATTTATTTATTTATTTATTTATTTTGCAATTAAAATAAATTGCAAAAACCGTAATTATTTTTGCACCAGCCTAATAAAATAAGACAGTTATACCTATTTGAGTTTGAGAGTCTCACAAAGCTTTAGGGTCAAGTCACCCCTCCTGTCAACCCTTGTCCACAAACCCCCAATAGTGACAGTCGCATTTCTGCTGAAGAAAAACATCTGTGAAGAACCGTAAAGGTCCTTCACCCCTTCAGAAGGTGGCTCAGCCCACACCTGGTCCTTTCACTCTCCAACTTAATATTCTTCCATGGTCCCATCTCCAGCCCACTCCCCTTGCTGTGCTCCAAGGCCTCTCCTGGCCTGTCCCTGTCTCTCTGGCCCCACCTCCTCTCACATTCCCCACGCACCCCATTCCCCAGCTGTATAAATTATGAGCACTGTTTCCAAAGAGTCTGCAACTTCTCGACTCCCTGCATTTATACCAATCTTTCTGGAATGTTCTTCCTCACTTTAGCACCCTCAGCACAGGTACACACACACACACACACGCACACACGTGTACAAACACGCACTACCTTCTGTCTGCTCTTGCCTGAGCAACGATTCCTCACCTTTCAAGACTTCCGCCAGCATTTCCTACCCCAGCACACCTTCCCTGACCACCCTGGCTGGGATGTAACAGGCTTCTTCACAGGATGACCAGCTGAATACTCACTGACCTCTCCCCAACCAGGCTGTGACTGCCTTGAGAGTGGAGCTTTGTTTTTTGCCTCTCCCTGAGTGTGTAACATGGCATATAATATTTTGAAAGTTTGGATGAATGACAGGAAAGAAGAAAAAAAGGAAGTAAGGGAGGAAGGAAGGAAGGAAGGAAGGAAGGAAGGAAGGAAGGAAGGAGAGAAGGAGGGAGGGAAAGAAGGAAGGAGCGAGGGAGAGAGGGAGGGAGGGAGAGAGGGAAGGAACGAAGGGAGAAAGGAAGGCAGGCAGGCAGGCATAATTGGTTCAGGAAAAAAATCCATAGGGAACCAGCTCTATTAGAAGAAATTATAGTGAATGAGTGAAAGTTAATATCATCCAGAATAGAATATGAAAAAATATAGATAATTTATCAGTTATTCTCCTTCATAAACTAATCTGCTATGAAGGTTGCCAGCAGGTAATTTCAAGGAGAAGCCATATAGCTGGCTTGAGGCAAGAGGGTGAACAAAAGTGACTCCATCAGGGACGCAAACACAGTCTCTGCTCCCTGGCCATCGCCAATTCCCTGGAACAAGGCTGCTGTGCCTACATGAGTCACGAGGGATGGACTTTCCTACCAGCCCTCTGAGTCACTGCCCTCCGAAGGGGCCATCCTATTAGCCCTCCCCCAGGATGACACAGAGAAATCTGCTTTATTGCCACAGGACAGTGCTCTGCCTTGTAACATCACAGCTGTGTTTTTGAGGGAAAAGTGCCAATAAGAATAGATATAAGAATGAGACGGTGTGATTTCACCAAGAACCTCCTTGTTGAGAAGGGAGATGTGTGAGGCAGAAGACAGAACAAAAAACTTGGAGGCAGACAGAGCTGGATTTAGATCTCAGCACTGCCAATTTTCACAACAAACCATTTGCCAGGAGTTTACTAAGTGCTGTGCTCTGCATTATTTCATGCTATCTAAACAACAATAGGTATTACCCCATGCAATAGGTATTATTATCCCTATTTTTCAGAAGATGCCTAGTGAGAACAATGGACTTTCTCCAGGATCCACAATGAGAAAGTGTTGGAGTCAGGACTTGAACTCGAGTCCACCTGACTTCACAGAGCAGTTTCCTAACGCTGTGTAGCACTATAGGCCCATCGGTTCCTCGTGCATAAGACAGAATTAATAACACCTGAGTCTCTGGACGGTAAAATGCTAGTAAGGCCACACACATATCAAAAACTCGGTAAGGGACAGGTACTAGAACTGATGCTGAAGAAAATTCAGAGCTTTTGGTACTGCTTATGAGACTTCCATTCTGGATCTTTCCAACCCTTAGGAGTAAGGGGATGGGGCCGTGTGGTGTGATTGACAAGTCCTTTGGAGTCAGTTAAAGGCTGCAGCAGCTGGAAGATGAGTGTAGGTTTATCTAGAGCAGGACTGGCAAACCACAGCCCATGAGCCAAATTCGGCTCACCTTCTATTTTGGTAAATAAAGTTTTATTGGAACACAGCCATACGCTTCTCCCCACAATGGCTGAGTTGAGTCACTGAGACAGAGACGGTATGGCCCCCAATGCTTGAAACATCGCCATCTGGCCCTTTGTAGGAAAGGTTTGCTGAGTCCTGTTCCAGTCCAAGCGTGTCCTGGGCAAGGTCTCCCATGCAGTCTCTTCCCTGCGCCCCATCCTGTGACTCCCATAGGGGCCCTAGGAAGCCCCGTGCCCTGATGCCAGTTGCTGATTCCCAGGCCCTACTCTTTCCCCTTCAGGCAAAGTTGAGCTGAGCGGCCCCTCAAATCTCCTTGTTGACAGGAACTGATATTTGAGCTTCCTAGAAGGAATCTTGGGACCAGGTTTCTAGGCCAGCCCCTTTATTTTACCTGTGTGTTGTGGGGGATGGAAAGGAAGACACCCAGAGGGGTAGAACTTCCTTGAAGACACAGAGTCAACGCAGGTTCTCTGCCTTCCCTTTACCTCTATCTCTGGCTGCAGAGGGCACCCCTGAGGCCAAGAAACCTCCTGAGGCTGCTTCCAGACCCCCGTGGTACATCACCTGGGGCAGCTATGAAAGCAGGCTCCTGCAGCCCCTGCTCCCAACATGCACACACACAACATACACACATAGACACATCATACACATTCATACAGACAAAAACACAAACACACTCACACACATACATATGTACATCATACACGTATACATACACCATACACATATACATGCATGCACATGTATGTACATGTGCTCACACACATATACATGCATACACCAACACACATACACACTCACACACTCATACACACACCACACACACATGTTCACCCCTGCTAGTTCAGCATCAGGCGTTGAAGCCAAGGGCTTTTCACGATAGTCTGTCAACATGGGGGCAGGTGCTTTCTATGTGACTCTCCCTCTTCACAACCCTGTTTCACCCACCCTGGAGTGTCACCATCCACTCCTGCTTCTATTTCTCGTCCCCTTGGTTTGGGCAGCTCTGACAGAATGGAAAGAAAGATCACAGGCTCTGGTCCCAGAGGACCTGGGCTTACTCACCCTCTGTTAACCAGTTAGGTGAGCTAGAGTCCCTCCTCTGTGTCAGCCCCACTCCAGGCATGACAGATGTCCAATCTCATTTAATCTGAACCCCAGCTTCTTTGTCAAATGAGGAAAGGACCTGCCACCAGGGGTTACTGTAAGAGTTAAATGTTTGTGCAGGTGAATTTGAACTGCTGAATTCTCCATAAATGCTAGTGGGAAGTGGTTGTCTTTCTGTTTTCTGTGTTAGGATTTAGCTGTATCTTAAATCCAATGTGGAGTTTACAATTTGGCATAGATTTCAGAAAAGGAAAGGTCATTTGACTTTTGTGTTGCGACCAATACAAATAATTGAAAAAAAAAATAACTGAGAAACATCTTCTCTATCTCTAGCTCCATAAAAATGTCTTTCTATCTCACCCCACACAGGAGGAAGGCTTTTCATCAGGAGACCTTTGAATCTTCGGTGGTAGACATGACAAAGGTCCCCCCAAAGATATCCATGTCCCAGTCCTCAGAGTCTGTGAATATGTTAGGTTACATGGCAAAGGAGGGAAATTACCGGTGCAGATGGAATTAAGGTCACTAATTGGCTGACCTCAGAATAAGGGGAATATCCTGAATCATGCAGCTGTGTGTAGTTCTAAGGTCCTTGGAGGTAAAAGAGAGTCAGAGGAGATGTGACCAGGGAAGAGGGGTCAGAAAGCAAAAACATTGTTGGTTTTTTTGGAAGCCACCAGCCAAGAAATGTGGACAACCTCAAGAAAGTGGAAAAGGTGAGGAAACAGATTTCCCCAGGGGCCTCCAGGAGGGGTGCGGGCCCTGCCAATAGCTGGGTTTTAGCCCAGTGATGCCTGCATTGTAATTCAAACCTATAGAACTGTAAGATAATACATCTGTATTGTTTTCTGCCACAAAATTTTTGATCATTTACTATGGTAGCAACAGGAAATTAATACAACTTCCATTAAAGGAATCTGCATCGCATTCCCGTTAGGAATGGCCCCCAAACTACTTACAGGCAAAGCAAGAGCAATACAAGTGAACCTCCATCAGGAACCACTTTCCCTGAGTTTTAAAGCCCTGGGCTGATGAATGCCCATCCATTAACTACATGAATGATTCTCAGCCCTGGATGTCCAGAGTAGCCTCTCTCCAGTGCTGAGGTGGCCTTTCCCAAAGCCTTACACGGCTCCACAGGAGACGTCCAGAGAGAGAGTGGACCTACCACATCCCAGTCCGTCCTGACTGGCCTCACTTGTCAAGACTTGGTAGAATCCTTCCAAGCACCCAAACCATGTCCTGGGAGAGGTGCCAAAGTGGTCCCCTTGGAGGAAGCGGATGGTGGTGTCTGCTGGGAATGTCTTGGAATCCAGATGAAGCTGGAATGAGCCACTCTGGATCAGATCTGTGAAGCGCCCAAGGAGATCCTTGCCCACCAAGGCTCTCTCTGTAAGACACAGGATAAGGTAGAGGTCACCCCCACTGTTCTCTGTAAGGGCCAGGGAGGATCTAGGGGGCAGAGACGCCTAGAATATCCAGGCTGAAATGAGACATAGGCATCATGTGGTGTCTCATTTTATAGAGGGAGGAACTGAGGCCCAGAGAAGGGGATGGACTGACTCAAGGTCACCCAGGAGTCAGAAGCACAAGTAGGGACTCCAGTCCAGATCTCCTGGCTCCTGCCATTTCTGCGGCACCAATGCAACCTACATTGGCATAGGAGATCACATCTTCAGTCACTAGTCTAAGGTGCAAGATCCAGATACTCATCTGCCTCAACCCTTAATGAGGCACTGAACATCACTGAGCCTCAGTTTTCCCATCTGAAAAATGGCTTGGGAATGGCTCTCTTTGCACTAGGTGAGGGTCCTAGGAGAGAATGCGTGTGAAGTGGCCACTCAAAAAGAAAGCAAGGACTTGAAGAGGCAACGGGGCCTTCTGCCTCAGTGTTTAGCTAAACACTGAGAGGGCTCCAGCTGTCAAATGGTAAGTAGTTCCTAGGAAGAAAGCAGGCAAACACCATGCCAGGAGCTGGGGCAGATCCCTGCACACAGCAAACATTCTGTCTGTAACAGGCTACTGTAGAGCCAGCCCATGGCCTCCAATCTCGCTGCCTCAAGATTGAAACAAGCAATAAACATCTCATGCTTTAGCAGCTCCCAACATACCCATATTATCCAGGCTCCCTTTGGAGAAAGATAGAAGGGGGCCCCTAATTCACAGTGCTGGGGCTCCCAGAGAATTCATAATGCTTCTGAATTATTATTTAGAGGATTATGATCCTGAGAACTAGCGAATGATAGAGATGCAGTCTCCTTCCTGGCAACATTTTCCAGAAGTTCTTCCTCATAGAACAGAGGGCAAACTCCAGCCAATCCCCCCCCGGATGTTTGGCCGCCAGATGGTGGAAGAGAAAATGGAGTTGCCTCTCATTCTCTTGCCATAAATGTACGGGCTCTTTCCTACCCTACCAGAAAGCTCAGAGCTGAACACGGCACATGCCCACAGTAGCTATCATAAAATCCATTCTTCTTCTCTCTCTCCTCTGTTGACTCATCCATATCATCACTGCCCTGTTTTAAATGGTATAAGTGGTCTGAAATGCTTTACAATTGAAAGTGGACGAGACATAAGTTAAAAACCAATAAAGACTTCCCCAGCCCACACTGCTGTCCCCTTCACACATTCTGTTTCACCTCTCTGCATGCAGAAAATCAAGAGAAATATTAGAAGATGTTCATGACACAGAACCAGGCTCTTTGTTGACATTATTTAACTCTAGTGTATGATTGGCAAGAACTCTATCGATTACTATATATTTTTAAATAATTAGCTCTCCCTATAATCTTCACAGGAAGACATCATGGGCTTCTTCACTAGCTCCATTTGGCAGAAGAGAAAACTGAGACTCAGAGAGGCTGCATAGCTTATTCTAGGTACCACCACAGAAAAACATACCAATGTCATGTAAGTCAGGAAGAGAGGCCACTGGGATGTCCTCAAGCCGTGATTTCCATGTAACATTCACTCCTAAATACTCCCTGGTCAGACATCCCACCTGCACAGAGGAGTTGTCGCAGACAGGAATGGAAACTGGGGTGCCAAAAGTCTTCACCTACAAGAAGACAGACACTTTCAGCTCAAGAACACAGAGTAGAAAGCTAGTTTTGTTGGGTCCACACCAGGAACCAGAACTTGGCTTATGTTACTTCCTTCAATCCTTCTCCAACCCTACTTCAGGGGGTCAACGAATGTGACCCCCTTTTCCACACCTGAGGAAAACAAGATTCAGAGAAGTTAAATAACTTGCCCTAGTCACATGGTGTACAGAGGTATAAGTGGAGGAAGAGCAGGACTCCATGCATCCAAAGCCCAGTCACCATATTTCACTGGTGAAACAACTTTAGCCAACTCTGCAAATGTCTTCACCATACATACATTCAGTGGGACACCTCTGAACCCCTACAGCATCCACCAGCTCCTCAATGTTGACTACGCAGCCTGGTCTCTCCTCCCAGCCTAAGTGTGGGTGAGTTGTGCCCCCTGAATGTCTGTGAGTGATGTACTGCAGGCTCCTCAAGGTTGGGGAGAAAGACGGACGGTTGAGAGACCTGTTAGCCCAATGACAGTGCCAGGCTTTGGTCCAGGGTTGAACACAAGCTACTTCTCTCCCTCTTCATATCAGCCTCTTTCAAAGGGTATCTTAGTGCATTTGGATGACTATAATGAAATACCACAGACTGGGTGTCTACAACAGAACTTTATTTCTCATACTTCTGGAAGCTGAGAAGTCCAAGATCAAGATGCCAGTCATATGTGGTGAAGGTTTCTTCATAAATGTCTGTCTTCTCACTGTGTTCTCACATGGTGGAAGGGGCAAGGATCTCTCTGGGGTCTCTTTTATAAGGACACTAACCCCATTCATGAGGGCTGCACCCTCATGACCTAACACAAAATCCTCTAATACTATCATGTTGGGGATTATGGTTTGGATATGAATTTCGGGGGGACATAAGAATTCAGAAGATGGCAAAACGTAAATTCCAAGAAAGTTTATATAAAGCCCAAAGGGAAGTCAGTTTATCAAAACTTGGGTGCCTAGAGAGGGAATGGAGGGTTCTAGAAGGAAAGTGAACTCTGTCACCAATGAGTAATTCAGAGTTGATGTGGCCCTGGCCCTCAGTCTTCACCACAAAAGGCCTCACCTACCTTCTTCAGAATGCAGACAGTGCCCTGAAAGCTGGCCCCGGGGGCCCAATGCATGCAAAGCCTGAATGTCAGCATGCCATCCCTCCCAACGGCCATGGCACCCAGACCTTACTACGTGTCATACCCAGTGCCACACCCCTGGTGAAGGTAAAAACATGGATGTGGGGTGTTCATATAGTTGTCATTTAATGAGAGCCTGCTGTGTGCCAGGGGCTTATTCCCAGAAGTATTCTCAGAAGACACTGTGGCACGATTTTTGAACATGTTTTATTCATCAGGCCCTGTGTGAAGTGTTTTAAACATATTAGCTAGTTTAATCTCCAAAACAAGTCTATGGAGTTGGGACTCTTATTACCCCACATTCCAGATGGAGAATTTGCCTCTGAGAGACTGAGAAACTGCCTAAGATCCCACAGCCAGTAGGTGGTACAGTCGGGATTCAAAACTCCACTAACAACCTCCTTAGCTCTCAATGGAGGGTAAAGAGAAAGAGCTTTGGATCTGTATGTTATCTCACTTAACCTGACCCTCCAAGGTGGGTTTTCCTAACCCCATTTCACAGATGATTGACTGAGACTTGCTAAGCCTGGGAAAGGCCCAGGTCACACTGGTAGGAGTGCTGGAGCCAAGGTTTGGAGCCAGATCTATCTGACTTGAAAGTCTATGTATCATCTCCTCCTTCTGAAGAATACGACTGCCTTCTTAGAAGCTCTGACCTTAGAAGCTCTCTGTCTCATGGTCATATCCTGACACCTTGTTTAGGAAGCCATTAGGACTAGGTCCCCTGCCCGACTTCCTCCTGACCTTATCTCTGTCTTCAGCATGGTCCTCAGCTCTCCAATCCCCTGAATTACAGAACATTTTACTCCTTTCTGCATGGGATTTAATTTCCCCGTGTTGAAAACACATGTCTTCAGTCATTCCCTGCATCCAAAACTTAGTCATCTTCAACACCTCCATCTTCCCATGATGCATCACCTACTACCCAGTCCTGTGGGCTCTGTGGTCCCAATATGTCAAGATTCCTGCTGCTTCTCATGTTCTGTACTGCTGCCTGGCCCCAGGCTTCAGTGAGGACCCCTGCTCCCACCTTGAACCCCTCAAAGTCTACCCTCTATACAGTAGCTGAAGAAAACTGTAAAACTCCAATCATCCTGTCACTTTCTCAACTTCAGTGATGTCCCATCACATGCAGAATAAAACTCACCACCTTAGCCACAGCCAACAAGGCCTTGAGCCATTTTCAGCATGCACACCCCAATTTGCAGTTCCCTCTTTTGCTCTGCTCACCCATACTGGTTCCCTCAATTTTATGGCTCACACTAAGTATGTACCCATCACAGAAACTCTGACCTTCTATTTCCTCTGCAGGGGTTCCTCTCCCCCAGAACTCACAGGCCCTCAGCCTTACCTCACTCCCGTCCCTTCCAATAGCACCTCTTGGAGGCCGTTCCCTGACCTTTCTATGTAAAACCCCTCTCATCTCACCATCTTCCCTCTCAAGCAAGGCTCAGCCTGCCTTATTTCCCCTCTTAGCTGTCACTCTTACCTGACAGGTACTTGTTTAGTGCCATCTCCCCAAAGAACAAAGAGGTGATCTCGTTCACTGCTGTATCCTGAAGACTCTGTCATGAACCAAACTCTAGCCAGGCTCCTCTGAGCCCTCTTACTAGACCTCAGCCTTGATCTCAAAAGACTTGAACAAGCACTAACATTGTTTCTAACAGCTCAAGGCCAGACCCCTGGGAAGACCCTAGCCTCTCTTAAAGTGCCTGTCTAGAAAACTTAAGACTGCCAAGAGAATTCACTGTTAATTCCAGCAAACACTTGAAGATGGGGCCCCTGTCTCCAGCCTCTGTGGGAGGCTGCAATAGTACCAGTTAGCAAACCCAGATGGGTTTTACATGGACTAACTCCCTTTCCTGCTTTTTTTTAAATCTTTCGCTTTCCTGATGCTACCGAACCCCCTGTTTACCACCCCCATTCCCTCATTCTCCTTTTAAAATGCCCAGTCACCTCTGCACAAACTGAGGTTGAGTTCAGTTCATGATGAACTCTTTTCTCCACTGCAATAATATATTCCTGATTAAAATCTGTCCTAACCACTTTAACTAGTATTGGCTTTATTTACCTTCAGTGCCTAAATATATGCCTAGCCTGTAATAGGCATTCAAATATCTGTTAAATGTAGGAATGAGTCAATGAATGAATGAATAAACGAATCAATAAATTTGGTCTAGATAGACCGGGACTTATTAAGGGATGATAAATCTTGGACAACTAACTCACCTTATGTTTAGTTAATTCACTTGTAAATTGAAGGCTACTGATACCCACCAAGCAGGGTGCTGTGATGATTACAGGCAAAGAATGTAGAGCTTCTAGCATGGCACCACAAATACGGCACCCAATAATTAATAGGCATCACTGACACTGTTGTGAGTGTATTTCCTTGAATAAAAGGACAAAGCCTATTCATGCCTCTGTTTGTTTTAACAACAGTAATCTCTGTGTATTGTTTTGTAAAAAGTGTGTTCTCCAAAATTCTTTTTTATTTTTTAAATAATTTATATGATGCTCAACCCTAATGTTCTCCAAAATTCTTAACATGAGGTCCCAAAAATGAGTTGCTCTGATGATTGAACAAACTTTGAGCAGAAAAAATGATTTATTTAACTGAGCAACCTTTAAAGACTCCTTCTTTAAACACTTGTGACTTCAAATAACCAAAGCCCTCATATGTTACACAGCTGAAAAATTATATTTTATACGGTGGGATGCCTTTCCAGGTGGCATCCAATATTCTCTTCTTCTGGGGAGGATCCATACTGCCTCCTCTCGGGTTTGTTAAGAAACACATCTAACACTGTGGTGCGCAGAGTACACTGTGAGGTTTTAGCCTTCCTGCCCCATGTTCCCAAGCTCTTTCTCTATGGGTGGTGGAGGTGCTACACGATGATCACAGCTCTGTGATCAAGTCAGCCAGCCTGGCCCTACCTTCTCCTGGTTGTATGACTCTGGAACAAGTCTTCCAGCTCTCTGGTCTTCATTTTCCTCATATGCACAATAGCAATAATAATAAAGTCCCTATGAGGATTGCATTAGCTAATTTATACCACAGGATGCCCATATTAAGTGCTCAGTAAATGTTTGACATCTTTATGTAGAAAGAATGGCCAATGATGAGATGGGTATGGATTCTGCCTCTGCTGCTATGTAATTAACCTTGGCCACACTACTTCCCATTTCTGGGTATCAGTTTGTACATTGATAAAATAGTGAGGGTTGAACTCAAACCCTCAGGTTAATGTGAACCCTCAGGTTTTCTGACGCGGTAACCCTGAGTTCAGTCCAAGCCCTCACTGTGGGGAAGGCCAGGCACGTACCTGGATCTGGCAGAAGCCGCGGGCAGTCAGCTCATCCAATATGAAAACCTGAAAAGCCTGCAGCAAACCCGCATAGTCAGCACTGCACATCTTGCCCGGCGGGAGCTGGAGCTGAAAGTGCCCTTGGGTCTGGATGGTCTGCCACAGCTGGGGCCCTGCAGGCAAGCACCAGAGGTCAGCAGACAGAGGCAACAGGCCTAAGGAGTTATTTTCTTTATTTAGGTTTTCCCCTGCAAAAATAACCCTTCCTCATTTAGCTGGAAACACACAAGCACTGCCATTCGCATTGTCATTCTGAGTCTAAGTACTTTCCAGCATAACATCTTGTCTCTGAAATTACTGAGCATCCTCACAGAAAGCTCAGTCCTGCCTCATCCTCCAAACCAGGGTGCTTTACATTTTGGGGTCCTGGACATTCTCCTTGGAAAATCTTCCATGCCATCTTGCATACAGACAGGGCCACTCTATATGGTTTTTCAGGTTAAGAACAGACATCATAGTTGATGGGAGTGAATGGCATTCTCTAAGGCTGTTCAGTGCACAGCCTGAACAATCATGCACAGTGGCCTGCATTCAACTTCAGGAGCTCAAGGTTTGTGCCTCTTTTCCCCAAAGTCCTTTGCTCTAGGGTCAATTGTGACCATCCTGGTCTCGATTTCAGCATAGCCAAAGTGACAGGCCATTATTTATCCAAATCACATTTTGAATTTTCTGGATAGGCACCCTCTATAGCCCAGAGTGCTTTGCAACAAATGTTCTCCTTGACACTCTGGCATCCACCCAGAGCCTTGTGACAATCCCAGGATCTTGGTCTCCCTCCCAGATTCCCTCATGTTAAGACCTCATGTTAAGAATTCTGGAGAACATTAGGGTTGACAGTCCCAGGATCTTGGTCTCCCTCCCAGATTCCCTTCCCACTGCACTGGGTGGACCAAGTGCCAGGTCCCAGAGTGGGTTCAGTGTGTGACAAGGCAAAAGGAGCTCTGGTCAGAGCACTGGGAAAGAGGGCCGAAACTTACACAGGTTCCAGCAATCAGGATGATGCCCTACTTGGAGCAGAGTCCAGGGCCCCCTGCTAAGCCAGGCATTAGCCCTGGAAGTCCAGGTGGTCTTGGGGAGAGGCTGATGGCGCAGGGTCACTAGAGGCTGGGAGAGCAGCTCTGAGCATGTCAGCCACCTATACAGCTGTTGGAGCACTGACCTGCCCAGTATTTTTCCTGAATCCAGGACATCCCAAGAAAGTTGGAAGGATGCCAATTCTCTCAAGGAGCAGATGGTTCCAGAGAAGGCACAAAGAAAGCCTAATTCCAGGGGTCGGTCTGTGAAGGACATCTGCTCCTTCTAGAAGCAAATGCTCCATGGGACTCTCTCTCACCTCTTGGTGCCACCTGGCTTACCATGAACATGCTATATTCGGGTGGGAAAATGGAGCAACCACGCCTCCACATCTCAGTCCCAGCCCTAGCCCTGAGAGGGAGCAGGGTGCAGGATAGACGCCCTGAGGCCACTCACGTTGGCAGGCCCGGGGCTGAGGCAGCTGTGACTCCCAGCGTCTGCTCTCCAGGCTACATATCAATGGCCCCGTTGGAAACACGCTCCGGGAGCCCTGGCGGCACAGCAATTGGCACTGCTGGATGGCAGCCCCTGTGGGGCCAGAGGCTGTCTCACACAGGATTGTTCCACCAACCACCTCCAGTGTGTTGAACGGCAGCGGACACTGCGGGCCTGGGAGAAGGAAAGTGGAGCCATGGTGGGCACCTGCCCAGCCTCGGGAGGACTGAGCATGCCTGTTTGTGGGCGTCGTCTTCTCACTCACACTGGGCCCTCCTCCTCTCCCCTTCCCTGGACCTGTCAAGCTCTCAGGGCCTGGCCTGGGCCTGCTCCCCTTCCTCTCTGTCCTGCCTTCTACTTGAATGAGCCCATCTGCTCTCAGTCTTAACAGACACTTAAGCATGAATGCCTCATGTAGCTTCATGTCCAGCTCAGGCATTCTTGAGCTTCTTCTCATCTCTAAAGCCAATTAGTTACCACCTGGTCTCTCCACCTCAAAGCTCACCGTCCAGGCCTGAACTTAGTATCTGCTGCCCCTGCCTCAGTGCCCCAGGCACAAGGAGCAGTACCACCAGCCACCCAGCCATCCCAAGCCAGCAACCCGGTGGCCTTCCTGCAGGGTTCATCTCCTCTGTCTTGGTCACGGTTCACACCTGCTCCACATCTCTTCGTTCCCACCACAGCATCCTCATTTAGACATCCTTCATCTTCTGCCTGAACTACCAGCAAACACTCTTTGCCAGATTTCTGCATTTAGGCCTCACCTCCTGCCTTTCTGCTCCCACGTCCCACCCAGTCCCCGCTGCTGGCAGAGAAATTATGCCAGAGCCCAATATCAGCTCTCAACTCCCTCGTGTGCAGGTGAGCCTGTCTTCCTCTTCCCTCTCATCTCCTCCAGCTCCCCAATGCCTCCAGAAATATCTATTACTCCCTGAACACACCTCCAAGCCTTCCTTCTGCCTGCTCCTGTCTGGAAGATTCCTTTTTGACCCTCAAATATCAACTCCGTTTTCTAACACTGTCGTGGTTCTCCCAGGCAGACTTAGGTCTTCTTTCTTTTGAATTCCCAGGCCACCAGGTACAGACCTTCCTTTTGTCAATTGTTAGAACCTCTAATCAGTGGCACGCTGGTCACCCCATGGGTTGAGTCCACAGGGAAAAAGAGGGCACCTCTCCTCTGCTCACCCAGGCCGAGGCACACAGCCGCCCGAGACACAGCTCAATGAGTTAAGTAAATGGGAAAATGAGTAAATTAAAGAGCAAAACACTCAGTGTGACAATTTCACAGCAATTAGGTATTTCGTTCATTATCAGACTCAGGCAGAGTCTTTTGACCAGTATATGCGTTAAAATCTGCAGTCTGTAAGGAATATGAGGGTATTCAGGGGCTTCAAAGAGGAAGAATGACCTATTTTGACCTCCGGAACCAAACCTGGGCTTTTTTGTGAAAAGGGCAATGGTCCCTGGCCAAGATTTTGCACTGCGATTTGCAGCGGGCTTCCTGAGTTGTCTTTTACCAAGTCCCGAGTGTAAGTGGGATGGCAACAGTTTACCTGTGAGCTCTGGACCAGCCTGCAGACTGTGAATCCTGGCTCTAATATTCGCTAGTTCAGGGCCCTAGAGCAAATTAATTAGTGCCTCTGTGACCGTTTCCTCGCCCATTAAATGATGAAGATGGCAATAATGCCTACCTCCTAGTAGGAGTATTTACTTAAAAACTACTACGGGATGTGTAGTACGTGGCAGGTGCACCATTAAGAGCTCTACTAATATCAGTTCATATAATGTTCCCCACAACCCTATGGGATAGGTCCCATTATCCCTATACGAACGCCAATTCTGAGGTACACAGAGGCTGAATGCCTCTTCTGTGGTCAGACAGCTAGTAAACAGAAAAATCAGGATTTGAACCCCATTATCTTTGCCCCAGAATCCACATCCTCTACCAGTGTGCTAGATGCATGTGTGTACATAGGTAAGAGGTGGGGTGTCAATGAGTGTGTAAGCATCCTTCCCATCTCAGTGAATACAGGTTTCCCCTCTTATCCCACAGGAATGGTCTGCACCTGTGGTTTTTCTGTTTTCAATTTTTTTACTCTCCCTTGTCTTTTGGTAGTGGGCCAGTGAGCGATCTGATTTGACTAGAAAGGGGTTTTCCTCCTGGGGTCACAAACGTCACCTAGGACACTGACGCTTCTCTTACCAGGGCTCCTACCCTCCCCAGCAGACCTGTTTTCCCACAGCCTTATTCCCCACGTCACTGAAATGAAGAGACTCCCTGGTTGTGGAACAACCCAGCTGGCCCCCACAGCCAGGGAAGAGTGGCTAAGGAGAGAAGGAAGAAGTACAGAAACCAAAATTAACTGAATACCCACAGTGGGCCCAGCCTCAGAGAGTACACTTCACATCTTTAATTTCATGAAATCCTTCCAAAATTATACCACTGGGAGCCCTTATTGCTGTTTTAGAGATGAGGAAAACAGAGGCTCAAGGGAGTTAAGTGGCTCACCTGGGGACATGGGTTGGTGATTGGACTAGAAGCCAGACCTGCTCGCTCCCACCTGCCATCTTACAAGAGCTTGCGAGCACTGCCTGTCTTCGGTATGCCAGGACTGCCCAAGGGCCTCCCAGGCATTGACTCCATCTTCACAGCAATTCTGTGGGGCTGGACTGTTATCAGCCTGTCCTGCAGATGAGGCCCCTGAAGCCTAGAGAGCTTAACTTTGCCACCCAAAGCCCAACACCAGCAAGTGTTGTGCTCTGAGCTACCAGGCTAATGCCCACCGGAGGCAGGATTTTCCATGAATATGACATTGGATACAGAGAGGGGCAACTTGGTATCTGTGCAAGTCCAGCCCCTAAGTAATACCAGCAAAAATAGTAATAATATGTACTTATTAAGTGTATTAGTAATTCCAGTGCTCAACAGTTTACAGAGATTGTCTTAATCAGTGCTAATAATGACTCAAATAGCTACTATTCTCCTGGCCACTGACATCCAGAGAGATTAGGGGACCAGCCCAAGGTCACCTGGCAAGTGAGTGGTGGAGCTGCCATTCAAGCCTGACTATCTGCCCCCTGCCTCTCCTTCACGGTCTGCAGTGAGTCAGCAGGAAGAGGTTTGGGCGTCTCATATTAACACCATCCTCCCGGTGCACTGAGCATGGTCAGCCTCTGGCCTCAACTCCAGGACCCCAGGACTATTTCACTCTCCTGTGTTTAAATGAATGGTGTTTCTTGGTTCCTGATCACATGACCAGGAACCTGGTCCCTTTAATTGGGCAATGTCCCAAATTACCGACTATATTAAATCGCTCAGCTTTGCCCAAACTCCCTTGCCCTGCTGTAGAATTGGAAGAGACCAATGCTGGCTGTCCCACCACCGCCCATCCCATCTGCACCTACATGGGGCAGAAGTGGCCTGCCATGCCCGGCAAGAATTAGGAATCTTTCTAGACTTCCAGCCCAATCCCAAAGGCCAGTGGGGTCAGAAGAGTAGGTGAGCACCTACCAAACCCACGATGAAGCCTTTACAAATGTTAGCTCCCCAGTCTTACAAACAACTCAGCCAATGAAGAACTGCTCCCTTATAAGAAGAGGAGGCCAAAGCTCTTCGTTTGGACATACTTATCTTTTTTCTTTCTTCATTCAAGAAAGTCACTAAATGACCTTCTGGAGCCTTCCTCCTGTCTTCTTCTGAAGCCCTTACAGCTGTAAAGCACAGGGTTTCATCAGCAGGACTCCGGGTTAAATCCTGGCTGCTCCACTTACTAACTGTGTGACTTTGGACATGTTCATGAACCTCTCTGAGCCTCAGCTCTGCCATCTGAAAAATGGGGAGATAGGAGACCTCTATCTATTTACCTGCATTGCTGGACGGCAAAAAATGGGATAAGGGATGTGAAAAGCACCTTTGAACAGGTGATCTGTACACAGGAGCTATATCATGGAGTCCCACATGGCCAAGCCACATAGAGTCTTCCTAAGCACTAAAGGAACTGTGCTCCAGATGTGTTCCTGGAGGAGACCACACCGGTCTGTGTCCTGGGTCTCAGTGCAGACCACTCCTAGACCTGGAAGTTGAATGTTGATTTTGTCTGACTTAAGGTGGATCCTTCACTTCTCTCCTTATTTCAGAAGCACAGGGCGGGCAGTTGCACTCATATTTATCTACAGAGCACCTACTGTGTATCCTGCATGGTAATAGCAGCTGAGAGTCACAAAGATGTGGACGAAGCAGGGCCCCATGCAGAGGGGAGCAAAACAGGACTTGGGGGAAACGGTGTGTGGTAAGAGCCTTGGGCACAGCACAGGTTCAGGGCAGGAGGGAGTACGGACAAAACTGGAAAGCAGCCCCCGCAAAGAGAGTGGAGACACTCTTCCCTCCCACCCCTGCTCCTGAGGCTCCTCCCATCTCTTTACAACTACCAACCAGAAGCATCACTAGACCTAATTAAATTTCCCTGCAGTTCCAAAATGTTGCTTAGAGATTAGAAAATAAAAATAAAGAAAGAATAAGAACATCAAAAGAAAGGCAACTGCGGCAAACTCAGAATCATTTAGCACAGTATTTTGCAACTCTGCCATACCCACCACCCCAATTTGTAATAAGTATTTTGCAATGTCTCTATTTCCTGCCCTGAAAAGAAATTCACAGATAGTCTAACCCACTTGCTCACATAAATTTAAAAATGACTGTAATGTCCTGTGACTTGAGCAGATTGGAGAAATAAAAGGTTAAAAACTGATAACAATATATTTTAATATTTAACAATATAGTTCAACATTCTATATATTGATGGGATATATATTTCAATATTTGACATTCACTAAATTTTTTAAACTAGAAATAAAAATAAACAAGTCAACACCTCCACAAATTCCTGAAGGGCCCCAGTGAGGATGGAACCATGACACTGAGATCCTGCAACCACGGTCCTTCTCCCCATCTGAGGACACAGAGAATAAGACCCAAAACTCCTGGGCAGGACAGCCCCCAAGCTTCTTGAGGTGCCAGTTCCAGAAGTTCCCTGCCCAGGCTCTTTCTGACTTCAGTTCCCAGAAGAAGCGTCTTCAGGAAGTAGATGTAGGTTTTCACACGAAGGGACTCAACCACAACTCCATCCCTCCTGCACTTCCTGTCTCCCCTCCCACCCCCGCCTTCCCAGCTTCTCTAGAACTTCACTCAGTCTGGATCAAAGAACAGATACGCAGGCCTTGTCTTTCCCCCAGGGGGTCATGACTTACTCTCACAGGCGGGCTGGCTCCCGGCCACGCGCGTCTCAGGCACCTCTTCTCCACTGTCCGTGACACACCAGCAGCTGCCCTGGGCCTGGTCGCATTGCACTGGGGAAAAGCCCCCATCCTCTTCCCTGCAGGCTGGGACATAGCCTGAGCCAACTCTCCTGGAGAGGACTCCACTCTTGAGCACATTGCAGAGGCTTGGGCCTGACACAGAGACAAGCCAGATGAGCTGGGGACCCGGTGACCACTCCCTGCTCAGATGCCCAATCACCCTCCCCACCACCCATGGCCACCCTCAGCCCACCTGCCTGCAGGGTCTTCCAGGGGTCTGGGGCTGCCTCCCCACCAGGAGGTTGAATGACAACAAGGCAAAGACTAGGCCTGGCTCAGCCCTGTACTGTCTCCCCTCCACTTCCTGCCCTCAAGTAGCTTAGAGTCTTAAAGGAGAGTTAACAAGTACGTGAGCAGGTACAGTTCTGTGAAATAAAGGCAACAATAGTGCAGTGTAGGAGCCTATGGAGGAAGACAGAGGCCAGCAGAGGCTTCCTGGAGGGACAGATGTGTGGTCTGAGCAAAAATTTGTCAAGTAAGGGGTGGGGAGGGGATAGACGGACATATTGCAGGTGGCACAGCCAGAACGCCTGAAGGCCCAGGTGGAAGAAAGTGTCTTCATTTTTCAAAAGTCTGACCAGAATTTATCACAGCTGCACCCTGAAGCACAACTGGTGGAGAAGAACGAGAAGCCGAAGAAGACACACCAGAACAAGACGTGTAGGGCCCTCGAGTCACGCCAGGGAGCTCGAGCATGGCCCCGAGGACAATGGGAGCATTCGTGGTGTTTCGGCAGAAGAGGAACATCTGCATATCATCCTTTGGGGACATCACCTGGGTTTCACCGTGGAAACCGGATTGTAGAGCCACACATCCGCCCAGCCCTCCAAAGCCCTAGGACCCCCTTTGATGGGAACCAATGTTAGTTTGCACTTCTCAGACACAAAGCACAGCCTGCTCCCTACCACGTTTGCTTCTCCCAAGAACCGGCAGAAGTGGGGGAATGTTGCCCCTATTTCATAGACGAGAAAACTGAGGCATAGTGAGGCCAGCAGCTGCGCCCCCACTGCTATGGAAGAGGCAGAGCTAGGACATGAAGCCAGCTCTTTGGACTCCACGCTCAGTGCCCCACAGAAGAGGTGAGAAGCCACGCTGGGAGGGGCTGCCACTCACACTGGGCACTGCTGTTCGAGCCAGGCAGCAACTCTTCTCCTGATGCAGGGTCTACGCACCAGGTGCCACCCTCTGATGCCTGCAGCCTGTCATACTCTCCTGTCTGAGACAAAGCCAAGGTCATGTCAGTCACTGTGGGCAAGACGCTCTAGTGGCAAACCTGCTGCTGGCAGATGTCAAAAGTGTCCCTTCCAAAACAACAGGTGATGGCTTTTCCACATGGAGAGAGGTGGAGGTGGGGAGAGGTGCTCTCCTGTTCCCAGTCCTTTACGTGCATCATTTGATTGATGGCTACAACAGCCTCGTGAGGCATAGACAATGGTTCTCCCACTTTTGGGTGGGGGAAACTGAAGCTCTCTCAGAGAGGGAAAGTGGGGCATCACCTCACAGCTGGTGAGTGAGAGGCAGGTCAGGTCCAGGCCCAAACCCATCTAGACCCAAAGCCTAGCCATGCTCCTGGACCAGCCTCACTAATTCCAGAAATGATTTTGACAAGCACTAGAATCTCCACAGGAACTGGCCTTGCAAATCACACCTCAGCGTGCCTCTAAGCTCCGCTCTGGAATCACTTTTCCCACCGTTGGACACTGTGGCTTCTACCTCTCCTTCTCTCTGTGTAAGCATCAGTGCCCAGGAAGAAGCAGAATTGTATTCCAACAGTAGGTGCTTTCCAGCCAAGATAAAAAAAACTAAATGATATTGACAATTTCTCTACGAAACGATTCTTAAGTGGGTCCATGTTTACAGTACCAAACAATAATAAGGAAACTTTTGCTTAGCACTGTACAGTTTCATGAGTTTCAACACTGCTGTTTCATCTGCTTCTCATCAAGTCCTTGGAAGCTGAGCAGAGTGGGTGGTGGTGTTCCCACCATCTTATTTTAGAAAAAGGACACTGAGGCCCAGAGACTTCCCTCACTTGGCAAGAAAGTGGTTAAGTTCTGGGCATAAATTCTTTCTCTAGGAGCTCTACATCAGTACTTCGCTGAATTATGAGTTGTTACAATCACCCCGGGAGCTTGGGGAGGGAAAGAGGCTGGTGTCCTCCGTGTGTTGAGAACCTGGGATGCAGTGAGCACAGGGCCTTGGCCAAGATGCCTTTAGGAGAAACATGATAGCATGTTTTGTTTATTTTTCAAAGAGTTGTTATGAAAGATATTTCCTTGGAATCTCAAAACAATCCTAGCATTAGCTAGGACAAAATGTGGCCTGATCTTATGATTAAACAAAACAAACTGGGACACAGAAAAGGTAAGTAAATGGACCAAGGTCACAGAACCAGGTTCTAGCAGGCCCAGACAAACACGCAGGCTGAGAACGCCATGTGAGCTTTTAACTAAGCTGAATGTATTGAACAAGAAGAAAAATCATCTTCAACCAGTGGGGACAAGTCTCGGCTCCAATCCTGTGCTTCCAGACCCTTACCTCTAGGCAGGCTGGGATGAACAGGTCTTTTGGAGATGGGTTTCCTCGGGATCTAGCCTGTTTCCAGCTGGAAAGCAACCCACTGGTTCGAGATTTCATGCAGGTTGTCGGGCCTGTGGGAGACAGAGGTGTTCATAAAGGACTGGTCGTGGGAGCCAAGGGAAAGAGGGGATCCCAGGTTGACCCCAGGTTTCAGGGTCATGGGCCTGGGTGAATGCAGGTGCTCTTCACAGAGAGGTAGAACCTCAGAGGACAAAGACTCATGTGGGACATGCCAGCTTTGAGATGTCAAGTGGACTGCGGATTACACACTGTTGAGCCTCAGGAGAGGGGTTGGGGCTGCAGGTTCAGATGTGAGGCAGTTGCTGAAACTATAGGAGTGGCTGAAACTGCCTAGCAGGTGTACAGAGTGGGAGAACCAGGGTTCCTTCAAAAGTCTCAGCTGTTTCTTTCCACCTGCAAAGCTGTGAGCCTTCCAACTAGGAAGGGCCAAGGTCAGTGCAAGCTTGCAGGCCTGGAGACTTGGGAAATGCATCCGGCTGCGCCCAGGGCCTAGCTGAAGGGCTGAGCCATGGAGTCTCCAGCGGCTGGGCAACCACAGCTGACTAGGCCAGTGATGCCCATCAATGGGGGTCAGAAGGAGAGCTCTGCTGGCTTTACTTACACTGTGGAATCTGCAGAGAGCGGGCAGTCAGTGAGGCAGGGATGAATCCTCCTTTCTCATCTACACACCAGCAGTGCCCTGGAAAAGAGCCAAGGAGAGGACATTCAGGAATTGCACTAGGAACTTACCCCAGAGGGTCCCATAAACAACTTTCCTTCTTCACTCACAGCAGTGCAAGCCTGGTCGCCTTCTGTCCCCAGTCTAGACCCCCAGTTGGACATTGTCCACAATCACTCTGATGCCCCAGCAACCACCCACTTGTCTTTCAGGCTGGTAGAAGGTCGCTGCTCCTGTTACACAGGTGAGATAACTGGAGGCCAGAGAAGCTAAGGAATTTGTCACCAGCTGCTAAAGAGGAGCCCAAGAGTCCAGCTCATTTGCCTCCCGGTGTGGGGCTCTGTCCTCTAAAATAAAAAAAAGGGGTGTCACTTGGCCACCTGAAGGTGCCTATCCCTCCTTACCAGTCCCAGTGTGGCACTGCACAGGCTCCCAACTTCCGAACGCATCACATTGTGGCACGTAGGGGCCCAACCGCAGAAGGGCAGATGCTCCAGCCGAGTCGTCCAGGGAAAAGCGGCATCTCTGATAGAAGCTTAAGGCTGGAGTCAGGGAAGGAGAAAAGCAGAATATGACCACCTGCTCTGTGTGGGCTCTGTTGCTGAGAACAACCGCATATGTCCTGGTTCCAACATAAGGAGGCCTTCTTATTTATTTATTTATTTGACAAACATTTCAACCCACAGTATTACAGAGGCTCCTTGCACAGTAGGCAGACACTCAACAGATTGTCCTTTAAGAATAACACAGGCTGCAGCTTGAAAGAATATTATAGTAGACCTGTACAATAACTTCCATACAGAAATAATTAGGTCAGTGAAGTGTCTTCAGGCACATGAGATAATAGTAATAATAGATAGGCTCTATACTCATATGTTAAGTGTGAGGCACTAGCTAAATACATACCTTAGTTAATTTAATCCTCATAGCAATCTAGAAGAAATGTCATATTATCCTATTTAACAAATGAGAAAACTGAGACACAGATGGATTAAGCAACTTAACCAAGGGTTCATAGCCAGAAAGGGGAGGGGTTGGCCTTGGAACACAAGAGGGCAATCAATGTCAGCTACCCTCATAGGTTTCCCTACCAAACTCCTACAGTTTAGTTTTTAACCCCCTTTGAATCTTTGATATCCATAAAAATAGTATCAGATCTTCACAGCGGCTCCATGAAGCCAGAACTTTTACCCCAGGTGAGGATACAGAGGCTCAGTGAGAGAGCTTGTATGTTGAACCACCAGCCACCCTACTAATGAAACTGCACCTGCACCCACCCTCAGCTTTGAGCATGGCTTTCCCCACCACCAACGTAGTACATAGTATACTCATTTATTGTGTTAGATTTGTCTCCTCTGCACTAGCATTTAAGCTCTTTGGTGCAGAGATTTGTGTTTATTTTGCAAACAGAGGGGTGTCTGGCTCATATTAGGCACTCAAGAAATCACTGATTGGGAAAAAAGAGTGAATGAATGAATGTATGAGGGAGAGAGGAAGAAGCAAGGATGGGCAGCTGGTGGGACACACATCAGCTTGGTCTGGGTCTTACCAGGCTCAGTCTGATTTGCCCCGACCACCACCCTCCTCCTAGGTGGCCATGAACTGTCACCTGAGCCCTTTCTCCACTCCTGCTGGCACTTGGGGCAGGTTGGGGTTCCTCACCAGGATCCTGGAGGCAGAATGGGTACGTCTGCGGCAGCGCTGTTGGCAGTCACCTGCAGCCCATTGGGACAGTTCTCCCCACTCCCCACCTTTCAGAAACAGGCTTCATGGCTCCAGACAGGAGAGCCTGCAGATCCAAGGATGCCACCAACTCACAGTCTCAGAGCCCATCTGGAGACACCAGGACCCACCTCTGAAGCAGCCCGGTAGAGTAGACTGTGTTCTGGAGTCTGCCAGGCCTCCTTCTGAATCCCGGCACTGCGCCTCCTAACTGTGATCACGAACAAGTTGCCCAACCTCTCTAAGCCTCAGTTTCCTCATCTGTGGACTGGGTCTAACACTCACCTAACAGGGCAACTGTGATATTTACATCAAAGGAGCTGACAGGCATTAAGCACCAAGTGCTTGCCAGACCCAGCTGTGTGCATGTACTCCCGTGGCCTTCGCCACCCTCATTAGGCCCTCAGACATGGCTCCCATGTTCTAGTGGTCAAAGGCACTTTGCTCTGGGCCCTCAATCCCCAGACTCTCAGGGAAAAGACCTGGCCTGGTCCTCTATGCTCCCTTCCTCTTTTCTCTACAAGCTCAGACATGCAAAGCTGAGCATGTGGTTACTTGGAGAGGAACTTCTAAGCTCGACTTCTAAAGAAAATGCCGTCGTGCCATTCAATGACTAATATCAACAGCACCAGCGACGTTGCCTCCCCTTTCTCGACGTTTCCCTCCCTGACCAAAGCAGTCACAACTGAAGGGGCATCAATCCCAGTTCTCTCTTTGATTACCTCAAATCCTGTCTTTGTACAAAAATGTAAAACAACAGGGTTCTTCCCAAAAGCAGAAGTCTCCGAGTCTCTGAGGAACAGAGAAAAGCAGTGTCTAGGCATAGGGTGAGGGTAGTGGACGGAAGAGAGAGAAAGAAGGGAGGAAGGAAGCAACAAGGATGGTTAACCACCATCTACTGAGCTCCTGGTAGGTGTCAGGCACTGTGCCACGCACCAGGGATATGGAAAGAATAAGACACAGTGCCTTGTCCTCCAGAAGAGACGTCTAGTGAGAGAGAGAAGCAGGAAACCAAGATGGCATGCGTGAGATTGTCACATGGTATTAGGAGAACAAAGATCACTGAGACCCAATCCCATGCTGGCAGTAGACACCCTGGAGTGCCTGCTGGAGGGGATGGGAAGGCAGGGAGCTGCCCTCCTGCTGGAGGGATTCTCTTTGACTTGGAGAAGATGTTGTCATGGGAGGACTGCTTTGCTGTTTGGTAACTCAAGTCTGGAAAGCTAGACAGGGAATCAGCTGAGACCATTTGACAGGGATGTGGATCCTGAGTAAGATTCAAAGACAGATGAATCATTTGTCCTTGTCAAGTTGATGTGGGGTCAGTGAGAAAACTTGGAAGGGACCTGCTCTCCTGCTGGAGCAGCTGTGAGGTCATGGATGAAGAACAAGGGCTCTAGGATGAGGCAGAGCTAGGCACCGACCTCAGCAATACCTGGAATTTGCCCAGCAGGGAACAGGAGAGCTAAGAGGATGAGCTGGAGGACCAGGTCTCTGGGCTTCCCATCCAGGCCCACTGGTTATCAGTTGTGTGAATTCGGGAAAGTGACTTAACCTCAAACTCCGTTTCCCCATATGCAAAGAATTGTGGATCGCGATTATACCATCATTCTCCTGGAGCTGTTACAGGATTAAATTTGAAGATCTGATAATCTACTTAGCACAGTAAGTGCCTGCTCAAAGGTGAGGTTAGAATATTGTTTAGCCGGTGGAGGGCTGTGACTCATGCCTGTAATCCCGGCACTTTGGGAGGCCAAGGCAGACGGATCAATTGAAGTCAGGAGTTTGAGACCAGCCTGGCCAACATGGTGAAATCCCGTCTCTACTAAAAATGTGCAAATATTAGTTGGGCATGGTGGCGCACACCTGTAGTCCCAGCTACTCGGGTGGATGAGGTGGGAGGATCGCTTGAGCCCAGGAGTTCGAGGCTGTGGTGAGCTATGATTGTACCACTGCGCCCCAGCCTGGGCGACAGAGCAAGACGCCATCATAAAAAAAAAAAGAATATTGTTCAGCTGTTATTATAGACCAGAGGACTGCAGGCTCCCTGAGCTTACGCCTCTGTCGCATGCGGGTAGTAATTCCTGCTTTTTGGAGTTACTCTCAGGATCAGATGAGATCAACGAGTCATAGTTCTTCAATATTGAGGCTTCCTCTCCCCTCCCCCTGTGTGGTGTTCGTGAATCCCTGGAAATGGAGGGAAGCTTTGGTGCAGGCCATGGGGATTGTATGAGCATTCAGGGGCTTGGGTCCCTCACATTTTAACAAGAATTTTTGGGCTTTGTGGGAGCGGCAGGTGCCATCTGAAACCTGCCCTAGGGTAGATTCGCTGGAGAATGAGGGAGCATTTTAGAGACGGGTGCAGCATTCCAGCGTTGACTGGCGCCCCCAAACCACTTTGCCTTTTCTTCCCGTGAACCCACCAGCCTGGGGAAGCCAAACCACAAAGTCCTAAGCATGACTGAGGAGAGACTAATTTAAGCTCCTGTTTTTCCAAAGGGATGCAGTAAGAAAGCGGAACGGCACCGCACTTACTAGACTGAGCCGCCAGGCGAATGGCGTAATCACTCCCGCGCAGAAACTGCTCCGCCAGAGCCTCCCGGAGTGGGAAGAGTGGAGGAAGGCCGAGGTCCTCATTCCTCAGCCGGATTCCCTTGGCCACCAGGAAACTCTCCCCCAGAGGGAACCGAGAACTGTTGGAAGCTGAGACAATCTCTTCCGTTTCCCTAATGAACTGCAGTACAAGGAGCTTCGCTTCCTCACAGGAGCCAGGACCTAGGCGGATAAAAATATCCCAGATGGACTCACTCACCACGTGGACCTCCCTCTGACTCCCATGAAGCATGTGTACCCACATACACACACACACACACACACACACACACCCCACACACTACACACATACCACACACACCACACACCACATGCCACACACATACACGCCACACACACACCACACACACAACACACACAACACACACTACACACATACCACACACACACACACACACCCCACACACTATACACATAGCACACACACACCACACACATGCCACACACATACACACCACACACACACACCACACACACAACACACACAACACACAACACACACACACAACATACACATACACACCACCCCCTCACACTACACACATACACACCAAAACACACCCCACACACACATACACACCACACGCACACCACACACACACCACACAACACACACATCACTCCCTCACACTACACACATACACACCACATACCACACACATACACACCAACCCCCACACACTACATACATACACAGCACAAACACACCACACACACACACCCCCCACATACACAGTATGCACATACAGATCACGATACACCACACATACACGTACATACACACCACCCCAAACACACCACACATATACACGTACACACAAACACCACAAACACACCACATACATACACACACCACACACCAAATACCACACACATACATACCCCACACACACCACACACACTACACACATAGAGATCACATACACACCACTCCCGCACACAACACACAAACACCACACACACATACACACACACTACACACACCACAACCATACCCACCACACACACAACCACACACACCACACACATACACACACATACACACTCCCCCACACCACACATACACACACAAATACACACCACACACACCACACACACACATGAACACCACACACACACCACCCCAAAACACACACCACCCACATACACATACACACACGACACACACAGACACATCACACACACCATACACATATACCACACACATACACACCACACACACCACCCACATATGCACCATACACACACAACCACACACATACACACCACACACAGTACACACACACCACACCATACACACACACACATGCACACTACACACACACCACACACAGACACACACCACACACATACATATACACACACACACCACCCTCATATACACACATACACACACCACACATACCCACACACCACAAACACCACACATGCACATACCACACACAAAAACTCACACACCATAACCCATATAGAAACACACACACCTCATAAACACCACACACACATACATAAACATACACCCACCACACCACACACACACATACACACACTACACACATTGTGCCACACATGTATTTTGTCCTTCTTTCAGCAGCTTCTTCCATCACCTTGAATATTCCCTTATTTTGCCTCCACACACTCATTCAGTCACCATTTGTGGAGGGCCCACTGCGTAAGATGAGTATAGCTCATATTTGCTCCATGCTGTGCATCATTCTGAGCACATCTACACAATCTAATCGATGCAACAGCCCAATAAAATATTCTTATTCTCATGCTATGAATGAGAAACTGAGGCATGGAGAAGTCATATAATGTAAACAAGCTCCCAGCTAGCAAGTAGCTGATTCAGAATTTCAATCTAGACAGTCTCACTCTGGGAATAGTGATCTTGACTAGCTCTCTCTAACGAAGGATAGACAGATGATGGATGGATGGATGCATGGACAGATGGATAGATGGATGGATGGATGGATCGATGGATGGATATCAAAAGTTGAAGGGAGGCACTGTAGGTTAGTAGAGAGTTATTCCTGTGAAGCGGAAAGAGCGTGGCACTCACATACCTTTGGGTTCTATTTTTGGGTCATTTATTAGTTGTGCAACCATGGATAATGCACTTAACTTCTCTGAGTTTCAGCCTCCTGATCTGTGCAATGGGAAATATTGGGGCCTCTAGTCCATGGGGTTTTGTAATGAGCCTTTGAAGTGTTGCAGTTGAAGTGCTTGGCACAGCATCTGGCACATGCTGTCCTTGGCATTGTCACTTAGCAAAATCCACCCTCGCCATATTTACTTAAAACATCACATTGTGAATTCAACAGTGGGGGTGTCACCAGATTCTTTTGATAGCATGGGATCAACAGAAAACAAAAGACTTTGACTTCCAGAATGTGAAGTTATTGTTTTCTTGTTCAAAAGGATATTATCAAATAATTTATTCTATTAATCCCAGGGATTTTGAATCTCTGAAGCAAAAACTCACACTTAAAAACCTCGGCTTGCTCTCCATTTCTTCCAGGATAAAGTGAAAATCTACAACTGGGCACATAAGATCTTTTCAAATCTGTCCCCAGCTGTATGCAGTGGTTCACGCCTGTCATCCTAGCACTTTGGGAGGCCGAGGCAGACAGATCACTTGAGCCCAGGAGTTCAAGACCAGCCTGGGCAACATGGTAAAACCCCGTCTCTACAAGAAATGCAAAAATTAGCTGGGCGTGATGGCACATGCTTGTAGTCCCAGCTACTTGAGAGCCTGAGGTGGCAGGATCACTTGAGCCTGCTGCAGTGAACTGAGATCATGCCACTGCAATCCAACATAGGCAACAGAGCAAGACTCTGTCTCAAAAAAATTATAATCTGTTCCCGATTTACTATCCGCCTCTTCTTTCACTCCCTCCTGCATCCCCTCCCCTCCTACATCTATAACCTTTTCTCCACCTCACTCACAGCTTCATTGACTCAGTGCATCCTATTTCCTCTGTCACAAAGGGCCTGCCACATCTGTGACTGGACAAACCCCTCTTAAGATTCATCCCAGTAGTTGGGGTCAAGCTAATCTTTACCCCAATCTTCAAGGAGTTAGTAGCCCCTTTCTCTGAGCACCCTCCACTGCATTTTCCATGTACATACCTCTGCTCCACCATTGCCATTGATTACTTTCCTGATAACATCCTTGGTTTCCCCCATTGGTCTCTGAGCGTCTCAGGGCAGACACCATCCTTTACACGACTGTCTCCCCATCGTACAGTACAGTGCACACAGTAGGCAGTTCATAAACGCATATTAAATGAAGACAGCAAAATTTCAACCAGACCAGAGATAGCAATGCAGACTCAAATTCCTAGAGGCCTGAGCCATTACCCACACATGCATGTAGGAAGTTATTGGTCCCTTCATTACTCACTGTCAATTGTATTAATCCAGCCATCACTTATTAAGTACTTCCTATGTGCCAAGTCCAGCACTTTATATCTATTAATTTTTGTAATTCTTCCAACAAGCCTTTGAGGCAGTTACGTGTTGTAACTCAGATTTTACAGATGACACTAAGACTCAAAAGAGTTAGCCTCTCTCAGGTCACAGAGCAGTAGATGGTAGAGCCATGGTACAAGACAGCTACTGTTCTGTCCTCCAGGCCAGTCCTCCTCAAGCTTTTGGCTGTACTGAATTCCCCTGGGAATATTGTAGAAATGCAAGTTTTGATTCAATAGGTGGGGCCTGAGATCCTGAATCTTTAACGAGTTCCCAAAGTGAATGCCAATGCCACTGGACCACACTTTGAGTATCAAACGCTTTTGATTGTATACCCTTATTAACAAAAGAGTTTGAATATGCACCCCCCAAAATGGGTATTTTTTTTATAAGGCATATACACAAATTACTAAAATAATACACTACATGCAGATTTTTAGCTGTTTCAGCTGTTAAACATTTAATAGCAAAAACGAAAATATTAATAGAAATGTGAAAGGAAGATAGAAAATACTGAATAGAGATGGAAGTTCTAACATTTTCTCCCTAATGGATAGTCTTGTATCCAGTCTCTTGTTACTCAATAAAAAAAATGCCAATTACTCTAAGTGTAGTTCTAACATTCTCTCCAGCATTCAGACTAAGGTAAGACTAGTCACTAAAGTAATCCCAGCACTTTGGGAGGCTGAGGCAGGTGGATCACCTGAGCTCAGGAGTTCAAGACCAACCAGGCCAACATGCTGAAACCCCATCTCTACCAAAAATACAAAAAAAAATTAGCTGGGCATGGTGGTAGGCACCTGTAATCCCAGTTACTTAGGATCTGAGGCACGAGAATTGCTTGAACCTGGGAGGCGGAGGTTGCAGTGAGCTGAGATCGCTCCATTGCACTCTAGCCTGGGCAACAAGAGTGAAACTCAGTCTCAAAATAAAATAAAATAAAGTTACTAGGTACTTTTGGTTATCGACAACTCACGCTCCTAAAATTGCATACAAATAGGACCAAATTTAGTCTTAGATAATTTAAAATTATAGGAATGTCGCCATGTAAGAGATCTGATCACTGGTATGGAGAATGATTCTACCACAAAAAACACAAAAATAAGTAAGACTTCTTATCTAACAGGCCAAAATCAATGTGTTAACCTTGAGGGTTCTATTGCTAGAACTTGACATTTGAATGGAGGATCCTTGCATTGTCATCTCTGGGTTGTTCAAAATGCCAAGAGTATTACTGTTCTCATCACATGGTACTTTCACCCAACGTTTTAAAAACCAGTTGCTGCTAAAGCCTAAAATTTAGCCAGTATCAAAATAGTCTAATGTATTTTAACATTACTCAGAAAGGTCCAGACAATGTTAAACTTGCAAAGAATGAATTGAGAGATTTCACTGAACGGCTGTCATATCACCTATAATATTAGCAATGGCTGGTTAGAGAGATTTGGATTTGGTGATAACAGTGTTGAACATATCTGGTTGTTCTTTCAAACTGCTGGCATGGCTAAAGGGGAGAAGGCATTTTAACTGAAACTCAGTGTCAGCTTCTTTCTATTTATGGCTCATATATCATAACTTTCCCATAAGTCTACCTGCCACAAAGCTGAATGTATAGACCTCAATTAGCGGCTCTCCAGTCAGTTCCTTAGTTAAATCCTTCCAAATCAATTAAAGCCACTTCAGGTGGCACTCTCCTGAGGTCTGTGCATCTAGCAGCATTCTGTGCAAATAGCAGGTTCACTGTAATACTCATTGGTCCATTAAAAGGTGCACCTAACATAGGAGCGATTACTAAACATTAACCATAGGAGGACAAGGGCCAGGTCATCTCCACTTTTATAGCCTTCATCAGCTCTAAGATGAAGATGCTTTGCACACAGAAGACATCCAGTAAAAATCTAAGACACCGATTGAAGTAATCAATTATATGAAAGCTTTAAAATATACTGTATCAATCTTGCCAACACCTCACTGTGTTGATGCAGGGAAGTCCCTTCGCCTCTGTGAACCTTGGTTTTCTCAGCCATCTCTAAACTCCATTCCAGCTTTGACACTCAATCCCCTCCCACTAGACATCCTTTTTTTATATATATATTAAACACACAGACACACACACACACACTTAGCTCTTCATATGCATTAGCTCACATGTTGGGAGCTTGCTCGGCTCAGCCCGCGTTCCTTCCAGCTCTTGGCCAGCCTCATCCACACACCAGCAGTTCCGAAGGTCGAAATGTGCCAAAGGAGTGCTGAAGTCTGAGTAGGGCCCTGGGTATCGGCTGAGTTGGCCGTTTAGGATCTGCCAGAAGAGGTAGGGATCCAGGAGAACATTCTCCCTGGACTGGGACCGGTTCCCTTCCAGTGCTGCTAGTGGGACATCTTGCAGAGAAGGGTATTGGGACAGCACCGGGAAGACACCTTGCTGGCCAGCCTCATACAGACTCTGAATAAAGAGACCAAAGTTTCCGGAAGCTGCTTCTCTGTAGCTCATGATCTTCACTAGCAGCTCGGCAGGCATCAGCTCCTGGCCCTTGTTCTGAGCCTCCCATCGTCGGTACCACTCGAAGACCTGCTCGGGGGGCCCATCGCATTGCACTTGTCTCCACTGTCCATCGGCACTGCACTGTGGGATGTAGGTGTCGGAAAGGGTGGGTAGCATGCTGGAGTTAGAGAGCAGGGCCTGCACCGTCCTGAGGAAAGCTTGCTCAGCCTGTAATTGACAGGGTGTGGGGCCTGGGGAGGAACAATGAGCAGGTGTTTCAGTTTAAGAAATTTAATAAACTGGAAAGACCAAGATAAAACCACTTAACTGTCCAAACCCCATCTAAAACCTCATATAGCCATAGAAATAACATGAAGCTTAAATTTGTAAATAATATCTAGATACGCATTGCCCCATGACTAAATCAGCACCATTGAAATCAGTTAGTGATCAGCACTGCAGAAATGTGGCAGTTCTTTAAGGCCAAAGAAATCTCCTTATTTACTCCTAGGTCTGATTAATATTATCTAGGCGTTCCGGGATCATTTTTAATATAAGCAGTCAATTTCATCTTTAACTGAAGTGTAAGCATTGGCTACGAGTGGATTTCTATTGCTGTACTGCATTAGGTCAGGGCCTAAAGAGAGACTCAGGGAACCTGCAGATTGAATACCCACAGACTTACATTTCTTGGGCTTCCCCATTGCACTTCGAGTTCCAGGAATGGCCTGACCCTCAGCATCAACACAGTAACACTCTGAGTTGAAGCACTGGACAGGCAGGAAATATCCCTCACTAGTACAAGCAGGGACAAACAAGCTGGAGCCAGCAGGCTGGCTGCCCATGAGGCTTTGCATGCGAGCCCTTTGCTTTTCACAGTCTGTGGGGCACCTCGGCTGTCCACCTCTCACTCTTGAGCCAGGAAGCTCTTTGCCCCAGGAATCCACACACCAGCACTCTCCAGCAAAGCATTGGACATCTTCATAGCTTCCTTCTGTAGTGCATGATGGGACAAACAGCCTTTCAGGTGTCTGCTCACAGGTCTGGGACCTGAGCACCGTTTCCATCACATCACCTAAATCTCTTGCCACATCTTCTGGCACAGAGATAGCATGTTGCAAGAAGAGAAGGAATTCTGGAAGCTCCAGGAGAGAAGCAAGGAATTTGAGGGCATTTTGGTTCTCCTGTAGGTTAATTTCAAAGCCAAAGCTGCCCACAATTGGCTTATTCATAGCAACATCCTTCTTAGCGGCTTCAGGGGTTCCTGTAGAAGAATTTGAATCTAATCCCACTGAGACTGGCTTGGCCAAATCTTCTAGTCTCCCTCCATTTGAGAAGCTTGCAAGACCAAGTTGCTGGAAAAATTGACTGAAGTTAAAAGTGCCTCTTGTGCCAAGGGCTCCAGACAAGTTAAACTGGCCAAGATTCACCAAAAATTTCCCTCCAAAAAGGTTTTGCTGGAGTCTCTTTGGGTTGGTGGTAAACCGAAGGGCAAGACGAGCCAGCCCTCGGGAGGGAAAAATCGCTCGGATGGCTTCTTTGAGAAGACTCTCTGAGACAGAAAACTGTTGGCTCTGTCCTTCCACCATTGGGCGGAGGAGCCCAGAGTCCACAAAGAGCTCTTTGATTGTGGGTGGGCAGGATGTGGCAAATCTGGCTACTCTTGGAGAGGCCCATCTTTTCTCCGGGGAAGAGAACAGGTCGTGCTGGCTGAAGTAGCCTGAGGTCCCAAAGTAGAGTCTGGACAAGGCCTGCTGCCTTTTGGAGGCACAAGATCTGCCTTCAGCTGCATGAGACAAAGTGAAATGGGAGAAAAGGTTTTAATGTCACGAGCAATCCTGAGACAGCTCCTCAGATCTTTCAGGTGGTAAGATGCCAGAACATTCAATCAAGGACACCTACGTTTGAAACCACTTTCTTCTCTGTGTCGTTTTATTTTTTCCTTTCCCCTGAGCTACCTCTGTGGGGTCATTTTGGAGGAGTGACTATTCCAGGTGGCATGACCACTCCCCTAGCTCTCACTAGAAGTTGATCCCTTCTAAGGCAAGTCTCGTAAATACTGGCTCACTTTCTGAAAATCTGACCTCACTTGCCAACTGTACTCGGGTGAATAGTGTCCCCTCCATGCACAGACATGATGTTCATGTCTACAGGGAACCTCAGAATGTGATTTAGAAATAGGGTCTTTGCAGATGTCACCAAGTTAAGATGATGTCATACTGGATTAGGGTGGGCTCTAAAACCAATGACTGGTGTCCTTATAAGAAGGTCATGTGAAGACACAAAGATGCACACAGGGAAGAAAGCTGTGTGAAGACAGAGGCACAGATTGGAGGGAGGCAGTCACAAGCCAAAGACACCAGGGATTGCCAGCAACCACCAGAAACCAGGAAGGGGCAAGGAAGAATTCTGCCATAGAACCTTCAGGGAGAGCATGGCCCTACCCACACCTTAATTTCAGACTTCTGGCCTCCAGAACTAGGAGGGAATAAATTTCTGTTGTTTTAAGCCACCTGGTTTGTAGTGATTTGTTATGGCAGCCCTAGGAAACTAGTACACCAACACATTTCTATGTGTATTTAATGAAATGATGTCTTCCAGCATGCATTCTCTCGTTGGAATTCTCAATGGACTTTAATGCCTCACTATGTGCTTTTAGTGTGGCTAACTCCTCCTTGGGGGTAGTCTTGTCTAGGCTAGCTATGGTCTCCTTGAGGGCAAGAATCATATCTGAAATGCTGTTAGTGGTTCCTATAAGAAGAAATATTTTCCTATATTGTAATATATATTATAATATAGGAAAGATAATACTTCCTATAATAGAAAACAATAATGCCCACCCAGTGTACACACTTAGAACATTCTTCTGGGCTTCTTGACCTTTCCTCGAAATTATTAATTTAACGGTGATCAACTCAGCCAACTCTTTGCATGGTCAAGTCATTCTATCTGAACATCCTAGGCTGACTCCAGCCACAATAAGATAAAAACATGTAAAATTCAAACACCAAGGGGCTGTCTCAGTTACATAGGTGGATGTAAGTAAGCTCCATTTTTCTCCATAAAATCATAACTCTTACCTTTTAACCACCCCGCCCTCAACTTTTAAAATATGTTTTTCCTCTTGATTCACACAAAAGCCAAAAAGAAAGTCAGCCAATTTCCTTCTGTAACCAGGCAACAGAGAAAGAACTGGAAAATGTGGTGGGAGGGGAGAGACTGGCAGCATCAGAGCACGTAACATCCCTCAGCAAGGCCATGTCCTCTTTTAATGGATATTACAGGAAGGTATGGCAGAAATAAAGTTTACTGCTTTGCTTAGTCTTCTGCCAAATTAAGAGCTTACCCTTTCCATCCATTTGTTATGTAGTGTTACCAAAGCAAGGAAATTCAATTACTGTTTCCATGTGGCATTTGTTTCCACAGAAATAGGACCTGCTATACCAGAGAGAAAAAGTGAAAATATATGATCCATCTATGCACTTGATAGAGCCATTTATGGTCTTCAATTTAGAAAACCATAGTTCTTCATTTCCACCTGGAAGTTGGACGGCACAACATTCTCTAGGTTTTAGTAGAAATGAAATGTGATTGCAAATGCCTTCAAGAAAGTGTCTCCAAATTTTCTTTTTCGACATTCTCACATTTAGCAGATAGAATATAACCACACATCATGAAGAATATTCAAAAGGTTAAGTTGGACAAATGGAATGATTTAACAGGAATTATTGAATGAATGTTAATATACATATATAGAAGCTATAAAAAACCCCTTCATTGGTGTATCACTATTCCTAATCTTTTAAAATCTACCCAGCTTCCCCAAGTTGGAAGCTTAGGAATGCTGATTCTGCCCTTCCTCATCATAACATCCTTCAAAATTTCACCAGGAAGAGAAAATGGGGTCTGCCTGGAATGCCTACTAAGAGTTCTCACCGTCTCCCACTGTTTCTGCTTTAATGATAGCTCCATACTGGGTTGAATAGTGTACCTCAAAATTCATGCTCTTACCAGAACCACAGAATGTGACCTTATTTGGCAGAAGGGTCACTGTCGATGGGATTAGTTAAGATGATGCCTGACTGGATCAGGTGGAGCCTTAACCCAACATGACTGGTCTCCTTGTAAGAAGAGGAGAAGACTCGCAGACAGACACAGAGGGAAGATAGCCACGTGGCAATGGAAGCCAAGACTACAGTCATGCTGCCCTAAACCAAAGAATGCACAGATTGCTGATACCACTACAAGCTAGGAAGAGGAAAGAAAGGATCCTCCCCTAGAGTTTTCAGAGGGAGCACGGCCCCGCTGACACCCTGATTTTGGACTTCAAACCTCCAGAATAGACACAATACATTTCAGTTGCTCTCACATGCCCACTTTGTGGTGATTTATTACCATAGCCCTAGAAAATTAATACAGACCCCATCATCTCTGGAACATGGCAATGACCTTCTAATTGGCCCAGTTGCCTCCGGACTGCTGCTTCTTTGAGTCTCTCCTCCAGAATTTCTTTGCCTTACATGCAAAACCCACGATGATACTGTCCAACTTAAAACGTTTCACTGTCTTCACCTGACCTCCAGGATGAAGCCCCCAAGCCTTTGTTAGGATAACAAAGACCTCATTGTCTTACCCCTGCCTTTCTTCAGAGTCTGGAGCACCACCCTATTCATACTCCAGCAATTTTTTTCTCTATCCTTCTTGCAGATTAGATGATCATTAGCATATCAATGCCTATTATTCTGTCCTTCTAATTTTGCTTCTCCTGCTCTCCACATAGAGAACACCTTTCCTTACTCCCCTCCTTCAAGAAACATCTTCTTAGAAGATTCTGATCAAGTGTGGCCTCTTCCATGCATCTTTCCTAAATGCCTCCTTCCTATACCTGCTGCAAGATCGAATGCCCGTCTCACCATGCTCCTTCAGTTACGTGCATGCTCCTGTCTCATGGCACATGGGAACTCAATTCTCTTTTATTTTTCTTCACCTATGAGCCCCCTAATATTCCCTGAGCTCCCTGAAAAAGCAACGAGGTCTGACACAATACGAGAAACATGTTGGAAGTTAATGATGATAAACTGGTTTTCAGACAGGTTGAGCTTGAAAGGCGAGTGGGGCACACCAGAAGGCAGTTGAATTAACGGGCTCCAGAGAAGTTGGTCTGGAGGACCGCTTAAGTAATAGGACCCGAGGCCAAAAAAGGAAACCCCCAGAGGAAACCCACCACAAGATGGCGGCTCCCCTTGCTGCCGGGTTCCATGGATTTCCTTCCCCTGGACATCCACGCACCAGCAGGGCCCTTCCGTCTGGCACTGTACCGCCTGATAGTCTCCATTTCGGCGGCAGCTTGGAACATAGGGGTGACCAAAGTTGGTTGCTGTAAACCGCTCCACTTCACATTTTGTGGGGCCTAGAGGAAATCCACACAGTAAAGGAGAAGACAGTGTCAACAATGCTTGGTGTCTTCACAGCATGCACTGCTGCTTACTCTTAATGATTCTTTTCATCTCTGCCCTCACTTTGCTGGAGCAGCCACGCAGACCATAGTGACTTTGAAACCCAAGAGGCATCCCCTTAATGGAAACACACACACTGTTGGCAGCTTATTACTTACATCGGAATCTGCCAGAGATGACTGATTGAACTGCGAGGAACCGTCTCTGCAGTATCCGGTACAGGGTGGTTTCGGTGAAGGTGGAAGGAAGGTCCAGACCAGCAAAAATGGTGTCATAAATTTCATCCAGTAACAACTCCAAACCTGAGCAAAGACAGCAAGACTTTCAGAGATGGTCTCATTCAGAAAGGAAGCCCTGACCTTATTGTGCAAACAGATATTGAGAGAGAGCCTTTACCAGCATCATTAGGCAATAAGTCTGAACAACACTTTAACAGTTTCCAAAGTCAGGGCTGCTGTGGATGGTTGTGCAAGTTGTTCATAGAACAAAGGAGCAGTGCTTATAGAATAAGAGATTAAATCCATCCTGTGCTCCACGCGCCAGTTTTGGGGCTGCATCTGCCCAGAGCGGGGCACTTCTTTCCAGTGTGCACAAAGGCACTATGTAGGCCAGCAGCAGCTGCATTCACCATACTGCAAGATGACAGTTTGCTGAGGTTGTGTCCTCCTCAATGCCACAGCAGCCTAGCAGGGGGAAGGCAGTCACTCTAGCTGTGCTTTACAAGCAATGCTAGGCAGGCTCTCAGACCTAAGGAATCACACTCCCTCCCTTCACATCACCTGAGGGGTGTCAGTCACCTGTCTCAGCCAGTTCCCGCCCTTGGCTGTCAGCACAGTGGCAGTACCCGGACACCTCAGGGAATCTCCTCTGGAAGGAACTGAAGGTCACAAATGCATCTGGAAACCTTGGAGAGAATGAGATTTATGGTCACCATTCATAAAGGCAAGTCATCACAATCTCTTCCTGTAGAAATAAATGTGGCCAAGTCCACGCCTAGTGAAAAGGAATGTCTGCTTTCTTATGGCATGACAGTTGCTTCATGTTTCCTGCAGCAAATGCATTTCCTTTACAAATTAGTTTAACCTGGCTGGAACCAGGCTGGACCTTGTAAAATAAAGCTGTGCATAACTGTCGTCTACTAATTAGCCATTTTCCTCGCTTATGGCATTTGACCAATTTATGCCCATGCATTTGTCTCATAGGGCCAGGCAGAAAGCAGTCAAGGCAGATCGCATTAACTGGCTCCTTTCCTGGAATACAGCTCTCGAGACTAAAGGCCAAGTCTGCTTTACAAACATATGGTACATTGGAGATGATCTCATTTTGGGAGATCAAATGACTTCAGGCCCCTTTACAACTTTTCAAAAGCTTGAAAAGAAGCCAGCTGCCACCACAGGAAATTCTTAAGAAGGAAATGTATCCAGTCCCACAGTTGAAAAAAGCACAAATCAATACAGTATCACTAACAAGGGCTATCCATCTCTTTCCATAAAGTGAGGAAAGAGATTCCCTAATCACATCTGGCCTGGCAATTGTTATAACGAGCTCATCAGCTGGATTCCCTGTCTTAGAAGTAATAGAAAGGTAAGGTATACAAAGCCGTATTGAGAAGTTCTAACCCTGTGCAATGATTTAGCAACCAAAGAGGAACTGTTCATCTTTTATAACATTTAGAGATTTGTTTTCAGGCCCTATATAACTACATAACTTATATATGCGGTCCAAGCATAATGTGTTTCCACCTGTGTCTGAAATATATCTTCCAACAATAAGTTAACAGAAGCAGCAGCTCTGTACATTGATAGGCCAATTGCTGTGCAATCTATTCTAGCAAAATATTGCAAAGAATCTTAATGTCCAATAGTAGAAAATTAAGAAGTAAATTATAGTAAATGCCCTAAATGTAATAAAATGCTCTGATTGAGGACAATGTTTATAAACTCTAGCCAAAAGGAAGTGTGTATAACATTATGTAAAAAGGTTAGATTATAAAATGCCATATACATGTATTGCAATTACAACTGTACAACTGAACCAGTATTGGAAGGCAATGTATGGTGTAGTAATTGCTCAGAGCCTGACTTTGAATTTCCATTCAAGTTAATAACTATTACTTAATTTGAATGGAAATGGATATGCAAAACAAAAGCTATAAATGCACCATAGGATTATGGATGAGTTTTTTTCCATGCTATTAATCTATTATTCTGTGTATGCATGTTAAACAGAACGTTACGGTAAGTGTGTTGCATAAAAAAATTAAAAACTCACTTTGCTTAGTTGCCACTGATAGGGAGGTAGGGGGTATATAATAAAAGTTCATTCTTTAGAGCCTAGGATAATTCAATTTTAAACGTACTAATAACAGTATAATAACAGCTTCCATTTATTGAGCACAACTTTGTAAAAGACTACCTACAAAATGTTTTAATACACATTGATTCATTTCATCCACCTAACATTCCTAAAAGGAAGGTGGTACATTTTAATCCCCCTTTTAAAGATTAAGAAGATGAGGTGTATGGGCCACTGTCTTGAACTAGCAGTGGAAACTGAGGTTTAAATCCTGCTCTTACCCACTACATGCTGCCTATCTCTGCCAGTGGTATTATTCAGTGTGTTTTTGGCTGCACCTGGCTTTTGTCCTACACCCTACCCTGCAAGGCATGTGACTCTTGTCTGACACTGCTCCATATGCCCAGCACCTCGCTCTTCCTGGCATCTCATAGATGATGACACAAGTGCTGTCCCGAGGTGGGTTCTGAAACACATTCCAGTGTGAGGCCCAGGTTTAAATCACTCTAGTTCCATGCTCGGCTAATTCAACCCAGAGACCCACCTCAACGTACTGGTTCATGGCAGACATGACCTCCAGGGTCTTTGAGCCATCTTCATCCTACGACTTTATGGTCAGAGCCCCTCTCTTGGGGTTTCTGGTCTTATAAACTGCCCAATACCTGGACCTACCAGTGTTTTTTTCATGGACCTCACTCTTGATATTCCTGTTCTCACATATTGGAGATCACCCTGTCTTCGGCTCTGGAGAGGGTCCTCCCACCCTCCCTGTAAGACCACCCTAAGGCCCGCTACTGCCATCTGCACTCTCTAGGACTGTTCTTTGCTGACCTCTAGGACAGACATCCTGTGCTGCCATCTTTAATCCCTTCTTGCTAATTCTGTATGTAGTGAGAAGAGCTAATATGATTGTTGCTATTAATTACTATTCATAAAATAATCACAGGTTATATGTATGAACAATCAGAACGAACACTCTCCATATTTGTCTCATTTAATTCTCACAACCCTTTAAAAATCTCCATTTCCCAAATGAGAAAACTGGGATTCTGCATGATGAGGTGACTGGGTCAAGATCATCCAGCCAACACCAGGGACCAGAATCCCAAGTCCATTTCCAATGGCCTTCCAACGACAGCAGGTGGCCAAAGACTACCTCTCCAATAGAGCATAGTCCTTTGGGGGCCCTGTCCTGCAATCACCAGTGACTTCAAGTTCTGAATCTTCCCAATTTCCTGTGTGCCCACAATTTCATTTGATACAATTTGATTCTGTGGCTAATTTCTGAAATGATATCATCATCTATGCATTTTGGACTCCTTCTCCAAAATAATAATTAGCACCATGAAGATTGTTTAACTATTATTCTGCTACTGTCATTAGTGATTTACTGTCATCAGGGAACAGGGACTCTGTCATACTTTTAGCCTCCTCCTTATTAGATCTCCTGCCCCACACATCAACCAAAAGAAGTCAAACTACTGAGACCGAACCCAAAGCCCAGATGAAAGCTGGACAGTCTGGTTCCATCGCTAGCCTTGGGATAGCTGGACCAAAGAATGCCCCCAAAGGAGGTGAGTTTGAGTGGGATTCTAAAGCCATGAATGGTGATTTGACCAGGAGACAACAGAGGAGGGAAGAACATATCTAGAAGGGTCGTTTACATGCCTCCAACTTCAAGGTGGGAGACAGAACCACAGGTGTGGGCAGCAAGGAAAATAGAGATATTGGTAGTCAGCGAGGGAGGTACAAGTCTGGTAGAGAACGCCAGGACCCAAGATTCGCAGTCTCTGAAATACAGCACCTGAAGATGCTTTTTTTTTTTTTTGAGACAGAGTCTGGCTCTGTCGCCAGGCTGGAGTGCAGTGGCGTGATCTCAGCTCACTGCAACCTCTGCCTCCCGGGTTCAAGCGATTCTCCTGCCTCAGCCTCCCAAGTAGCTGGGACTACAGGCACCCGCCACCACACCCAGCTAATTTTTTATATTTTTGGTAGAGACAGGGTTTCACCATGTTAGCCAGGATAGCGTTGATCTCCTGACCTCGTGATCTGCCCACCCTGGCCTCCCAAAGTGCTGGGATTACATGCGTGAGCCAGCACGCTAGCACTGAAGGTGCTTTTTATAGGCACTGGCCTTTGGAAACCACTGGTCCTTCAGCAGCAGGACACTGTCAAGTCCGATGGTCCCCTGTGGCATACGGTGTTCTCCCCTTCATGAGGACCTGAGGATCTGAGGAACCAAGTTCCCTCCATCATCAATAGAAGAAAACATTGTGATCCCTGAGAAACTCTTATTTTTATCTGGTAGAAACCAAGTAACTTAGGCTATTTTTTCTTTTCTTTGGTTACAGGGAGCTCAGAGTCAAATATGCAGCCCCTCACGTTTGTTATGACTTTGTAGAATGAGTGATGTGGGCCAATCTTTGCCTTGCCTTATTCTGATTTTCTACTTTTATTTTGTCTTCCTCATGATTCCCTCTAATTTCCATTTTTATCCTGTTTTGGGCATATCAGAAGAAAGGAGGAAGATAAAATCTACATAATTTTTAAAAATTAAAAAGTAACATATATTTTGGACTACCACTCCAACAAAGCACAGTCTTTCAGGAGCCCTGCCCTGCAGTCACCAACGAGTTCAAGCTCAGGATCTTCCGAATTTTCTCTGTGCCCACAATCTGGTGGAAAAGGACGTTTGCCTTTTGTTGAATAAAAAGCAAAATCTCAGGTAGCCATAGAAGAATCCTCAAGAAAGCAAATGCTAGCGGAGAGGCAAGGGGTGGCATTTCTGAGTTTATGCTCAGATTATGGCCAGCCTAGACGGAGAAATTACAACCAAGGCTCAGAGGAATGCGAAATTCTGGTCTCCACTGGGCATCTGGTCTTGTTCATTTTCAGAGTACGATTCCTGCCTCCGGGCTCAGTCAGATTCTCTAACGTCTCCCACAGGCAGTTATTTAGAAATCTAAACACTGACTCACAAATGAGCCATGCATTTCATTCTCTCCTGCACTAGGGAGGGTGCTCCTTAAAAGAAGAGGCCATACCGGGTGCGGTGGTTCACACCTGTAATCCCAGCACTTTGGGAGGCGAGATGGGTGGATCACTTGAGGTCAGGAATTCAAGACCAGCCTGACCAACATAGTGAACCCCATCTCTACTAAAAACCACTACAATCCAGCCTGGGTGACAAAGTGAGACTCTGTCTCAAATAAATAAATAAATAAATAAAATAAAATAAGCGGGGGCCATAGCCTAGCAGAGCACCTGATGCATAGCCAACCACCGCAGGTGTCTGTAGTGAGGGTGATCTGGTGGTTCCACAGTGAGGATTTCTCCATACAGTACCTTCCACGTTCTGGTTACAATGCCCTTTTGCCATATATTAAGACACATCTGGTCCTTCTTCCCACTGGGCAATCTGGGTAGTATGGGTGGCTAAGGCATTTGAAGTTAGACTGGTTGCTAAGAAGTTTGAGTGTGTTTAGTCATTAAGGACAAGGGTTAATAAAGAAGTCAATTAACTCAGATCATTAAGGCTTTGATAATGGCATTAGCCATGCTTGAAGGCTTTTTAGACCTTTACTTATAATCTGCTTGGTCAGAATGTGTGTCCACAGTTAATGGTTGGGCTAGCACAATATGAAAGATGGAGCATGAGTCAGAAGGACCAGTGAAGCTTGCTCCCCATTACAACATGGTTCTTTAAAATTTTCCAGCCAAACAGATATTGTAAGCAGTGGCCTTCTTGAAGGGCAAAAGGACCTACTTCAGATGGGCAAACACCATTGCCAAATTCAAGTGCAAACCATCACCCGGCACAAAAATAACTCACAGCAACAGGTCAGTGAATGAGCTGCCCACAGGATTCCAGCCTTCTGGTAGCCCCAGGGAAGTAATTGCCTTCTGTCACTTCTCCATTTGAATTTTCCCCAAAAGTCCCCTTAGATTCAATATTCCAAAACAAAGCTTGTGGCTTTTCCTTTTCAAATTTATCCTCAAGAATCCATCCAGAAACCAGACTTAGGAGTCATTCTTTACTCCCCCCGACCCTCACCTCCATATCAATTCCTTCATCAAATTCTGTGGGTTCCATCTGGTAAATATTCCTCCAGTCTCACCCCATCTCTCGGCTGTCCTCTCCGACGCTTGCTCCATGTCAACATTGTTTCTTGCCTGGACTAGTGCAGTAGCCTCCAAACTCGGAGGGTTGCCTCCTTGCACACACTCTGCTCTCCCCTCACCATTCCATTCTTTCAGAAATCCAAGTCTGATGGTGATTATGATATACCCTTCCCCAACCCCAGGCTTCAAATGCTTGCTACAATATTGAAACATACTTACATTGAAAAAAAAAAAAAATTACTCTTTGCTGTCTGAAATTCAAACATAACTTGCCGTCTCGTATTTTACCTGGAAACCTGAGTTGCTAAGCTTAGGCCCTCTATATGGCCTCCAAGGCTCCTTCCACTGTGCCCAGAGGAGTCACTGGGCCAGCGACTGCCCAGGTCTACTTAAGTGTCGGAAAATCCCTGATTACAGCTGGGCTTCCAGTAACCAACCACTCAACCCTTCCCATGACCTTTCAATACCAGAATTTGCTCAGAGACATGCTTGCTTACAAAATGAAAAGGATCCCATTTCAGGAGTACATTTTTGTGTTTCTTTTAAACAAAGGATGCTTAGTTCTGAACTTTTGCATTTAACTCGACTGCCCTCTTGTGGAAATAGCTGTGAATTGTACCTCAACTTCAATGTGGCACCCACCCTTGGATCATTCACCAGTTCCTTAAGCACAGATTCCAGACCTGCTGCATGCAAGGCTGTATGCCATGCACTGGGGGAACAGAGATGAGTTACATTATGTGGGATACTAAAAGGAGCCAGACAGTTCTAGCACCTAGGCTTATTAGCGTGAGTTCCTTTACCTCTGTGTTTCAGTAATCATTTTTATAGTAGGGACAATAATTATCTAATTATTTCTGTAAGTATTAAGGTAGGTTAAAGGATATAAAATTCCCTATATATAGTAAGCAGTCAGGTGATCTTGAACTGAGAATACGTTGGTTTGCAGCAATGAGCATTCAGTAAAACTGGCTGAGATTTATACGTGCTCGCAGGCAGGCCAGGTCTGGAGGGAAAAAATCTAACCTACATTTGCTGAAGCTGGCTGATGCATGAGAATTCCCTATGGAAGTATAGTAATTTACAACTTTGTAAATTTGCACCCATGGTTTCATAGGTGAGGCCTCATCGAATCTTCACTATGATGTAATGAGCAAGGCATTGTCCTCCATTTGATGGATGGGAACACTGAGGCTCTGAGAGAGTAAGCGGCCAGGTCACTGTGCTAAGCAGTGGCAAAGGCAGAAGACAGGACCAGGCAGAAGGCAGGACCAGGCAGGTCATATAAATGGATGAAGTAGGCAGGTGTGTGGCAACAGAGCACGGAGGGACCTGGAGCACAGAAGGGCGTGTCCTTGGTGTTAAAAGAGCAGCAAAGCCAGTGTCTTGATGCCACCAGTGAGTGCGTGTGTGCAGCTTCCCACCCTTGTTCTTTAAAATCAGGAATTCAGAATTGTGTGTTTTAGGTTGAACATATGAAACTGCTCATGTTCAACTACTTTTTAACCTACAAAAATGGAAATTTCATGTGGTATAACCTAATAAAAGTTTCCAGTTTTTAAGATATGATGCAGTTCCAACAACGTCTGCCTAAGGGACAGTTCGGCACACAGGCTGCTAGTCTGAGATTCCTCCTGGCACAGCCCATGAGAATTTCCTCCCTCACACAGGGAAAGAAGCTGGTTGTTTTGGAAGCCAGCCACAGAGAGGCTCAAGTTCTCCAAGAGAATTCATATCAGTCTTTGCAGACTAGTATTCATTTTTCTTTTTAATCCAAATGGTTCAGTTACATCTGAAGTCTGCATGAACCCTTTACATAAACAAGTGGCCACCGTGGATGACCAGAAGCTACCCTGGCTATTTGGATCAAGATCTATAATTCCTCTCTCTGTTTATATCATTATTTACATTTTTAAAGTTATTCATAAGTGCACATATACACACAGTTTACAAAAATTCACAAATATAATGATATCCATGCTTTTGGGAATGTTGCCTTTTTTCCTTTTCTGCAGATCCCCTTTCTGCCTCCTCTTTATTTACTTATGTTTTATTTTATTTTATTTTTTTCTTTTGAGACAGAGTCTTATTCTGTCACCTAGGCTAGACTACAGTGGCACAATCTCGACTCACTGCAACCTCTGCCTCCCAGGTTCAAGTGATTCTCCTGCCTCAGCCTCCGGAGTAGCTGGGACTACAGGTGCATGCCACCACATCTGGCTAGTTTTTGCATTCGTTTTAGTAAAGACGGTGTACCACCATATTGGCCAGGCTGGTCTCAAACCCCTGACCTCATGATCTGACCACCTCGGCCTCCCAAAGTTCTGGGATTACAGATGTGAGCCACTGCACCCGGCCTTCTGCCTGCTCTTTCTTCTGCAGAGCAGCCCTGGCCCTAAAGCAGCCCGGGATGACCACATACTGTATGCTCCTTCCTCTTATACTCTGTGCTCACATAGTCTTGTGCAGAGACCTGCATAGTAATATAGTCATATAAGCATGTATAAAGAATCTTTTTGCTTATTTGTTCTTTAAAAATTAAAGCATATTATATTTTCTGTGCTTTGTATCTTGTATTGTATTATCACAATATACTGTGGCCTCCTCTCCAGGTCAAATGTTCTAGCAGCTCTAATGCAGTCTTTTTAATGGCTACATAAATAGTTATGGCAGATTCACATTTATTCAGCCAGCCACCTTTTGATGATCACTTTATTCCCAGTTTCCTGCTACAATGAAAAATGATGCAGTAGGCACCTAGCCCATATGTCTTCACATTCTGATGTTTTACATTTCATTGGCCAGAGGCCACATCTATTTTTCATTAAATACCGATTGCCAGTTTGTCTTGTTAAAAAATGCCGTGGCGCTTTATATGCCCAGCACGGCTCATGAGAATGAGGTGGCTCTTAATTCCTTATCATGCTGCACGTATGACACATGGAGGCCCCCAGCTCAAGGTGAGTGTGGGCTTGGCAGGTGATGGCCCAGTGACAGGCACACCCCGGCTCCCCTTACCTGTTGTAGCTGTGGACCAGATCAAAAATCATCATGTCTGTGGTGTTGACAAATTTGCACTGGACAGGCATAAACTCTCCCTCTGCCGAACACTGGGGTGGTGACTTGTCTCCCACCCCGTGGAGAAGACGACGATTTCTTATTTCACAGCTCCTTGGACCTAAACATTTTCATGAAAAAAAAAAAATTCTTATGTATGAGTAGACACATGTTTCTGCAGTTGAGCAGCATATACAGTCATGTGTCCCTTAGCAGTGGGGACAAGCTCTGAGAAATGCATCGTTCGGCAGTTTCATCGCTGTGTAAACTTCATAGAGTGTACTTCTGCAGACCTGGATGACTTGCCTACGGCACACCTGGGCTATATGGTCTAGCCTAGTGCTCCTAGGCTACAAACCTGTACAGCATGTTATTGTAATGAATACTGTAGGCAATTGTAAGACAACGGTATTTGTGTATCTAGACATCCCTAAGCATAGAAACGGTACAGTACAAATACAGTATAAAAGATAAAGAATAGTACACTTGTATGGGGTACTTAGCATGAACGGAGCTTGCAGGGCTGGCAGTTGCTCTGGGTGAGTCAGTGAGTGAATGTGAAAGCCGAGGACATTCCTGTTCACTATTGTAGACTTTATCAACCCTGCGCACTCAGGCTCCACTAAGTTCATAATTTTTCTCTCTCTTCAATAATAAGTTAACCTTAGTGTACTGCAACATTTTTACTTTATAAATTTTTTAATTTTTTAAAACTTTTGACACCTTTAAAACACTTAGCTTAAAACAGGAACACATGGTACAGCTGTACAAAAATATTTTCTTTCCTCATATCCTTCTTCTATAAACTTTTCCCCATTTTAAATTTTTGTTTTACTTTTAAACTTTTTTTGTTAAAAACGAACAGATACACACACACATTAGCCTAAGCCTGCTCGGGGTCAATATCATCATTACATCACTAGGCAATAGGAATTTTTCAGCTCTATTATAATCTTATGGGACCACTGTCATGTATGTGGTCCACTGGTGAGCAAAACACCCATATGCAGCACATGGCTGTGCTTGCACTATACACGTGACAGTTAGAGACCCACGCAGTGACTTGGGTCTGCAACAGGAGACTCACAACGTTCAATGAAATCCTGCTCATGTTTCTAATGATCAGCCAGCAAATATGGCTTGTCTACCATATGGAAATATGAGAATAATAAAACCTTCCCTTTGAAGCTTTTATTTTCCCTACTGTGGACCTGGTTCTCTGCCCACTTCAGCAGGAAACCCTAAACGCTTTGGATCGCAGTGAGGAAAGCTTCAGCCCCTTCCCAGCTCTAGGGGTACAGGCGCTCAGTGAAACTCACATCGCTTTGGCCTCCCCAGCTGGCGGGTCCCATACACCTCCATCCCCTCTGCATCCACACACCAGCACTGGACCTGCTGCACGTCACACTGGACAGGCGTGTAGTCCCCTGAATCCTGACACTGAGGGAGGTAGGAGGTGTCTGTGCTGTTAATGTAGCCACTCAGCAAGATCTGCTGTTTCTGTAGCTGACAAAATGACAGACCTGTGGGTACAAGGAGCAGTGTTAGATAGAACTGCGGGGAAATTTCCAGGGACTGAGCCCAGGAAAACTCATGCTTCCTCCCCAGAGCGACACAGCTGAGAGGGTAATGACACACCCAAGGACACTCAGTGATGGGGTGGCAGCCACAGAACAGGCCTAGCTAGTATCCTGTGGACTGAGTTAGGGAAGGGTAGATCTCGCTGGTGCTACATCAATCAGTCAGGTATCCCAGAGCACAGTACTGTGGAGGGGAGATGGGATCGAGTGCAGGCCTCGTATTAGCAGAGCTTTTCTGAGTTACACAGTTTTCTCCCCGGGCTCGCTGTGTAACCCTAGGGAAGCTGCTTCACCACTCTGAGTGAAGGTTAGCGACATTAACTGCTATGGTTTTAGCATTTGTCCCCTCCAAATCTCATGTTGAAATCTGATCCCCAATGTGGTAGGTGTTTGAGTCCTGGAGGTGGATCCCTTATGAATAGATGAATGCCTTCCCTCGGAGTGAGTGAGTTCCAGCTCTATTAGTGTCCATAAGAGCTGAATGTTAAAAAGAGCCTGGCACCTCCACCCTCTGTCTCTCTAGCTTTCTCTCATCACATGATCTCTGCACAGATGGTTCCTCTTCCCCTTCCACCATGAGTGGAAGCAGCCTGAGGTCCTCACCAGCAGCAGAAGCTAGTGGCATGCTTCTGCACAGCCTGCAGAGCTGTGAGCCAAACACACCTCTTTTCTTTATAAATTAGCCTTAGGCATTTCTTTATAGCAACACAAATGGACTGAGACATTAGCAACGATCGCCCCCTATTGAATACCTACTATGTGCCCAGTGTTTACACGTGTTCTAAATCCTCACAACATCATACAAGGCAGATGCTATATTTATGTTACAGATGAGGACCCATAGCTCAGTGAGGATGCCTGACTCAGCCAAGCTCACACAGCAGGAGAGTATGGGGTCAGCATGCTCCCATGACAGCCACACTAGATGCATAAAACCAGTGCCCCAAACAGAGCTTTTAATCCATCAAGGGATAGTTTTGGTTTTAGGTTCAATTTCCTCATTTTGAGGTGGTTGCCTTAAGTTAACTGTTGTTTTAGGGTTATGACATGCTTTAAATGGGGACTGTGTTTCTTTGATTACTCACTACAATAATTACCTTAACTGGATAGCTTTGACCCAAGTCTTAAATTTTAGAAACACCTCACACTACGGGTGAGAAGGCACTTGGTATTTTTCTGGTGACTTTCTGATTTCAGGAGACGTTGATATCTGTTCACCATTGTCTTCTCAGCACCAGGCATGGTGCCTGGCTCATGGGAGGAACTGGGTAGATATTTGTTGAACAAATGACTGGCCTTTCACAGTGGCCCTGCAGGAAAGACGGCCTTCCACGGCTTGCAAGGAACGATTCTTATTCACAGAGGAGAAGCCAGCAGCCCAGAGGGAGGACCTGCTCAGCCACCCACCCAAACCCAGTGCTCATTCCTGGAAGTGAGTTGTCCTAGCAGGTTCCCTCCAAGGGACGTCCCCCATTCCCACTTACAAGCCACAGGCCGGCCTGGCTGCCTGCTGCCCAGCACTTCGCTGCCATCGGCACCCACACACCAGCAGGAGCGGCCGTCGTTCTGGCACTGGACAGTCCTGAGGAGGAGACACAGACCAGGTGACTCTGGGATGGGCCCCCAAAGCCACACGCCGGCTCCCACCGAGGCTACTTTTTTTCTTCGTTTCAATTCTTCCAAGTTTTGGTTCGTATAAATTAGGGAGAGAGTGGAGTGGAGAAGGGTGGCTGACCTGGGAATGGAAAAGCCCCACTTTTCCTGCCTGGCTAACACCTGCTCTGGCTCCTGCCCAGCCATTCATTCACCACGTGTCCAGCCTGCCAGCCCCGAAGCAAGTGATCCACCCTGGAGTGCAGGGCTTCAGCCACATCCACCAAGTGTCCTCAGTCATTATGAGGCTGCAGAGGGTAAAGGCAGTGCCCACACTGTATGGATAGGGAGTGGGGACTTGGGGGTGGGATGTTAGTGGGGTCAGGGGCCGGCAGGGTATAGTGGGAAGCACATGGGTGGGGTCAGGCCAGGTCATAGAGTTGACTCCTCAGAAATCATGACTGAACTGAGACCTGCAGGATGGTCGGAGGTATAAGAAAGTAAAAGATATTCCAGGTAAAGGGAACAGTGTATGCAAAGCCTCCTGAAGAGAAGCCAGGTTTGAAACTGCAAGAGCCTGGAACAAGAGACGTGGGAATGGGAACATAAATAAGGCTGGGGAAAGTGAGACTTCCTCCTTAACTCCTTCCTTGCTGTTCCAGAATTCCCAGAGATCTAAGCGTCTCTGTACACTGGTGGGAGGTTAGTACACGTTAAGAGTGTACATAAGATAGTGACAGGGAGGGATGTTTCACAGATGTTTCCCAGAACGCAGTCATAGAGATGGAGTTCCCCTGATTCAACATGACTGGAATAGCACAGGGAAATTTCAATTGCCTGCACAGTGCAAAGGATTCCTGTCTATTCCGCAGGGAAGAATTGTCTAGATTATTACCACACTCACCACAGAGAGGGTCTCAGGCCCCAAGTCTGCATTAGGGCAGCTGGAGAAACCCCTTTCAGAGAGCAGCTCAATGAGGAGACAGTGGCCCAGAAGCCCAGAGGCAGCCTAGAGAGCTGGCCTGGGCAGGGTCGGCGGCAGCTAAGGACTGGGAAGTCAAGGCAGCCTCTGCTTCCACCACCCCAGCTTCTCAAGAGGATACTTGGAGGAGGGAGAGGTCCCAAAGCACAGATCATTTGACACCCCCCTCAACTCTGCCCCACCCCCACACACATCGTTTATTCAAGCCATCACAGAAAGAGTGATGTCAGGAAGAGAAGGGAGGGCAGTGGGAGGATGAAGCATGGATTGGGGTTCACGTGGTCAGATTGTCCAGTGTTGATCAGCTTGGGGAACTGAAAGGCGGGCACCTCCAAATGACAGTGACCAAGCCTCACAAGCACAAAGGAGTTGTAGGGCAGAGCTTGGGAAGAGAGGGGAAGGCATGAGATGCTGTTTATGGCATCTTGGACCTTGAGAGGTCCAAGCCTTACTGACATAAGCTGCTGCTGACATAAGCCTTACTGGAAGCTGCCATCCTCTGCGCACTGGGGCACGTAGTCTGCTTGCTTCAGAAAGGCCCTTTCCCTCTGCAGCTCACAGGGACGAAGGGGCTGGGCATCCACCTGGTACTCTAGGAAAAGAAAAGTGATTCATCAGAGAAGAGTGTGGACTGGGCTGCCAGGAGAGATGGGCTCTCATAAGCACAGGTGCTTTTCCAGGATTATCATCATTACCTATGACAGCCTATCTTAAAATTTGGCAGCTAAGCACACTTTTTTCCAGTATGACATTAACTCATTCAATGTGCAACATTCCCCTAAGAGGTGACAGGCAATATATCCTTGTCACTCATGAGGCACCAACTCTCAGGCAGTGAAAGTCGTCTGCCCAAAGTCACGTAGCTGGCAAGTGAAGGATTCCAAAATCAACGCTGGGACTACACATTCCCCGCCCACCCCCACCCCGCCGCAATTCTCGTGAGGCTATTTGGAGTAAGTTAGAGAACCATAAGGAAGTTCTTGAATCTATCAAGCCATGCCCTGCAGATGTAGCACCTTCCAGATACACATTGAAATACAAATTAATTAATAACATACATGACGTATTCTCCATTGAGAACTCTTATAACACACAGGATCCTACCCAGAAATCACAACCACATCATGAGGCATGTGTTATTTGTTTACTTTTTAAAAAAAAAAAAAAAAAACACAGAAGCTTGGCACTTTGCCCCAAGTCACACGGGTTAGTGGCTGAGCCAAGGACAGAACTTAGGGCTATTTCACTCCACAAGTAGATTTCTTTTTCTATGGCTTCTTAAATACCTCTTATGGATGACACAGACTTTGGAATAGCTAAGGGGATAAAAACCCAAGGTCAATGCCAAAAGTTTGCCAAAATGGCGGGGCGAGGGTGACCTAGAATTGAATTAGGAAGATCAACCACATTTCCCATCTCTGCTCCATCAATCACTAGCTCTGTGACCTCAAGTAATTCAGTTTGCCTCTCTCTAGATCTGCCTCTTTATCTGAAAAAAAAAAGAAAAAGAAAATTACTGACTTGTGGGCATTTGTGAAGATTAAATTCGATTGCATCTGTTCAAAGGCCCAAGGCAGAGCCTGGCTGACACTGGAGCTCCCTCCCCATGTCTGGCTCCATGGCCTCACAACTTACCAAAGATATTGGCCGACACCCAGCAGACGGAGGCCAGCAGGCTGAAGATCTCCAGGACCAGGGCCATTTTCCTGGCCCTTCCCAGGAGGAAGGAGGAGAAACCACTGCTTGCCCTAGGTCCCCTGGCCAGGGAGCTTTTATAGAGCTGCTGTTGGCACTTTCCTTCCCACCCACAGGTCCTCAGTGAGGCAGTGCCCCATCCTGTTTTCTCTGCTGGTCACAAGGAGCTCCCTCCACCTGTGTCTGCTCCTTCTGCGGGCACTCGTGTGGCCAGTGGAGCATGAGGATCTTGTCTAAACTGTGGGGGAACAGAACTGGGTGGGGTGACTTCAAAATCCTTCTTTATGGGTAAAGACCAAAGCTCTGTATCCTTGGAGGCAACAGGCTCAAACCCATAGTGAGGGAAAAGCAATCCTTTGTTCTTTCCTCCCCACCCCCAACCCTTTCTCCTTCTCTTTCCTTCCTTTGTTGCCTTTCTTCCTTTCTTCCTTCTTTCCTTCCTTCCTTCTTTCCTTCCTTCCTTTCTTTCATTTCTTCCTTCCTTCCTTCTTTCCTTCCTTTCTCCCTTCTATCCTTCTTTCCTTCCTTCCTCCTTTCTTTTCTTTCTTCCTTCTTTCCTTCTTTTCTTTCTTCTATTCTTTCTCTAACAACATTTTAGAGCTCCACAGTAGCAGGCACCTAATCTAGCAATGAGGATATGGCAGTGAACAAAACAGATAAAATCATGCCCTCATTAATACAGACTGTGAAAACTTTAGTGAGGGAAGCAAAATACACACACACACTCATATTCATATTTCTATTCTTCTCCTCTCTTTCCTAGGACCTCAGACTGTGTCAACAAAAAGAAAGCAGGAACTGTGTATTCCACAGAAATCCTGTATGTAAGTTCGGTTTCTCCTGGCAAACAAGGCTTCCTTCCTTCAGTCCTATTCCTGTGAGACCTGGGAAAACTCACCTCATCTCCCTGAGCCCAAGCCTCCTTCTCTAGAAAGCAAAGTTAAAAGGAGAATAATAATATGTCCCATTTGTTAAGGTATTTGTAAGAGAATAAATAGATATGAAGAGCACATGCTCACTAGACGCCAGTAGTTATTATTATTATTATTATTGATTTTCTTATTTTGCAAAAGCATCATGCCAGGGAACAGCAAGTATTCAGAAGACCAGCCCAGCTGGGTAAGGAGCTAGTGACAGATAGGGTCAGGAACTGGCAGGTAATGGGGCAGGTTGCTGAGCCTGGCACCTGAGGAGAGACGGAGGGACCTGTGAGAATCTGGAGGACATGGTCCCGGGGAGAGTGAAGGGCAGGAGGACAAGCTGGAAAGTGGAAGAGATTCCAAACCTTGGGGGAAATAAAGGGGCTGATATAGCTGCCGTGCCGTAGACGGTACTACCTTCCACAAATAGGGTTATGAATATTATATGTGTTAAGATATGCAAAGTGCTTAAAACAGCATTTGACACATAATAAGTATCCAGTGTTAGCTACTGTACTAGTCTGCTATGGGTGTTATCACAAAGTATCACAGACTGGGTGGCTTAAGTAACAGAAATTTATTTTCCCATAGTTCTGAAGGCTGGAAGTCCAAGATCAAGATGTCAGCAGTGTTGGTTTCTTTGAAGGCTCCTCTCCTGGGCTTGCGGATGGCCATCTCCTCCCTGTGTCCTCACTTGGTCTTCCCTGTGTGTGTGTTGGTGTCCTAATATTTATTTCCTTTAAGGACACCAGTCATATTGGATTAGAGCCCACCCTTGTGACCTCATTATGTATTTAATTACCTATTTAAAGACCCTACCTCCAAATGCAATCACATTCTGAGGTCCTGGGTTTAGGACTTCAGAATATGGAATTGCGGGGAGGACACAATTCACTCCATAACAGCTACTGTCATCATTGTTGGGTTCATGATACAAACTAGAGAAAGTAAAACAAAACAGTCATTTTAAGTGTCAGGGTGTGGGATTAAAAACAGGTGAGAACCCGTGCTCTGCCCATCCTTCCTGGGGACCATACGTGCCTGGAGCTCCCACATCTCTCTCTAGCTCAGTCTCCAGCCAGACTTTTTTGAGCTTAGGTCAACTCTGCCTGGACACCCTACAGATATTTCAAATTCAACACATCCTAATCTGAACTCCTCAACCTTTCTCCTGACATCACACCATTGGCTGTCTCTGTGATAGCAAATCCAAGCCCCATCCTAAGCCTCTCTCCTCCAGTCTTATCAGCCTCCAGGTCCTACCAGGCTGCTGCTCATTTCTACTTATTGGGTCCTCCCCTCCTCTGCATCCTCACTCTTCCTGCCTCCATCACATCCCCTCAGCTCAGAACCAGCCAGCCAGAATAGCCTGCTGTACTGCCCCTCACCAGGGTTTCCCCACTAGCTGCAGGGATAGTCCTCTAAAATATGACCATCCATGTCACTTTGTAGATTCTACAAAAAGAGTGTTTGGATCCCGGTGAATCAAAACACAGTTTCCATTCTGTGATATGGAATCGACACCTTGTGATGTGCTGTTGGGGATGGAGACTCAGCCAACAGATGCTCAGGAGGTGTCGTGGAAGGGAGATCAATTCACCCTGGGGAGGACAACTTGGATTAAGACCTAGATGTTAGGCAAAGGTGAGCTGGGGAGTGTATTGACATTTACTGGAAAAGGCAATACAAGAAGAAGAACTTACCTGCCTGACGCCCTGCTGCCCCATTACATAGGCCAAGTTCACCCCAGGCTATGGAGAGCCGGCGGCATCCTTCTCTCTACAGCAATATAATAAGCACAGCATTGTGCAGTCCATGGTCATTTCTCCATTTCTACATGCTCTAAAGCAGATAAATCTTAGAAAAAATTGAATGCGGTTAAAGATTTACCACAAACCTCACTCACCATGCTTCCCATTGCCCTAAAATGCATGCAAAAAGCTTGCACAGGTTGGCCTCTGTGCTGAATCATTCTCGCTGGCCTCGTCCCTGAGAAGCAACCCACAGAACCATGCCAGAGGTGTCTCTGCTTCACTGGGTTTGGTGCTTTAGGACCTCTGGTCTCAGGGTTCATGAAGCAAGCCAGGATATCACTGGAATGAAGAGTACTACGAGAGAGGAACGGCAGGCCTGTGAGCTGACTCCACATCAGACCCCACCTAGAGAAGCAGCAAGGCGTTAGGAGCCTGTGGGGGAGCACTCAGTACTCCGAAATGCACAGGCTGCCTTCAAAATCCATGCAAAGAGCTTCCCTCCATACGCAAAAGCAGAGGTGCTTCTCTCCACTCAAGCAACAAAGCATCAAGCTTCAAGAGAATCGAGCCAATGTGTCACTTCCACCACCCTGAAACCTCTTTCTCATAATGACTCAGCTACTGGTCCCTGCTTTTACCTCTTCTCCACTGAGCTCTGAGAACATACAGGCTTCCACAACGACTCTACATGGCAATGTCCTAATCTTTCTTCACCAACTTGCTCCTTGCTCAGACCTCCATCACTCTGGCAGACTCTTCATCGCTGGCCCTGCCACCTCTCCCAGTCTCCTTGGCCCAAAATACAACTACATAACCTTCCCTTTCATCTCTGTCATTCTTTAATACTAAGGTGCTTCATATAATAGGTGCTTACTGAAGATTTAGGGGGAGATGGAGAGTAAGAGGAATATAGGGGAGGAAATGGCTTCAAATGCATCATCAGGCACCACTGTTTCTGACATCCATCTATCAGCTGTCATGCACCACAGGGAATTGCTTCCCAGTCATCTCTCCTTTAGTCCAGCCTGCCACTATATTGCTGGATCCCTGCTACCACTTACGGACAGCTTCTCCCCATCCCCTACATACCCAGGGACACAAAACCACAACCCTTCTTCTCCTAGGTTTCTATGGCAATAATAAACATTTCTGGTTCTTGGTTTCTCACCCCAGAAAGATGGAGTGAAAAATACACTTTTCCCTATACCTCCTACTAAGTATAGCTAAAACCATGAATATTATATATAAAATAAACATAAGAAGGCACTGAAAGGTAGAGAGAAGAAAGACTGGCTATCAACCTCAGGATCAGAGGGACGAGATATATGGTAGGAGTTTCCTGGATTTTATTTGGCCTCCTGTGTCTCAGATGAGATGTTGGAGAAGCTGGACATTCAGAAATGCCAATGAGCACGGACAAAACAAGCCCCCAGAAAAGCCTCTTGAGCCAAAGTTCCAGGAAAGGGTGGCAGACTGGTAAGACAGGAAACTTTCAGATAACAACCTCTTTACTATATCAAATATCTCAGAAAATTTGTCTCTAACCCCACCAAGCCAGCCAAGGTCAAGTGAGGAGCCCAGATTTCCACCCGTGTCAATCTGTAAGGAGGTTCCCCAATCCCCCTGACTGGGTTTGTCAGAGGAGGCAGAGTGTGGAGCTGTGACTTTTACCCTGCTGGGCAGGAATGAGCCTCCTCTTTCTGCTGTATCAGTGGAGACCTTGTAGGGAGCCTGAACTTCTGCTCTCATCCAGTGGTAATAAGGTGTCACTCTCCCCCTTGCCACTTAGGTGGTGTCAGAAGAGACCTAGTGAAGAATCAGGACTTTCATAATTGTCCAGCAGTAACAAGGCCATCTCCAAGTGGTGTCCATGAAAGGCCACATGATGAGCAGTAACGAGGCAACCCTGACCCTCCCAGGCGGGGTGGCATCAGCAGAGAGAAGAGACTGAATTGCCATCCCCGCCCAGCAGTACAGAAAAGCACAACAGCTTCCAGGTGTCAATGGAGTAACAACTTGGACTTCCAGCCCCACCTGGCAGTAATGAAGTGGCATCTCCTGTTTCCCAATGCAGTGATGTCATAACAGTTCTTCTAAAATGAGATCCAGAGTTTCTTAACACCCAAATTGTTCAAGTTTTGATCAAAAATCATTAATTGTACCAAGAACTAGGAAAAATCTCAACTTCAGTGAGCAAAGACTATCAATATATGCCAGCATCTGGTGACACAGATATCAGAATTATTTGATATGGATTTTAAAACAATCATAAAAATGCTTTAGTGAGCAATTATAAATGTATTCAAAGCAGGTGAAAAAAATAGAATTCCTTGGTAAAGAAATAGAGGATATAAAGAATAACCATATGGAAATTTTAGAACTAAAAAAGAAAATAACCAAAACAAAACACTCGATATATGTGGCCTCACAACAAAATGGAACAAACAGAGAAAATAACCCAGGAACCTGACAGAACAATAAAAATAACCCAATTTGAAAAACACAGAGAAGAGAATATAAAAAGAACCTCAATGACCTACAGAACTATAACAAAAGATCTAACATTCATGTTATCAGAATGCAAGAAAGAAAAAAAAAAGGTAAAACTGAAAATTTGAAAAAAATAATGGCTGAAAATTTTTCCAAATTTGGCAAAAGCCATAAAACTACAGATTTAGGAAACTGAGTAAACACCAGAGTATGAACTCAAAGAAACCAATACCAAAACATATCAAAGTCAAATATCTGAAAATTAAAGACAAAAATAACTTGTGAGAGTAGCAAGAGAGAAACATCTTTCCTACAGAGGAAAAACAATTTGAATAATAGCAGATTTCTCAAGAAAAATAATGGAGGGCAGAAGGTTATGGTACGACACTTTTCAAGTGCTGAAAGAAAGGAATTGTCAGTCCAGAATTCCATATCCAGTGAAACTATATTTTTTTAAGAATGAGGACAAGAATCAAGAGATTCTCAGGTGAAGGAAAACTATTTGTCACCAAAAGATCTTCCCTAAAAGAATGGCTAAAGCAAGTTTCAAAACAGAATGAAAATGACAAAAAAAGAAATCTTGAAACATTAGTAAAGAAAAAGGAACAATTAAATGGAAAAGAAATGGGTAGATGTGACAGTTCTTTCTTCTCTTCCTGAGTTTTCTAACTTATCTTTGATGATTGAAACAAAAATAACAACACTGTCTGATGTGGTTTTAACTAAACAGAGAGGTAATATTTAAGACAATTATATTATAAATGATGGAGGGTAAAAATATGAAAAAGGGATAAGCTTTCTATACTTCACTAAAAATGGGAAAGTTGCCAATACCAGTACATTATATGTTATGTATGTATAATGTAATACTTAGAGCAGTCACTGAAAAAGCTGTACAAAGAGATACACTCAAAAAATGTCAAAGATAAATCAAAATAGAATTCTAAAAAAAAAAAAAAAGTTAAGTAACTCACGGAAAGGGAGAAAAAAGAAAATAGAGAAATGGAAAACAGAGAGAACCAGCATGGCTCATGCCTGTAATTCCAGCACTTTGGGAGGCCGAGGCAGGCGGATCGCCTGAGGTCAGGAGTTCAAGACCAGCCTGGCTAACATGGCGAAACACCGTCTCTACTAAAAATACAAAAATGGGCAGGGTGGTGCACACCTGAAGTCCCAGCTACTTGGGAGGCTGAACCAGAAGAATCACTTGAACGCAGGAGGTGGAGGTTGCAGTGAGCTGAGATCATGCCACTGCACTCCAGCCTGGGTGACAGAGCAAGACTCTGTCTCAAAAATAAAATAAAATTTAAATTAAAATGGCAGCTTTAAGCCCCAAAATATCAATTATTACAATATGGTTAAAATTAATACAATATTAAAAGACAGAGGTTGGCAGAGTGTATAATAAAATATGACTTACCAATATACTGTCTACAAAAAGTTCACTTCAACTATAATAACATAGGTGGTTGAAAGTAAGGAATGAAAAATGATGTACCATGCAAATATTAATCAAAAGAAAGGAGTGGCTTTACTAATATCAGACAAATAAAAAATTAGCAAATAAAAATAGCAAATAAAATTCTGAGGGACAGAAAGGAATATTGCGTAATGACCTAAGGATTAATCCTCCAAGAAAAGATAGCAATCCTAATGTGTATGCATTAAACAACAGAGCTGCGAAATAGGTGAGGCAAAAACTTATAGAACTGAAAGGAGAAATAGACAAATCAATTGTAATTGGAGACTTTAATACCTCTCCCTCAACAACTGATAGAACAACTAGACTGAAAATCAGCAAGGATACAGAATAACTCAACACCATCAACCAGTAGCATCTAATCAACATTTATAGAATACTCCATCCAACAGAGAAGAATACATGTTCTTTTCAAGCATCCATGGAACATATACCAAGATAGACCATATCCTGAGCCATAAAATAAATGTTGACAAATTTAAAAGAATTGAAATCATACAGAATGTGTTCTCTTAACAAAAGGAATCAAAGTAGAAATAAATAAGGGAAAGACAACAGGAAATTTTCCAATCTCTTAGAAACTTAGCATACTTTAAGTATCCCCTGGGTGCTTAAATGGAAAACAGAGAGGACCAGCATGGCTCATGCCTGTAATCCCAGCACTTTGGGAGGCCATGGATCAAAGAGGAAGACTCAAAGGATATTTTAAAATACATTGAACTGCATTAAAATATAAATACAACATAACAAAATTTGTTGAACACAGCTAAAGCAGTACTGAAAGAGAAATTCATAGCAAAAGTTTATAGTAAAAATGTTTACATTAGGAAAAGGAAAAGTTACTCATTAACCAGGTAACTATCAACATCTATGGAAAAGGGATGAAACAAGAAGCCAAGAGCATTTAGGGAAGAATTATTCTCATAGACTGAAAATCAGGAATGAGGCAGAAGCACTCCCAAGTTTCCCAAAATGCCTCCCTCCATACTCTGCCTAAGTCCAGGGGTCCCTACCATTAAAGAAAGAATGGTTGACACTTGGAGAGGAAAAGACCATCCATCAGAGTCACCCTGAATTCATCAGAGTGGTTCTGGTCTCCATGACACTCTACCAAGAGGACTATTTAATCTCTCTGTGCCCCAATTTCCTCATCCACAAAGTTGTAATGCTATTAGTGCCCAACTTCATAGGATAATGTAATTATAAATGAAGTAATAAATATAAAATGCTATTCGTGCCCATCTTCATAGGATGATGTAATTATAAATGAAGTAATAAATATAAGATGCATAGTAGTACCTGGCATGCAATAAACACTTGATATCATTTTTCTTGAAAAAATGAGAATGTTTCAATGGTGGTAGCCCCAGATGCTAGTCTTATTTAAGATGCATCTCCTTATATTGAACATACTTGAAACCTCTCAGTTTTTATTTCTCCTTTGAGCCCAATGTGAAACACTGAAGGTGGATGTATCTGGCCGTACTTCTACTGGCTCTTGTGAACAGCCAGGCACAACCCTGTCTCACACTGGCTGTTGCCCTGGAATTTTGCAACCCTCTGAAATCTTACCCTTGGGAATGTTTCCTCCTTGTCCCCCATTTTTTTTCAGTGGAAATATCATTTTTAGCTTATGGAGGTTTTTGAAGGCTGTCACTCTATGGGACTGGTAATGATTAGAAGCCCGTTGCTCCCGAAAACACTGCTTTTCTTTATTTTGAGTCTTGAGTAGTAGTTGTTTTGCTACATTGTTTTCTGCTGTAGAGAAATATGACACTGACATTTTGTTTTCCACTATGGTTCTCCCCTTTGCTTTCTGAAAGGCCCAGCCTGTTTTCTAATAGGTTAACTAGCTTAAGTCACTCTCCTTTCTTCGCTGATTCATTTTGGGCTGGGATGGTTTGCCGGATTTGAGCCTTTCTTTTTGTTCTGTTTTTTGTAGAAATATTTTTAATATTTTGTAGAAATATTTATTTTAAATATTTATATTATATGCCACTAGATTTTGTCCACTTGTTTCTCTCAGATCTGAGGAAATAAAATCAATATACTCTGGGACTGCCCAAAGCATTAGTCATTCAGAACTATCTTGTCCACTGCCACTTCCTCAAGTGTCTCTGTCAAGACATTCTGCCATGTGACCAACAGTTCAGACATGTACACTATCTTGTTTTGCCTGGCCCCTTCAATGGCTCTCATATTAGTGTGCCTCACTTTAAAGCCATCATTCTGTAAATTTTTCAGGCATGTTTCCTTGGGGCATAAGTAGCGTCTGTATCTCCACCACTGCATGAAGATGGCTGCCTCACCTTGAAACTCACTAAAACCACTTTGAATACTCTGTGTGTTTGGTCCAATCTTCTTACATCTGTCTAGGTTTTCTGTAAGCATCCCATATAGTAGCCCATTCCTCATGGGATGGTTCCCACTTACTGAGCTCTCTATTTGTGGTTTTAAGATGGAACTTCTCAACTGTTGATTGATCCTAGTTTTCTCCTTGAATAAATCCAACAAAAGACCCAAGATCTTCCAAGATCTCAGAGTGCAATGTGGTCTAATCTTTCCAAGGTTGTTTTGATTTGTAAAAATTAAGATCTTTCTGCTTTCTCTAGTGTCTACTTTTAGATCAATTGAATTCCCTGTGCATCTCCACTTCCCACTTGTATCAGCCTACCCTGGCCTTCAAAGCCCTATTTTATATTTAAATCTGACCAGTCTGCCTTCACAGATTGCACCCTTTCTTCAAAGCAACACTCTCTTCTATCTTCCTTAATTTTGTTTTCATTCTTTCAAGGCTTCTGTGTTGATTGTAAGAAAGAGACATATTTTTCTCATGACTGCATTTCCTCCTTGATTTCCTGAGCCAGCCTGATTCCTAGAGATAGTGTGTTGCAAGGATGAACTTTAAATTGCCTGTGGGTTTGTAATAATTTCACTGATTTTTTTTCTTTCTCAAAATATAGCATATTAAAATTATCCTTTCATATTCCTTTTTCAGAAATAGAAATTTGAAGTTTCTAATTTTTTAAAATTAGTAGACTTTACAGTTTCTGATTTACAGAAAATCGAGCAGATAGTAGAGAGTTCCCATATACCCTCCTTCCCCATGCAGTTCTCCCTACTGTTCACATTTTATATCAGTGGTGCATGTGTTACAATGAACCATTATTGGTGCATTCTGAAGTACAATCCATAGGTTGCATTTTCACTCTTATCTCATATAGTTTTTTCTATAACTTTTTATTTTGAAATAATTACAGACTTACCCAAAGTTGCAGTAGTAGTACAAAGTTCCCATATACCCCTTGTTCAGTTTCACCTAACGTTAACATCACATCAGAACAATACTATTAACTGAACTGAATACTGTAATAGAATTTCACGAATTATTGCACTAATGTTCCTCTTTCTGTTCCAAGGTCCAATCCAGTATTTAACATTTTATTTGGCTGTAACATCTCCTTGGTTTCATCATAGTCAACAAATTTGATGTGTATGTGTTCTTTAAAAAATTTTTTAAAAAGACTTTGGTGAGATAACTCACATACCATATAATTTGCCTATTTAAAGTGTATTAATTCAACAGCTTTTGGTACCTTGACATAACTTTGCCTCCATCACTATAAATTTTAGAATGTTATCCTCAAAAGAATCCCCCACCCTTTAGCCATCATCCTCCATTTTCCCCCACAGCCCTAGTCTAATCAATCCAGTTTCTGTCCTGTAGATTTTTCTATTTTGGAAAATTCATATAAATTGAATCATACAATATGTGGTCTTTTGTGATTGGCTTCCTTCACTTAGTATGAGGTTTCCAATGTTCATCTATGTTGTAGATGTGTTGTAGCATGTATCAGTAATTCATTTGTTTTTATTGCTGAATAATATTCCATAATGTAGATACACTACATTTTATTGATCCATTTATCAGTTGGTGCACATTTGTGTTGTTTCTGCTTTTTGGCCATTATAAAATAATACTGCTGTGAACATTTGTAAATAAGTTTTTATGTAGACATGTTTTCATTGCTCTTGGGTACATCAATATCAGACAGAACAGATTTTAAGACAAGGAATATAACTAGAAACAAAAAGACATATTTAATAATAATGAAAAGGTTAACATGCCAGGATATAAAAAATTATAAATACACACAAACACAGACTACAACAGAGACCCAAAAGCACAATGTAAAATGGATTTAATTGAAAAGACAAATAGACAATTCAACCGTTTTAGTTGGTAATTTCAATATCTCTTTCTTAATAGTTGATATACCAACTAGAGAGAAATCAGTGAAGATATAGTAGACCTGAGCTAAACTCTTAACCAACTTGACGTAACTGATATATATAGAACATTTCACATAACCATAGCACAATACACATTCTTTTCAAGTGCACATTTAATATGCTAGGCATAAAACAAGACTTAATAAATTGAGAAGGACTAAAATCATATAAGAATATTCTCCAACAATAATGGGATAAAATTAGAAATAATCAACAGAAGGAAATCTGAGAAATCCCCATGTACTAGGAAATTAAACAACATTTCTAAATAATCCATGGTCAATAAGAAATCACAACAGAAATTAGAAAATCTCTCTCACTGAATGAAAACAGAAAGTAAAACATGCCAAAACAGTATGATATGCAATTAAGTCAGTGCCTAGAGGGAAATTTACAGCTTTAAATGCCTAGATTTAAAAGAAGAAAGATCTAAAATCAGTAATCATAGTTTTTACCTCAAGAAGCTAAAGGAGGGAAAAAATAAAGGGAAGAAAGAAAGGAAATTCAAAAGATCAGAGCAGAAATGAATAAAACATGAATCAAAACACAACAGAAAAACTAAAATAAAGCAACAGTTTCTTCAAAAGGCTAAAAAAAATGACAAACTTCTAGGTAGACTGAGGATTTGGGGTGAGGGGAAGAAGAGAAAGGAAGGAAGGAAGGTGGGAGAGAGGGAGAGAGGGAGGGAGAGAAAAGCAGCCAATTATAAACTCAAAAATAAGAGACATGACTAGAGACTAACCATAAATTAAAATAATTTTAAGTGACAATTACAAAAACTCACATTAGACAATTAGATGAAATGTACATATTCCTAGAAAGATGCACACTTCTAAAATGAGCTCAAAAAAGAAATGAAAAATCCAAATATCTATATTGATAAAATATTTTTATTTTATCAGTAATCAGTGATTCAAAATCTTCTCCAAATGTGAAGGCCAATCCCAGTGGTTACACTGGTGAATTCAACTACACATTTAAGAAAGAAATAATACTAACTTAAGTCTTCAGAAACTACAGAAGAAAAAGGAACCCTTTCCAATTAATTTAATAGAGCCAGTATTACCCTGATATCAAAGCCACACAAAAATCTTACAGGAAAATAAAACTACAGAACAATATTCCCATATGAATACAAATATAAAAATCCTTATCAACATAATAGCAAGTCAAATCCAGCAATATGTAAAATGCATTTTATATCATGACAAAGTAGGGTCTATTCTGGGAATTCAAAGTTGGGTTAACCTCTGAAAGAATTCATGTACTACACTATATTAAAAAATACAAAAGTTATACGACCATGTCAACAGAAACAGAAAAACACATTGTCAAAATCCAACACCCATTAATAATAACCATAAAAAAACTCTTAACAAACCAGGAAAAAAGGTAACTTCAATCTGATAAAAGGCATGTACTAAAAATTTAAAGGTAACATCATCTTTAATAGTGAAAGACTGCATGTTTTCTCCCAAGGGAATGAGGCAAGAATGCCCGCTCTCACCTCTTTTATTCATATTGGACTGAATGTTCTTGCCTGTGCAATAATGCAATGAGAAATAAAGACATACACATTAATAAAGAATAAATAAATGTGTCTCTATTCATAGAAAACGTAATTTATACAGAAAATCTTAGGGCATATATAAAAATTCTAGGACTAATGAGTGATTTCAGCAGATATAAGATTTTAAAAACTCAATTATATTTACCTGTTCTAGTAGTAAAACATGTAAAAATGAAGAAAACAGTTCCATTTAAAATATAATCAAGAAAAAATACTTAGAAATAAATTTAACAAAATAAATGCAAAATCTGAACACTCAAAACTACAAGAAAACTGCTGAGAAACAAATACATAAATTCTACACAAATGTAGAAATATACCATGCTCATGGATCAGAAGATTCAATATTGTTGAGACAGCAATTGATCTCTAGATTCGCTGCAATTCCTGTCAAAATTCCAGCAGGTTTTAAAAGAAGTTGACAAGCTGATCCTAAAATGTTTATGGAAGTGCAAAAATAAAATCTAGAATTAGCAAAAACATTTTATGGAACAACATAATTAGAATTATGCTACCTAATTCCAAACCTTACTAGAAAGCTATAGTAATTAAGACAGTCTCATGTTGGCATAAGGACAGACAAATATATATTAGTGGACAAAGAATATAGGGTGCAGAAATAAACTAACATAATTATGGTTACTTTTCTCTCAAGAAAGGCACCTAGGTAATTCAAAGGGAAAAAAGATAATCTTTTCAACAAATGGAGCAATTGGATATTGACATGTAAATTAAAACAGTAAGATAAGCCAGGTGCCGTGGCTCACGCCTGAAATCCCAGCACTTTGGGAGGCTTAGGCAGGCGGATCACCTGAGGTCAGGAGTTCAAGACCAGCCTGGCCAATATAGTGAAACCCCGTCTCTACTAAAAATACAAAAATTAGCCGTGTATGGTGGCTCATGCCTGTAATTCCAGCTACTCAAGAGGCTGAGGCATGAGAATCACTTGAACCGGGGAGGTGGAGACTGCAGTGAGTCGAGATCACACCACTGCACTCCAGCCTGGGGGATAGAGTGAGACTGTCTCAAAAAAACAAAACAAAACAAAACAAAACAAAAAAACACTGTAGGATAGCACTGCACACTTAAACAGCTAAAACCTTAAACACTAACACTACCAAATGCTGGCAAGGATATGGAGCAAGTGAAACTCTCATTCAATTGACCATGATTTTTAGGTCTATATCTGGATTCTCTGTTTTTATACTGTGGATCTACATCTCTATCTTTATGCCATGTCTATACTGTCTTGAAGATTGTAGCTTTATAATCAGCCTCAAAATTAGAAATTGGATTACCTCCAACTTTGTTCTTCTTGAAATTTCTTTGGCTATTCTAGGTCCTTTGCATTTTCATATACATTTTAGAATAAGCTTGATAATCTATTTCAAAAAGTCTTCTGGGATTTTAAGTAGGATTGCATTATATTTACAGGTCAATTTTGGGAGAACTGACATTTCAGCAACATGGAGTCTTCCAATCCATTATCCTGGTGTATCTTTCGATTTATGTCATCTTTAATTATTCTCAGCATTGTTTTTGTAGTTTTCTGTATATACCTTAAACATTTTTAAAAATTTATCTGTATTTATATTTTGATACTGCTGAAAATAGCATTTATTTCCAATTGCTCATTGCTAATGCACAGAAATATTAGTTCTGGTAGCATTTTGGTAGATTCCTTAGACGTTTCCAGGTACAAAACACATCAACTAAAAATGTTTCTTCTTCCTTTCCAATTGGTTTACTGTTCTTTTTTTTATTGCCCAGTTCCATCTTACCCTGGCAGGACCTCCAATACAATGCTGGATAGAAGTCGTGGTAGTGAACATTCTTGCTTTGCCCCTCATCTTAGGGAGGAACATATTCTTTTGCCACTATGATGTTAGATTAAGTTTCTTGGTATATGCCCTTTGTATAGTTATAAATTATAAATTCCTTTCCAAATTTAATGTGCTCACGGGACATAATTAGGAACCTGAATTTGCAAACTGTGTTTGGCATTAACTCCTGCTTCAGAAGAGGCCTGATAAATTATGTTCGCGTGAGGAATATGAGAAAACATATTCTTAATTTTGTATTTTTTCAAGGAATAAAGAACAGAGAGCTAATGGAAAAGAAACTTTTATCTAATATTATAAATGTACATTGGCATTTAAATTTTTTTTAAATAGCTTAATACTAAATGGGAAAAAATACCTGTGATTGTAACATTGAAGATGCCAGCTAATTTTCCACAGAGCAATGCAATGGAATACAAAATGTACTGACATTTTGTTTTCTTCTGAAAAAAATCCTTGCTAAATGTACTCTGTTGAAAATCCCTGTGTTGTCAATGTTCTCAGTTGTAACAATGTTGTAAATGTTCAATTTGTTGAAAATTTAAAAATCTAAAAATAAACAAATTCCTTTCTAATCTGTTTTCTGATCATTTTAAATCATGAATGGATGTTGAAATGTGTGAAATACTTTCTTTTATTAACATGTAGTTTGTATTTTTTTTTTTTTTCTTTTTTGAGGCAGAGTCAGGCTGGAGTGCTGTGGCGCGATCTCGGCTCACTGCAAGCTCCGCCTCCCAGGTTCATGCCATTCTCCTGCCCACCCTCCCGAGTAGCTGGGACTACAGGTGCTCACCACCATGCCCGGCTAATTTTTTTGTATTTTTAGTAGAGATGGGGTTTCACCATGTTAGCCAGGATGGTCTCTAGCTCCTGACATTGTGATCCACCTGCCTCAGCCTCCCAAAGTGCTGGGATTACAGGCGTGAGCCACTGCGCCCGGCCATAGTTTGTATTCTTTTATTGACATGTTTTATTACATTGATTTTTGAATATTAAAGCAACTTCATATTCCTAGGAAAATACTCAACCTGATCTTGATATATTATCCTTTATATCGCTGGGTTTGGTTTGCTAATATTTTGCTGAGGATTTTGTATCTATATTCAGGAGGAATATGTATTGACCTTCTGATATCTTTTTTTTTTCTGGTTTTGGCAAGAGGTCAAAGTTCATCTCAGGACATAAAGATAAATTTTTTTTGTACTTTCTGCCAGTGTTTACATAAAATCGAGATTACATCTTCCTTAAATGTTATAATAGAATTCACATTTAGGCCTGAAGGCTTTTTCTGTTGTTTTGAGAGAGGGCCTTGCTCTGTCACCCAGGCTAGAGTGCAGTGGTACAATCACCACTCACTGCAGCCTCAACCTGGGCTCAAAGCGATCCTCTCACCTCAGCCTCTTGAGTAGCTGGGACTACAGGCAGGTGCCACTACACCTAGCAATTGTTTTATTATTTTTATTTGTAGAGACAGGGTGTTGTTATGTCGCCCAGGCTGGTCTCAAGTGATCCTCAAGTGATCCTTCTGTTTTGGCCTCCCAAATTGCTGAGATTACAGGCATGAGTCACTGTGCTCAGCCTAAATTTTTTATTATAAATTCAAACTTTTCGATTTTTTTTTTTCCTTTGGTAATTTGTGTAGTTTGAGGGATTTTTCCATTTCAGCTAAGCCTCAAATTTATGGAAATGTATTCACTGTGTTTTAAAAAACTCTGTTGGATCCACACTAATGTCCCCTTCCTCCATTCTAATTACTTATCAACCTCCTAGACAGTATCAATTTTTGTTCTGTTCAAAGAACCAGCTTTCTATTTCTGTATTTTGTTCATTTAGTATTTCATTGGTTCCAGCACTATCATTATTTCCTTGCTATTATGCTTATTTGGCTTTAATTTGCTCTTTATCTTCTGGTTTCTTAAGGTGAAATCTTTTGTCGTGATTTTGTACTTTTATAAATGTAAGCAAAAGCTATAATTTCTAACATTGATTGAGGTGTATCCCACAAATTTTGGCATGTTGTTTTCATTTTCATTCTATTTAAAATATTTTCTAATTTTACTTGTATTTTTTCTTGGGCTCATGGGTTATTTAGAAGTACACTGTTTAATTCCCTAACATTTGGGAACTTTTCCAGACTATCTTCCTGGTATTGATTTCCAATTTAATTCATTTGTGGTCAGAGAGCATATTGTGCATGATTTCAATTATTTTACATTTATTGAGACTGTGTTATATTAACTTTATTGAGACATGTTGTTTTATGGCCTAGCATACAGTCTATCATCTTTAGTGTTCCACGTACACTTAAAAAGTATGTTCTTGTGTTGTTGGACAGAATTTCCATAAATGTCCATTTTAAGTCATTTTGGGTGATTTTTGCTTAAGTCTTCTATTAATACATCTTGACTTTGTCTACTTGTTCTATCAATTAGTGCTAAATTAGGAGGGGTGCAATGGCCAACCACAATTTTAAATTTTTCTATTTATTCAGTGATATTAGTGCTTGCAGTATGTATTTTGATGCTTTTTAAAACTGCAGTGCACCATTTTTTGTGGACAAAAGTATGAGAGGGTGATAAAGACCTATAATTATACAAAATAATATTCTGTTGGTAAGTAAAATGGAAAGGCAGAAGGGAGAATATAAACATGTAAAATCTCTAAATGTTAAAGAAGATTGCTCATGTATTTTAAAAACAGATGTTGGTAAGAAACAAAACTGTATTCTCATTCTATTATATACATTTAAAAATAATGTAACTGGTTTATTTGAATATGTCAATATTTGCAAATTGGAAATCATCCCTTGCAATAGTTTAAATTTACAGACAACTTCAAGTGGAAGAATCAAAGCCCCATTGCTCATGGCAGTGTCTTCAATTATGCATATTCATATTAGCTTTTTCCCTCCCCTCCCACACCTTTGTTTCTCCCTCATTTCAACTTCCTTGGATCATTTCCTGAATAAACTAAGTACAATCAAGTCTTACCTCTTGCTCTGCTTTCAGGAGCACCCAAAGACAGTAGGTATCGACAGTGAAATGCAATTTTTCAACATTTCTTTAGAGAGGCCACTCGTAGTCAAAAGACATGAGAAGATCACTGTTTTAATTAACATGCATCATCTATTTCCCCAAAATCCCTCCACCTACAACTCTAATTATCTTTGTCTCCTTGTACTCTCCTATTGAAAAATATTCATGTTTCCATTAGTCTATAGACTGTGATCTTATTAATCCCATATCCATCCCCAGCCTCTAAGCTTAATAGCTGGCACATGGACAACCCTAATGTCTAATGAAAGTTCTATTTATTTAGTAACAGTTTCTAGGTACTTTATTTGCTTTACTTAATTCTCAAAACAAGGCTCTAAGCTGGGCATTATTCCCATTTTACAGATAAGGACAGTAAAGTTCCAAAAGATCACACTGCTAGTAAATTACCAAAGTGAAAATTTGAGTTCAAGACTGCAAAGTTCATGCCTGTTCCACTATATTATTAATCATTGATGTAGTTCCTCCATAGCTTGGTACAATGCAGGATACCATGAAAGACTTTCGGCAATGGATTACTTCTTATAGGAAGAGAAATGAAGTTTGAAGGATTGTCTGGGTTTACAGAGGGACAACAAACAGTTGAGAATTTTCCAGAAGAGGAAAACAATATGAAGGTAATAGAGGAAAACAAGTGTAGTCCATTTAACAGTGAGGCTACATTTAAATAACTTTGAGGATTATATAAATTGCAAAAGATCCAGATTACAAAGACCTGACATGGTTTGAAACAGGGAGTCACTAGACATTCCAGAGCAGAAAACTGAAATGACAATAATAGTTGAAGCATATATGTTGGAAAGAGACTATGAACTTGAATAGCACAGGATTTGAATCCTGAACCCACCCCCTTATGTCTTATCTATCCAGGATAAGTTTCTAAATGTCTCTATCCTTCAGCCTCATCTAGAAAGTGATCATTTTACCTTATTTTATGAATAAATTAGATACTGCAGGTAACGTACAATGCATGGAACAGTCTGGCAGTGACAATTTTGATGAATTAGAATAAAGGCAAAGTTACAGTTTCAGAGGCCAGTAGTAATATCTTCATGACATTATTTTATAAAAAATGTTGGACTTTCAGTAGGATTGAGGAGTAAGAAGACAACATTATCTGTTTTAATGATATGGATATGAGGGAGGACTCGGTGTCTGAAGCCTGGACTCTTAGGGTAACGTTATTAATGGAGACAGTGAAGTTGGCAGGATACTTCGTTTATTGGAGGGGAAATAGTATGCTTCATTTTGAACATGTGAAATACGAACATCTGAGAGGAAATAAGACAGTGGAAATGAGTGTTAGGAAAAGGGATTTTTACCTGAAATTTAAAGAATAACCAAGTTGTTTTCGAAGTACATTACTCTTAAGTTTGGAAATAAATCAGCAGAACCACAAACAAGTATGCGGAAGTACATCAGTAACATACCAAGAGGGAGCCTTCTCTACCAATGCTCATTCTGTTCTGCCTGGGTGGCAAATAAAACATTGTCATTTCAAGAAACACTCTCTCTAGTTTATTGCTTCTATTTAAATACATATAGTGATACTTAAAAAGACTAAAAGGACAGAAAATAATCTCATCTGAAACTTTTCACAATGGATTGACTTCTCAGAAACTAATTCACTCTCTTAAAGAAGAAAAGGCTCAGCCTACTAGTCGTGAAAGACTTCAATCGATTGATATACTCTATATTAAATGAAAATATGCATAAAAATAATTTGATTTAAAGATCTAAATTTAAAAATTCAGATTTCCAGTTCATATACATATAAGCAGAGCAAAAACTGCAGTACTCTAATAATAGAATTTTCAATTTGCTGGATAACAAATAAATTGATCTCATTTTTAGAAACAAGAACAAATGTGCATGAATTTAACCGTATTCACCGGAAATCGAGAGGATGAATGTTACTAGGTACAAAGGGTCTTCTGTGTGTGTGACAAGAATCTAGGCAACACCATTATTCATAGGTTAAGGATGCTATTTGCTCCGTATCTGAAAAAAAGAAGATATAAATTCAATGTCTAGAATGAAGGCATGACAGGGAAAATATTAGAGCCATTATTTCAGAACGCAAAGGAAAAATAATAGTATTAATCATAAAACATAGACATTAGCAAATTTACTCCACACATGGAATACAGGCACTACTTTTTTACTTTGATATGCAAATTTAAGCAATTACCCCACAAAACCACCTCTGCTAAAGCTTTTCATTTATCAGTAAGATCTTCCACAAAGTCAAAGTATGACAAGTAAATACACAGGACTATATTTTCTGTCTGTTGATCTTTGGCACATTTGTCAAGTTGGAGAATCTCAAAAGGCAAAAAAATTTCTGACTGTTTCGCACATTCTTTTAATCTTTACATCAAAATATAAGGCCGCAAAAAGGCAAGCTGAAATTTTAGGATATGTGGAATAGTTTTAATAAAGAGTTTTACATACAGTACCCTTACATATAGAACAATGTGTTTGCAAATTTAAATAATATCTGAATGTACAGTGGCATGTATTCTTATCAAAGATAAATTCAAGTTTACTGTCTATCAGTTCTAAAATGCATTTTTATACAGATTGTGAGAACTGATAAACAGAATGAGGCATGAAATATTCAAGTGTTATATGTCATCAAATAGCCTCCTCTTAACAGTCTTTTTCCCCTTTTAAAAAAATTTCAAAACCTATACATACATTTTTAATTTTTAAAAACAGTCTGTTAAAAGGTAACATTTCATGTTAACCACCAATTCGTATAGTCTATAGTAATAAAACTAGATATGTGATATAAATATGTGTAGATTATGTACATATGTACGTTGAGTGTTTGTTTAAAACAAGCATACACACTTACGCATACCTGCGTATGTAGCACTGGGGGCGCATACAACTCACATGAGTACTGGCAGACAGTAGGACCTAGGCTCAAAATCCAGCAAGAGCATAACACAGCAACTTAGTTGCCTTTGGTTTCAGAAATTTGTCCATTTGTGATCAAAGCTAAAAGTTTTGAGTGTGCATGTATTTTTTAAAAATAAAATTCATCTTCAGAAATGAAGCTTTTCCAGTATTCCACTACTAGCAGTTAAAAAAATCCACAGCCACAAATTATTTTGATATTTCTGTCACTCCTCATCCCAGCTGAGGTTATTTACAATTTTTTTTTTCTGAAGGCAAACACCAAGCATACTCAGGATCAAACTGTACGTTGAGCCTGAATACTGCCATTCAACTATATATATGATATATATAGTACAGGTGATACATAGCTTTTGGATGGACTGGTGGCACTATGTAAGACTTAGGGTGGGAGAACTCCCACAATATTTAAAATCCTCTTTCCAGCAGAATCATGATCACTTGGCACATCGGACCCTTCTGCAAGCCAGTTTGTTTTTAATGAGCTTAATGCCTGCAATATATTCCAATTATTTGGTGTTTGTTTTTTAAATACATTCATAATGAAGTAAGAATTCCACAACTGTTTTCCCCAGAAGTGAGACTTCTACTGTCAGTTTTCTGATTAAGAACATTCATCGCCCAAGAAACAGCTCATGATCCTGTAAGTTTAAATACCCTAAATTTCCGTACAGCTGGATCAACTGCTGAGAAGACAGTTCTTAGAGCAACCCTGTAGAATTCTCCAGAATTTAAATTTCCTTTACAATTTTGTTTTTGGCCAAGTGCTGGTTTATAAACGTAGATCTTTCTATTAAAAACTACATAAATATACCATATTTCTTTCTACAGGTATCTTGAGCTTCATGTAAGCAACTACTCAAAAATTCTGCCAACTTGAAATCCCTTAGTATACATTATATTCTACTTCATTGTTCCTTGGCATATAACACATTCTCATTTGCAGCTTGCTCATGAATTTGTTTTTAAATACTAGCTTCCTTGATGAAGTTGTTCTTCATTTTTCTTTCCAAGGTGCCATCCTATTGACATCACAAATCAGTGAATGACCAGACATTACTAAGCTTTTAAATTATCCACTTAGCTGTCATGTGGATAATAAAAATGATTTGACTGAAGAAAGCCACATTCTTTCATTAAGTGTTCACTGTTGTCATACGGAGCAAAGAGTTGCTATCTGCTGTACTTTGCCCATGTCAATTAGGAGCTGCTTTATGTGGCGTTTAAGTTGGGGCAATCTTGCAAGAGGATCTGGTGGCTCCAACTCCCCTGTGAAATCAAGCCAGCTTTCCAGAACTAAAAGAGAGAAGAAAATAAACAAATTTAAACCGCAACTAGAAGAACAGTCAGAAAATGAAACATTAGAAAATTGGAGCTGCGATGGAGTTAAGGGTTCACTTCTCTGTCTTTAAAAGGCCAACATACTCAAGACATTTCTAAGAGGTTAGTGTCCTGTCATCCCACCCCACAGAGTTCTAGTCGCTCTTGGCAATTTTTATCTGTCATTTAAAATAATTTTCCCCTTTATAGGAATTATATGTTTATATATAAGGGGGAAAATACATACACACACATAAACATATACACATTCTAACTTCATTTTGAAGGTCTCCTTTTACTCACTTGTGGAATAAGATACAACAGTTTCCTATATCTGCTCAAGCTTTCTATTAATTTAGACTCATCATCTCTACACGAAACATACCTAATCATATTTTTTAATCCAGAAGTTCTTTTTAACAAAGGAAAGGAAATAGCAATTTCTCAGTGTTCTTTTCAGTTCCACTATTTTAACACTACTTTTTAAAAGACATGTAAGCATATTAAAATTCTAGGCAGAATGCAATTGATTATATTCTATAGTTTTTATTAATGTTTCCTTTGGAAATCTACGCTAACAATACTAAATAGTGTCAAGATGCATTTTCTTTTCTTCAACAATTGACTCAAAACATTACATTAACTCTACAGTTAGCTTATACCCACACGGAAGAGGCTTCTAAAATGGGTTTCCATGCCTCTCTTCTTTTCTCAAGGGGGATAAAAAGGAGTAGGAGCTCTAACTTAGTGTAGAGGAGAGACATCACGTGCTCATACCAAATTTAAAAAAGTAGAGTTGGGGTGCAGAATATCGTCTAAGATGTTAGGAAGAAACAGGAGTCAGAAAGCATTAAGAACAACATGGACTGAGAATCAAGTAATCTAAGTTACTCTAGTTTTGCAACTATAAAATAGTGATAGTATCTTTCTTGCCCACTTTTCAGGCCTCCTGTGTGATGATATGATTTTAAAATATAAAAGAAAACCACTTAAAGTTTACCTACTTAACTTTGTAGAAGTTTTTGTTAATTTAACAAGTGCTAACCAAAGTAAAAAATTTTCAAAATGTTTTCACATTTCAAACATGCTTAAATTCCTTATGTTGACTTCCAAAGAAAACTTACTTCAACGAAACTAATAAATTTATTCCATAAGTGATCTATCTGGAGCCTGGCAGATAGACAATATTTAATAAATATACATCTTAAAAAAATAAAACCAACCTAAGATCATACCCAGTCATATTGTTTTAAGCATAAAAGACCCCAAATGTGTTAAATACAATACAAAGGGAGTAATAAAGCCCCATCAATATGGAGAGTATCTGTAGTTTTCATCCCATAATTTAAGAATTTTAAGTAACTTCTTCATAGTAACAATAAATACACTATAGTAACTGTATTTCAATTTTTTCTTAAATTACCATCGACTTCTTTTTCGATTAGGTCCATCCTGCTGGTAACTTCATTCTGCACATTTTCTATGTGTGTAAGGAGATTGAGCTGCCACTGAAGATGTGAGTCTCCTGGGTCTTCAGTGCCCTTTTTATCATTATAAACAAATACTGTATTCCCTTCAGCTGGATTCTTCTCCAAAGGACCATTGGAAAATAAACACAAAGAACGGGATGAAATGCAGTCATTGAGGTAAGGATACATGAAACACCTCATCACTGGTAACAGTTAGTGAGATCCAATCTGACTCCTGGGGTATCTTTAAAGAAGTACTGCTACATAACCAAATTCCAGCTGGTGGTTCTTAAGAGCAGATGCACCCACCACCTCCCTCCACCATGCCTTGCACAGTGCTACACAGGCAAGAAGGCTTCAATAAAATGCGCTAAATAAAAGAAGTCACTAATTCTATTCTGTAATTAGAATTCCTGACTAATTTAGACTGGCCTCTTCCTCAATTAATCTCAACTGGTGATATAAGTGGACATAAGAGGGGAAAGCAATGATGAAAAGAAATCAAGAGTGTTTCCAAAGACCAGTATAAAATCTAATTAACTATAGACTGGACTTTACTGTTATAGTACAGTAAATCAATGAGGGGAGGGAAAGGCAAAAACCTTTTACAAGTTTCAAAAGTACAAACTGCTTCACATACACATACACACACACGGACACACAATGTGCATTTAGATTTGCCAGAGATAACTCATTTAATATTAAACAAAATAACTTACCACAAACTTTATGATATGAAATACAAACATTCCAATTCAGTTAAGTACTTATTTACAGTAATTACTTGTTGAGGAATGCAGAAAAATAAAAAAAAAAAAAAACTAATTTTAAAGTGGCCTCATTAATTGAAAATCAGTAAAAAATAAAGGTGCATTTCTAAGATAATCCCAGTGAACAGGAAATAAGTTTATAGATGTCCAATGCACATAGATCTGTCAGAATTCAGCTTACTGAATAGTGGGATGCATTGACAAATATGCTAAAAATTTTTAAAAAGACAATTAGAGTGCCACCTTTTATCCAACTCACATAAAGAGGATGACAAATCATTATACCCATATGCACTTTCACAGTCTTACACACATACATTTTCATTTTGAATACAATGTGGTTCATTTTTTAGAAGCATCTAAATGTACTTATACAATTGAAACTTTTGTTAGAGTAACAGTTTATTGAATTACTACAATTCTGAATTAGGAGATAATCAAATGTTCAAATGGCCAGTGTTTTCCTGTAGGGAAAACAAAAAAATCTCCTTACTTTAACAAGGTACTGGGGAACTTGGAAATACAAGTAAAATCTAGGAATTCAGTATGTCTCATTTTATAAAATTTTCCTTTGTTGTTCTATCATAGTTTCCAAGTAAAGAAAAAATGAACCCGTTTTACCTTTTCAGGCATTCCGTGTTCTTTTGCTGAGTACTGTAAACGGTTTTTGTTTCTCATGTGGAATTCTTGTTCTTCTTCCAAACTACTAACATCATCATCATCTGAGCTCCCAGGGTCTGCGAGAGATTTACAGTCCTGACCAAAACTCTGCGGCTTTTGATAGCTGTGCTCACTTGTTATATAAGTTCCTTCCATTTTTAGGGGCAAACGAGGTGGTTCTTTATGGTTCTGTACACATTTCTTTTCTTCTCGATTAACTGTGTCTTGTGCTACTTTTTTCTCTACCCCAGCTATTATTTGATCTTGGTCTTTTCGTTTCCCAGAACAAGCCCAGAGATGAAGGTCAGGATGACGTTTATTCCTTAAATCAAAGTTGGAAAAACAGCAGTTCAGAGAAAAAAAAAAAAAAAAAATCTATTAGGGCGAATACAATAATCTATTTCAGAACTAGGTTAGGAGGAGATCTAGTTCTCAAGACAAAAGCAAAGGTATTCTTTAAGTTAACTCCCTCCAGGATTTCATCCAAAATTTGAATTTCTCAATTAAAGAAATAATACTCAGAAAAGCAATAACAAATTTAATTGTGTTGATAGTTCATATCATCATTTGATACATGCATTTCTTTTTCTACCGATTTTTCATTGTAAAATTTGAAAAACTAACGTGAGCATATTTTAAAAACTTTTATTCAGTCAAAAAGTGATAATTCCTGATGACAAAAATCCTAAATATAAATGCACAGAAAGTAAAAATTTCTTCTCCCATGGCAAACATAAATAACTGAGGTATAATCTTCCAGACTTTTTCTGTATACCTAAAATCAGTTCTTAAATGGATAAGTATACACATCTTCTTTTGACACAACCAGGACACATATAATCTGCCTTTTTGTACGTAACATGCTATGGGCATCTTGCCATATCATGTCATACAGATAGATTTCCCTTACTTTTACTCTAGGGCTGAATATTTACAAATGTACCAGTTGAGTCAACCAATTCCCTACTGTTATATGTTTGTGTACCTGTGTGTATCTTTGCGCACAAGTCAGAATATTTCAGTCAGATAAATTTCTAGATATGGAATTGCTGGATAACATGCACATTTATATTGATAGGTACTACCCAAGTGACCGCGAAAGGGATTATACTAATTACAACCCCATCAACAATCTTTGATAATGCCCATTTATCTCATCCTCACTGAACATGTAAGCATGATATTGTACAGTTAATTCCGCAGTAAGTAAAACAGGAATCCAATCATCAGAGCTGAAGTGAAAGGACATTCGGGAGATATAAACCTTTCAAAAGGCTCAATAATGTTTGCATATTAATAATTTCCAAATTTGATAATACTGAGTTAAATTAGTTCTCTTCCAATAATACTCAAGTATTGTTTCTGAAATGATAAATTTTATCATTTGAATCCCTAGTAATTTAACATTCAGAAAATACTAAAACACTCAATCAGGAAAAGGCATAGTAGAAGAAAAGCTGGCACTGTAGTCCAATAGTCCAAGGGGCTGAATTCTGCTGTGCCATAAAGAAGCCTGCACAAATTATAAAATCTGTCTTTCACTACCCAACAATGAAATGAGGTCGCTTATTATAAGGATTAAATGAAATATCACATGAAAGCACATGACATGTAGGACTTTCAATAAATCGTATATAATAACAGATATTATGATTTAAAATATTAACATAAAGAGGGCCTATAAGTATATGAAACAGAAAGAGTCCAATTAAAATCTTTGGCAAAATTATGAATGCAGAGAAACTCACACTGATACCAAGAAGGAAATCAGGTTTTAAAAAAAGACCTAATAAATTATTCCCTCCCTTAAGTCTTAGCATTTACATGGCCTTTTAAAAAACAAATTCATATTCAGGCTTATGATAAAAAAGAAGCAAATTTTATTCAACAAATAGTTACTGGGTACTTACCCTACAGTATCAATTGGAGACAAAATGATGAATAGGACACAAGCCCTATTTTAAAGGATCCCATGACTTAGTAAGGGGAGACGGGCATTAAAAAATTAAGTATACCAAAGTACCTGACACCAGTATGCGTGGAGTTTGCCAAGAAGAACGTGGTCAACTCTAGTTGGGCAGGTAATTATGAAAGGCATCTGCTAGGGGCACTAGTGTTAGAAGCTTATCCTGGGTGTGAGTAAAGGCCTAGAGCAATGGAAAAGCTCGCTTCATTTGGGGATTATGGTTTGGGATAGCTGAAACATTTGGGGGAAAAAGCACAGTGAACATGTGGCAACAAAATGGTAGACAAAGTATGTGTCATGGAAGGACTCAGTTCATTGGGCAACAGGAAGATGCTCTAGTACATTAAGTTGAAGAAAGACAAGCTGATAATTATCTTTTCCTAAGCTTACACTGGCAGCAGTACAAAGAAAGAGCTGATAGAGTACAAGGCTGGAGCCACAGAGAATGGACAAGCATGGCAATCGTTCATGTGAAATCTAACAGCCTGGCTGAGAGTACCGTTGGGAAGGGAGAGAGGAATGGACTGAACAATGTTCACAAATTGCAATGGATAGGATGTGAAAGACACAAGGATGAGAAGGGAAGGAGAGGATGGGGCAAGTTTCTGGCCAAGGCAAGTGCATCCAAATGAATTTATAGATTCAATGCCATCCCCATCAAGCTACCAATGAGTTTCTTCACAGAATTGGAAAACACTGCTTTAAAGTTCATATGGAACCAAAAAAGAGCCCGCATCTCCAAGACAATCCTAAGTCAAAAGAACAAAGCTGGAGGCATCACGCTACCTGACTTCAAACTATACTACAAGGCTACAGTAACCAAAACAGCATGGTACTGGTACCAAAACAGAAATATAGACCAATGGAACAGAACAGAGTCCTCAGAAATAATACCATACATCTACAGCCATCTGATCTTTGACAAACCTGAGAGAAACAAGAAATGGGGAAAGGATTCCCTATTTAATAAATGGTGCTGGGAAAATTGGCTAGCCATAAGTAGAAAGCTGAAACTGGATCCTTTCCTTACTCCTTATACGAAAATTAATTCAAGATGGATTAGAGACTTAAATGTTAGACCTAATACCATAAAAATCCTAGAGGAAAACCTAGGTAGTACCATTCAGGACATAGGCATGGGCAAAGACTTCATGTCTAAAACACCAAAAGCAACGGCAGCAAAAGCCAAAATTGACAAATGGGATCTCATTAAACTAAAGAGCTTCTGCACAGCAAAATAAACTACCATCAGAGTGAACGGGCAACCTACAGAATGGGAGAAAATTTTTGCAATCTACTCATCTGACAAAGGGCTAATATCCAGAACCTACAAAGAACTCAAACACATTTACAAGAAAAAAACAAACAACCCCATCAAAAAGTGGGCAAAGGATATGAACAGACATTTCTCAAAAGAAGACATTCATACAGCCAACAGACACATGAAAAAATGCTCATCATCACTGGCCATCAGAGAAATGCAAATCAAAACCACAATGAGATACCATCTCACACCAGTTAGGATGGCGATCATTAAAAAGTCAGGAAACAACAGGTGCTGGAGAGGATGTGGAGAAATAGGAACACTTTTACACTGTTGGTGGGATTGTAAACTAGTTCAACCATTATGGAAAACAGTATGGCGATTCCTCAAGGATCTAGAACTAGATGTACCATATGACCCAGCCATCCCATTACTGGGGATATACCCAAAGGATTATAAATTATGCTGCTATAAAGACACATGCACACGTATGTTTATTGCAGCACTATTCACAATAGCAAAGACTTGGAATCAGCCCAAATGTCCATCAGTGACAGACTGGATTAAGAAAATGTGGCACATATATACCATGGAATACTATGCAGTCATAAAAAAGGATGAGTCTGTGTCCTTTGTAGGGACATGGATGCAGCTGGAAACCATCATTCTTAGCAAACTATCACAAGAACAAAAAACCAAACACCGCATGTTCTCACTCATAGGTGGGAACTGAACAATGAGATCACTTGGACTCGGGAAGGGGAACATCACACACCGGGGCCTATCATGGGGAGGGGGGAGGGGGGAGGGATTGCATTGGGAGTTATACCTGATGTAAATGACGAGTTGATGGGTGCAGCACACCAACATGGCACAAGTATACATATGTAACAAACCTGCACGTTATGCACATGTACCCTACAACTTAAAGTATAATAATAATAAATAAATTAAAAAAAAAAAAAAAAAAAAAAAAAAAAAGAAAATCTTGTGAAGAACCAGTGAATCATCCTGTTTTTACTTAAAATGTGGGTTTTTGTTTGTTTGTTCTTTTAAAGAAGAATTCCAGTTAGGCATTAGGAAGGACTGGAAATAAGGACTTCAAGAATATTCTGATACGTTCTTTAGGGAGACTCAGACTTGTTTAAGAGAAAATTGTACAGGATTACTAACATATTTGGTGCACAGCAGAGAAGTGAATTTGGTTTTTAGGCTCCCTTCATCCCCTCTAAATCAATCTTTATTGAAAAAAAAATACTCACCCTGCTTAGAATCTATTTCATCTTGATAGCATTCCTGAAGGAAGACACAATGTATAGGGTTCACCACAGCAACTGCACTTAATTTTGCACATATGGTAAGCATACAAAACAGTGGGACAGGAGCTAAAATGTGTTGAAATACTAGATGCTATATACATCTTTAACCACACTTACACATTCTAGGAGAATAGGCAGGAAGCACCAACGCATCCAAAAGGTTGTTAATCTTTCCTTATTTTTAAAAATGAAACTTTATTCAAACACCTGTTCTCTCCTCCAAACTGTTACTCTGGACCATCAAAAGGCCGACAGTGTTGGTTTGAATTAAAACGTCCACGGAAGTGTGACTCTCCTTCACTTACTTTAGTATTCCAATTTTCAGCTGTAGCCCGTGTAGCACTTCTGTAACACCATAGACATCAGCAAGCAGGTGATGTGTAGAAACTATTTTTTTGGCATTGAGATGAGAATAATTTTCTTTGAAAAATGATAACCCGCACATTCTCCCATTATTCAACCACTCCTTATCATAACGATATTTTGCACTCCACCTCTGACCTGCAGATGAAATTGACATTAAATCACAAAGGATTGTACTTATTTGGATTTTTCTTCAACTGCTACCCTACTAACGTTGCTCATTAAGCAAGGCAAGCTCTAGCACTAGGAGTAGATTCAAAAAGAGTAAGACAGCGTTCTGAGGAACTGGTGCAGGAAGAGCTCCTCACACCTTCAGCATTCCTGCCCATCCAAGAGAAGAAACACCATTAAGGACGTGGTCAGTGGTAGATGACACTTGCAAAGGGAACCCTGAGTGCACTGCTTTCAATTTTTTGTAGTCATCATTTATCCTCTAAAAAGGCTCAAAGGGCTGGATAAAAACTAGACAGGGGTTATTTCTTTTTTTTTTTTTTTTGAGACTGAGTCTGGCTCTGTCGCCCAGGCTGGAGTGCGATGGCCGGATCTCAGCTCACTGCAAGCTCCGCCTCCCGGGTTCACGCCATTCTCCTGCCTCAGCCTCCCGAGTAGCTGGGACCACAGGCGCCCGCCACTTCGCCCGGCTAGTTTTTTGTATTTTTTAGTAGAGACGGGGTTTCACCGTGTTAGCCAGGATGGTCTCGATCTCCTGACCTCGTGATCCGCCCGTCTCGGCCTCCCAAAGTGCTGGGATTACAGGCTTGAGCCACCGCGCCCGGCAGGGTTATTTCTTTCACTAACCTTTGTTTTGAATTGGATGAACCATAGAGTTCTAGTTGAATGAATCGGAACCCTTCCCCCGTGTGTGTGATTTCACAGAATCCTATGAAATTCCACATCCTCCATGCTAATACAAATTAGATCCTATTACAATGAGGTGTTTATGTGCCTGTGTCCCATACTATACTACTAGCTGGTTAAAGGCATGGTTTAAATCAATCATCTCACCACAGTGGCAAATAGAAGCCATCCAATAAATGCTTCTGAATAAGTAACAAATGTCTACATTCGTTACTGAATAAATACAATGAATAATGAACACTATAAATGTTGGTGAATGAATAAACAAATGTCTACATTCATATGGCTGTGAATAATTAATTCTCTTGCTTCTTACTGTGACTTTTTTGTGACTTATTTTGATTTTTTTCTTTTTTTCCAATAGTCATGGGACCAATTCACCACATGCCTATTATTTGAGAAAACCTAGTTATTTCCTGTCTGGAGGTTGTAGTTAAATTTAACACGCAGAATATGCTCTCTGAAGATCCTCTAGCATAGAAGGCACCAAGTAGACAGCAGGGTGGATTGAGAGTCAAAAAGCACAGATTCCATCTCAGTCGGCCTCATCAGTAAAATAAAGGCATCACAGGCAGTGTTCTAAGACCTCACCTGCTCTACAATGAGTCGAACATGCAGAACTGCCACGTCAGTAGCGTGCAAATTCAGAATGCAGATCTACTCCGATTGCCACAAATAAGCCTAGCTAGAAATGGATACAGAGGAACAGACAGAGGCTAATTCTTCTTCAGGAAAAAGTTACACCTCTTCTCTTCCAGTAAGATAGTAATTTTGTTGATAAATATATGCTAATGTATTTGTCTAAGTAATCAATGTGGAAAATAAAAGTGTAACAGTGAAAAAATATTTTAAAATTTTAATATGGAAGTTCAGTCTACTTGACCAAGAAGTACAGTGAGTCCTTACTAAGTGTAATCAATAGGTTCTTGGAAACTGACACACTGAATAAAGAAATGAATTGTACCATAAGCTAATTGATACATACAAGTTAAGTTCCTATGGCATATAGCATGCTGTTTCATTTGGAGCCATAGTTTCCAACAACCTATCAATGACATCATGTGAGAACTTGCTATAGTGGTGGTGAACACAGCTGATACACTCTGGAATCCTGGAGGAGACATGGAGGCATCATGGCAATCAGCACGGCGCAGAAAGCCTTACCCGGTGGGTCCCGGCAGATATAGCAGATGTACTGCTCTGGAATGCTCTCCTCCAGCAGCCCCATGCACACGCTGTGTTGCCAGCACAAGCACTCTTCACACTGCAGAAAACAGAGGAGTATTACGGTCATCCGATCCTCACTAGGAATAAGCTAGGAATAAGGATACATGCCCTTTCTTTGAATTGGCTGGCTTGGCTTCTTACTGCCACTATCAGTTCCATTCTTATTCAACATAACAAAATCAAGTCATGACTTAAGATGAATTTTGTCTTTGAAATGGTCAACTACTTCAAGAACTTTCTTTTGTTGCACCTATTAGAATATGCTTTGATCAAGTACTTAAATCATAAAAAAGTCATAATTTCTCTAATTCCCACTGATATTTAGGCAATTACATCATAAAACTCTTAAAATAGTTTATTAAAATGCGGAAATTAGAGGAAAATAAAAGAAAGTTTGTACCAGTGTCTATAGCAATGATCTCTTAAAGTACTGCTTGTGTCGTGAAGCTATAAATTTGTAATTCCCTCCAGAAAACCACTGAAAAATGGGAGGGAAAAAAGATTACTCTTTCTTCACGCTCTCAACTAACATCTCCAAATCTTCTGGCATCACAAAATTTGGGTTATGCTTTCCTTTTACCTTAAATATATCTCTCCTACAAGAAGAAGTTGTTAACCCTGCAACAAAATTTTTCCTTTTTTAAGAATACTGGAAATTTTTATCTTTTAATCACTGACAAGTGAAGGGTGACTCTAAATTGTTAATTATTATAATAATTACACGAATGCAGATGAGAAAGAGAAAGGTTGATGTAGCCTGCCCATTTGTGTGAGGGCTTACCGCCCTAATCATTCTAAAGAGTTTCAGCTTGAAGGCACTGAACTACGTACCCTAGAAAAGAAAGAGAGCTGCTAAAATAAGAACATTGTCTACTTTACTTAATGAGGAAATCTCCTAATTATTACTATGGTTAGTAAAGAAAGAAAACACCGTGATGCATTTGCTGAGCACCTGAAACAACTAACTCATTATTATATATAGGGAAGAGAAGTTAACCAATTACCTGGATCATGAAACCATTCTCCTCATCCATCTCACAAATACATCGCACAATTTCATTAATAGCATCATCTTCATCCTGAGATTCCTCAAAATTGGTTGAATCAAAGTCCTGATTGTATTCATCCCCACTCAGAAGCAAACTCTCCGTTGAAGAATCATCTAGGAAGTCTACATCTGATAAGTCTAGAATATATATAAAAAGTATACTCAGTGCAACTTTTCTATTTTCATGTTATTTTTCATAAAGGAGCTACAAGAAGTGATCATAAGCTATTAAACATTTTAAAAGGGGGAGCAAACAAATGAAAATACTGTACTGTACTTGTCTCTGGACATGGAAAGAAAAGATTTTTGAAGCTTAGGTATATGACTGCTTTACATCTTATAGTATACACTATTATAAGTAACTCAAAGTATCTTTTAGACTTCATGCTTACAGAATTTATGGCTAAGGCTGATGTCAATAATTTAAATTTGCATAGTTTCCATATACTTTCACAAACATTATCCCTTCTGACCCTCATAAAAACCCTGGGTTGTCCCCTTGTGATTTCATACTATCAGTGTGACACCACTGTCCATGGATCTGGGGACAGGTATGTGTAGTAAGCCCCCACTACCCAGCACAAGTTGGCTCTAGCACACCACTGATTCTTCATTCTTTTTTCTTATTTTTTTGATTAATAAAGTGCTTTTTGAAAAATCACTAAAAAAAAAAAAAAAAAACTCTGGATCGTAAAGAGGACAGGTTTTATTATTCGTACCATAAACAACTTCAGAGAGGTAAAGGAGCTTGCCTAGGGTCTAAAATCAACAATACCATATTGACAGTATCAGTAGCATCAACTACTATAGCACTTAGCAAGCACACAGTGCTATATTAAGCACTTTAAACATAGGATATATAACTTGCCTGGGAAACGGAGCCACTGAGCAGGAAAACCAACTGAATACCAGGAATGCCTGATTCTCAAGCCTGTGTTCTTAATCACTTTACCAGTATTTCTTAAAACCAGAACCGTGAGTTCCCCAAGGGATTTTTAAAATGTATTAATTTTGTTTTGGTAAAAATATTCTTTTAAATTAAGCATATTCTAGAAACTAGACTATACGGATGACTACTACACACAACGCAATTTTCATGCCAGGTTTTAGGCGTGTGTGTATAACAGAGTCAATGCCAAAGCCTACCGTTTTGCTCAGGTTACTGAGGAAATGGAAATTGAGACAGACATGGGGGAATCTTTATTTATAACAAAGGAAAAGAAATGATGGAACATTAAAATTTTTGCAGTAGTGTGGATGGAGAAATGTTAGGAAAACTGAATCATGAGACACAGAACATCGTATAATGCTGTGTGAGCTCCTGACAGAGGCTAATCAGCAGAGCACCTTCCTACCTCACACCCTACCCCCCAGCCACATTCTGAGTTATCCCTTCACCTGCTTATCATCTGTCTCCTCTTACTAGAATATCAGGATCCATAACAGGAAGAACTTTGCATTGTTGAATTCTACATCCCCAGTGATTAGAATGAGGCCTGATATATAATATAGCCACTCCAGAATGTTTGTAGAAGAACTAAGGAGAGAGTCAGAGAGAGAACATCTTCTTTTCAGACTAAATCAGATTGGACTGAAGTTGAACAGATTTGAACTTTAAAAATTCAAGCTATTTATACTTTACATATTCATGTGACTTAGTGTTTCCTCTATCAGCTTCTAATCTTGTTTACTTTTTTCTTGTTTCAATGTTTTTGAATGCTTTGTTATTGATTAATGTTTTATAGAAAAATACAGTTTTCTTCTTGTTGAAGTCACAGGGACATATGGAAGGAAGGTCAGCAGAAATAGATAATAGAGAAATATCTGAAAACATTAATGGAGCTAGTAAATCAACTAGATACGGAAAATCTAATATGAACAGTGTAACTTGTTTTAAAAGAACCTAAAGAGGAAACTTTCAACCATCCATAATGTTGCTGGCTTTAATCCAAATTTTCTTTTGGGCTTTCTCAAGTACAAGTTCATTAGAATGTGGATAAAACCGTTTCAAACACTGTCATAGCATATAAACAGTATTAAATGGGCCAGGCACAGTGGCTCACACCTGCAATCCCAGCACTTTGGGAGGCCGTGGTGAGAGGATCCTTTTAAGTTAGGAGTCTGAGACCAGCCTGGACAACAAAGCAAGACCTCATTTCTACAAAAGCAAAAATAATTTGCTAGGCATGATGACCTGTGCTGGTAGTCCTAGCTACTCAGGAGGCTGAGGCCAGAGGATTACTTGAGCCAAGGAGTTTGAGGCTGCAATGAACTGTGATCACACCACAGTATTTCAGCCTAGGCAACAGAGCAAGACCTTGCCTCAAAAAATATATATAAAATAAATAAATAAAATAAAAATTAATTTGAAATTATATCATTAAAAGGAATTACTGTATCTCACATATACTTGCATGGCAAAGATTACCAGGTTTTATGGTGTTAGCAAGCAAATTTATCATATTCTCCAGAAAATCTAGTTTGAATAACTCCCAAGCACTAAACATATGCTTAGCTGAGGTTTGGAAGTTGAGTAAAATGGATGATAGAGCTCAAAGTTATATAAGAAGCAAATAAAAGTTCCCCCTTACACTTAAATAGCCACCTAGACCATGGCTCCAATTGACGGGCCACAAGAACAGCTGTTGCCTTCCAACAAGTACCCCTTAAACTGTCATTGCTATTTCCTGAGACAGCATTTTGCAAGTATGGTTCCCCGATTAGCAACATTATCACCACCTGGGAACTTGTTGGAAATCAGAAATTCTGAGGGTAAGGCCCAGAAATGTGTTTTAACACCTTCTCTGGGCAGTTCTGACACATGCTAACATTTGAGAACTTCTGGCCTAAGACCTTACTAACATTCCTTTTCTTTCTCCTGATTCCGTACTTGATCATAAGGGCAGGGCAGAGATTAAGAAGAACAGAGAGTACATATCTATGGCTCTATTTATGCTCTTTCAAGGGTTCTCGTTTCAGCACCACAGCTAGCCTAGATATAACCCCTATTCTCCATCTCTCTATAGCAAGAGATAATCTTCAGATCTTGATGATTCACAGTAAAGGTGTTCTTGACGTAATTATCGACCTCTGCTTCTCCACAGAATCACCTAGAAGTTGTATCTTGCCAGGATCCTTCCAGAAATCTCATTCAATTGTGCCTCATGGTAGGATCCACGATCAATATAGTTTAAAAGCACCACAGCAATGATTGTAAGGTCCATCTGGGGTGAAGAACCACTGAACCATGGGAAAAAGCAGACTTGTATTTGCTGGAAAAGAGTGGTGGTAACTTCTTTTTAATCCCCTCCCATACCTCAAGCTTTTAAAAATACAATCTCACAAGTGTCATGTGCTATAAAGGAAAGAAAACGTTTTCTCCATAATGAGCCACGGAGGACTTAGACCTGGAAGCAAACGCTGCAAAAGAAAATATTTAACCTAGTATCCACCATCAAGGGCAGTCAGAAGAAAGAAAAAGGGAGGAAGTGAGCACACTCATAAGGATCCTAAGTTGTACTTATGCTGAAGGCCCCGTCCCTTATTCCTCACTCTGACTCTGGTCACTATTAGAGCTCTACTCCTATGCCACAGCCCTCAATGTCTAGAGCTGGGATCTCTCTTCCTATTGCTTACAATATTGGAAGCAAGGTAAGAATATTCAACACTTTCCACTGTCAGGACTGGACCTGCAGGAAAGTAACAGATTTGAACTCCAGTGCTCCCTTCACTGCTGACGTGGCCTTCTGACTACCTAACGGCACTTAGTTCCTGCCTGTATTTAAATCACTTGTCTGACTACATCCCAGGACTTTGGTTACAGATGTATCTGACCAGGAATTCAAAGTATACTTTTAAGATTACCATAAATATTTATTTTAAAAAAGCCTTATCTATGGAGTTAAGACAGACCTTGGTTAGAGTCTTAATTCTAACACTACCTAAGCCGAAAAGTTACCCTGTAAGTTTCGGCTTGTTTATATATCAAATGTGAATAATACCTACTCTGTAAGTTGATAGTAAAGAACATAAAAATATATGTACAAAAACCTACAGAAGTATATACACTAGTAATATTTTCCTTACGACTCTCTTTTCCACCAATAAGTATAAAGCCAATTTAACTTTATATAAATTAAAAAGTAGCTCAAATTTCTCCCATCAAGACTTTCATATTAGTTTAGCTAACAATTTTTTAACTCATGTGCCCTTAACAGAGTATGTTTTATTCTCAGTTACACATTTAGGAATTGTAAGTCTTGTTTTAATCATCACATAGTTACACATACTTTCACCACTAAGATCAACGGACAGAATTGCCCTTGGGTACTGATAGGTTGTAGTTTTCTCCATAAACATGCTTCGTGGAGCCAGAGAACTCCCAGAAGATCGAGTTAGTGGAGAAGAGCACCTTTCCAAAAATTCGAGGGAACTGTCTTCATAGTCTGAATAGTCTGCAACATAAGATACAGAAAGAAATATTAATAAAGTGTCAGATAATTAAGGTCAGTATAAAAATAACGAAAGTCATGTTTCAGGATACATCAAATAATCATGCTACTACTTTCACTTCTCATCCATGAAAAGCTACATATGTATCTGATGAACTGGGTTTAGCAAGAACAATTGGGAAACAAATATACCCCAGACAATATATGCATAGTAGGGGGCACCAGGTTCTAACTGGTACCGGTAAACTTTTGTGAAGTAGTACAGAGGTGAAAAAGGATTATTTCTACATTTTCTCTCCATTATAATCACAACTGTGTCTGCAGTAAAATATGCAAGATGACAACACATGGACACATGGGGAAGAACAACACACACTGGGCCTGTGGGAAGTTGGGGAGAGAATCAGCAAGAATAGCTAATGCATGCTGGGCTTAACACCCAGGTGATGGGTTGATCTGTGCAGCAAACCACCATGGCACATGTTTACCTGTATAACAAACCCGCACATCCTGCACATGCACCCCAGAACTTATTCGGTTGGTGCAAAAGCAATTGAGGTACTTTTGCACCAACCTAATAAAAGTTGAAGAGAAAAAAGATATGCAAGATGGAAATTAACCTTTTTCTTCCTCACAATTCGTAAAGAGGTTCTCCTGATGCCTGGCACACCAATTACATAGTGATAATCTGATCAATATATTTTTCAAGTAAAAAATCTCTGAAGGTAATTAACTAGTCCTGGAAGAACTCTGTAAAAATTCTGTTTTTCTCTGTTTTGGAATGAGTCCCACAGATGTTTGCAAGGGGAAAGGCCACATGCAGCCTACTGGAGAGTTGAGGGTATAGTGAGGAAAGGAAAAAAGGAGGTGGGGGTGTGATTCCAGGCATGTGGGAAGGCTCTGAAGCTGAAGAGTGTATGCCACATTTGGCAAGCTGTAAGACTGGCTGGAACACAGTGAATAAGGGGGAAACAAAGCTAGAGTGACAGGAGCCAGAATAGCTTTTTAAAAAAAGTTTTACCTTAATGCAATAAAAAGTCATTCAATGCTTGTGTGGAGAAGGAGCAAGATGTGACAGTTCCATTTCTGGAGGATCACTCTAGCTGTGGAATGGAGAATGGAGTGCAGGAAGGCACACATAGAAGTGGGGGGATGGTTCAGAGGCTACAGCAGTAGTCCAGACAAGAAATGCTGGTGGCTCGGTACTTAGGTGATGGCAACTAAGGAGAAGTTTTCAAGGAAGATGGAGTGCTATTATAGACTAGAGGCCAAAAGCTAAGATGGCATTATCATGATTGATTCCCAGGTTTTTGCTTGAGCAACTAGGCAATGAAAGTGGGTCTGAGATGGGGCTGAAGAGGAAATGCGAGGTGGAGAAACCAGAGAAGAAACAGAAATTTAGAGGAGGGCTCTGTAAGATGGGATATCTTACACATCATCTACATGAACCTTAAGATGTGGGAAAGGGGAATGGCAGTGGTGAGAAATGCCAGAAGAAGAAGAGAAAAGCAGACATTCCCTCCACTTTAACAGAGACAAAGAAGATGAATATTTTCATGTAAGCACGCAGATGTGGTGGACAGAGTATGAGCAAGTTCCCACCTGATGATGTCTGTCTCCTCAACTCTGTGAGGAAAATGATGTCAAGTGAGGCAGGTTAAGGAATACATGAGAGGTGGAAATGAGAGGTGGAAACAAGTGGTAAAAAGGAAAGACAGAGAGTGGAAAAATGAGCTTATAAGAGAAGTACTGGTCTGTACTAAGTATCCATTTGAAGTTGGCAGTTGTGGGAGGCAGAACAGTCTGCCAAAAATGTCTATGTCCTAAACTCTAGAACCTTTAAATGCGCTAAGCTATGTGGAAAAGTGGAATTAAGGTTGCTAATTGGCTGATCTTACAACAGGGAGAGTACCTTGGATTATAGAGTGGGCCCAATGTAATGGTGAGTGTCCTTAAAAGTGAAAAGATGGAGGCAGAAGAGACAACGTGAGAGTGAAACACTATAAGAAAGACTGGACCATTTGCTGACTTTGAAGATGGGAGCAGGACAAGGGCCAAGAAATGCAGAAGCCTCTGGAAGCTAGAAGAGGCAAGAAAACAGACTGTCCCTGAGAGCCTCCAGAGAAAAATGGAGCCCTGCTGATACCTTGGTTTTAACCCAGAGAGATCCATTTTGGACTTCTGACCTCCAGAATCTTAAGATAATGAATACGTATTTTTTTAAACCACTGATGTGCAGTAATTTGCAACAGCAGCCATGGGAAACTTACACTCGTCATCATAAATACCACAGAATAACCAACACTGATTGAGGGCTCTCCATGTGCCAAACACAATTTTCAGTTCTTTATGTGTATTAACTCTTTTAATCCTCACAAGCATCTAATGAGGGAAGTAGGACTGCTAGTAAAGAACTGAGGCAGGACAGATCAACTAAATTGCCCAAGAATATACAACTATCAATGGCAAAGCCAACATTCAAACCCAGGCAGTCTGACTATGGAAGCTGCACTCTTAACGAACAAGTGATATCAGTGTATTTAAACATTTAAAGTGTGTACAAGCTGGCAAGCTTGTTAAAACCCAGATTCCTGGGCCTCATCTCCAGTACACTGGGAATGAAACACTCCCAGATAATGCTGATGCTGTCAGATTATAGCAGTCTGTGGGCAGCACGACGCCATTCCGACTCCGGTGGCCTCACCGTAACCGCAGTTTGCCCAACACCATATTACTTAGGCCCAGACATGGAAAGGGCATTTATTAAATGCTAGGTACTTTATCAAGTACTTTACAATGATTACTTTATTTAATTTGAATAATAAATCTATGCAGTAAAACAACAATTACCATTTATTTTAGAAGAAAAGAAATTGGGATGTAGAGAATTTAAATAACCTGCCAAAGGTCACTTAGCTATAGTGTTATGGGCAGGATTTGAATCCCTATACTAAACCTTCAAGGCTGCCTTCTTATCAGCTCCATTCTATGTTGCCCTTTCAGCAAAAGTAAAAGTAGAAGCAGAATCTGACTGTAAAAATAATGAAAGAAATCTCAATTTTGTGCTAAAATAAAACATGGCTGATATTTAATAGGTTTCATTAACAAATGAATAAAACTTGGCATTCCGCACCCTGTCTGTATTCCCCACTCCAATTCCCTCTGGCTATTATGAATAAAAGTCTGTTATGCTTCAAGGCTTAGATCAGAAGTGGTCTCCTACATAAAGCCCCTTCCTTGATGTGTCAGCTTTTCTAGCTTAAATGTTTATCTTGGACCACTCTTGCCACAAATATCAGACTTTCCTGGTAGAGATTTATGTACGCTTATCTCTCTTACAATATACTTCAATGACTTACAAACTCCTTGAAGGAATCTTTTTTACTACGCAATGCTTTCAAGTCTCTTTTCACTTCTAACTCTATTTCTTTTCAATCTCTGTATGCCTTCAGTATCCTTATATTTACAGATAGATGAAAGACAGATGAAGTGATTTGCTCAAAGTAGAAAGCTAAAAACTAGCAAAGACGTCACTCTTAAATTCCAACATGGTGACTTCTCATACACACGAATTAAACACAATGTTGGTATTATGTCTTGTAAACCAATTCTGTTAATCAAAACATATCTTAACCTACTATCTCATAAAATAATAAAACAACTAATCTAAATTATTATTTAGCATAACTGCATTAAAGTAACAGATAAGGACAAGAACTTAGTATGCCAACAACAAGTAAAAACTTGTTGAAGAGAAGAATACACAGTTTGATAAACAGTATTTCAGGTATTAATAACATAGCATGGTGGTTAAAGTTAAGAATTCAGACTTGTAAGTCAGACTGCTTGGATTTGAAATGAATCTGCTTTTCACCACTTGCTAGCTATGAGAGCTGGAGAGCTCTCTTTCTCACTCTCTCTAACTGTTGGTAAAATGAACATAACAGATCCTACTGTAAAGGGTTAATATGAGGATTAAATGAAGTACTAATATTTATAAAATGCTTAGTTTGGGGTACATAAGGTACCAGCAGGATATATAAAATAATGTTGAGTGGTAAATAAAAGAAATAATTTTGAAACTCCCTCATGGTGCTAACTATAGACTACAAAACATACTAGAAGCCTCATACAGTAATAATGTCAATTCTTTAACATTAAGATGTCTTTAAAATTTCAAAGTTACTTAAAATCCTGTATTTCCTGCTTAAAGACCACTCTTCTAATTTAACCATCTGGGGAAAAATGCTATTTCTAAGATAAAGTAAATAGCTCAGAATAAATTCTCCTCAAATGCAATAATTAATTACACAGATGACAGTGATGACCAAACTCAACACCTGCTGTTTATAAATAGCAATGTTTTTGTGCATCTTACCAGGACTCTATTTACAAAGTTAAGGTTTTCATTTGTAAGCTTCATTTTAAAATGTCAACAAATATATAAAGTTTTCTTTTTCATTAAAAAATAAAAATATATACCATTTAAAGTATGTTTTAATGCTCTTTGTAAAGGGTTACCATAGTTAAGGGCTGGTCACAATTCTAAGGTGCAGTTTTTTTGGCCATTTTTCTTCTATTCATCCTAATTGCTCTTCCTTCTCTCAAGTTACAATTTCCTGCCTTCTCCTAAGCTCTAGCCCTCATTGTGCTGCCAAGTGTAGCCCCCTTCTTATTTTGTTTTGTATCAGCCCGTTATCTTTTTCCCCACTTTCACAGGTATTTTGTATATAAGATTCTGCATCTGCTACTAAATATTAGAACAGACCACGGTTTACTGCTGTGCCATAAGATGACTTGAAATAGCTGGCCATTCCTGCACTGACAATGCAGGTCTCCATTGGAACCCCTAAGCTAGGCAAATCCCTCAGAGCCTTTGGTCAGGTGGGAGTTCATCTGGAAGTTTTATTTGCAGCCTGAGTTTCTCATTTCTGTATTGTGACATACTGTTCACAGGAAGGTATTCAGTCATCAAATGAATTCACAGTGAATAGTTTTTGTTTACTAAACTCTGGAGTTTCCTACCTCTACATCACTTCTAGTTTGAATTCCACAGTTATATACGAAGAGGTGATGGAGAAGTGGGCAGAAGGGAAAGGAGTGAGGAGCAAGGCACACATAGAAATGCCCGGAAATGTTCAAGACTCTTTGGAAAGCGGTTTCAAGCTTATGAACCCCATTTTGATCCTGTACCTTCAAATTTACTCTGGCAGCTTTAGAATTTGAGAATGTGAAAACTTCACACTCTGTGGGAAAACTGAATGTTTTTTGGACTATGGAGAGAGTTAAAATCTGAAGAATTTACTAACAATGATTACCAACCACAAAACTGCCCAGTTGGATATGTATTTTTTAAAACTGTTTTTATTAAATGTCTCATAAATACAAAAAATGGGTATGACACAAAGAATATCAATAGCACAAAACACTTAGGTACTGATCACGCAGTTTAAGGGAGTATCATCATTTTTGAAGGTCCCTTTGCGTCATTTTCCAGTTTGAACTGATAACGCCCCTTCCCCACCTTAGAGGCAACCACTATCCTGAATTTTTGTTCATCATTCTCTTGTTTTTCTTTCTGCTTTTCCCATATACAGTCGAATCTCTTAAAAATATAGTTTTATAACTTTTTTATCTTTACATAAGTGAAACATTGTTTTCTTCAGTTACTTGGTTTTTAGCTTACCATTTTGTTCCCGTGATTCTGTTGCTGTAATTCATTTATTTACTCCACTGAAGGAATGCATGACTTTTGATGGAGAGCTGGGCTGCTCCCAGTGCTGCTGTGAACACTCTCATATTTGATGCACCGTGTGAGTTTCCTCAGGGGTTTTTAGGCCACATGGAACACACATCGTCACCTTACTCCCTGGTCCCCATCTGTTTCCCACAGTAGATGTGCAGTTGCCTTCATTTCCTTAGCAACATCTGTTATTATCTACTTGGTCAGTTGTGCCAATACAGCATGTATGAAACAGATTTCACTATGTTTTAACAACTGAGTTTCATCTAATTTTCTGATAAAATTTTGCATATCAATCCTCTGTAGTCATATCCTTTTAACACATTGTTAGATTTAATTTCATAACATTTATTTATGGATTTTGGATCTATATCCCTAAGAAAGAGTTTGTGGCTGGCTTTCCCATATTATTCTCTCCTGATTTTGATAGCAAAGTTATTTAAATCATTTAAAATACATTTAGAGTTGTGTTCGTTCCTAGGGGTGCCATAAGAAAGTACCATAAATTTAGTGGCTTAAAACAACAGAAATTTATTTACTCAAAGTTCTGAAGGCTGGAAGTCCAAAATCAGGGCTTGACAGGGAAGTGCTCCCTCTGGAAGCCCCTGGGCCAAACCTTTCCTTGCCTCTTGCAACTTCTGGTTCCTCTGGGTCCTTGGCTTGGGGCTGCACTCCTCTGATTTCTGCTCCATTTTCACATGGCCTTTGCTGATACCAAATTCTGTTGGTTTCTCAAATTCTTCTAAAAATATCTATTTCACTCTCATCCTTGAAAGCTAATTTAAGGAATTCTACAATTCTAGACTGAGAATAATTACTTGAGCATGCTAAAGGGTGCTTGGTCAGGGCATCAAGTCTACTATAATGCTGGAAGGAAAAGTGTCTAATCAGTTGCAACAATTAATGTATAGGCCACAGAGTAGTATATTTTTGAAATTTCATGTAAAGAACAGCTACAGGAACTTTTCAGTTCTCAACATGGGGATCTTGTCATGACTCCATTTTGTAAAAGAAAAGGGGAATCAAAGGAAACTTCGAATTTTTTTAAAAATGGGAATAACCATCTCAGTGTACTTACCATGCTGCTTAGATTTCTTTTTCTTTTTTTTCTTCTTCTTCTGTTTTGGTTTGTAGTGATCTTTGTCTCTCTTCTCTCTTCTTTCCTTATCCTTTTCTTTTCTCTTACCTAAAAGATAATAGCGAATACTTCAGCAATCACGACTGATCCTGAGTTGTTCCTTTGTGGTTAACCTAAAAGCAGCATTTATGTTTTAATCAGCTATTCCAGTCACCTGCCCAGAGTGGATGGGTTCAATTAAACTGTTCATGTCATGACTCTGGAAGTCCTGATAAGCTTATTGGACTATAAGGGGGATCTTCATTAGCAGTGCTGAGAAATCCCAACTCCTGATACCTTAAAGTTAACACAGACAGTAGTTAAAACCTTTCAATGAGTAATATTCTCAATTTTCTGATGTGGTAAGTAGTTAAACTCCATAATTTACAAAGGACCTGAATGAAGAGACTCAGCATTTCCACATATAATTTAATGAGAGAATAAATTAGGAGATTAAAAAAAAACAAAACAAAAAATCTGATGGACTTTTTGCTTTGGATAAGCTTTAAAAAATAATTAAACCAATTTATAAACAACTCCTCCAGTCTTTATTTACATTCTCTGTGTGTTTAACAATGAAGGCTAAGAACATGAGGAAAAAAATGTATTTCATTAAACTAATTTTTCCAAAATTGTAAAGCATTCTTTTCCCTAATCATATGTACTTAAAAAAATAAGTATTAGAGCAGTATCCTACATTTCAAATTAAATCATCACACATATCCTACTAGCTATTGCTCCAACTCACAATGGTTTACCCTATAATTTATCAAACATATTTGACCAACTTTCAGTGATTCAAGCTCCAGTTAACTAATCTACAGAATATTTAAGACTATCATCCATTATTTTGTGACATTTAGTCATTACAGCACAGAAAATAGAAAATATAGCAGAAAACTCAATAACATTTTTATAAAGTATAATGAAGAAGAAAGTGTGAAAAAATTACTATTTTAATCTATCCATTCTCTAAAGTTTCAACAATATTAAATCGAGGTCTATTTTTGAATAGCCATAATTTTGACTAGGGATGATCATAAATACCAAAGTTCCTTCAGAGAAAGCAAGAGACTCTCTTGATAAAAAAGTTACATATAAAACAAGATATGTGTTTAATAAGTCACGTATCTGGAGCTGACTAACACTAGTAAGAACTAAAACAGATGATCACTTACACCTAAGGAAGCATTAACTGGTAAAGAGTAAGGGGCAGACTATGTCCTCCCTCTCTGTCAAGCTTTATAGTCTTTTGCTTAAAGATTACTTTCTGTTCATACCAAATGCTGTTGAGCTTTTTTCTTCCAATTTCACTTTTTTTTCAGTTTTCGATATTCCTGTGGGTCAGGGGAAAAATATGTAAGTTTAATCAGAAAAACTTAAAAGTATGGGACAATATTTTACATTACAATTGCTCATAAAACTCTATATAAGACTCTTTTTCTCCTAACGGTCTACATGTTTTACTGCCTGAACTGGTAACAAAGCAGTGAGATTTCTTACCTTAAAAAACAACCAAAACAATAAATTAAATGAGATTTTTGTTATTCAAACTACTTAGGTTCAACTTCTGGTTCCACCACTTACTAGCTCTGCAGCCTTGAGAACATCATTTAATGCCTCTGTGCTTCCATTTCCTTATCTGTCAAACAGGAATAAGTCTATATGCCTCATGCAGTCATAAGGATTATGTGAGTCAAAATATGTAAGATGTGTAGTCCCAAGATGGGTAAATATGTAATTTTTTTCATTTTCTCTTTTGTGGTAGGGTAATAATTTGAGACTACACTATTTCCAGAAATAGCATAAATATGAGTCTAACCATAAAGAAAAAGTTAACTGTACTAGGCCATCAGTAAAGGTCTACTCTAGCACCATAGCCTTTGGCAATCCAAAAGATACTGAAATTCATCTGAGTAATAGTTCCAGGCATCATTTCTACTTCTGTGACAGTTATAATATGAATGCTATCTGGATTATCAAAATGAAATATTAAACTCCATATTAAAGTATACTGGTTTTCAACAATCTGTATATATTTTTTAAACTAATATTTAAGCTCTTGTGCCTAAAACAAACTTGTACCTTTGAACTACATCATGAATGCACTGTTAGGTAATGATAATAGTCAAAATAAAACTGTTCTGCAAGCCACTTTTGTTCTATATATAAATGTAAAATACAAAGACATACTTATACATTAAAATATTCAATCTCAATAAATATTCCAATAAAACATAAGTAATAATAGTCTAAAATTCATTTTTAAACCAATATTGCCCTTTTAATTACTGTGCAGCTGACACAGGTACATTTAATCAATTCATATTCAACCATTCCCAATGCTAATATCTATTTGTGGCTAGTGTTAATCTAAGAAAAATACTACAGTGCATTTAAAATACAATTTTAGTCTACTAAATTATGCTTTAATGTCACCATTTACCAATTTTTTAAGATCATTCTACAACAGTATCAAAAAAGCTGATATTTCACTCATCTTACTTCAAATATTTTCTATCATTTAAACATAACAAAAACATAAAAATACCACTCAAATCAAGTGCCAATAAGGCTCTAGCAAGTTTAAACCTAAATAAGAACACCGATAATCTCCATTTGTTATGACAGAAAAAATGAAAGGGATATCACAGCAAAGAGAAATACAATTAAATTTTCTTATTAGCAAGACTGCTGAACAAATGCATTACTTCTGTTTACTACTTGTTGCACTATTAGAACTTTATAAATTTTATGCAATTTCCTTGAAAACAATAAAGCATTTACAATGCAAACCATGAGGAATGTGCTTTCCAAATCCTCAGTGGTAGTGCAGATATATTCAGATATATTGCTAACAGTGATCATTGCCTCTTAGGCTCCTACATCTCTGGAGCACTGGATCTCTAGGGAAAAGGTGGAGCAATGATGTTTAGAATCTCCTGGAGTGGGGACAGGGAGTAAGATTAAAGGAACTGCCTTACTAGGCTACTTTTACTGACTGGAATGTGTGCACCCCTTAGGTACTTGACAGACAAATAAAACAGTTATGAACCACCGCACCAGAAACACAGAGGTTAACACAGCAGAAGAGATGCAGCCAATCCCAGAGTGGGGTCCAGAGAGTGAGTTCTAGATTTAGTTTTTACATGTTCTAGTGGTTTCCAAACCATTCGATTTCATAAATGACAAAATTTCAAAAGTAAAACTGGGGGACTCATAAAGGGTTGTCAATGTTTTACTCAAGTAAGGATATTAAAATAAATATTCGTATATGCAACAGTAGGATTTTAAAAAATACTTACACACAAATAGGAAAACAAAACAGACCATTCCAGAAGTCAACAAGAAAAATAAGTTTAGTTTTACAAGAAGTTCACTATCTCGTCCTTATTTTACCACGTGCCAGAATTTGGTAACCAAAGTATCAGAACATTAGTTTGTAGAATAGTAATTTTTAAACTAAATTTTAGCAACAGAACATTTAAAAATATATATATATAGATATATTTAAAATATATATATCTATATAGATATAGACATAGATATATATTATCTGGCAGCTGAATGCAAAATGCAACAACAAAAACCAAAACACAAATGAAGCTACTCTAGTTAAAGTCAGAGAGGCAGATCTCTGAACCATGCCTGCTTGCATACAACTCAAAAACTAGTAATGTAGAGTGATTTCTCAAGCCTCTTCTGGTACGCTAAACATTACAGATTCTTGTGGCTAAAAAGAGAGGCAATCCCTGAGACTCTCCATGGAAACCCCAGGCTCTGTAGAAGCCATGAACATTTGGTATGAGGGTGGAGGCAACAGAGTCTCCAATTGTAGTTTTGTTTTGAACAAATCTGGAAAATAAATTGAAAAACAATTTAAAACAAAAAGACTTTTAAATAGTAAATGTAAAGTTGACGTGAGATGTTGGAATAAAAATGAAGGCCATTTCAAAACCCGCCACAGGCAGACTAGGTAGAACTGACAATATGCTATTTTGCCATACTAACTTAGACCAATCCCAAGACCTACTTCTGTTTTTCACTGGTGATAAAATGTATTATATTAACCAATCCATAATATAATTCATGAACACTCTACAGAAGATTCACTAAGAAGAGTCCAACTATCTTATCTATGATGATAAACCTATCCACATGTATTTACTTATATCTACATTTCATTCAAAAACTAAGATGACTTTGAATGACACTGAAGCAAAGCCTAATGCATTTCATCGAATGCTACCCGAAAACTGAGGGGACCTGCTCATGGACATCCTGACGTTACATAAAGGTACACTCTGCATGGCCACGTCAAGCCAACATTCCTATCCATGCTAACTAAGACATGCTGCAATAAAACAGGTAAATGCTCCTTGATATTTATTTAGTAATTTGCTAAAAAAAAAAAAAAAAAAAAAAAAAAAAAAGATGTGTTACTAAAGGTATTTCTTTTAATACAAGAGTAACTAAAATGGCTCAAAATTATATTCATACAACCTACTAATCCCAATTTTGTCTTCACAGTGGTTACAAACAATAAAAGTTATCATCTCTAAAGCTATCTTAAATTGACGTTTTTAAGCTGAAAATAATCCTATTATATATCACAATCTTTTTTTTGAATAAACACAGACTATCAAATGCCTAATGGTAAGTAAAACATCAAGACTGTAGAGCCAAAAGTGACCACAGACATCATCTACTATCATCTCATCATATAGATGAAAAACTGAGTTTCAAGGAAGCAAGAAGAGAAGGCAGACGGTTTGTCTCTACAGGGTTTTTAAGAGGCTCTACCAGAGGCCTCTTGGGGCAATCTTTTCTTCCTTTACACCCAGGAGTACTTTACACCTCTTCAGGCACTTATATCATGCTTTCAATATTTGTATTTCAGTTACTGGCTTTGTGTCCCTTCTAGACTCTAAGTTTCTGGAGGGCAGATTCCATATCTGTTCACACTGTGTTTCCTACCTAAAGAGAACTGTGTGACAAGGGGCAACAGGTAACTGTTGGCCCAAGGTGCCTGTGAGAACCTGAACCACGAGTTTATTTTTCAAAAGACCACTTTTCAAAAAACTTGATTTACTGTATCCTCCCAGATACTAACAGAATTAAGATTTCCTGAGGCTGTATCCTTATCTAAAATTGGCTGGCTCTGTGAGAAAGAATCCTGATAGTAAAATAAAAACAAAGGCATCAATTTTTACAAAGATACCAATTACTTGTTTGGTAATGTAGGCAGCAATAGCATTCTTAACAGTGGCTAGTCATGTGGGCATCCATCCCACTAGAAGAACAGAGAGAGAATATTCCAAGTTCATTATCTCTACTGGAAAACAATTAAGAACAGTAGTATAAAATAATTGGACTATTTGCAAATCTCATCAATCCTTTAGCATCAACTGCTAAACTCAGCAGTGTGAATTTATCTTGCTCCCCCAAAAGTAAAAACCTAACCATGTCGAACAATTTCACAGTTAGCAACTAACACCCTCATCATTCTAAACTCCCCAAGAGTTTCAATTTGACAAAAATAACTCAGAAAATGTCTCTGACAAACTGTAAAGCATGTTTTCAATTATCAGTTTTAAAATTCAACAGTAACAAAATTTTCTTTTATAATTAATATGGATACCAACCAAACATACGTGTGTGTATGTATGTGTGTGTGCATATATGTATATATGTATCAAAGAAATAAAAACATAAAAACCTGGTACTTTGACTCTAAATCTAAGAGGACTTGGGGAACAGACAGAAGCATAAAAAATACAGCAAAATGGTCAAGAGAGGGTAAATAACAAAAAGGTTAAGTAGAAAAACATAGAGACCACTGAGAATTTCAATGCAAGTGGGACAGGGGCACAAGATTGTAATCAAAAGGTGTTCAGTTAGAACATGACCTAAATTCTACTACTTTCCTCAAAAACTAAAAATTAAGAGGTCACAGAAACAAATTAGAATTTCACCTCCCTCTATTCAAATACTGTGTTCAATCCTCTAATAAACCTTCAGTAATTAACAATTAAAACTATGCATTTCCTTGCTATAAGCAATTAAAGTTGACAGCTACTGTACTATTAAGCTCATTACACTCAGAAAATCCTTACTCTTCCACAAATTCAAATTATAGCTAAACTCCTCTCTACCTTGTACTTTCCCAGAAAACGATCTTACTTATTTTACTTTTCCAGTAGTTACTGCTAATATTTAAAAAGGGAAAGAATATTCGTGTGCCTTCCTCTAAGGTAGTCAGCCATAGTGCCACAAATATGCTAAAAATTCTGAAAAGAGGAAGTTAATAATCTGGTTAGAAGCAAAATCATCTAAGTCAAGGACTTTCATGCACAATCACTACATTGATATTTTGATATTTTAGGATATACAATCTGTTAATGTAAGACTCTTAGTTATTACACAGTTACTTATATTGATTTTATTTCAATATTGTTACTATTATTAGAATATTTTTAAAGAAAAAGGTAAATATTTTCACATGTACATCTGAAAATAATTTTCCCAATGGATATACAACCTTACAACTTTAACATGTTTTTCATATATTCAGTACAGTAACAAATGCCAGATCGTAAAAGAACTGAATAAGACCTTTACCAAAAAAGTATCTCAATGGGTCAATGATAACTCAGAAATCTTGTGCAAAAGTGGAAAAGAAAAATCAATTAAGGAAAGACCAAGAGTCAAAAGACAATAGATCTGATTTGAGAAACTACAGGAAATGTTTCAAAATCTACAAATATTCAGACTTGGGTATTTTATTTTTTAAAACATGATAAAGAATTATCATGTACAAAGTAACTTCGACCTTTATACAAAAAGTAATAAAAACAAGTATATGTCTCTTAAGTTACTTCAATCATTTTATTTCAACACATACCATCACCAGAAAAGAGTAAGTTTCATTTTATGCTTCATCCAAAAAATGGATAAAGTGGTTTCAGGGAAGATGCCTGTAAACACAACGATCACCAACACCCTTGGTAACGCATCAACAAACTGCTTTACGTTTTTCTCCAACTCACAACAAACTAAATTCAGACTTCTTTCAAACATCTAATTCCAAATAGTAATTTACCAGAAGTGCATCTGTAAGATAGTATTGGCCTTTTTTTATTATGTGTATTCTGGATCAGGTTATAATTTTTAAAAACTTCTAAATAAAACAATGCACCCACATAAGGGAAACATGAATCGATATACTGTTAGATTTAAAATATCAGCTTGGCAAAATACACATCCAAATGCTTTCGAACTACAATAAATATCATAAAATCATGCAAAAAATTTGTTATTAAGGATGGCTGATTTTACATATTGCACTCCTCAAATAACTTTATAGCAAATTTGATTCAATTTGGAGGAATCTGCCCCAAAATATGGAATTATATTTAAGACACAGGCATATAGTTCAGTGTTTCTTAAATATTAAATTCTGTTAAAATCCTTAAACCGAAGTACTGATCCCATTAAGTACTTCCTGGCTTCAAAAGTAAGAATTCCTGTAATTACACTTGGCTCTAATAATTTATATTTAGTAAAAATAAGGATATATAAAGAAGAAGCAGGGAGAAGAAAATAGATCAAGTAACAAGGTAAGAAGTACCTATGTCCAGGGCATATGATTGTAACAAGATCACACAAAAGACCTTTAAAACAGAGAAGAAACTCTCCTATAAATGTTAAAGTATTTATGAAAAGGAATTATATAGGAATCAAAATAACGTAGTTAAACCTCAAAATGTTGATACCTAATAACTGCAAGCCTAGCTACTCATCCACTTAAAAGAGCCTTTATTTTTTTTCTTTTACCTGCTGCTGCTGGAGCTCCTCTTCCATCAGCTATTGCTTTGGAAGAAGAATTTGGAAGCATCTGTGTATCCTCTTTTTCTGCTCTGGGACATTCATTATGGTAAGAGGAATCTGAGGCTACTGGTGCTGTAACTTCTGAACCACGACTTAAGTCAAGAGGGAGACAGGGTCCCAGCTTCTCAAGTGGCAAATGTGCAACATCAGGCACTACACAAAATAAAGAGTGTAATATAATATTAACACAGATAAAATGGCTCAGTTACTATCACTGTGAATTAAAGTGTTACATAATTTAAACAGTGCCTGGCACAAAGAAGGCACTCAATAAATATTTGTAGAATAAGTGAAGTGCTTATAACTCCAGAAGATATAAGAGCAGAAATGTCTTAATATTTTAATAATCTTTATCTCTTAGTTTTTTCTTTATCTTCTTTTATGTTTGGTTCTATAGGAAATCAATATACATTACCCTCTGGTACTGAAGATTCTTGCTGATTTTGAGAACTGATGGAGAAAACTTTCCCATCAGTGGCTGGAGAGGGAGAAGAAACCTTTTCTACAGAATCATCAGGCATGGGTAAGGTGGCTAAACGCTGAGATCTTCTTCTCCGCTCACTATGCTTGAAAGGTCTAGGGGGATTCACAGGCTGTGGAGGACCTAGAAAAAGATCTTCAATGTTCACGAAGCAGATACATACCAGGAGCATCTTATAATATTTAAGGAGATAAATGGGAAAAAATGATTCATATTCTTCCCTCTGATGTTGTTACAAGATATCCACAAGGAATGGCATGTTTCAAAGGTAATCAAAGGCGAAAATCGTGACCTCATTCAAAATGAGTCAATCAAAAATTCTAAAATCTACACTCTACTAGAACTGAGAAAATAAAATGGAACATTAATTTCAAGTAGCTCCAACTGACAGACTACAGTTAATTTCTCTAATTGCAGATCGTTGTGTAAATTGCCATTTTTCCTTCCGGAAAATAGTCTCTTTACAGCAAAAGATAAGGAAAAAAATATATATATACTCCTTTTGCTACAATGCAAATCGAGCAACTCTAAGGGAAAAAAAGGCAGGGACACAGATGATATAACATTATAGAGTTAGTGATTTACTTTACACTAATGTAAATAATTTTATCCCATCATCATCCCCCCAAATGGAGTTTTATAAACATGTCTGGGCCTGATTCATTAAAAAAAAATTGAACAAAAACAACTTTGTGTACTTATTGTGAGCAAATAATGAGGATATTTAAGATTATGACATTGTGTACTTGGGTTTTTTAAACAACTTGGTAAGTAATTTAGGCACCTTCTAGCAATATAATATAAATATTTGGAAATGTCTTTTATACTTTTAGATATCGTCTCTCTACATGGCATATAAACATTTGACTAGAATAGGCAAGATTATATATGCCAATATATTCATGTTAATTTAGAAAGAGGAAATAAGAACAGTCTAAAGAGACTGATGTTTGGGTATTTAAGAGTAATTTTACAATGAAAACAAAAAAGACATGTTGATAACTAAAAAATATAAAAGAGTAAAATTTAACTGCTATATTGTGGTTATAATACCAAGATATAATTTCCAAAATAAAATGTTTGTTAATGTCATATGACATTCTAGTGACTACTGACACTATTTCATGATGTCATAATGAAATGAAGCTTATTAGGAAAACAACTGAATTATGTTCCCATTCTTTCCACCTATTACAAAGAACAAAACAAAAAAGCAAAACCAGATCAAAATGAAAAAATGATTCAGTAGAAAATATGGCAACTGAAGGAAAAGAGGTTAATATGTCTGATAAAAGTCTTCTGAATGCGAACATCTTTGATTATTCTGGAAGGCACAATATGGAATAGTTCATGAGGAAACGTGTCATATTCACTCAACTGATCATGTATTTCATTTGTCGCATAAAGAGCAAAAAAAAGCATCATTTACCTACTGACTTCAAATAACTGTTATTCGTGTCTCCAACTTAGAATACTAAACTAATATGAGAAACTCAGGGTCAACACAAATCTTGTATTATTTATATATATAGATATATAGGGAGATAGATAGATATACCCATGTGAAAGGTGATTTTGAAAAAGACTGCGCTAATTCTTGAAAAATTAGTAGTACTGAAACAGTAAAATCGTTAAAAAATATAATCACAGAGGCATTTTTCTTTCATTAAAAAGATTAAACTGAAGTCTAGACTACAAATATTATAAGAATGAATAAAATGTATTGCAGAGGGAAGTTATAGACAAGTGAGGACAAAAAAAATCTACAGGAATAGTCTTAAGTAAAAATAGCTATGCTGGATCTTTTTATAACTTTCTCTTTTTTTTGTAATGAATCAGGCCTCTCAGTATGCTCAGATTATTAGTTGAGGAGAGTCAAACTACAGTGGAATCTGTGTTATTAAATGGTAAGGATTCTCAACCAGCAGTAGTCTCTAAGCAATAAATCAGTAAGAAATGTCTATGGTTTTTGCCCCTGGAATAGTTTCAAGCCTTCCCTATCATATCCACCTGAGTTTTTAAAAAGCAACTTCATAAAAATACAATATAACTACAATCAAACTGTTTTTAATGTATCTTATAGGACAAATAACTATTTTTTAAAAATCTGTGCTCACTAGTTTTATTTATCACTGAAGAAGAAAGCTGAGATACAAGCGTCAAATCCTCGACTTGTATTAATTCTGGGGAAAGTGGTGATTTAGGGGGTTTTATACACCCAGAAGAATCTCCAGATTCATGTTTGCATTTCTTGCTGCGAGCCTTCCCTGAAGACAAAGTTGAGGATAACAGTGCAGGTTTCTGAGTGTTGGCAGAACTGCTAATGTCAGCTTCATTTTTTTTCTGACTTTGAGGTTTAGGTGAAATCGCCTGAATAAATAATAAAAAATTGATATTTTTATTTTGGCTTCTTCATTTTTGTTCTTGTATTCTATTTTGACTGTTAAGCAACTTTAGTATCCAGAAACATTGTTAAGCAACATATAACATTTCTATTACAAATGAAAAACCAAAAAGAACCCCACAAATTATTAACTAAAAGTTGAATAGGCTGTCTTTAAAGGGATGCTGTCAACTTTCAGTCTAAATTCATTTTTTAAAATATATTATTTGTAATATTTTCAGAATATAAAATGTTATCTTACTGGACAAATATTTTCAGTATTAAATAGAAATATACCCCTTTAGGAACTATAATTGCCAATGACAATAATTCGAAAAATAAACAGCATCTTCATGTTTTAAAGGATTAGAGGAATACTTAATTTAAGCTTTTGACTTTAGATGTTTTCTTATAAAATCATTTCTTTTATTAAGTTGAATGTGAAGGTCTAAGTAGACAGTTTCCCTTTAAAGAAAGATCTGAACAGGAAAACAATGACCAAATTAACAAAACATTATCTTTAACTCATTTTAGCGCTGAAAGCTAGAGTTTCATAAGCACAATGCATCATGAAATCAGAGCCACCAGCAATATAGAGTTAAAAGACTAAAAAACAATACAAAACAAGCAACAACAACAAAAAAAAAACAAAGAGATAAAGTGTAAGTTAAAAACATTGGATTTAAAAACAAAATACGTCGCATTCTTAGATGAGAGTTTTTACCTTCTTCCTGCCAACTGATACTTTTAAAAAAAAATTAGAACTTTGTCAGTTCTTTCATAAAAGAATATTTTTATTCATTTGGCTGTAAAATTTCCTACATATGTTAAAATATGTGTGAATGTGTCCATTTTTCAAAACAAGAGAAAATAGCTACATTGGATGAATTTGCAATCTATGGTGCTGCAATACCTCTATCTCTTTCTGATACACTTATCTGAGAGCAAAATATATAATATGCATTTTTTGAAAATCGATTCTACCATAGGCCTTTATAAACAGTCAAATTGCTAGCACCATAAACAACGTGCTTGTCCCCAAGAAATCTTTTTACTTCCGTATCTTGTGGAGAATAGCTATCAGGTCTACTGTCTGTAGTTCTCTGGAGTATGAAAGATCATTTTCTGGGGACTAAATAAATAAATAAATAATTCTGTTCCCACTGAGACACAAGTCAAATTTTGCTGGGGAAGAAAAGTGCGTATTTGGTATTAAGTAGGGCACCTTGAATGCTCTACAGACAGCATGTTGGACATACCATATAAAAGGCCTGGTGTCAAGTGTCCCATTCATTCAGTTGTCATCATTTCTCTGATTGGATTTACTCATTATAAATGTGTATAAGTGCAGATTAATTATTTGAAAAGGTACTTCACAAATGGATAGTATTCCTAACCTTACCATAAAAGGTGTTGCCAGAAAAGTAATTAGAGCCATTACTTGTAAATAAACAATTTTATTGTTCATCTTCACATATGTGAAAGACATCACTACAGCATCCATTACTCTCAAGTTACAAAGTTATAAAACAAGATTTTAAAACTTAATATCTTGATAAGGTGCTTAACTTCTAAACAAGGAAAAATTAACATTGTTTTTAAAACTTACTGAGTTATTATGCATCTAATGCAAGTTTTATCCAAAAGTAAATATAACATGAAATATCCCTAATACAATAATCTATAATTAATAAGCTGAGAATTGGGGTTCAAGACCACAGAGTTTGAATTTTTTAAAAATATAAATAAGTCCATTAGCACAGTAAGTTTTGACTACAGGCCTGTTATCAATCGATGTCATGAGTGACATTACTTTAACTCATTAGGAAACAGAGGTTAGTAACAATCAATACCTCTCCTTTAGGTCTATTGCTGATACCAATTGAGATATAATTAAAAGCTTTATAACTCGGCTTTTTAACTATGAAGCGAGGCTAACACATAGGATAAAAATAAGTGTTTGGTTACAAAACATTTTCACATTGAAGTCAACCTGAATGACAAATAGAAAATGAGGGAATGGCGTGGTGTTCCTTAAAATCTAAAATAATTTACAAGGTTTTCATTAATGATTGTTGGTCTCTTTGTTACAAAACTGGCAAGGACTCTCAAAATTTTTTAATTATGAAAATAGAAACAGCCGAGTTACACCATTTTCCTTTCTTTCTTTTTTAAATTCAATTTCAAAACGTGGTTTTCTGTACTTTTCTCTAAGATAGGTACTGCCCTCTACACTAACTTCCACATTTAATAAGTACTTTTCACAATCACATTCACCTCAGCAGGATTGTGCATAATCAAAGATTGACATTGTAATGAATTTTCCAGAAACATTTTATTACCCAAGTCCCTGATTTATCGCATTCTGAGAATACCATAAACAGTGGTGAAAATACAAAATATTGTTATATCTGGGACGTTGAATATAGTAATACACAGTAAAAAAAGTTATTTAAAATTTGGTTGATATATTGACAATAACGGCAAAGACTTAACCGTTTGATGATCACAGAAAATCAGAAGGTATGATTCAATGACATATTAATCAATTTAAAAGACCCATTGATTTAATACAACATTAATGGAGGCACCAAAACAACGCATTGTTATCAAATCAGGCCTAAAATAACCCTGAAAAACTCAATACAATATCAATTAAATTTGGAATAGCTTTTAAAACGCATCTAGAGGAGAGCAAAAGATACTCATTTTAAAGACTTCTTTATTAGGCTACTAATAAAGAAAAGTAATACAAAAAGGATATATTAAAACTACATTAAGGCTCAGATTTTAAAACAGGAGAACCAAGGAAATCCAGTTATGGCTATTACTGCGTTCTTATAGTCTTACAGTGCCTAAGAAGTTAAGCCCTTAGAGAATGTAAAAGCATGCACAGTTCATTATGTACAAGTATTGTGGGAATCTGAAGGTAGCCAAGGCAAAATCTAGCAACTGCAACCTTCACTTTTAAATTCCTCTATTAGGTGGTTTAAAGACAGACCCTTAATAGTTTTTTAAACTCTCTTTTTTTGTAGTTATTAAAATATACATCCTAGCAAAAATGTATGGCTCATTGATCAATTCATAAAACACATAGTCAGTCTAACAACACCAATTGTTACAATATAAAAGAAACTTCTTACAAAAGAAGTTTTATTAGATGTCAAAAAACCCTGTTTTAACTCACAAATGGAAAGTATTTGTGTAAGGGTCTTTTTGTAAGCTAGTTAAAGGTGATCCAGCTGGAAGCTTATACCCTGGGATGCCTGTCTCCAGGCCTTCAAATTTTGGAGACAAAGGCTTTAATGCCAGTCTATGAAATCAAACACTAATGAAGTCTGTAGTTATCTGTATACCTTGGAGAAGGCAGAGTTAAAAATATATCATCAATTAATTAGCTTCCTATTCCCATATCTGATCAAAAGGGGAATTTCAATTACGTAGATATTAGAGCTCCGTGATCATTCCAGTGGGAACCCTGAAAAAAATCAAATGCTACCATTTCATACCTGCTCCAGCATTGGAGCTGTTTCATTGTAGTCTTCCTTTTTTTCAGCACCATCCACCCCAACAGCTTTGGATGCCAACAAACCTTGAGAAAAATTGTACAGAAATTGCTTATTAGAAAAAATACTGATTTACACCCTAATTAACTTTTCAAAAATCTTAGCAGTTGAAATTTCCTATACTTTTTAATATATAGGAAGTAGTCTCAAATGTTTTCTTTTCGAAAATACAAATATGCTTAATAATAAGCCAAGGGACTGAATCAGAACTTAAGAGTTGCTTACCCAGTTGTGTGGGTTTTAATATTACTCAATGAAATCACCAAAAACACACACTTGCACACATACATTTATTCTGTAAAAAGTTAAAATTCTATGTCTTCATGTCCAGATTAAGGTTGCTCAGGTTGCTAATACTTATAATACAGGTTTTGTCTATACAACTATAAAAACAGAATAAGAAGAAATCCTTCCAAACATCTAGAACATAAAATAAGATTTTATGTTGTTTTAGTAGCTAAAAAAGCTACCAATTCTTAAGTTCATTCAGATCCTTTTAATCTACGCTTTATGTGTGCCCAGTCGTACCTCATCTTCTTATGGAGATGGATCTATTTTATATTAAGGGGAAAAAAGTGTGGGTCCTTCCTAGAACATCTGAACTTAACATTATAGTTTATTTTGTCATTTTGTCTATAAATGACAAAACTTTTTAGAAGTCCCAGTTTTCTTCTATGTATGTCACTAATTCTCAAATTTAAAAGACAGAATAGGCCAACGTGGTGGCTTATGCCTGTAATTCCAGCACTTTGGGAGGGCCGAGGCAGGTAGATCACTTGAGATCAAGAGCAAGACCAGCCTGGCAAACGTGGTGAAACCCCGTCTCTACTAAAAATACAAAAATTAGCCAGCTTGGTGGCAGGCCCCTGTAATTCAAGTTACTCAGGAGGCTGAGGCAGGAGAATCACTGAAACCCAGGAGGCAGAAGTTGCAGTGAGCCGAGATCCCGCCACTGCACTCCACCCTAGGTGACAGAGTGAGACTCCGTCACCTCCCCCCAAAAAAAAGACAGAATATTTTATTGTAATATATAACTGTATCAATTTGAATCCCAAGACATTAAAACTCTGCTTTAATAAAATATAGGCATTTACTTGGTTAAAATTCTTTGCTAAGCCTGTCAGATACCTTCAATGAAGTCTAGTTTATAAGCTTTGTTTAAGGCCACCCTGCTCATAAAAAGTCACCAAAATTCATTTCTGTGTCATTTCAAAGTTGTCAGTTACCTTCAATGAAGCCCAGTTTATAAGCCTAGAACAAGTATTTGTTTTTGTTTATGGCCACGCTGCTCATGAAAGGTCACTAAAAATCATTTTTTGAGTCATTTCAAAGTTGGCCAGAGGCAAACTTTGCTCCAAAGGAAGCATGTTTAACAACTGACAACTTAATAGTAAACTGACTACAGCAATTATACTACATACATTACAGAAGCTGTCCACAACATATTTAACAGGAGAAAAATGGTGCCCCCTCAAACACAGTATGATGTAGAGGTATCCATGAGGCAACATGTCTTGACTTTATCAGATAGCTACCCTAAAGAAGTTAAGTGATCAAGGTAGGAATTCACATATTAAAATTATATTCTTGGGCCCAGCACGGTGCCTCACGCCTGTAATCCCAGCACTTTGGGAGGCTGAGATGGGAGGATCACCTGAGGTCAGGAGTTTGAGACCAGCCTGGCCAACACGGTGAAACCCCGTCTCTACTAAAAATACAAAAATTAGCTGGGTATGGTGGCACACACCTGTAATCCCAGTTTGGGAGGCTGAGGCACGAGAATCACTTGAACCTGGGAGGTGAAGGCTGCAGTGAGCCGAGATGGCACCACTGCACTTTATCCTGGGGGACAGCGTGATACTCTGTCTCTAAATAAATAAATAAAAAAATAGATAAATAATAAAATTATATTCTTAAAGTAGTACTCGAGCAAATTCTAAATTAGGCAAAAGGTACCTAGTACTCAGAATGTACTTTAAAATAAAAAAGGCTGAGTGTAAGACAATGATTTTGATACATCTATGATTAGTATTAAAACTGGTATTTAAGGTCTGGCGCAGTGGCTCATGCCTGTAATCTTACACATTGGGAGGCCGAGCTGGGTGGGTTGCTTGAGCCCAGGAGTTTGAGACCAGCTTGGGCAATATAGCAAGATCCCATATCTATATTTAAAAATAAGTAGAAAACAACAACAACAAAACCCTGGTATTTGTACCAGTTTGAGATTTAAAAAAAAAAAAAAAAAGCAAAAACCAAAAAAACTACATAGTTTGTTACAGTCTCACACCACATCAACTGTATATAAACAATTTTACAAAAACAGCTTCAATCCTAATTATATTCTGAACATACTGAATATTTATTTAACATTTAAAGTCACATTCATTAGGTTTTTATTCTCCAGCTAATATTCTTAAGGCCCAACAAACTATTGAAATAAAAATAATTAGAAAATCAAGTTGTTCTTTTGCAGGAAACTGAGTAGAGTTCTTTTTCTAAGGACTAGTCAAACAGGAAAATTTTGCTATTTAATATATTTATATAATTATATCTTTTACTTTCTTTCCTTTCATATAGGTGGTAGAAATAGTTTTTAATACTCAATAGATGAAACAGATCACAAACTAAAAAACTGAAAATAAGGTACCACGAGTAATAAAAGAAACAAAATAATTCACCCATAACATACGGATTTACATTAGGATATTACAGATCCAGTTTATTAAAATCCCTTTCCATTAATGGTTTGAGAAGGAAAAATAAAGTATTGTAATGTGTTCATAAAAAGTAATGAGATTTAAGAAAAACTACTTAAAATCAGATTTTAAAATGCATACTTGGTTATCTAGAGAATTTAAAAGCCCAAATATGATTAATAAAGTTTTTTCACGCTTTACATTCACACCAACTTATAAAAGAGTTATTAAATATAAACAACAAAATGGAACAAATAATAAAATAGGTACTTGAAGAGACAACTCTGACTACTTCTGCCTTAAGAGGCAGTCCAAAATCTGTTATCTTAACCTGCTAATATTCCAGGAAAAAATGCACTATCCACAGAAAATGAGAAGAATTAACTGAAAGGAAATTATCAGCAAGTACCTATTAATTATCAATGTATTACTACCAGGCCCTCTTCTAGAAGAATATACCTATGGGATAAAATTGCCCAGTAAGAATGCATTATGCTCCTTCAAGAAATTATTTAAATTTAGGTAAAAGAAGAATATCAAACAGTCATCAGTTCCACCCACCAACAAAGTTACAACTTTCCAATATTCTATATTAGCTATAAAAAATACACAGCTGGTCTTTTCCTGCCAATAGGAATAAGTAGAACAGAGCCCAGAGCTCCCTGGAATGGGAAAGGGAAACAAAGAAAGAGCAAAGTGGTTAAATTCTTGGTCTACTTTTCATCCAGGTATTTCAAAACACAATCTTCTTGCTGGAACTAAGAATCAAATATTCTTGATATTATTATCAATAACATACTATTGGTCAATTCAAATTTCAGGATTTTTTAAACTTTTTAAATTCCTTAAGTTACAAAAACACACCTAAGCTAGCTGAAATTCCAGAAACTCTTAGAGCCTATTAGAAAGAGACCATGCACTAACTGCTGATGTTTTTCTCCTTTGCTCCCTCGATAATCTGCAGTGTAGTCTACTCAAATTCAATTTGTTTGCAACTTTGTCCCAAAAGTATGGACTACTAATTTTCTAAGTAAAATCATTTATTTCAAATCAGTATGCATAAGCCATAAAATAATAGCTATCAATAAGGTACATTACATAATGAAAAATATGAACCAGGAAGTTGTGTGTGTGTGTGTGTGTATCTATTGCACAGTATATGGAATATGTATATATGCACATATATGAAATATGTATATGTGTATATATGGAAATATGTATATATATATGTATATACATATATACATATTCCATATACTGTGCAACTATATTTTCAATGTCTACCTACTTGGAATCTTTGAAAAAAGCCATCCTTGTAACATTCTCTATATAGAAATCGGGTTTAAAATCATCACATGGTATGTATGTGGCAAAGTGAATAGAAAGAATGATAAATATATGAATTAAAGTTATCCAATAGCTGGTCCACTTATTTAAGGTAGAACTCTTTTAAAAAATAACAAAATAGAGTGGAGAGAAATACATCAGAGCAGGCTGCCATGATCCCAGCCCCAATCCTCTCAGTAGTAAAGGACAAAAAGACACATACAGATGAGCTTGATAAATTTAAAATATACCATAATGCCATAACAAAATTACTATTTTAGTTCTTATTTATCTTTATAACCTATAAATGAAATTTACTGTACAAAGGCAAGCCTGAATTTTAACTACTGAAGACAATCTTACAATATCTATGGTCTTTTTGCATGACATAGTTGCAACATGAAATCAGAAATAGATGTAGAAAGATGAACTATTAAAAAGATTATCACACACTTAAATTTTCTGAGTAAATAAAAAGATAGTAATGGCTTCACATTCATAAAATCTTATGCTTTGCTGCTGCTGTCAAACTGTAACTTATTCATCTGAGACCCCCGAGGGAAAGTGAAGAGAAAATCCCTCCATGGAAGGGAAGGGTGTTACTAAGCAACCAGTATTACAAACTTGAGGCACATGGTAAAATGGTACTTTCTTTCCCCACTACTGTCTTTTCAAGGCCATAGAGAAATAATGCATCATTGTGGGCTCAGCTGAGTTTTTCAGTTGCAGTTTTTTTGTTTTTTTACTTCTTTAAACGTTGAGCTTGAATCTCCCAATAAGGCATATGTAAGAGTACATTGACTGAAACTATTAAAAGCAGGTTATCCAAATTGAAGGAAAAAAAAAACATGATGCTGGAAAGCTGGCAGTTGTATCATGTCAGCGTCACCTCCGTCTTCTTTGATCTCGACTCCTCCAACAGTGCTGTTTCAATCTTTGTATCACAGGAGTTAGAAATACTACTCCACTTCTGCCCAGCACATAGCACTGGGTTCCATATTTTAAGGCAAAACTGAAGTCTCATGCCATAAGAACAACCACTTAGAGAACATTTGGCTTTCTCCAAGGTTAATAGTTTACAAGGAAAAGGTATAACAGGTTAATTGATTTAAAATATTTCCTCTCCTGGGGCCAAATATGTCCTTTATCAGACACAGGCATGAAAATAATATATACAAATGGCAAGAGACTAAATATTCTCACCTGCTGAAACCAATTATAATCACCTAGATGAACAATATAAATAAAACAGTGGTTCTAAACAACCCTCAGCTCCAGAGTCACCTTTCAGTTAGCTTCCTCTCTTCAGAAAATGGTCAAAATGTTCAGTTTACATTTATTCCTAAATCTGACCATGAAATCAAGCTTCTTCAAGTTGAAGCCAACAAAGGTTTATACAGCTTAATTAGGCCAAAGGCACTAAAAAAAGGTTCTGTCCTCATAATAAGAACATATGACTAAATCATGAAAGTATTTAAATTCCCCTTTTAACATTTACTCAGAAAAGGTAAATATGTTCACAATTTCTTTTGAAGACTAGAATTACCAGGCTGAATAGACCATGAAAACGGCAGGATGTAGTATGACTGGCCCCAATTCTAATCCTTCAATCCCCTCTTCCATGAACACTAACCAGGCTAGAATTTTCAGTGTTTTCTAACAGCCTAGCACGGCTATTTCCTAAACTAAACTACAAGAAATCACACGGAAATAAGCCCAGATGCTAGTGACCAACCTGAAGAGTAGAAATTAAAAAAACAACAAGAAACTTACAGAAATACTTTCACATCAGAAATTCAGAAATTAACAGATTCAGGAAGTAAATGTAAGTCAGTCATCTTTCCAACTATATATGGCACCATCCTTAAGTAAGACTGGTCAAGTATACGAATGTATAAAAACATTTAAAACCTCAGAAATTGTGTCACCATAAGTTGACAAAATAATTCTTCTAGAAACTATTATCACCAATGTAATTTAAAAAATGACTGAGCTTTGTAGCATTCATCCTTATCAACCCTCACAACATCCCTGTGAGGTAGGTAGAAGATACGTGCTATTTTTCACATTTTACAACAGAAAAAGCTGACAGTGTTGAAAGACGCTGACTTTGAAGAACCAGAAAGTAACTGTCTATGTTAACAGGTCCATGACACTAAACCAAAACCATTTTACTTCATTAAAAATAAATTACTCTAAAATTAAACCTTCCATTTCCCACCCCCCCCAAAAAAAAAATCATTGTAGTTTACCAGTAATCTTGTTAAGTCGAGCTCTCTTTGCCTGAAATGAGTTGCCTTGATTATTTTTCCTCTTGTTTGATAATGTGCTCTCTGGCTGTGGAAAGACCATCTTTGGAACGTTCTCTACATGAAGTCCTACTTTTAATAGAACACATATATGAGAGTTTATCTAGAATCCAAAATTAAAACACATGATTTTTTAATAGCAAAATAGTAAAAATGTTTTTCACATTAGTTTTTTAAATCTACTACTTGATACAGACCTTTGAAAAACACAAATCCTTCCAGACTAGTATGTTAGAAATAAAAGACAACTAAAGCAGTTATTCTTAAAGCAGGAAGATGACTTACTGCTTTTTCCGTATTACATATGAAGCATATACAGAAGCATATAAAAGGTTGAAGAAAAAACACAAAAGAAAAAATTTCAAACAAAAACCTGCTATCAAGAAGTTACAAATCAAAAGCTCAACCTATTTCTATTCAAGAATACTGAGGGCATCCAGTATCAAGTAACCCAAACCAGACTATTAATTTTCAGGTCTATCTGTAAAATGCTAGAAAAGTTAGCCATCATATTATGCTAGGGAAAAAAGCTTAAAAATTTAATTATACATTCAAAATCAAAGGGGCCAAGGGATTTGACTTTACTACATGAGTTTACCAGTGTCATAAGGAATTAACGTAAGAATGTATTTTGTACCAAATGTTTCACTAGATGTAGGCAGATCTTCCTTCTTCTCTACGTCTGGTGTGGCTATACAAGCTGAAGTTTCTTCCTTCTTTGAAGGTACTTTAAACCACTTTCTCTCATCTTTATCCTTATCTTTATTGCTGTTAGCGCTGGTTCGAGGTTTACTCCCTGTTTTGTTCTTGGCTGCAGCTGCAGCAGCTGCTTTGACTAAAGCTATCCAATCCTCCAAAGGAAAAACACAAAACATGTGAAGTATTAAAAATTAATTAAAATGTAATTACACTAATAAAAATATGTGTCACATTTTCAAAGCTATTTTCACATGTAACCAAACATAAATATAGAGAGAACAATATTTACATGATAGCTCAACATGGTAGGTTATCAAATTTAATAATCGAATGAGTTAGATTGTACAACCTCTCATAAAAATAGGAAGCACATTCAATAACAGGTATTCCAAGGATATACTTTTACAGGAGTTAAAATCTAAAATAGCAGAGGAAACCTATGGCAGATACGGAATACTACATGACATGCTACCTTAGTATTTTAGGGCTCAAATGTTGCATTCCATCTCTTTCCCATAATACAAAGGACTATAAAAGAAGGGAAAAATGCTATCTTGCAACTCTACAAAGATTAAAAATAGTGTATTCCCACCTACCAAATTGCTATTCCTTATTAGGATGAATGTACCATTCAAATTATAGTCAATCTCATAGAAATCAAGAAAGGTACGATTTTTATTATTTTCTAAAGCTACTGAAGTTCAGATAGCAATTTATCACAACAGCTTAATAATACTGATGAAGAAGAAAAGAGCTCCATTGACCAAGGTAAAGCATTAACTGTCAAAACTCCATATTAATTTATCTCCCCATACAACATCCTAGGTCTTTGGTATCATTCCTCTGAGGTGCAAATATTTATTTTTCCTGTGTTAGTTTGTTGTTAAATACATTTTACTATTGCATTTTTAACTAAAAATGCTTATTATAAAAAAAAAAGGTGTAAGGAAGTATAAAGTGGTCCTAACATTTTAATTTTCACAATCAAAATGTTTTTAAGACAAATATTTTAAAATAAATACAAATATCTCTACAAAGTGAATCTGCTGAGACCACTAAGCTTTGTCAAATAGACTACCAGTTCAGACTTACTCAAAATACTTTTAATCCCTAGTCCAAGCAACTAAAAATTTCACAACATCAAATGAATTTAATTCATGGTTTACATTAACAAATATAAGCAAAATAGGTTAATAAAATTAAGCAATGAACAATGTAGATTAACACTACCTTAAAAATATATGGTGAAAACAATAAACCATTTAAAAAAAAATCTGTATTCTAACTCTTTCTCTCATGACTGAAATTAACTGAAAACATGTGATTGCACTTAACACATTCAATCATCAATTTTCTACTGAACACCCTGTCCTAATGTTTATGCCAGGTACTAGGCTAAACATTCAGGAGACCGCAAGTGGTAAAAGACTGGTCCTGTTCATAAGTAATTCACGGGTAAATGCAATTAGCTATAAGCCGTGACAAGAGACGTACTAGAGAAATAAACAAAATACTACAGAACAGAAAAGAAAAGACTGATTTTGACTGAAGAGAAAGACTAATGCAAAGCTTCAGGGAAAATGATAGATGAGCTGAACCCTAAAGGTAAGTAGGAATTTCCCAGGGAAAGCGGTAGTGGAAAAGGAGAAAAGGTTACTCCAAGCAAAAGGAAAAACATTAAACAAAGGCCAGGAGTGAAAGTGTACAGGAAAGTGAAAGAGCGATGAAAGGTTCAAGGAGCAACATGGGTAGGTAAAAGCAGTAAAACATGGGTAAAACATGGGTAGGTAAAAGCAGTATGGCTAAGTTGAGCTTTGAGACTAACATTTAAGCAGTAAGAAAAGAAAGCATCATCAATGAAAAAGAAAGGATCGAGAGAGAACAATCAACAAAGTGGGATGAGAAACAGAGAAACAAGAGTAAGTATAATCAGACAACCAAAAGGAAAGTGTTATATGCCACAGAGATCATATGTTTGCAGACCTATTAAGAGTAGAGCATTTAATTCTGGTTCCATACTGTGGGGAAAATGTTAAGTTGTCAGAGTTGCTGGAAAATGTCAGAAGTAATTTCCATCCCAAGTTGTTTTCTACCTCCAATAAAGAAAAAAATTAAAAAGAGACTCACACTGCACCTTTTAAAATCTAAATGCTTTTTAAATGCTTTTTAATCATACGACTTGCATGGGAATCACTGTAGCTGTGTGATTAAAGAATTCTCTCATTGTTTTGCTCTTTTATTTTTACATTGAGTTCTATTTTGTGTTTGCTTTTATGTTTATTTATATAAATTTATGGGATTCATGTGAAATTTTGTTACATGCATATACTTAGTAGTGATCAATTTAGTGTATTTAGGGTGTCCATCACCCAAATATAGTACATTTTTATTAACTATAGTTATTCTACTTTGCTATCAAACACTGAATTTATTCCTTCTATAGAAAAGCTTCATTGTTAAAAATAACTGAAGTGTGATCTTTCCATCAACTATAACTAATAATGATGTTTTCAAGCTTTTTGTAGATAACATAATAGAATATTGCACTAAAAAGGGCAGTCTTTGAAATCAGAAACTCTGGGTTAAAGGAATCACTTTGCACAGAATAAGCAAAATTTTAAGTCAGTCAGTCACTCAATTCTCTAAGTTCTGAATTCTTCAAATGCGAAACAGAAATATTAGCCATACCTATGCCAAAGGTTCTATGAGAATCCAGTGAAAGAATGTACACAAAAAATGTTTTGTAAATATTAATAGCAAAGGACCTATGAGCCAACCATTAACACTAGTGAGTTACAATGTAACTTTTGTATCAGCACACCCTCAGGAAGAAGAAATGAGAGAAAAGGCAAGTACTTCTGTTACAAGCTTCCAAATTAAATATGTAATGGCTCAATCTCTCATCCTGTAATTACTACTGCTCTTATTAGAGTAGAAAACCAGAAGGAACAAGGAGGTATCTCATAAGATGAAGGAATCAATCACCCTCCTATAATATATGTCAGTTTCATAGCTATTTATGTATCAACACTACCATGCCACACAAAATTACGTGGAAGAAGAAAAAAATGTAGGGAGAAAAAGAGGGGATCTTATTTTGGGCTGTTAACATGTCTACCTTCTTTCCCAGTGAGAAAAAATGTCTACAAAGAAAGTATTAGAAGGACTACAGCTCACATTGCACCCACTATAATATTAAAAGCTCTTTAAGGTGCTCAAGCTAACCTCTTAATGCAAGCAGAAGTTTATCCAGTATTAACCAACTGGTTCAAAGTCAAAGACAACAGAATTAAGACTTATTTAGGCTTAAGAATATTAATTAATCTGGAGGTTTGAATATGCCAAAGTGTTATTAATGTCACATTTTAGACAGGTTCAGGAAGAACATTTCCACAGTGCATTAATTTGATGCACTATTCTTCACTAGCTTAATTTAAAAATTATCTTTATAGAGAAATTCTCAAAGTCCTCAAAATCTTGCGGCTATATTACGCAAGAGAGCCGCCCCCCCTCGCCCTTAGCTTTGCCCAAATAACACCTGATTTGGCATATTTCCTTGATGAAGGCAAGTCAAAAGCTTGTTGGGAAAAAGCAACTCATAAAATGAGAGTCATTTATGAAACACAATTCTACAAATATTGTTAACATTGCTGTAATTAAGAATTCTAAAGAAAAAATGAAAAATTAAAAGAAATATACTACTACCCAAATATTATTTCAATTGTTTTGTATCTTGGCACTGATCTTAATGTTACAATGCATCATAGTGTGACTAAAGAATCACTACTTATTAAAAACAAACATCCATAACATCCAATAAATTTAATTTTTACAACCTGTAATTTTACCACAAACCAAATTGGCTCAGTGTCTCACTTTGACAAAACAAAGTTTTAAGGCAATAATATTAATGTCAATTCATGAACATATCTGATCAACCAGAATAACAAAATAATTGTTTTAAAGCAAAAAAAAAAAAAAATTGAGACTTTTGTTTAACCAGGTATATACTAAACAATGTTCCCAACATTTTAATCAATCTATGTAGTAACCAAGAAATCACACCACTGAATGCTTAAAAGAACACTTTATTTATACACACATGTGGGAAGACACAAAGCCACTTCCTGATCAAAAGCATTTTTATTTTAAATTGCATTTACATGTTGATTAGAGGAAATCTGCTTGCTAATCATTTCATAACTAAATTTTTGAAAACCAGGCAATTTAAAACAATCACACTTATTTCTTCATGAATTTTTTAATGTGGTAGTTATACATTTCTAGAGCACTAAATGTTTATACTTTACTGAAGCTGACCAGGTAATTTCAATACATTTCAGAATGACAGTTTACACCGCATGTTATGGAACAAATATGTAGCATATTTCCACATTAGACATTTTTACAGACTACTTTCAATTTCTTAAAATTAATTGTAGGTCCAGGTGCTGAAAATCCCAAATAACAGCAGAATATAAAAGAAAATATTTTAAATTTCTAATGGCACCTTTCTTTCCAGTATTTCAGAAAACATAGCCAACAAATGAAATTGTGGTTTTACCTCCACCCAAGATTCTCCTTCCAATGCTTACCGTCCATTCTTGCTTTGAGCAGTGACAAAGCATACAATACACTGCTTCCATCATATGACTCAGAGAGCCCTATCTGAAACAGCCTACAGAGTGTCAGGTAAGCGCCTTTTAAAGGAAGATAAATGACTATGATTTGTAGAAGGAAAGAAGAAGATAAGAACTCAATGTAAAATTTTATATTAAAAAATTTTAACTTTCTAAATGACATTATATACCAGGAAAAACAAAACAAAATTCAAAAAAAAAAGGCACTTACCTCACTTCCCATAGACTGGTTACACGATCCAGCTGGGTCGATAGGACAACACCAGCTTAGTGGATGCTGGGATTTCACCTGGAACAGAAACTAGTGACCTATAACTTTAGCAGGTCTAAACCAAAGAAGCAAAAATCAAATGTATAATTTATTTTACAGTCTAAGCTTCCTTTTCTTGCTGCTATTTGGGGCTATCAGCACATAACCCTACAATTAGTTCATTTAAAAAATATATATATAAATATATTTTGAACAATCACCGTTCAAGAAGATGTCCCTTTGGGTAGCTAGGAATACTGAACACTCTTACCTGCCCCTTAGCATCCTCGGGCATGGCTTTAATGTGCATTCTTTTTAAACAACGAATTACTCCATCATAAAACTGAACTGTAAATGTTCCTGAAACAGGAGCAAGTCAGAATCATTAGAAAATATAATTCAAGTTTACAGCAACACTTGAAATCTAACAAGTAGTGACCTGTATAGATAAATGCTTAGGAATGCAAAAACTACAAATACTCCTGTTAAGGACTCCATCAAGTTTAAGTTTACTTTCTCCCTCCCTCTAAAAACAACTCTGAACTCCTGTTTCCCCTAACAAGTACATAAATTAAGTCTTGATAAGTTAGTTCCATGTAATTCTGATTTTTACTAAGAAATTTTACAATTTTACAATAATTTAAATGTTTAGACTCATAACATAGCTGACAAAAGTAAAATCATTACTTACAAAAATATATATTTCCATAGGCATTACCATTTGCTCTTTGAATGTTTCTTTCAAAAGAAGTAATACAGAGAAGGAGCTGATATGCAAAAAAGATAATTTACCCTGGAAAGGATTATTCCTTGGGCAATAACAACAAACTGGAAAATAAGAATTATAGTTCTAGATTTTAAAGCTAGAAAATATTTTACAAATCAACTAGATAAAAGTCTTCACAAAGTAGCTCAGAACACTGAACTCTAGAGGAAGGCTAAATGCTATACCCAATGGCATTCACCTAAGTGGCAGGCAGCATGGCCATAATTAATATTTCCAATCTCGTCTAGTCGTCCATGTCTTTCCTACAAACTCATCCTACTTGAAGGCCTCAAGATTGTTTGTCTATTATGAAGCATATTCACTTTCTGTTACAGACCCCATGCTTTCAAGTCAATATAAACCAGTCCTATTAGAAGATACATAAATTATGTATAATGCCTACTTAAGGAAATTCAAATGTTTTTCTGTCATTTCCTAGATAAATGTTCTTCTACCATTTCCCCAATTAAGGCAGAATCTCACTTTAAGTAAACAGATACTTGGTCTTTATAAAAGAATTATAAATTATAAACAAGAAATATGACGATCATTACTAATGTCCTTGGGGTTGGCACCAAAGCCAATAATATATATGTGCAAAGATTTTTGTGGGGCGTACTTTGAATAACACCATGATTTTGTATCTTTCTATAATTAGCATAATGTTGAATTTCACAGATATAAAGATCTAAATTCAAGTTATACAAACAATTGATCAGGTGAATATTAAGGATGTATGTAAAGACACTAGAAATATTTTGAGAATGCCAAACTCTGCGTACACCTTGCACTCCCATCTTTCCTGCAACTTTCTGTCTTCCTTCTTCAACACAGCATTCCAGAAAAACTTAGCTTGTACACCAGGCCGTCTGGGCATCAATACCTCTCTGCCTTTGCTCATGCTGTTTCCTCTGTTGTGATGCCTTTCTCCTTTCCTTATGTATATCTAAACCCCACTCCACTCTTCCAGTACCATTCCCAAGATGAAAACTTCCCCAATACTCCAGTACACCCTGACTGGCCCCTTTTCTTCGCTTCTATATGCTATATTACAAATGCCTAAATGTTCACAATTGTTCATTTTGGTTTGCTGTTACATTGAATGGACGGCTTCTTTTGCTCTTCTGATTTTTGTCAAGGTGGGGAGGGGGCAGGACTATCCACCACTTGGGACATACAGAAATCACAGTATTAATAGCTTTCAGAAAACAAATAGTATCTGCCAATATTTCAGTATGTGTTCACTGAAACTACTCTTGAAATCGCTGGGATCACAATCAGTATCATCACTCTTCCGCTAAGGTAAGCTAAATTTTCTATATTAAATGCCTGTAGATGAAAGGGATAGAATAAAGAATGAGGGTGGTTTTGTTCTGAGTGTGTGTGATATGTGTGTACTTGCATCTGCACACACACAGGGAACTTGATGCATGGAACGAAGGTCCCAAAGCTCTTAAAAGAAACTGTTATGAATTAATGTAGAGGGCAATGACCGTGTAATTTTACTTCGTTTTGGGTACATCCTATTACCCAACAGAAGAGATTTGACTTCTTCCTTTACTTCCACAAATTGTTACTGACTGTCTACTATGTGCTAGGCTCTGGACTAGACACTCAAGAGCCAACGTGAATAAGACTTGGGAATGTAAGCTCCATAACACAGCTCCACAGAAGTGTAAGTGCACAGGGAAATACAGGCCCCACTAGAAAAGAAGAAACAGCCTGCACACCTGACAACTGAAACTGAGATGTCTCTCAACTCTTTCTGTAGGGGTAACCAGTGGTAAGAAAATCATAGCCATATTCATGATTTCAATTCATTAAACAATATATTGGATTAAGGTCTTTATAAAGTTATATCATGATTTCTAGCTAGACTACTATGATTTTTATTTTTCCACACCTAACATTCCTTAATATATCTCTGTTTTCTCTTCTGTCTTCTCTTACCTCCTATTTTCTCTCAAGTTTGTTGTTAGATTAAATCCTCAGCTTAAAAAACTCTTCCATGGCTCCCATCACCTCCAAATAAAATTCTAATTCTTTAGCAAGGTTACATGACACTTCATATACCAATCTTTGCCTTTCCCTCCAACCTGTACTCCAGCTATTCTATCATCTTTAAACGAATCTTTCATTCTAAGCAACCTGCAGTTCCTTAAAATGACATGGCATGCCTCTCCCACTTCTGTTATTTTCCACATATTTATCCCACCAGATCACCTTTTGATCACTTCTTTAGCTAACTTAGTTGTCTTTCAAGACTCAGTTTAAAGGAAATGTCCCCTTACTTAGATTAAATGCCCTTCTTGCCAAGAAGCTGTCACTCAATGTTTGTTTCTTTAGTAATAACAATGAATACAGAAATCCCCCTTATCCACGATTTCGCTTTCCACAGTTGCAGTCAACCGCGGTCTGAAAAGGAGTGAGTATAGCACAATAAAGTATTTCATGAGAGAGAGACAAGGGAGAGCGAGAGAGAGGAAGGAAGAAAGAGAGAGACCACATTCATATAACTTTTATTACAATATATTGTTTGATTATTCTATTATTATTGTTAACTTCTTACTGTGCCTAATTTATAAATTAAACTTGATCATTCATATACATGTACAGTATAGGAAAAAACATAGTATATATAGGGTTCAGTAGTTTCCGAAGTTTCAAGTAGTCACTGGGGGTCTTGGAATGTAACCCCTGTGGATAGGGAGGACTAGTGTAAGTGGTCAAGTTTAAGAAATAACTTTAGTAGAAAATTAATGTATTACTGAATTAAACAAACATGTGCAAGTATTCCATAACTTTTTTAAAGGAGAAATTTAAAAAACAAAATATTCAGGTATGTTTTCAATAATAATTTAATTATTAATTCTTACAACTTTCCAAATAAGTCAGCATATGAATTCTGTTTTAAATTAATGATCTGTCCAATGATTTCCCAGTCTTCTGCAACACTAATAAGCCTAATTTCTGGGTTACTTTCAACATTTTTGATTACTTAAGTAACTTTGGCTCAGTATCTAATATTCTAACAAATATCCACAAAAAACTACTAGAAAATTAACTCAATTATCTATAGAAATTAACGATAGGACAGCAGGGAGAGACACAATAAAGGAAATCCTCAAATTGGTAAAAATTCCATACTCTTCCCTCAGAAAATATCCTATGTATTTCACTTGTGAATTGAACTGATTTGAATTCCCCTAAATCTTTAACCTTTCCTCACACTCTTGGGTAGATGCTCATAAATAGAACTTGGTCACAAACTAGAAACAGAGAAGCAGAAATAAGATGCATATGATATAAGCCTGTGAATTGAAAGTTGAAAAATTTTAACCAACTATTTTTGTCTACTAATTTAAACACTACTTAGGTAGCACACCATGTAGCATTTTATTCTAGACACATATAACAAATTAAATGCTCCCAAAAAAGAATACTTACAGAAAATATAAAAGTTATACATGATGATATAACACACACTAATTAAAATTTAAAATATAGTGAAATTTTACTATTAATCTAATTTTAAGTCTCAGATCATTTCAAACACATACCTTCTTTGTTAATTGCTTCAATCTTGGCAGGGTAATAGCGACAGTCTGTCCAACGAGCCAGAACTTCTTCTCCAGCTTTAAAATCCTATTTTAAACAACTTTTAAGATCAATTCCATGTATATTAAATAAGCATTTCCTTAACAAAAACAGGCTTTTGTATAATTTAACAGAATCCTTTTAAAATATGTCATTACATAGCTGGCAAAACCAGCAAACAGAAAAAATCTGCTACTTACAAAGAAATCTTCCTCATCTTTTAGCCCTTCTTTTCTTAGTGCCGGTCTCTCAAGGGGTCGCAATCTATTGCTGTCCCAGTAAATCCACTCATCGTAACGATGACTCCAGCGCTCAAAATGGACCAACATCTTGCCCTCCTCATAGTCAATTTTTTCAATTCGTGATGGATACCTCAAAAATCAAAATGCTTCATATCAAGAGAAAATCCTTATATTTGTACAAAGTATTATACATAGAAGACTTAGCTGAACGTTGCTTACCATTAAAACCATAAACAAAACAATAAATACGTCCATATTTTAAAACTAATCAAAAAAGTCTGCTTGTCTTTATAAATGATTGTCCTCAAGATCTGAATAAATTCCTTGATACACTCCCAGTAGAAATATAAATGACTGCACTGTTTTGTGAAGTAATGTGGTAACATACATCAAGAACCTTAAACATATTCCTACTTTCTGACCCAACAATTCCAATTCTGGAATTATATACAGAAAACATTATTTGTAATAACAAATAAAGTGGAAACCATCTAAATATATGATTGGAAAAACTGAAGATTGTCTAGAGCTACGCAAACAATGATATATACACTGAATGAAATATTATGTAGTCACTGAATGTGGTGTTTACAAAGAATTTACAATGTGGGGAAAATGTAAAAAATAAGCACTCTACTTAGCATAAATATAAATATGTAAATTTTGTCTAGCAAAAAATACATCAGCATGTACACTGTCTTTATATGGCATAAGCTCACTTTCTTATTTTTCTGTATTTATCAATATTTTATAAAGAGCAACAATGATGGTAAGGCTCAGTAAAACCTTAAATTTAAAAACATAAAATATTTCATTGTTCTGTCTTGATGTGTGATAATTCTGTAATTCCAAAATAGGAATTCGTTAAAACTTTTTACAAGGAAAGTTGCTTCGTCATTCTTAATGTACTGTATTAAAATGTTAACAGATGACTCAATTTTTTTTAAAGCATGATTAAATAACATTCAGAACTCAATAGCAGCACACAGTGGATGATTCAACCATACAGTTTATGCCATATTCTTGCTAGTTTTTGCTAAATTCAGAATCTTTGTTTTCCCTGTGGAAAACTAGCTTTAAATATAAAGTACAATGGACTTTATATAACTTCGAAATGTAGGAACTGATTACTACCTAATTTATAGCTCAATCTTGCTATTCAGAGTTTTTTAGACATTTCAAGGATCATTCTCTGGTAGAGCTTCTTCCATCTTTGACATTCAACTCCACTTTGATCTAATGATATTGAGTTCTTGGATTTTCCTCAAACATACATGGCTCTGTGTCAAGTATCCACACATTCTCTCTGTGTCAAGCATTCACACATTTGTACTATTCTCCATTCTATTCTTTCTGCAGAGCCCTAAACCACCCTTTTCTTCCTTTGTATACAAATCACTGCAGACTTGGTCAAACACAGAACTGCTTGTGTGAAGACTTCTCTAACTCCTGGGGCTCCTGCTGCTCTGACAGCACTCATCTCATTATAGCTGTACATCATCTCTGCACAGGTTCTCACTCAAACTGGGTGCTGCAGAACATTTATATCTCTTGGAACACTGATATGTGTGTGGCACCAAAAAAAAAAAGGGTGTTGTCAAATAAGCTAGGGAATTACTGGATTAAAAACGTTAGGTTGTATTCTTTATTGAAAGACTTCTTGGTGCAGTCAGCGAGATGGAGATAAGGCATTCAGTGTTACTAGATTCAAGAAAATATGTAACCCCTTTTATCATGAAAATGTATTAACATTTCTTGAGATAGCAAATAGCTAAGAAAGATGAGGTTAAAAACGTTACTCTGGCCGGTGAGCTTCTGGAGACAAACAGTCATGTTTACTTTTGTAGTCCCCAGCACCTAGCACCATGACAGGACACAAAACTGCTATTCAGGGAATGTTTGCAGGAGTAAGAAGCAGCTTTAAAGAAAGGCAATTTGCTCATTTCTTCAGAACAAAGAAGGCAGTTGACCAAATTATAGCCTTGTTAGATGTTAGTCTTTTGCGGGGAGTAAAAAGAAAGGCATAAAAACAAGAAAACTTAGGAGATTAACATACTTCCTGAGGTGGACGTGCCTACCCCACCCACTTAGAATCAATGCTGTAATACTTGTCTTTTGCAGTGTTGCTCTGGTTTTGTTTTTGTTGCCCTGGTTTTTAAAACATAAAAATTGTCAATAGCATTAAGAAAAACCTAGAACAAGGTTGTTCTTTATTTTTCAACCTTCACTAGCCACTAAAGTACTATAAAAAGATATTCTATCAATTATAAAAATTATTAAGTTTCTCTCAAAACATAAACACCTCTAATTTCATGTGCTTAATTTGTCTTATCATTTACATTTTGAATAAAAAAATAAGTTTATTCTTTAGGTTCCTTCATATTCTAAATGTGTACAACTCTATATATTTGAAACACTTCTCAAAGTGAGAATAGCCCACAGTAACAGAGTTAAACACATCTTTATTTTCACAACATGACTTAATTCAGTAAAGAATCAGCATCTAAGTGAGTTCAAATAATTTAAATCTGGATTGCATTTTAAAGTGACTTATGGTTTTTCTAAAATATTTTAAATTATTCTGGCTGAGATGCCTGATGCAACAACCAAAATGAAAATTATGTTTTGGGGATCCTCTTTAGGATAAGTCATAGCATGCTGTACTCTCTACATAAATATCTAGAAACCGATACGTACACTTGGGATGAAGGCCAAGAATTAAATAAGTAACACAAATACCCCAGATTCTTCTCTATTTTAATTTTTATCATGTTCGCTAATCAAATTTTGAATCTTAAAAGGTGTTAGAAATATTACCATTACCAAAAATGTCCAAATTTCTGTTCATTAACATTTATTTGAACATCCAATAAGACTAAGGCACTTGGTAGGCACTGTTGGTACATAAAAAGGAAACAACTCAGCCAGGCACGGTGGCTCACGCCTGTAATCCAGCACTTTGGGAGGCTGAGGCAGATGGATCACCTGAGGTCAGGAGTTCGAGACCAGCATGACCAGCATGGAGAAACCCAGTCTCTATTAAAAATACAAAATTATCCAGGCATGGTGGCGCAAGCCTGTAATCCCAGCTACTCGGGAGGCTGAGGCAGGAGAATCGCTTGAACTCAGGAGGCAGAGGTTGCAGTGAGCCAAGATCGTGCCATTGCACTGGGCAACGATAGTGAAACTCCGTCTCAAAAAAAAAAAAAAAAAAAAAAAATGGAAATAACTCCTATCACTGAAGGGTTTAGCTTAGGGTCAGATTAGGAGAAAGAAAGAGAGAAGAATCAGAATATTTACTGTCACATGTATGTCAGGCTCTGTGTTTTTTACTTATTGAGTACCAACTGTTCTTTCTATATGTTTTCTCATTTGATCTTGGTAATCATCAAAGGTATAGAAAACATAGTGTACGTTTAACAGATGAAGACCTGTCCAAGAATACACATGGTGTAGCCAGTATTAAAAACCAAGACTAAGTGGAACAAAAGTCTGTACTCTATGCCAAGGAGAAATGCGATAAGGCCCATCTAAGTGATTATATCACACATAGTAAAACTGGTAAGTGTATACAAAAACTGTATACAAGATGCTTTAATAGTCCATAGAAAATCTGTAATTTACTGAAGGTTCTTGGGAGACGTTGTTTATGTTAGACTTGCTAGGAGACATCTAGAATATAGACCTAATGAGCACAAACAAAGTGTATACACAGAGCATAATTCATTTACTCAGTGTTCACTAACTTAAAACCATCACACAACTCTGAGCTGGGCAAGCAGTCATGGATTTCAAGAGAAGTAGGATATGGTTATTTGTCCTCAAAGACCTCACATTCAGAGACTGGAGGAGCACTTAAAGGAAACAGTAATAGTCCTTTTGGCTAGACTACATGGTAAGTAGTAAAGCAGGTAAAGGAGAATAGTAAGACATCAGATGGGACTTCTTAGCGGGGTTGAAACTTGAAGGGCTACAAAATAGCAAACTAAGGAAACAACCGTTTACTCTACAGATAACAGGGAGTGCCTTAAAGTTTGTACTTAATTTGGTTGCCAGTTACATCTCAGAGGGAAAAAATCATAACATCAAGATCTTTGCAATACATGTAAAATGCATTAAATAGTAATTTAACATATAGCTTTGCACAGTGAAGTTATTTCTAGCAGATGGCTTATGGTAATAATGTTTTGATACATACAGTGAAGGAAAAACCCTGTTGAACACAAATGTATTCACAAATGCCTCTGTATATTGAACTACAACAATATTATTTTGATGTACTATTTATGTTTTATTCTAATTGACTGTGAATTAAACATAAGATTTTTCTGATTGAATTTGGAAGATGTAGTGTTAATGTTTTTGTTTTGTCATTTTTTTAAAGGTTGAATCATAGAAAGCTGTTAAATTAAAGAATAGTGATTAGGCCCGATCCCAGACATTTATGAGTAATTTGGAAAAAGATTCAAGAAGTGGAAGACTGAAGTTTCAGAGTTTAAAGAGTCACAGATAAGACATCGGTAACAATGATTAGAGATAAAGAGAAAAGAAAACCACCATAGCTGGTATCTCTCAAGGGTTCAACCGAAAGAGACAGAGAGAAGGCAACTTCACTAAAAGTAGGATTTCTCAGTGCCAAAATTCTACATAGAGTTCTCTTAACCTTTGTATATTACTGCAATATACCATACAATTTCTGCTATGTACCTTGCCTAATTCCACTTAAAAATTCATGCACTGTTTAAATGTTATCTACTTGTGCAGAAAATAATCACCTCCACTGCTGAGTCTACCTTGCTCTCTCACGTCTTGTATACTTGAATCCCAGGAAAGAGTTTACCCTCAGAAAACTTAACAAGAAAAATAATTCACTCTAAAATGGACTCTTTATTGTTTATTTGGCTTAATGGAAATGAAGAGCATTCCAAAATAGAGAAGACTCTAAAATGATTCTTGCAGAATTTAACAGAATTTTCACATACTCAATTCTACTAATCTCAACTGATTTCTTGAGACCCTTTCTGAATTAGTGTGGGACCCTTTTGAATTACTGTCCTCTAATGGCCAAGTCAAACTGTAGCCATAACTAGAGTAGAGCAAAGCCATCACCAAGAATAAAATGTTTTTCACCTTCTCTAAACTCCTATAGCATTTTATTGCATTATCTGATATGTTGTCATTTTAACACTATGACTCCCACTTGTACAAGACTCTTCAGAGAGTGGCAGTATCTACAGATTCTGGACTTACACCATAATCTCGTAAGAACAGAAACTGACCAAACAGGTTAGCTATACTGTAAACATACAGTATCAGTTCCCTGTTGTATCAACTCTTAAGGGTTATCAAAACATAAATATGTTTTGCTTAAAATTTATTTTCGCATATTTTACAGAAACCTAAAATGGGAATTATTACCAGTGAATTCTTATTCTGGCTCACATTGTTAACTGTTTTACAGGGGCAGGTCTGGACTCACCCACTAGATCAGGAGACTGAATTCCCTGAGGCTGCCTGCAAAATGTTATGTGCTTGGTATAGATGTGTATGGGTATTCTTTTGAGGTGAGAATTTCCAAGTTAATTAGATTTTCAAAGTGGTCCACATTCACAAAACCAGAAACTTTTGAAAGGCAAGATCATTTATTAACTCAAACTGTCAGAGCTTCATTATCCTAGGATAAAAGAGGGAAGCAATGGTGGGCATGCAGCTATGTCAGAAATATAATCTGACGGATTAATTTTAAAAAATTCTTTGCATTCAACGTAGGAACATTAATACAACTATACATCATTTGCATTTAAGGAATTCATTCTGATTTATATTCTAATTTGAAATATATATCCAGATTTTTATCTGTATTGATAAAAAAAAAAAAGTCAACCATGAGAAAATGACAAGGGAAATTAACTGATACAACCTAGAATCTCCTGAACTTAAGTCAAAATAGAGTTGATAACTACCTCAACGACAGGTTGCAATCCACCAAGCAGGGCCAGAATATGTTGACAAATGCCCTATAGACCATGAGAATTCACGAAAAGATTTAGGATTTAACTAATCATTTGAATAAGCACCATACCAATCAAAATGGCAACATCTTTTTATAAACTGCCTCAATAAGTTATTCCAATTATGCATTTTAAGTAGTCATTTTCTTGTTTATATGGATAAGCCAATAGGATGTCTAATTCATGTAAATTTAGAAATTGACAGTTCCTCATTCATTTCATTTATTCAACAAAGAAAAAGAATCAAGTACGTTAACATAATTCAACATAATGATAGCAGTATAATAAAGACATGCCAGCATACAGAAAGAGTATCTGAACAAGGATGCTCTCTTGGACAAAGTACTTCTTTATGTTTTAAAGGATAGCATGTATGAAATACACCTAAAATATGACTTAAACATAACTAAAATATTAGCAGAATCCTAGGGATCTAGGATTAATAATTCAAAATAGTTTTGTGAATAAGAACTTCATCTATAACTATGGTAGTCATAAAAAATGACTAAAAGATTAGAAGAACTAGAAAATAGAAGGGTAAGAGCTGTCTTACATCTAATTATTAGTAAGAGGATTACTTGCCAAATAACAAAAATTAACACAGAATGCAACCCAAAGCAAACAAAATATTCTTGTATCCTAGTTACCCTTTAAAATTTTTAGTTTCCTGGAAGCACTTTAAATTTACATTAAGCTTTATAATTTTCAAAAATGTTTTCTCATTCACCCATTGATTATAACTGCAGCAATGATATCACCTACTACAATTACAGTATTTTAAATTCAGCACTTTCAGACACTGCATGTTCATTTGCTTCATACTTTAAAAACAATAAACTGAAAACAAAACTCTCTTGATTAATTCAAACTCAGTATTCCACAATGCAATGTTAATACAAAATAGTCTAAAATTTCAAATCATTCAGATGACAGCTTATAGGTCAAAACCATATCTTCTCCAACACTGAAGTGTAAGAACCTCATCATATTATTTCTCAGGTCTTTTCATACCTATTGATCCCCATAATACACATATGGCATGAGCTGATAGTTCACCCTGCTTCCTACTTGTCCACAACTTTTACAACAAAGAGAAGAACAGAATTAGCTATGTCTTCTCTTTTAGAACCTTGTGACAGTACTTTGCAAATTAATGTTTCACTTCAGGTCACTGTATTTAAGTTCCTGTTCCACTCTCCTCCCAACCCCCACCCAGCACCTGAATCCTGCCATGCCTATATTCACTCACATTGTCAGTTCTAACCAAATCAAAACACCTGTACCATATCCTTTGTACTCACTACCTTCTCCCACCACAAGCATCCATTAGACCACAGAGAATTTCTTTCCTACTCCACTAAAACATGATCTTTCTGTCATGAGTATTGGACTCAAAGTTTATGCACTTCATACAGTTTTTTCAAGTTACAACTATTGTTACTTAATTGTGCTAGCGAAACTCAAAATCGAGCAGGTTGCAATCAGCCAGTTATATTTCTTAACATTTAGCACTTTAAAAAAACTTCACTACAGACAGTTATATTTGTTTATATGCCTACTGATTAAAGTCTGATGAATTTACATTGATTCCTCCTGCATTTGACTACACCTTCTTAAAATAATGAATGTTCATGTGACTGTTATGATTAAAATTAATGTTTAAGTGCCTACCATGTGGCATATAACATGCATTATTTTGCTTAAATCCTCAAAGAACCCTTTAAATTAAGTACTAATACTGTTACCAGTTTTTAAAGGGAGGTCATGGAGGCTCTGAAAGATTCAGTAACTTGCTCATGTTAAAACAGGTAATGAATGGTGGATCCTTGAACTGAGGTATTCCTGTCCATGAAGACTATGCATTCAATCATTACAGATTCTGCACCTTGCAACTGATGATTTTCAGTTCTTATTACATTTATGGCAGTGCTTCAGTATAGGGGATGCTTACCAATTAAAAACAGATAAAACAATATAAAAATCAAATTATTTTATCTATTTATTTTTTCTTAAAATTTTAATTTTAATCTCTCATATACAAACAACATGTCTAAAGTTGGTTTTGTTAGACCAAAGAGTATGGAAAATAATTGTACAAAATAAATATCCTCCATGCATAAAATTACTAAGCAAAGATAAAAGGCTCTTCTGTTTTATTAAAATTTCTCAAAACAAAAGGGTACTACATCTCAACTATGACTAAGTACGAAACATCACATTATTAAAATTAAATAATTGGAGTAAACAAAGTAGCTTAACTTTCATCACGTTTGAAACTCATAAATTTTAAAATTAAGAGGAAATCTAGGATATGATACGTTACAGAACAAAGGAAAACAAAAAGTGACTTTAAAAATAAATTAAATTTGCTAATCTAGGTTAACAAATAAAATCTTATGTTTAGTTTTCAATCCAAAAGTCACAATGCATTTGCCATTATTTTCTGCAATGATAACTAGGTTATTTCAAGATATCCCAAAACTTTTGTGTTCATTCATCCTTTTTAAACCCAACAAAATTCAATAAACTTTGCTGGGTACCTTTTATGAGTAAGTTACTATGTTAAGGCCTTGTAGATACACCATTTCATATAAGTAGTTTATACTTCAGTACCCTCGCTAATCATGATGTACCAGAAATACGTTTATTTCTAATTGATGGTAACTTTTTTGACAATAAGAAAACAGACTTTCAAGATACTCTGAATATTAAGTAAATATCTATATTCTTCCTTCAACTTTACTGCAACAATCCTCCCAAAGTTGAGGTAATTATAACTACTGAAATAACATAATACTTGCATACCAATTTCTAATTTAATAAGAAGTATATTCTTATGTGCTGACTAATGATCTGTAGCAAGAAATGATAGGGAGTGGTCAACACTTCTTTAAAATACACAGTTACAGTAAAAATACTAAAAAACTGGGACCTTAATGAGGAACAGCAGAACTAAGCTGCCTTTTCAATATTCCGTTAATTTCTTTTAAAAATTGTACTACTGATATTCAAAACTTAAAATTAAAACTAGTATTTTCTCCCTCAGCTTAAATCACTTAAAACCAAAATTAAAAACATAAGCATCTGCAGATGCCATTTCTGTCTACTCAGCAAAACTAGAATTGCAAAACATTCTTTTTAGTAGAGTTAACTACCACAAAAGATAAACTGTTTCCCAGCTAGTGGCTTTAATCAACCCCCAACTAAAAACTAAACCATTATCTAATGTGATGTGACAGGGTGAAATCTCGTAACACATACATTCGGCAGGAATGATGTAACAAATAGGGAGCTGGATGTGTGTCATATGTGATGGCTGGACTTCAACCAAATGTCAGAAAAGCAAATAAAACGGTCTTTTCTCTTGTTCCAACCCTTACCACTATATGATCACACACACAAAAAGCACAGCACAGTAAGCCTGCGATTCCTGGACTTTACCCTCATTATAAATGTATGAAGGAGGCTAAGAAATCATCAGGTTGGAGGTTTGATTCTAAAGTAAACTTAGGAGGAAAGCTCTCTAGGACAGATAAACTTGAAATTTACCTACCTTGCTCAAGCCCTCTAATTCCAATGAAAAGGAGTGGCATAGGCTTGCCGGACTTTCAGGGCCCTTCTAGATGCCAGACATACACTCACTACTACAATCGGTCAGAAACTATGGTGGTCCATGAACACTGAGCCCATTTAGTTAACTGGGGCTCAAAGCTTTAGGAAATCTATGTGAGACAATGGGCTGTAGTGGACAGATCATTATATTGGGAGCCAAAAGGTTTCATGTCCCATATAGTTATACCCCAAATAGCTCAAACCTCTCCATTTTTTTTCCAAATTATGTTCAGTTTTCTACATTTTTCTCATTTTCTCCTCTCCATGACTTTTTGACTGTCTTACCTCCGCCTCAAGTTTGTTATTTACCCATCTAAAAGTGTGATTTAAAAAAAAAAAAAAAAAAAAACCCCTGTCATTCCTGAATAGGTGAAAATCAATAAAAAGAAATTGAGTTTGGAATTCAATGGCACCTGAAAGATCATCTAAAATGTAAGACTTTCATTTTAAGGTCATTAAAGCAGAGAAACACCTCTCCAAAATCACTAGTTCATGGCAAAATAGCACTTAAAACCCATATTTTATGACTTCCAGTTTAATTTATTTTTTCTAACACTTTTGTTTTTCAAAAAAACTAGGATAAGCAGAAAAAGCTTATAAATCAGAAAAAGTTCTATAAACAATGAATTAACATAAAAAAAGAACACTAGAGCAAGAACTACCTGAAACCAGGTGTGTGTTCAAATAAATAAGTCTTCTCTATCCCTATTTCTAATCATGCTTTTCACATTTGTGGAGGGGTACAGGGAAGCTTTCTTATATTTAGCATTGTTCAAAGGAATTTATGGGGCTTTCTTTTGTGGAAATTTTAAAAGAGAAGTAAAATGTTTGTGTACTGGTACAGACCTGCTTGATAATTAAACTGGATGATTCACTTTGATCTTAAGATTCAAAATTTGTGACTAAATGTAAATTATCTCAGACTTTTTAAACAAAACTTACAGATTTCAATTGAATTGTCTGCAAGAAGGGTCCTTAAGCTGGAGGGCATGTGTAAGTTTTCTATGAACTTATGACCATAGTATATAATTCATTTATTTTGGTGTATACATACAACTGTATATTTTTTCTGAGTCCACGGCTGGCATTGGTTTTCAAAGGTAACGACTCAAAATAATAACCATTACTTTCCATGTATAGACAAAAAGAATCCCAAATTACAAAAAGACAAAAATTGCATGCATTTTATATTAGCAAAAGAACCTCTATTTTTGAAGTATTCACCTAGTGTTCCTATAATACTGTATTTGATCTACGTGTTACATTTTAGGACCATTCTCCTACTCTAAATATAGATGACCCAACTTTCTCTAGTAGTGTTTTCCTTTGAATAGTTAAATCTAATTAGAAAAAAAGTAACTTTTTATTCAGAAAATGTGTACCTTTATTTAAATTAACAAGTATTTGTACTTGCTATATTGCAAATTTCCTTAATTCTCCTATACTATTAAAATTCTGTTCATGAACATCTTAAAAACTCACATTTGCAAATGTTTCACACAGTTCAAAAAACTCCAAATGTGTGAAAACAGCATTTGCCAATTCAAATTTATACTGTTCTATTAAACTCTGATACTTGGAGTTATCTCCACAATTTTTAATCTTTCATATTTCCTTTTCTTTAGATTTAGAAGAGAATTAAATAGAAATATTCCAAAAGAGTCCCAGGAGCATAACTCATCTGAATGTTTTAAATTGACTCTACATTTCAAATTTATTTTAAGATTAACACCAGAGCATGTTATTTAATCTCTTGTGTTTTCGTAACATCGCTTACTGTAGAATAACTATTTTAATTTCAATCAGAAAACAGGAGTTAAATCAGTAGTCAATACCAGTGTGATTTTATCACTTTTCTTACTAAACAATATTCAGAATGATTAGATACTTTAATACTTGCAAGCAAACTCTATAAAACTCTGTGGAAACATGAGGATTTTATTATCACTTCAAAAAGACTGTCTACAACTTTGGAAGGACAAGACAGATGGAAGAACTGCTTGAGCCCATGAGTTCGAGACCAGCCCAGGCAACATAGAGAGACACCTTTCTCTACAAAAAAAAAAAAAAGAAAAAAAAAAAGAAAATCAGCAGGTTACTATGGCATATGCCTGTAATCCCAGCTACTTGGGAGGCTGAAGCAAGAGGATGGTTTGAGCCTCGGGAGGTAAAGGCTGCAGGCTGTGGCAAGTCATGATCTCGTGACAGCACTGCAGCCTGAGCGACAGTAAGACCCTATCTCAAAAAAAAAAAAGGAAAAAGAAAAAAATGTCATCAGCTTGTTGCAATGACATGTTTTGCCTTCTATGGTTCCAAGTCACTCTCCTGTCAACTAAAGCTACATTTAAAAACTTAATCACTTAACTCTTCAGATCCCCAAAGATTTACTTTTCTATTCTCCCTCTCCCCGGCATTTACCTCAATGCTTTACGATTATGTACCAATCTGCAGAATTTAAAGTAATATATAATTTTATTTGAACCTTAAAAACCAATCTCTAAATAAAAGCCAGTAATGCTGCTTCCATTTTACTGCTAAGAAAACCAAGTTAAAGGACTTACCCATATTTATAGGATTAATAAGTAAGAGTCTAAATTTAAACCACCCGCTTACAGTGTCTTCAATATAACTTCAACTCTCAACTTTCTCCTTCCCCAAATATACTTCTGTATCAACACGTCTATACTCATTTTTATTCTTGTGATGTTACTACCTCCCAGAATTTATAAAACCGAAAATCAAGGTTTGGATGCACAGAGTTTGTTGTGAAAAACATGATGAAAATAAGATAAAAAATAGTTGACTGTGCTAGCTGTAAACATTAGCATGTCAAAGTCTTTATGCAGATGACTGAAAAAGTTAAAAGAAAATGTTTTTAAAATATTGTAAAGCTATAATATTTAAAAAAATTAAAACAGCTCACACCACTCAGGAGTTATGTTTGGTCAGTGTAGGAGAGATCCAATTATCAAAAAGCAAATACTGGGACTAAGATGAGTGACCTCCTGATGGCTTCTCAGGGCCTGCATTCATCAGTACTGATAAATAAACCACCAATGAGTGTTCTTATGTGGCTGTGAAGTTACTCTGAAAATAAAAATAAATCACTACTTAAGGCCTGGCATAGTGGCTCATGCCTGTAATCCCAGCACTTTGGGAGGCTGAGGCAGGCAGATCACAAGGTAAAGAGATGGACACCATCCTGGTCAACATGGTGAAACCCCATCTCTTCTAAAAATACAAAAAAAAAATTAGCTGAGCATGGTGGTGCGTGCCTGTAGTCCCAGCTACTCGGGAGGCCGAGGCAGGGGAATCGCCTGAACCTGGGAGGTGGAGGTTGCAGCGAGCGGAGGTTGTAGTGAGCCGAGATCGCACCACTGAATTCCAGACTGGCGAAAGAGTGAGACTCTGTCTCAAAAAAATAAATAAAATAAAATAAAATAAAAATAAATAAATCACTACTTAAAAAGGTACAATGTTGTCTTTCTGATCTTTAAGAATTATGTGATACAGTTTGTTCAAGCAATAATAACATACTTTTCCTGAGAAACACAGATTGAGTCTTCCTGTTAAATCAAATCTACACCAAAGCTAAAAGTGAGAGCTTAACTTCAGATTATTTCCACCTACTAAATTTAGAGTTTATCCTTTTATGTCTAGACACATACCAGAAACTATTTTCCTTTTTTATATATGAGAAACCAGCCAGGAGTGCACTTTGGGAGGCTGAGGTGGGAGGATCATTTGAGGCCAGGAATTCCAGACCAGCCTGGGCAATACAGTGACACTTCATCTCTACAAAAAAAATCTTTTTTTTAATTAGCCCAGACTTGTGGTGCACGCCTGTAGTTCCAGCTACTCAAGAGGCTGAGGTGAGAGGATAGCTTGAGCCCAGGAGGTAGAGGTTGTAGTGAGCCAAGATCATGCCACTGCACTCCAGCCTGGGTGACAGAGCAAGACTCTGTCTCAAAAAAAAAAAGCAAGAAAAACCTTTAATAGGCATTTTAGGTTCTTCACTTGCACCACTTTCCTTTTGCACTTCTCTTCAAAAGGTAATTTATCAACATGTGATAAGTTAGTTTCTCAGTAATATACTGCTTATTGTAAATGTTTTGAGTATAGAGACAGTAAGCAAGATTTACATTCCTGCTGCTCCCTATCCAATGCCTATAATAGTTCAAACTACATTTATCTCAAAGATGACTCAATACTTTTCAAAAAGAATTGAATAAATTTGGAAGACTAAGCATTCAATATGGATGCAAAAAATAGAATATGAAAGAAGGGAGAGAAGAGTGGGAGAAGAGGGAGAAAAGAATTTCGGTGTACTTTCAATGATTAACTATAATATTTTGCTTCTCACAAGAATGTCAGTTTCTCGTCAATCAAATAATCCTATAATTTTACTTAATATTAATGCAAAAATTTATAGAATTTCCATGAAATGTAAAATGGTCATTTATAAATGTAATAATATGAAGAACTGTTTATTATCCCACTTATAAATAAGATCTGTTAAGAGCACTAATCTCATAGAACTTTTGTGTCCCATATAAAATTCAATGCATCTTAGTAATTAAATAGTTGGTCCAATAGCACACCACCTAATACTAAATTTAAGGGGCAGCTAAGCCTAACTAGTTCTTGAAACTACTGACATTAATAAGCAAAATAACAATGAGAAAAATATTTTTGTAAATTACCTAGAATACATACATATAATATTCTTAATCCTTTTTAAATTAAGGAGCCACCTGAAACAGAATGCCAAAATCTTTATATAAATCAGCTTATAAAAACAAAACTGGCAACAAGTTTCAGTGATATGTGATTATTCTGGCGAACGCTTATTTCCATTATAGAGAACTATTATTACCAGGGTTATTAAAATTAAATCTAAACTCCATCAGTGAGTACATTTGCATGACACTACTCAAATAAGCACATATGAATTTTGTGGCAAGAAGATACAACTTTCATTTGTTCTCTGAAATTCCAAGTATTCTAAAAACACAGAATACTCTAAAAGTACATTCAAGCATGGTTTTAAAAGTTCTTTTTTGTAGTTTTTTGAACTACTGGATCATAAATTTAACAGCTCCTAAGTTAGAAAACATTTTACTACCAAAAGAAAATTTCCCACTAATATCAAAGTTATATTAATAACCCTGAAAATTACTGACAGAATAAACTATGTGTTTCTCCAAAACTGGAAGCTAGTTCAACTGCAACACTGTCAGTTGGGAAGCCTAATATATTAATATGAATTAACTAAGTCACAAAGTCAATAACTTAAAAAATAAATAAATCACTTAAGAGTAACGTCAAAGAAGTAACAAGTATTATTTCTTATACCCTTGTATCACACAGAGATTCAGTAGTATGCCTTTGGAGTAAAAAGCTTCTCTTGGTCAAATGAGAACCAAGATAGCCAAGTGCCGCCTCAACTAGCATTTTTTGTTGCATGTTCTAATGCTGAGTTTCTCAATCATTTTTACCGCCACCCACCCTCATTCCAGTTGTCATTTGGCAAGGTCTGGAGACATTTTGATCGTCACTACTGGGAGAGATGCTACTGCCTAGTTTCCCAGGTGCTTCCCAAACCCCTCCTGAGAACTACCATGTACATTCTTTACCTAGTGACAGTATCAATTAACCTCCCTAACTCAAATTGTAGCTTCAAACTGTCCTAAAGCGGAGCTCAAAACAATAGGTCATTAAGCTGGGGTCAGAGATATGTGCCAAGCTCTAATGCCAGATGTTAAGAGAGAGAAACCCTAGCCTGGTCTATACAGTCAAATATCATGACTAAACAAGATTTCTCTGCCTGCCATCGCCAACTCAGGAAGTTGACTTAACACAAATCCATCAAAAGTAAATCTACAAAATGCCCACTACGGTTTTAAATGAGAGAAAATGTCAAAAAGTCTGGGAAACTCCAAGACCAGATAAACAAGAGCTCGCATCAAAATAAATGGGCTTCAAAAGGAACAAAGACAGCATCCCTCCCAGAAGCGGAACCCCTCTAATGCCCCTCTCAGGTTAGGAGCCTGCGAATGGCAACAAAAAGACATCTGCCAAGACAGCAGAATGAGGGGCCACTTAACCCAAATGAGGAACACACTCCTTAGGAGAAAGGAGAATCCTCCTCATTCCTACTCTGGCCCAGGGACCCCTGCGTGTAGCTTCTCCTTCTGTCCTTTCCAGATGGTAGTTTTATACCAATTCATCAATTTTTCCTAACCACTGTATAAAGGCTATGTTGGGAGGTGTTTACATATACCACTTACCACGATGGCCAGAATAGTGGGAGACACATAGTTCTGAAAGGACAGCCTATTGTGCACTGGAGAGAGTAACAACGTGCCTTTAGGTTACGGCCCTCCAGGGAAAATAGGAGGTTAAGTGTGATTTTGGTTTTAGGTGAGATAATGAATAGTGGAGATGTTTTTGAAAGTGTTCACTATGAAAAAATGCTATGCTAACCATTAATATACTCTGTAGTTTGAAAGACTACCACTGACATACCAAAAATACCGATTTAAAACAAAATTTATCCAAAACTTGAGAAGCTGGTTCTCTGGATTACTCCTCTCTCTACTTCCACCAATATAGCTCATGTGAGGTATATATGAGGTATACATAAACCTCACACTCTAGACAATTATTTTCATTTCTCAAACACCAAAAATGATTGTACTAAATAATTTAGTCAGTTGACTAAAAATAGTTTTTAAATGCTAAACTGAAAAAGACTAAAGAGTAGGAAAACTAAAAAACAACGTATAATGTGTAATCAAAATGTGAATACACTGATGTTTCTGCTACCATCAGTGGAATTTACTGTCTTAATTAACATATGTAAGGCTACAGATATTGTGATATTTAGGTGAAAGTTCTATATTTTCCATACCATTTTTGTAAGTAGTCCAGTGCCTCCAAACGAGCACCAATCTCAAAAGTGATTCCAGGGCGATTTGGGGGCTTTTTACTCATCTTGAGATCCTATTCTTCAGTATTCTCTTTTCACTACCTCAAGAGAAAGAAAAAAGTTAGATTCCGATGCAGAAAATGCATAGGAAGTAGAGTATAAGGGAACAGGTAAAATTAAATTTAAACAGAATTTCTAAAACAATACATGGGAATATAAAATACTTGCCAAATTGTTAAGAAATCTGAAGGAGTATTACCAACATCTCTATATAAAGTTCTGTGCAATCTGCAGGCAATCTTGATAATGACTTAAGAAAAAGAACAAAGAAAACATAACTATCTAAAAAGAATGAATAAATGGACTGTTAAAAATTGTTAATAGCTAAAAATGCTTTATATTTTAGCTTGAAGATACCCAAGAAAATTCTCCATGGGGACAGTTGAAAATGCTTTCCTGCCTTTGAAAAATTAAGGCAGCTGAATGTTCTGGAATACGACTACTGAAATTCTTGAGAACAAAATCAATTTTTTAATTTCAACAAATATTTGTTGAGTGCCTCATACTACAAAACATTAGATAAGGCCCTACAGCACACAAAGATGGAGGAAACAGTGGGCACAATCCTCTGCCAGTAAAGATACCACTAATTCCTCTTGGGATTAGGATGTTTCATTACTCATGATCTCCCACCTTGGCAGCATATAATTCAATAATTTTAATTTAACATACAGTGTTACAAAAGAGACTGCTTTCTTATACTTCACATTCAACAAGCAATAATATGCTTTTGTTAACTCTGAGTATTTCTACTATATTTCAATATAGACAGTGTCCACATTGATAATAAAAGTGGTTGTAATGCTAGAACAAAAACTGCAAAGGAGTACCTATGTATCCCTAGGTCGTTCACATGCAAAGTATTATATTTTGGGCCACACTGGCCACCGAGCACATTTGAGGTGGCCTCTTTTTCACTAATGGGTATATGAGGAACATGAATACATTTTGAGATAACCTAATCAAAACATAACTCATAATTAGAAATGTAAATTGATTGTTATCGGGGCAAGGAGAGATCCCTAAAATGTCCTTCAATATTTGAGATCACTAATGACTATGTTCCCTAGAGTTTAAAACGAAAAAAAGAAACACACACTTGTCATTTTTTATAATGGTTTTGTCACAATTCAAAATAGACAAAACAGAACAGCAAACATAAAATTTCAACTGCTCCCTCTTTTCTCTTTGAAAGAGCCTGATAGATCAGGGAAAAAATAGCATCAATACGGGCCATGAAAATATGCGAACTCAAATACTCATGGTTGGAGGGGGAGAGTGGGTATCCTCCTGCTATGGCATAAGCAAATATTAAAGCATTAAAATGTTAACAGGGATCTTGCCCAGGTTGTAGGTGGTGCAAAAGAACAAATGTATGAATATTTCTAACAGAGGTCTCGTCAGTGTGCAACATGTAAGGCAGTTACTTAAATGTGTAGAAATCGAATCAACCTTTTCTGCTGTCCGTCACAGGAAGAATTCAGTAAGAGGTAGTAAAGGTACACTAACATCTTCTAGGATCAAACTTACAGCCCATAATTAAGCGATGGATTGAGTAAGTATAATCCCCCACTGACACTTAGGGGTGAAGTACCAGAAAAAAACAAGATTTTCCTTTGTCTTAGGTTTGAAGAGGGAAGGATGAAGAGGGACTTGAATTAAGGAACTTTTATAAAGTAAGACAGCCTACTGGGAGTAAAACTTGAAGCAAAAAGAAGGCAGAGAGCACGGAGAGGAATAAAAACAGAAAGGAAAGGAGCAAAGAATGGCAAGAAATAGGACAGTGGAAGTTTTCGGAGATGACAAGTGAGAGAGAAGAAGAAATGAGCAAGAAGACATAGAGACGGATAACGTAAAGCAATGGTCAGAGAATGACCGCCAGGCCAAAAAAGGTGAGGAGGTGAAGCTAGAGAGGGGTGGCAAGCGACAGGCAGGAAAGGCTGAGACCGGGCTGGCAGGGAGCTGGAGAAGCCTCCAGGTTTGACAGCCATCCGGCCCTCGGCAGGGGGGTAAGGAAGGGAGGGGAAGGGGGAGCGGCGGCGCCCAGACAATAGGGCCGGCGAGTTACGGGGAGGGAGGCAGGAGGGGAGCGGGCCGGAGAGAGAGACACCAGAATGGGGCCGTCCCGGGCGGCCTGGCGGTGGCCAGGCGGCCTCCCGGCTCAGCCGCCGCCGCCTCTTACCGACTCGGCCTCCTCTCTGCACAGCAGCCGGGCCGTCCGGGGCCGAGCTGGGGTACGAGCAGGGCGGCCAGCCCGGGCCTCTGCCTCTGCCTCCGCCCAGGCAGCGGCCGGGGAGGGAGCAGGAGCGGAGCGAGCTGGGGCCGCAGCGCCGGATCGGCCCAAGGTTTCGCGGGAGGGAGCTGGGTCCGAGCCCTCAAGCTCGCTCAGGGTCCGCTGCCATCGCCGCCGCCACCGCCTCCGCCGCCGGCCAGCCCTGACGCGACGCCGGGCCCCGGCGACGTCAGCCGCCCGCGACGTGCCGGAAGCGGGCCTGGCCTTGTCACGTGACTCGCGAGGGTTGGGCCCGGGCCGCGCAGCAGATTGGCGGGCCGCCGTGGGAGGCGGGGCTTTGCGGTCGTTGATGGACCGCTAGCGGGCGGGGCTCTGGGTTAGTGGAGGAAAGAACGCGAGCTCTTGGTGCCTATTGGTAGTTGTGAAGTGTTTGACCTTTGAGATTTGAGGACGAAGGGCATTGCTTGTTATTCTTGATTCGTTGGGAACCACGTCCCCCAAACCCCTCTACCCAGGACCCTTGGCAAACTTTTTCAAATGCACTACATGCTTTCTTAGATATCCACCCCATTCCACATCAAGAATAGAGCATGGTTACTGCTACAAAATCAATAAACCTCCCTTGAATGGATACTTTGTGATAGACGCTAGGCTGTAAATATGTCACCTGACAATCACAACTGTACAACTGTGTTACAATTGTATTGCTTTCCAGTCTTGGAGATCTTTACAATACAAAGAAGCATATTACTAAGATGTGTGTGCGCGCTCGCGCTGAGGCACAGCTGAATAACCTTAACCTATGGCTACATTGATATCACTTCCCCAGGACTACACAGCTAATGATAGCAGAACTGCTTTTATTGAATACCTACCCTCCCAAACTCTACTAAGCATAGGAGACAGTATCCCTGCTGTGGGGAGAAACCAATAAGTGAACACACTGAAAATAATATTGAGATGAAACATCTTTTTTCTCTTGCTTTCCACTGTACCACTCTGGCTTTCAAGTGCAACACTGCATACAAATGACACATATTTATCTTGCTTCATAGTGTGGAGTTAAAATAGCAAAGTAACTCTCTTTAAGCTTCAGTTATAGTAAGATTTGGTAAAATAAACAATCATTTTTTTTTTAATTCAACAAACATTCATTTAGCACCTACTATATCACTAATAGCTAGTGAGCTAGACTGAGCATGGTGATACATAGAAAAGATAGAAATAAGACAGTCTCTAGTGGATATTTGTTGCCTTGTTATTTGGTTGCCCGGCATCTCAACTCTCTTTCCATGTTTGAGAAATTTCTCATCATGGTTGTCGTTAGTTCAGAACACCAAATACTTGTAGCATCTTCCTTAGGACATGACAGGATTATACTTTCTACCCTCCTTAGAATTATGCATGGCTATTTGATTTGCTTTGGCTGATAAAATGTAATTAGAAGTGAGATTTGTCATGGCCGGTTGGTAATTTTTAACCCCAGCTCACCAAACTTTCTGTCTCTGGCACAGTGTAAAGCGGTGTTCGAGATGATAGCTGCTCTACCATCTGTCTAAAACTGTCTACCAGGTTCTAGACAGATTATAATGAACCAAGGCCTCACTGATAATCTACAACTACTGTGTTGTATAAGGAAAAAATAAATATTTATTATTTTAAGCTATGGAGATTTGGGGGCTGGATTGTTTGTTACACAGCATAATCCTACCCAAACTAAATGATACATCCAACCTTATGTATCTTGGATGCAGAATCAACCTCCCACTAAATAAGATGAAAATATCAGAAACTTATGTTGCCAGTCTCCCTTGCAGCTAAAGTTCTAGTCTCAAGTAAAACTCTCTTACCAATGACTTTGTCGCTAATGATGTTCAAAATAAGGAAACTTTTCTCCTGCATCTGTGGCAGTACCAGTATTCAAGTTTCTGATGGTCAGCCTAGAGTTAAATCTTTCTGAACTCTGGCAGAACCCCTGCTGAATCACAAGCTAGTAAGTGAGAAATAATAAATATCTATTATTATACACCACTAAAAATTTGAGGTTGTTTGCAATTTAAATAAAATACATACATAAAGAATAACACATATTCTGTCCATTCTCCCAACTATTTGTTGAGAATCCACCCTGAAAAGACGATTGTTCCATTTTAATTGGAACTTGACGATGGGTCTTCCAATAATGACACTTGAAAGAAAAAAATTAAAATGAGGTCTTATATAAATGATTCCTGGCTTCAGTGGATTGAATAGGCTTAGTAATCCTCTGTGGAGTTAATACCATCCCCTAGAGGGCACTTTGGAAATGGAGGAAGGTATTTTAGTTGTCTCAGGATTGGGGTCGGGCGCTGCTACTACTTAGTGGGAAGGAACCAGGGCTACTAGACATCCTGAAATTTACAGTGCAGTTCCATACCTTGAAGAATTGCCCCAGGTCATGCATGACTTCTGGATGTTCTTCCAGACATTCATGTAGGTGAAAAATCTGTTTATAATTGTCTGTACCTAAAACTGCATTTCACATGTAAGTTTTCACATATAAGTATTTTTGAAAGGTTTTAATATACATTAAAAATTTCCAGGAATGAAGCAACTATGTAGCGTAAGGGAACACTGACCTTTTCTTCTGAACATTACCAAGAGTCTATCTCATTTTAAAATATCATGCCACCAATGGCTAATTATTCATAGTATTTGAGGCCCTGATAGAACTCACCTATGTCAGTCTGGTTGCGTAGCTGTTATATTTAGGAAAATCTAAATTTAGATACAAGCACATCACTACTTCATTATATATCTCTGTGAGACATGGCTGAACGTTATGTATTGAAAAATATATATGATTTCTTATGAATTATTTTCATAAAATTTGGTTTTTTATATTATCATTGTCATATTGGTTTTTAAGTATATATATATATATAGCTTGGTTATGTTATTTATGAATTTAATGTCAGAAAGTGGAGAGGGTGTGAACATAATACTGACTCTAAAAGGGAGTCTTTTAGACTTATCTCAAGCCTGATAAAACTGACAAAAAATTCATGTAGGATGTCATTTCCTCTTTTAACCACACAGAGTCAAAGGTCAGGATCAGAGTAGGGATACAGGATATACAAAATTCTAGTACTGACTCCCCGGCCATGTAGTGAAGCTATGCATTGCTCTGTCCCTTCTCCTCTCTTCCACCCAACACACCCTCATCCAGATGGTTGATGCCCAGCCATCAGTCACTCCATCTCCAAATATAGAAAGAAAGAACTTACAGCTGTGTTTGAGCAGAACCAAACAAGCAGTGGGCAAATTATCTTGAAACAACAGTTGTTAGGCAGAAATCACTGAACTAAATTCCTCCAACATTAAAAATATGAATGTGGAACCATAATGTCTCCTGGAATATTTAACAAATGTTTACCTATTTTAAGGTAGAAAAAAAGTTACCACTAAATACCAGATACTTCTTGATTACAAATAAAACACAAGAAAGTTACTTTTTGTGTGTTTACTTAATATTTGTAATTAGCATTATTAAAGAAAATCAAAGCAATTCAAGGTTTTTTTGTTTTGTTTTGTTTTGTTTTAGGTTAGTTTAGCAGAAATTTAAACGGCTGTGATAGATAACCTCCATCAAATCTCTTCATTCCAGGTGCATAAAAATCTTTGAAAATAGCACTGACATAATTTTCCTCACCTGCCAAAGAGCTCACTTATCTTTTCTCTGTCACCATATCCCTTTATCAACTGAACAGAAGTTATAGTTATTCCAGAATTAATCCCTGGCAATAGGAGCTCTAGGCCATGTATAAACTAACAGAGATATCATCTCTCCCAATGTTCCCACAGCATTTTTTTCACCTCTGTAATGTATTCCTCACTGTGATTCATAGGTTTACATTCCACTTTCTTAGAATGAGCCAACTCCAAGGATGATAGGGTGTTCCAGATTACTTTAAATGTATTTATATATATGTATAAATAAAGAAACATAATATTGAAGTAAATAATACATACTTATTAATTTATGTACAAAGTACATAATATTCAAGTAATATATATTACTTTGATATATATATGTATATATGCATATATGTAAGTTTATGTGTTACTCAGTTTACACGTTACTCAGAGCCACATGGATTTCTGAGATTTTTAAAACTTTTAGGCTTGGCAGTAATGATTCTAAGATATCAAAGGCTCTGCTACTAAGGGTCATAAAATAGAAAAAATACGTATGTCTATTTCAGCAAATGCAGCAAGAGAGGCAAAGAACTCTTTTGTGTGTGTGCAGATTACCGTGAAGCAAGAGAGTGAACATAAAATATATCATCCAACCCTGAACACTTTTGAGAATGGAAGGAAGTGCTATTAATAATTACACCAGAATGACAGGTGGATCCCAGACAGTTCCAGACAAACTGAGATATCTGGTCATGACACATAAAGCACGAAGAAATAATCATGAGAAATTAGTGAAGATTTTATAAATAGAAGTACATTGAATATGGAATCCTCTCGTGATACCTCAAAGGATTTTCACATTTCCGATTTAGGAGAAAGGATGGTCTCTGCTTCCCGCTGCTATATGATACTTTGCACCTCCCCTGATTTGTATCATTGTTTACTAGTGTCTCTTGCATTAACTATATCTGTATTTCTCAAGCTTTGGTCTGCCAATTATCTGCATTATAGAGATGTGCATACAGCTCAGGGGCACTGTTTTAACAAGACGGTCTGTTAAAATGCAACACTGTTTGATAAAATGCAAGTTCCTGGGCCCTGAATTGTATCTTAGGTTTGGGGACTGGAAATCTGCATTTTCAGTAAACTACCCAAAACAATTCATACGTACATGAAAAATTCAGACCCGCAGTGTGTGAGGATTCTTTTTGTAGCATGTAACAGAAAATTTTATGAAAACAGGTATAAGCATAAAGGGAATTTTTCAGTTCGGGGAATTAATAGAAGATAAGGGATAAATCTGCCTTCTGCATCAGTTTGATTTAGTGAAAAATTATAACATCTTTCACTCTACTTCCTAAGGTTTAGCTTGATTCTGGGGATCCCCAATAGCTTAAGATATTATAGCATCCTGGTGACCATAAAAACAAATCCTAGAAGTCTTTCTCTCACTGGCCTAAATAAAGTTAGGTGCTTAAACCTGAACCAAGCATGGTGGCCATGGGGATGACTTGTACTGATTTGGCTTAAACTGGGTTCCTATTCCTAATCAGGCAGGAAAGCGGGAAGACTGGTCTAAACCTCATGGACTGAGCGATGGGAATGAGTGGGTTCTTTAATGCAAAATTTGAGTGCTGTTACTTAAAAGAAAGAGACTGTAATTTGGACAACAAAATAACTAATATTCAACACAACTGTAACTCCAAATTACAATTTACAGCCATTCAACAAAGCTGAGAATTCTCTTCCTGGCTTGCAAAGTTAGAAAACCAAGCCAAATGAGAGCCAAATCTAGTGAGAGATTGACCTAACACTCACATTCCTAATTCTGTAGGTGTTTGATTTTAGAGATAGTCTCTGCAATGTCCAATCCCTATTTCTGCAGATTGTTAAAATTTGGGTAGGAGAGGCTGAACAACAGAACTCAGCAACTACACAAATTAACAGTCACCAAATAGTGAATATTTTTACTCTGTTAGTGATCATTCTTTTCATTGAGAACAGAGCTAGCAGCAATTAAGTGGCATCCTGAAAAATGGCAGACAGCATACGTGCATGCATGCAATATTCATTTATTTACATGCATTCATTCATCATTAATTTATTTGTTTAATCACTTAATGTCTTAGTTTGTGCTGCTATTTAAAAAAATACCATAGACTGGGTAGCTTAAACAACAGAAATTTATTCCTAACAGTTCTAGAGGCTGGGAAGTCCAAGATCAAGATGCCAATTGATTTGGTGCCTGGGATTCTTCCTGGTTTGCACTTGGCTGCTTTCTCACTGTGTCCTCACATGACAGACAGAGATCATCTCTCTAATGTTTCTTCTAAGGGACTAATCTCATTCATGAAGGCTCAACCTTCATTACATAGTTACTTACCAAAGGCCCACTTCCAAGTACCATCGCACTGGGGATTAGGGCTTCAATATATTAATTTGGGGGACAAGGAAACACACACGTTCAGTTCATAGCACTCAACAAACTTTTTGAATTCTCTCCTAATGCTAGAGACTGGGGGGATGTAGAGTAAGGGAACAGAAAGAAAAATGGAACTAGATACCCATTCAGAGGTGACTTGTCATGATGCAGACATGGATACAGAAACAACTAAACACAATATGAAGCTAAATATAAATCAGTTTGAAATAAAGATACTATTGGAATACGGTCATTCTGACTTAACAAATCAAGAAAGACAGCATAGAAGAAGAGACATTCAAAATATGCTTTGAAGGATAAGTAAGCTCCAAATAAGAGTTCTATGCAGACTTTATAATTATTAATGCCTTACAGTGCTTTATAGTTTCAATTCAAGGACTGACAAATGAAAATATTCTACTTCCATTTCTTTTCCACATGCACGTATTGAACATCTGTGATGTGCCAAGCACACAGCACTAGTTTCAGGGAGCATAAGGGATAAGCTTAATTCCTGATCATTGTTAAGACATTTAACAATGTAGAAATGTAGACAAACATGCAAACAGATAACTTGGATACATTGTAAGTGTTAGTGTGGACGAATGCGCAGGGTCAGCATTTGGGCTCTAACTGGTCACTCAGAATTTGTCGAAATGTCTGGCCTCCTGGCCAGGACCAGAAAACAATAATAATATCTCCAAGGTAATTGTGGACATTCAAATGAAATAATTCCCCTTCTGCAGGAGGGAGAGTGAGCAGGGAAGGGGCAGATAATTTGTCAGCGCAAGCATTGCACAGCTGGTGGTTTGCCTTAGTAAAAGTGTTGAGGCAACACACCGTTGTGGTCGAGTATCGGATTACTTCCTCTTTTGTATTTTGCAAAACATTCTACTGAGCCAGTTTCACCAGGATAAGGAGAAACACCCTTTTGTTTTTTTTCTTTTCTCTCCAATTTTTTTTTATAACTATGATGTCTTCAAGACAATAGGAGACTGTAGATTTGAAGGAAATCAATCCATTAACTTGCTTTTTGCTATTGTTTTTTAAATAACAACTTAAAATAATAAACCATATAAGATCCAGGGATCTGAAATGAAGCCAAGAATTGTATGTTAGACCTGACACATTACCAGTTTGTTTGGGGACTAAATACCTCTCTGATTTGCTCTTCCTCACATGTAAATTAAAAATTTAAACTTACTTTGCAGAGTTGTAATGAAGATTAAATTAGAAATTATGTTTTGCAAATTATAATCGATATACAATTGGCAGGTGCTTCCTAATGTTCCTTTCTCATCATTTTCAGGGACCCATATACTAATGATTGTAATCTCTAAGAATAGTCCCAGTTTTATTATGATTCCGTGAAAACACACATTTGCTGAGGACGTGCTATGTCAAGCCCTGTGTTTGCTGCTGGAGATTACAAAGATGAATAAGACACTATTCTTGCTGCCCAGAATGTAAGCTCTTATTAAGACTTTATTGTAAAATGTCCACTAGCTAATCAGTCTCTCTTAATGTGACTCCTCTGCACCCTCATTTCATAATCTGTCTCTCCCTATCTCTGTCTCTCTCTCTCAAAAAAAAAAAAAAAAAAAAAATGCTGCAATTGAAAATGAACCCTGAGTAAACAGTAGGGATATACCTATAGCATTTTTGAGAGACAGAATTCTAGTTGCAGGAAATATTCTATAAATTCTAAAAAGACACATTAGCAGCAAATGATCTGCCTGTCTCAGCCTCCCAAAGTGCTGGGATTATAGACATGAGCCACCGCGCCCTGCCAAACACAACATTTTTTAAAGTAAAAGGGAGGAATGTAAATATTTGTGACCAAAGGAAATTTGAGAACATCAATTATAAGAAAATCAAATCTAAAGTACTTATCATCTAAAATGAAAATACTACAATGAATTTAATGATGTAGAAATTGTAGATTCTAAAAAGCAGGACAAAGCCTCAGAAATCTCATTGTTCTATCACTATCTGGACATGAACTATTCCAGTGTTATTACAACGGAATTGAGGTGAGTCAGTTTTTAAAAATGCAAATTTAGCCTGGTTTGCCACTTTTCTGATTTCTATGTCCTTTCTTAGTATATCACTTATAATTTAATTATTCTCATATTCTCTAAATACTTACATATATAGTCCCCATCCCTACCCCCATATTACCTGTAGGTAACATAATTCCTTAATGGCACTGTGATCTCACAATCTCATGACAACTCATACCGCCAACATAATCTTTTTCTCATAAAGCTGAATAGTTTGAAAGTTCTTCAAAGACGTGCCCATGAATTATTCACCCGACACAGGACAGATGCTTAAGCAACAGGTTGTCCAATAAGCTTAAGGTTCTAGCAGTTAAAAACAAAGAGCTGGATCGGGTGTGGTGGCTGACGCCTGTAATCCCAGCACTTTGGCAGGCCAAGGCAGGTGGATCATGAGGTCAGGAGATTGAGACTATCCTGGCCAACATGGTGTGAAATACTCTCTCTACTAAAATACAAAACATTAGCTGGGCGTGGTGGTGCACACCTGTAGTCCCAGCTACTTGGGAGGTTGAGGCAGGGGAATTGCTTGAACCCGGGAGGCAAAGGTTGCAGTGAGCTGAGGTCATGTCCATGCACTCCAACCTGGCAACAGAGCGAGACTCCCATCTAAAAAAAAAAAAAAAAGAAATAAAAAAAAGAGGTAGGTATGTCTCAAAACAGTTATAAGCATGAATATTGACACAAGAAGCTGACTGGAATCAAATGCATGAAAAGTTGTCGATATGTTCTTAATAGAATGTACAGTCACAGAGGTAGCAGCTTGGTATCAAAGAGATTATGACAACTAAAGGTTTCAAAGTTACCTTTCCGTCTGCTAACTTCTACAACCAGAAAGTAAGCTGAGAAAGTTGCTCAGCCCCCAAGAAAGGCATATTCTCTAATCTTCAGAGGTGGCCAAGGAGAGTAATGGAAAAGGAATACTTTTACTTTCTGGAGGGTAGAAACAAGAGCCCCAATTGCCTGAGCTACTACCCCTGAGGAGCAGAATCAGAGCTGTATCAAGGAACATTCCCTACTCACAGGGTACAAGGCTTTTGTAACAACTGATCATTCCGTTTCAGAATAGCTCCATTACTGTCTTGCTAAATAGGAGAAGTTTTGATGGAAGTTATTCCATCTCTGTTCTGGTATTGAATGTTGGACATATAGGCTAAGATGTTTTAGAAGTCTTTGTATTAAGAGAAACCAAACTGATATAGAGATTATTATGAGATTCTGGACTGGAAGTCTGTTGTCATGATTAAATAAGATTTTGGCATGTTCTCTGGAAAGATGAAGTGAAAACAGCATCTTTTTTTTTTGGTGGGGGGGGGGAGGACAGAGTCTCTCTCTATTGCCCAGACTAGGGTACACGATCTTGGCTTCACCACCTCCGCCTCCCTTGCTCAAATGATCCTACTGCCTCAGCCTCCTGAGTAGTTGGGACCACAGACTTAAGCCATCATACCTGGCTATTTTTTTTTTTTTTGTAGGGACGAGGTTTCTTCACGTTGCCCAAGCTGGTCTTGAACTCCTGAGCTTAAGTGATCCACCTACCTCGGCCTCTCAAAATGCTGGGATTATAGGCGTGAGTCACCATGCCTAGCTGAATACAGTATTTTTTTTTTTAAAGTAAAAAGGAGGAATGTACATATTCGTGACCAACGTGGAGGGCTATAGTAAATTCTACAACAATTCCCAGTTCTTCCTTTCCACCCCATCCCCCGCCCCATGTGCTTCTGCTATATACATCTACCCATTGCCCTATGACTTACAGTGCTTCCCCCTGGAGGTGTGTACTTCCCTATCCTGATGGCATTGGATTTGACCATGCAATATGCTTTGACCAAGGAAATATGGGTAGAACTTTCAGGTGTCAGCTCTGAAAAGCTTTAAAAGCCATTATGTGTTTCTGACAGCTCTCCTGTTCTCTTCCCTCTGCCGCAAGAAAGGGAAGTCCCTCACAAGGGGTACTGCCTCCAGGAATGATGGCACAAGGAGCAAAGTTTCAGCCAACTTGCAGTTAACACAGGTCAAAATGTGTTAGATTCGGCAGGGCACAGTGGCTTATGTCCGTAATCCCAGCGTTTTGGGAGGCTGAGGTAGGAGGATCACCTGAGGTCAGGAGTTAGAGACCAGCCTGGTCAACAAGGTGAAACCCCGTCTGTACTAAAAGACACAAAAATTAGCTGGTGGTGGGTGCCTGTAATCCCAGCTACTCGGGAGGCTGAGGCAGGAGAATCGCTTGAATCTAGGAGGCAAAGGCTGCAGTAAGCCGAGATCGTGCCACTGCACTCCAGCCTGGGTGACAGAGTGAGACTTGTTATCAATCAAAAGATAATATCAATAATAATTATATCAATAATAATAATATAATATAATATATAATATATTATGTATAATATGTATGATATAATAATATAATAATAATTGATATAATAATAATATCAATAATAATATCAATCGAAAGATAATAACAATAGTAATAATAATAATAAGAAGAAGAAGATGTGTTAGATTTGAGCAGAGAAGCAGAACTACTAGGAATGATGCAGAATTGCAATTGTGTAAAATAGAGATTGAACCTTGTACAATTATGGACACTGGTAAGCGAGCTCAGTTTGGCTGTTTCTTAGGAGGGGTGCTGAGCCTGAAATCACAAGACAGTTGGTCAGTATCAAAAGATGGACAGGAAGCAGAGGAGAGCTCGGAAAACTGGAATCCACAAAGAACCATCTGGAACACGCATCTGTCTATCACCAAAAGCCATATAGGCCTTTTCCTATCTCTGAGACTCCACCCTCATTGCCGGGTATGCTCTAAACAGAAGCTGGTATTCTTTCTGTAGAGCCACACCCTCTCCTCTACCAGGACTTGTGAAATGGAAGCAACTGATCTCCAGGGACTGGAGCTTTGGGCCGAGTCCATGCATCAAGCCAGCAGGTCTGTGAAAACGTGCATGAGCTGCCGCAAAGTCTGACTTGCGGGGACCTTCCAAAAATACACACAGCTTCAGCTCCACTTTCATCTTCCAAATCTTGCACAAGTTGCTTTTAGGGCCTATCTTAACCAGGAGCATACAAAAAGGGAATTCTGGGAAATGTAGTTTCAATTAGCCAAGTTAACATATTACAAAGCCATCAAGTGGGAAAATAAAAGCTTACTGCTGTATGCCACTAAGACTTGGGGGTTGATTTTTACGATGGCATAACTGTTATGATAAGAATTGCTAGCTTCCAACTCTTTCCAGATTATTAGCCTGTCCAGGCTTTGGCCCATATATCTCTTTCTGGCCCTTCTGTGTTATGTGTGGCAGAGAACCCAGCCAGACTTAGGTGATAAAAAATCTTATTCACATATTATTAAGTGCCTACTATGCTAATCATAGAAACTGTGATAGCAAACTAGAAAAGCATTCTCCTTACTCTCTGAGAACTCACAGTGTAGCAGAAGGAACCAACATGGACAGAAACTTTGCTCATTAATTGCAACTGTGATGCATCCTCTGAAAGGAATGTGCAGACAGCTATGGGATCCATAACCTAGTCTGGGAGGGTCAGAGAGGCTGTTCAAAGAAAAAGCTCTTTCAGAAAGAGATGGGAGGTGAAGAAAATAGCACATTCCAAGGGCCTGAGATGGAGCAAAGCTAGGGAAGCTGAAAGGAAGCCAGTACAGTTGAATTCTAAAAAGAAAGATGGGGCCTGTTGAGGGAACAATGAGGCTGAAAGATAGTCAGGACCAGACCCTACCAGACCTGGCAGGCCATGAAGAGGATTTAGAACTTGACAGGAGAGAGGAGCAAGGGCAGACACTGATGGTTTAATCAGGGGAGTGACATGATCAGATATTCTATTGGAAAGGTCACTCTGGCCATGGCTTGGGGAATGTGTTGGAGAGAGGCCAAGTGGCCTTGGCATGTTGGCACAGAAGTCCAGGTAACAGGTACAATACACACACACACACACACACACACACACACACACACATTTCCTGGTTCATATTTTTCATTATGTAATGTACGTTATTGATAGCTATTATTATATGGCTTATGCATACTGATTTGATGTCGCTGGAGCCCCAGAGCAGATAGTGGAGATGGAGACTTAGATGGTAAGTCTAAGAGCTACATGAAGAGGAGTCACAATTTCAAGTCCGTGTTCAAAAGCTACATGGAGAGGAGTCACGATTTCTCCCAGTTTTCTGGCATGAGTGATTGGGTGGAAGATGTTGTCATCTAATAGGACACAGAGTTCCAGAGCAGGATGAGGCTTGGGTAAGAAGAGACATCGTGAGTACATGAGGGATTTAAGCAAGCATGCAGGCGTGTTTGTTCATTGCTTGTAGTATGTTAAAATCGAATTTGTCAAGTTCGTCAACTGATGTCAGCATTTCCTAACATGAGTTCTTTAGCATCCTGCCTGTCAAAGAGTATCTTACGGACTAACAGTTTTGACTTTACCTGGGAGCTGATATGAAACACTGTCTCCAATTCCCTTACTTCTGTAAGATCCTCTGTGATTTGTAGCACATGAAAGTTTGCAGTACACAGCTCTGAAACCCGGGTCTTGGGAGATGTATGTTATGTGACTAAAAGATTCTCAAGGCAAATAATTTTGACAGATGGTGAGATCATGTTTCCTGTGTATAGTAGCAAGTCCGAATATCATTTAAATGGTTCTATAGTGACCTCCATTACAGAGACCTATGTTTTCTAGGACTTGTTGTACCTAAATTTACCACTAATCTTTTCCCCATCCACACGCATCACCTCCATTAATAGTGGAGGATTGAATATTCTGTGGAACATGCTTTTAGAAACACTGATTTGTAACATACAGAATAAAAGTTCTGAAGGCAAGTCTACCTTGATGTAATTAATTTATTGGTTACTTCTACAAACATTAATTGATAACCTACTATATGGGAAGCACTATTCTTGATACTTGGGCTATTAAAATGAAGAAAAATGGCAATATTCTTTGCTCCTTTAAGGCTTATGTTCTGGCTGAGGAGTATGTTTCTTATTACAAGGAATGAATTGAGTGACATATTCCTTGGTAAAGTGCTAAGGAGAAGAATAAAGCAGGAAGAGACTAGGAGGGCAACTTAATTAGAAGCAAGGCAGTGGAGCAAAGAGCTGAGGGAGGGGAGGAAGAAAGCCCTATGACCCTTAGGGTGAGGGAACGCTAACCTCAAAGATCTTAACGTAGACCCATGTCTAGTGTTTCAGAAACAACAAGAAGATGAGTGGGCCTCAAGAGAGATGATTGAGAGGGGAGCCATAGGGTTGGAATTTAGTTCTGGGCCTTGGCAATTTTGAAAGATTTATGCAAACTCTATAAACCTCTGTCCTGCATGTGGATAATAATTGCACTTATTTTCTAGGGCTGTGTGAGGTTGAAACAAGATTACATATGTACAGTGTTTAGTGCAGTGTCTGGTTTGTAAGAAATGCTGACACATGTTGGCTATGATCATTATCACTTATAGGTTAAGAATGCAAACTCAGCAGCCATCTCACCAGGGTTTGCATCCTAGCTCTACTTACTTATCACATACTGGCTATGTGAATTTGGGCAATTCTCTAAACTCAGTTTGCTCTTCTGTAAAATGAGAATAATAATAGACCATCTCCCATGGAATTGATATAACAGTTAATGTATTGATATGTGGAAAGGCCTTAGAGCAGTGCCTGGTACATAGTAAGCACTCCTTAAAGTTAGCAATTATTATGATCATTAATAATAAGGTTCTAATATTTACCAGATCGTTAAAAAAAAAGTAGACCAAAGTTTTTCTGATGTGAACTCTTTGGAGAAGTGGGTTTGTGGGCACAGGAAGAGCGGAGGGTCTCGAATAAGTCAGAAAGATTTTCCTCCCTCATCTGGAAGAGATAAGCCAAGGCTGGAAGCAGGAGGATGAGAGATAAGCAAAACAGGAAAAGGAGAAGAAGAAGAGAACTGTGATTTCCAATGAAGAGAACACCAGACAGCTGTGGAGCAGAGTAGCTGTCTGGTAAATCGAGGCAGATGTGACCAGAAGTAGCCTTGAGTAAATGTGACTATATTCTACAGGAGTCACTAAAGCAGCAGAGTCAGCAATGACAGATGGCTCAGGAAGTGACCTGTGTTAGGACTATGCATCTGCTAGTCATTGCTGTGTAACAAATTACCTCAAAACGTGGTGGCTTGAAACACCATTTGTCACCTCCCAGTTTGTGTGGGCCACGGAGCTGGGCAGGGCTAGCCTGGGTTGTCTGCTTCTGGGTCTTTCTTGGTTCCAATCAAGCATTAGATGGTGCTGCACTCAGCTCAAGGCTCACCTGGAGAAGGTTCCACTTCCAAGCTCACACACTTGGTTCTTGGCTGGATTCCTGGCTGTTGGATGGAGCATCAGACCCTTACTGGCTTTTGAGACAACTCTTGATTCCTTGCCACATGGGCTTCTCCACCATGGCATCTTGCTTCATCAAAGCGGGCAAGCCAAGAAAGTAATAGAGTCCAGCAAGACAGAAGCCTCATCATGGTAGTGGAAACCCAGCACCTTTTCCTTACTCTATTTACAAGGAGTACATCAGCAGCCTTCGTCCACACTTGAGGGATGGAGATTAGACATGAAGTTCCAGAGACAGAGAACTTTGAAATTAGATGGACCCTCCTCCTGACAACTTCTTCTGCCTAAAACATGTTCTACAGAAGATCCTGCCATGTGGCAGAACCTCGGGGAAAGGGAACCACAAGAAAGGATGAGATTAACTTTTTTGCCAACCTGACCAGCTGGTGCCTCAGAAGAGAACTTGATTTGCAGAAAATGAATAAGGAATACACCTTGCATATCTCTGCTGAGGACTCAATTATTCCTCATTTCTTTTATTTCATTGAATTCTTCAAGCTATCATGTGACATGTATATTTTTATGCTTATAATTGAGAAAACTGCAACTCAGAGGGGTAAGTCACAAATCTGAGGTCACACAGCTAAGGTGGTAGACAGGTTGAATCTCTGTCTATATGACCCCTAAACCTACACTCTTTCCACTATACAGTAGTACCTCAATGTTGCTGGAATATATATTTGAATGTACATTTCTTTTATCACTTGTAATAGTACAGACGTGTACGAACCCACAAACACCATCAAGTCTTTGAGCTCTACTATAATGTAAATGTAAAATGCCATCTATACAGTTTTTTTGTAAAGTCCAATCTTCATTAGATAAATTTACTGCCTCTATAGAAATTTTCATAAGATCAAGCTCTTGCTATTTAGTAGTATTCTGAATTTAATAGCATCAGTGCATTATCCTCAATACATTTAAGTGATTTGGACAAAGATCACTACTCTGCACTACTTGTAACTGAATGTGGCCAGATGATGAGCAAGAAGTGAGACTGAAAGTCTTTCTCATGTTCTTGCAGCCAAAGGTGACAAGTTAGCTCAGCAAACCACCCCTCCAGTGACCAGGTTGTAACCAGCTGGCCTGTCACACGGGCTGCACATTCCCTCCTGCTGGCCCAGGAAACTCTGTGAAATCTTCACCACACTCTTCAGTGTGAATGCCACTGATGTGAGCCCAACAGGAAGTATGACCTCATTCTGCTTCTTTGTCTCTGGTTACGCAGGCTGTTTTCAAAAGAAAACAAGAGAAGTTGTAAGACTGACTGTCCCAAGAACTATACGCTCATTTATACCAGAAAACAGACAAGAGAAGAGGAGGCTGCTGAAGACAAAACTTCTCTGCAAACACCTGTGCACGGCAATGTGTGTGGGCATCTGTGAGAAGAAGGTAGGGTGGGATTCCCTTTATTAAGAGACTTTTGCACCTGTTGACATTCAGACATTTTTTTCAGCTGAGGAACTGCTCAGTCCTCAAATTTTCCACTGTCAACCACAGGAAGCTTCATATTTCAGTAATAATTTTGTCCTTTGTCAATTGGAAGAAGAGGCTGGGAACTCTCTTTGGAAGGAACATGTATGCACACATTTTTCAGAATAGATGTGTTGCTTTGATGGAACTGGCAGATTCTGTTTCTTGAAAAGTTTTAGATCTATAACTGAAGGGTTTTTTTTCTACTGTTACTAATTTTCTATTGAATGTCAGTGTACTGCCTGTAGATTCCTCTAAGCACTTGTAAGATAGAGCAATAAGACCTTACTTTCTGCTGCAGGATTTACAGGCTTAAAATTAAGCTTAATACTTGGGGAACACTAAAATAAGGTAATTTGGGCTGGGCATATCCATACAATATTGATCAAAAATGAAAAGAACAAGTGACATACTAATATATTACATTACATTGGGATTATTTGATATCCCAAACAAATGAAATTTGTAAATGTGTGCTTTGATTTAGAGATCTTCCAAGGAAGGCCAGAAAGTTCTCCTGACGTCTTTGAAGGTCTCTATAAACCAGGTTTATAGTTTCCTAATAGGGTTTGTATATATTTATTGAAATATTCAACTTGAAGCTATAGAATTAGCCTGGTTTGATTGATTGTATTACAGCTACAAAAACAATCCATTACTAGTTCTCACGTTACAAAATGTGGCCATAGGTGGTGAATCAGAAAAGAATTTAGTCCTACCTTATAAAGTGATTAGGATAGTGATACTATATACAAAGTTTCATAGTCAACAGAAGTTGGTTCTATTTGATGAACAGTAAATGATCAAAGTTTGCATAATTTGCATTCTTTGATATGTTTTTAATTTGTAATTGAGAAATTAAATTATGTCTTCATGGGAACTGAGTTCTAAAATCTTCCCAGTGGTATGCTATCTTTAGTGCAATGTTACTTATGCTCTTTAGGAATGTCCAGGCTGATAAAAGCTATTAAAAAACACTCTCTGTGACTACCTGTCAATGGTTCAAATTGTTGGGCAAAAGACAGACACCAATCTCCAAGCACCGTTTGAAACTTGATAATGAAGATGATTTGTGTCAGATGATTAAAATACAAGTAAGTTTGTTTTGGGGGCTAAATTACTGTTAGACCAGTCATTTTATTAAGATTTCTCAATCAAATACCTCACCTTCATTATTGTCTTTGGATTACAAATCAACCTTTTTAAGTCTAGATTTTCCAAATAAAGTATGGTTCTTATTTACAGAAAAAGGTTATTGAGATGCACTGAGCGAGGCAATGGAAAATGTTCAAAGTCATAGAGGCAGACATAACTTTAGAGAAGTTGTGTCTTCAATCTGGTCTCCTACCTTCAATTCTGTATCTCTGTATTATTTCAGTAAACAAATCTGACTAGTGCAATTAGTAGATGCCATCTGTTTTGGCATAATTTTTCTATTTTTAATATATAGTCCACCTTTTTTTAACGTCTTTTGCAGAGAATCTGTGAAGTTTGAGCAAGCGGCCTTCCCAAGATGTACCGAATATCTCAACTGATGTCAACACCAGTAGCAAGTAAATGTAGAAGAACTGTGATACGCAATTATCTTTTGAACGATTAGACTCCTTTTAGCAATTTCCTTGCTTTGATTTTGCTGATACTCAGACCATTAACCATCTGTCAGTAGCTTGTGCTTCTTAAATGCCAGTGTTCACTTTGGCAATGATTTTGACTTCATTTTTTTCCTTGAAAGAAATGTGGTATTTTTCCTTCTAGTAGAAAAAAAAAAAAAAAAAAAAAAAAAACACCGTTTTTTTTTAGATGCCTGTGCATAAATGTGAAAGGAGATTGTTTATCAGCTACTATTAAGATGCAAAACTGTTTGTGTATAAAAAATGCTGAATGATTTTGATAGCTACTTGCAGAAAATAAGGGCGCTGTTAAAACGGTAGTGGTTTCAAGTTTCTTCCTTCCTCTTGTTATTTTCTCCCAAAACCCCACTTCTAACTCTCCCTCACATACCCACAGTTTTCTCCTTACAAATCAACCAGCCCAATCTGAAAGTCTAAATTCCTTTCTTTGTCCTAGATACTAATTGTCCGTAATGGAATCAAATTTCACTAAGCTTGTCTGTTAGGACCATTGACACCATCTCTGCACACGATAAAATTCTGCTTTAGAGTTTAGAATATTAATCAACTCCAACTTTCCCCAAGTAAAGTCTGTTGCCATGCCTTTGGTTAAACTGGAATGAACGAATGGATGATGTTTCTATAATTAAGAATACTCACAGTCTTTATACATTGGAAAATTTTATATAAAACAAAACAAAACCTTATTTCTTCCCCACTAATGTCTTTTGCTCATTATTTTACAGTAGAAGTGTCTTAATATGCACTAAAGAGAGAGAGTCTACAACAATGATTGAATTCCTCAGTTTACTGAGTAGCTACAATAACCAACACATTGGGTAACTGATTTGGGTTTTCTCCCGTTCACACAAGACGTTTTTTCCCCATCCTTTCATGAGCTCAGTTTGATGCTAATGATTTATTATTGCCTTATCCTGCACTAAGGAACGTTTTTTGTTTTTTGTTTTTTGTTTTGAGACGGAGTCTCGCTCTGTCGCCCAGGCTGGAGTGCAGTGGCCGGATCTCAGCTCACTGCAAGCTCCGCCTCCCGGGTTTACGTCATTCTCCTGCCTCAGCCTCCAGAGTAGCTGGGACTACAGGCGCCCACCACCTCGCCCGGCTAATTTTTTGTGTGTTTTAGTAGAGACGGGGTTTCACCGTGTTAGCCAGAATGGTCTAGATCTCCTGATCTCGTGATCTGACCTCCTCGGCCTCCCAAAGTGCTGGGATTACAGGCGTGAGCCACCGCGCCTGGAACTTCTGGAGAGTTATGTGGGAGCAGGAACAGAAGATAGAAGCCTCTAATTTATGTCTTGCTTCCAGTAGAGCCCTAGTGATAAGGGTGTCTGTACTAGTTGGAATCTTCCAGCTGAAGCTGGAACGTCAGCTATTCCCATCTTCTTACATGCCTCCACTGTTTGCAATTATACATATTGATACATGTATCAACATATGTAACTGTTGATCAGGTATGATACATTCTACTTCTCTCTCATTTGTTTACGCAGGTTCTTCCAGATTGGAAAGAGAATATGCTGGAGAACTGTCTCCCACGTGTATTTTCCCAAGGTATGTTATGGAGCTTCTTTTAAGAAATAATAATTCTGGCCAGGCATGCTGGCTCACGGCTGTAATTCCAGCACTTTGGGAGGCCTAGGCGGAAAGATCACGAGGTCAGGAGATCGAGACCATCCTGGCTAACACAGTAAAACCCCGTCCCTACTAAAAATACAAATAAAATTAAATTAAATTAAATTAAATAAAAATCAGCACAGCATGGTGGCGGGCGCCTGTAGTCCCAGCTACTCGAAGGCTGAGGTGGGAGAATGACGTGAACCCAGGAGACGGAGCTTGCAGTGAGCCGAGATTGTGCCACTGCACTCCAGCCTGGGCGACAGAGCAAGACTTGTCTTTAAAAAAAAAAAAAAAAATCATTCTTCTCTGGGCATGGTGGCTCACGCCTGTAATCCCAGTACTTTGGGAGGCCAAGGTGGGTGGATCACTTGAGGTCAGGAATTTGAGATTAGCCTGGATAAAACATGGTGAAACCTTGTCTCCACTAAAAATACAAAAATTAGCCGGGCGTGGTGGTGGTGTGCCTGTAATCCCAGCTACTCCGGGGGTGGCGTGGAAGAATCGCTTGAACCTGGGAGGCAGAGGTTGCAGTGAGCCAAAACTGCACCACTGCATTCCAGCCTGGGCGACAGAGCGAGACTCCATCTCAAAATAATAATAATAATTATTTGGAAATAGTCCCTTTTGATGTTTCCAAAGTTTCAGATTTCTATGTCTTACTTTGTTGTATTATTGGTTTGAAATTATTATTTTAGCTATCATCTAGTTTTGAAAGGCTATTTATTTTCAGTGCCATGTACATACTAAATGAAATCTTGCCTAATAGAATAATGAATATATATATTATAATCACATATCATATATATTAGTGTCAATATATAGGCAGTTGTGAATTGTTTCTCTGGTGAGTGGTGAAACTATTGAATACTGATGAATGATTACTTTTTCTCAAACTGATATCTTTTTAAATATGCTTTCCTATCTTGTTTTATAAAAGCAACACAATTCTATACCAATGGCCAAATTTTATGCTCTACCAAAACATGTACAGTCTACCATTTTGTTGAAGTGCTACAAGGGAGTCTTTTTTCTTTCTTTTTTCAATGACTCACTGAGTGTCTCTTATTCCTTATGCAGACATCAGCTGACGTTTCCCCTAGCATGGTGAAATGTGCCTAGAGCATAAAGAGATCATACATTCATTTTAGGACCGGCTCCTTCTTGTAAATTGTAGGCCTCCTGATGCTACCAAATGAATCAATATGAACAGAGGCACATGTGGAAAGGATCCATGGTTTAGTGTCAGATAGACTAGGGTTCATATCATAGCTCTGCCACTTACTAGCTATGTAAAATATCCAAGTAATTTGCTGCTTTTGCAAATCATTTTTTCCTGCTATATGATGAAGATAATAATGATACTTAGCTTTTAGAGGTTTGTGAAGAGTAGATAAAGGGCAAAAAGTAGGGGGCCAGGTCATGCTCAATGTTCAATAACTCACATTAATTTGAAACAGTATTTTATTACTAGACTGAGTGCATGTATTCATTGTATATAAGCTTTTAAATGTAAAAATATCAGAAATTCAGTAGAGCATGAGGCAGATGTGTAGAAGGATGAGAGACATTTTGTAATCTATCAGTGTGTAATTATCTAACATTTTTTAATGGTCCTAATGATACTTGTCCTTTCACCAATCAGTCTTTGTCCTATCCTAGGAGGTACGATTTAGGCTCTTCTAAGGCCTAGTCAGTAACCTCATAAGAAAAGAAAAGGCTTTGTCTTTAGGCAGTTAGGCACGTTGCTGGGCTTTGCTGTGGGATTGGACTGTAGAAACCAATTGGAAAGGACCTGCTAAAAACGAATCAGCTACTAAGTTTATTAGAGCAGAATGAAGCAAGAGTCAAGATCTAGAGATAATATTGTTATCTGCTCTAAAGGTTTGATATTGTTCAGAAGGGTCCTTTTTTTAAACTATAATCCAGGTGTTGGAAGAGTGTCTTCATTTTGTTTACAATCAAGAGAGGATAGATAAAGGTGGGGCATTATAAAAGAAAGATGCCAGGGGATTAGGGAGGCTGCAGTTGATAACTGTCAAATGTTGAAACCTTGGAAATTGGAGTGCAGATAGAAATACAGGTCCAGAACTCTGAAACCTCCTAAGTGTCCAGCACTATATAGTTGCCCTATTAATTTTCACAGAGGCAAAAGGCTGTAGAAGAAAGAGCACTAGAGTTGGAGAAAAAAGATCTAGATTTTTAGCTTGCCTCTCCCACTTGTAAGCCCTGAGTTATTGAACAATGAACTTAACCTACTGGAGCCTCCATTTTCATATTTATTAATAGGGATAACAAGAACCAAAATGTTCTGTTAAAGTGCATGTCTGGAAATAGTCCCTTTTGATGTTTCCAAAGTCTCAGATTTCTACCCATACTATTCAATATTTTTATCAATGATTTGGATTGAGAACATATAGATTCCAGGGATAACATATTTGTATGACATCATTTAATATATTAAAAGTCTTGTGTAATATAATGAGAATCCCTCAAAATTCTTTTTTTTTTTTTTTTTTTTGAGACAAGAGTCTCGCTCTGTCTCCCAGACTGGAGTGCAGTGGCCGGATCTCAGCTCACTGCAAGCTCTGCCTCCCGGGTTTACGCCATTCTCCTGCCTCAGCCTCCCGAGTAGCTGGGACTACAGGTGCCCGCCACCTCGCCCGGCTAGTTTTTTTTGTATTTTTTAGTAGAGACGGGGTTTCACCGTGTTAGCCAGGATGGTCTCGATCTCCTGACCTCGTGATCCGCCCTTCTCGGCCTCCCAAAGTGCTGAGATTACAGGCTTGAGCCACCGCGCCCGGCCGAATCCCTCAAAATTCTAACAGCACAAAATGAATAGTCATTCAAACAGTAGGCAACATATTTAGCTTACCACCATTAGGCAATGGAAAGCATAGACATTAACAACCTCCATTAAATTATGACATTAAATATTTACAGAAATCTATGAGGTTTATTTTGGGCAATCTTTACTGCACAGAATCACATTTGTTAAAAAAAAAAAAAAAATACTAAGCCTTGGAGAGAATAATTAGCAGGAGGTAGAGCCAGGATTGAAACCAAGAGTATGAACCTAGCTCTATCTGCAAAGTCTTAATTACATATTGACTTTGTAATATAAAATTGATCCAAAAGTCTAAGAGAGGAAAGGTAATTCTAAATATACAGGAAAAAGACTAGAAATTGATAGTTTATTTAGATGAGATCAGGCGCGTTCAGGGTGGTATGGCCGTAGACTTGATAGTCTATTTAATAGTGTGATAATATGTTGGTAACTGGAGGAGAAAAAAAAGAATCAAGCTAATGTGACTTAAGCTTCATTGCTAAAGACATGGATTCTATAATGAGGGAAGTGATAGTCCCTATATCTCTTGGGCAGATACACTTAAAGGGCTAGGTTCTACGGTTGGCATGATATTTAAGAGGAACTCTAAAAAGTGGAGAATACTCAGAGAAAAGCCATCAAACTATGATAGCTAAGGGATCAAAACTACATCATGTCGTATAAAGATGAGTTAAATGAACTGGAGGACTTTTAATGTGGAGAAGCGAGGACCCAGGGAGGACGTGGAAACTCTCTTTAAATAGCTGAATAGATCTCAAATGGAAGATAGAAGGAACGGAAAACGAAGGGAAAGAAAAGAAGGGAGGAAGTGAACATTTATTAAGCCCATACTAGCTGCTAAGCACAGACCATTTATTTTACTATGTAATTATTAAGATAACCCGATAATAAAGATTTTTTTCTTGTTTTACATATAAGGAAACAGTCTAAGAGGCTAAGTGACTGGATTAAGGTTACTCACCTAAGCAATGACAGAGTTGGAATTACAGGCTTAGAGGGGGATTGACTTCAAATCCCCTGTCTTGTCCACTATGCTACAGCCCATATTTGTTCAGTGAAGGGTTGTGGGGGTGCTTAGTAAGTGTGGGGTCCTTCTTACTGAAGGTGTGCATGCAGAGAGGGACAATGTTTGTCAGAAATACAGCAGATGGGAAATTTGGTGGGGCTGCAGACATGACCGTCAAAACTCCTTCTGATTCTTAGAATTTGTGATTTTCTGGAAGCATATGGTCCCAATTTATGCAATTAAGTGGAATACATAATATGTAAAAATTATTGAAAGCATCAAGGTAAGAGCACATGAGAGCTATTGTACTATCAGTGCTGTTAATTGATTGACACAAAACCACCCCAAGAACTCAGATACATTCAGACAGTATATATTTTCATAGGTTTTACCAGATTTCCATAGTCTGTCAGGTGATTTCATTCAGTAACTGGCATTGAGTTTATTTACATACTGAACATTTTTTAGGCTCACAATATCTGCCCTCCAGTAATGTCTAAAATAATTACTGAGGCGGACATACGTACACAAAAATCACAGTGAGATTAATTGGGGTTTAGGACAAAGAAAAATAATTTTTATGGGAGAAGAGAGGGGGAAAAAACTAAGCAGTTTTGAAGAAATAACACATTACATACTCTTTTATCCAATATGGCTCTATTACTATTGTCACCAGGCTTCCACCAAACCTCACCTCAAGAAATTTTACATTTATGAAACATTTTCATAATAATTTAGTTGCCTGTCAATTATAGGGCCATGTGATTCCTTCCTTCCTTCCTTCCTTCCTTCCTTCCTTCCTTCCTTCCTTCCTTCCTTCCTTCCTTCCTTCCTTCCTTCCTTCGCTTATTCGTTTCTTCCTTTCTTCCCTTCTTTCTCTCCCTCTTTCTTTCTCTCTGTTCCTCCTTCCTTTAGATACAGGGTCTTTGGTATGGTGCTCAGGCTGGAGTGCAGTGGCTATTCTCAGGCATGAATAGCACACTGCAGCCTTCAAACTTCCTGGGCTAAAGGGATCCTCCTGCCTTAGCCTTCTGAGTAGCTGGGACTATAGGCATACACCACCAATCCCATCTCAACGTGATTGTTTTTTAAAACTAAGACACATATAGGTTTACTCAAGGAATTATGAGGCTTCCCTGGATACCAAATCAGGGAAGGTAACCGTGTGCCCATTTTGTGCAGCCAACCTGGAGGGAAATTTGCACAGGCCAAAAATGATCTTTTTGACTGCATGTTTACCCTGTACCTCATATGTTTCCGGTGGCTACATAGTTATAATGTCTCTATTACAGTGACAAGATTAAAGATCTGACAACTGGAGGGCTATTCAAAATAAGGGAGTAGAGGGGATTTTGAGCTTCTGACATCCCATCCAAAAAAATATAATAGACTAACATCAAACGTAGGTTCATCGTATGGTGAGGAAAGTGATTAGCCATCGTTTTCACCAAGGTTTAAAACAGAAAGAAGCACTAAAGGTTCTGTAGTTTAATGCTGTCATAGGTGAGGAGATGAAGCCCAGAAGGTTAAGAGTGACATTCCTAATGGTTGCAGAAGTAATTGACAGTCATGAATGCAAAGATGTTATTTTCCTTCACAGTGATGAGACGTGGTTGATGTGGGACTGGATGTACTGAATAGATATTTCAAGGGCTTTCCCTTTTCCTTCTTAGTTTTACCTGTGATTCCCTGGATGGTGACCATTCTTTTGAATGCAGCTCCGTAGATCCCCTGACAGGCTCCCACTATATCTGTCGCCGAAGTCCCAGACTCCTCACCAATGGCTACTATATTTGGAATGAAGACAGCTTCCTGTGCGACAAAGATGGCAACATAACTCTGAACCCATCCCAGACCAGTGTTATGTATAAAGAGAACTTAGTTAGGTAAGTAGAGCATATTACAGAAAGAAATCTGAAGTCCAATCCATCCATTAATTGTTCACTCATTCATTTATTCACCCAACTATCTTTTATAAGGAGCCCATTATTGTTCCAGACTGTGGAAATACAAAGGGTAAGAGGGAATGGGCATAGCCAACATGAAAATGAGAGCGATGAAGTAATACAGGTGCCAGGATAGAAACCTGTCAGGATGCAGTGAAGGGATAAAAGAAAGGAGATACATTTTACTTGGGGAATAGGTAAAAATAAACTCACTAGAGGTAGTGATGGCTGATTTAAGTCTTGAAAAATATAGGATGTTAGTTAAAATAAAAATAGGAAAGAGGACTTCTGGAAAGATGGCACAGGTGTGGGGTTCTGAGAGACCCTGGTAAAACTTGGAGAATAGCAAATAGTTGGGTAGGAATAAACTTAGGGTGGGAAGGGGTGTTTTGTAAGAAAGAAGACTGAGCACAGGAGCAGGGGCTGGATGAAAGGGGTTAAATTTCAGGCTAAGGAGTTTGAGCAGTACTCTATAGATAAAGAGGGGTCATTGATAAATTATCAGATGTATTCTTAGAAAGATAATAGTGACCGCTATGGAAAGGATGGGTGGTTGGATGTGTATGAATATGTCAGTAGAGACTGAGTACAATGGGGAAAATGAAGGCAAGGTATCCATGGATTAAAAGCAAATTGTGGTAGCAATGATGAAAGAATAAGGGTGGGGAGATAGATAAAAAGAATGGTAAAGGGGTGGAATCTTGGTCATCCAAAGATGTGGGAGGTCCAACAAAGGAAGAACACTTGCATGAATCTTAGGACTCTGGTTCTGTCAAGTAGATGTATGGTAGGACCATTTATCAAGATCAGAAAGAAAGGACGGGCATGTTTGAGGAAAGAAGAGGGATGAGTTCACTTTGGATCGGTACATTTGGATAATCGCATTCATTTTCTTTTGCTTCAAAACCACCCATATGCTGACTGAATCAGTCAGCTATTGACACAATAAGGCTGTGTAACAAATAACTATCGAATCTTAATGATATAAAACAATGAGTCCACACATGTGGAAGTTAGTTGGAGTAGGTTGGTTTAGTCTGAACAAGGTTGAGGTTGGCTTCAGTTGGAATCAGTGTGCATCATATAGGTCATTCCCTTGAGACCATTTGACTACAGAAAAATGTTCTTTCCATTGTAATTACATAAATGCGAGAGGACATACCCCAACAGCAGGTACATTTCAAGCCTCTGTGTGCATCAATCTGCTACCATCTCACTGGTCAATTCAACTTATATGGGCAAGTTGTAATAAGGGTCAGGGAAATACACTCTACCTTTGTTGATGAGGGAAGGAGGAATTTCCTATAGGCATCTCAAACCCAGTATGTCCAAAATAGATTAGGTCACCTTTCTTTCAAAATGTTTCTCACATGATTTCTATTTCAATGAAAAGAAGCACCATTTATCCTCTGCTGTGAGTCTCTCTAGACTTGACATTTTTATTCATACATCCCTTTTAGTCAGTTGGTCAGGATAAGATGGTGTCGGTAGTAACCTATAGATCTAAATAGGTAATGTTTCAAATGAAAGCAGATTTTATTTCTTCTTCTTTTTATGTCTTTTTTTTTTTTTTTTTTTTGAGATAGAGTCTTGCTCTCTTACCAGGCTGGAGTACAGTGGCGTGATCTCGGCTCACTGCAACCTCCGACTCCCTGGTTCAAGCGATTCTTCTGCCTCAGCCTCCCAAGTAGCTGGGATTACAGGCACCCACCACCATGCCCAGCTAATTTTTGTATTTTTGGTAGAGACAGGGTTTCACCATGTTGGCCAGGATGGTCTCGATCTCCTGACCTTATGATCTGCCCGCCTCCAACTCCCAAAGTGCTGGGATTACAGGTGTAAGCCATTGCACTGGGCCCAGATTTTATTTCTTGTTCTTGTAATTGTCCAGCATGAGTGTTCTAGCCTAACTGGTGAGCCACCTTGAAGTAGAGACTCGGAGACCCAGATTTCTTTCATCATATGCATCTGCTAACCATGCAAGCCTTATAGAGGCTGTGGCATGGTGGAATTGCCTGGAATCAACTGGTAAAAGTGTAGAAAGAATGTGAGTTGAAGGAACACCTGCTTTCCCCAAGACTCCAGCCCATAAATGGCACAGATCACTTCTGCTCACATTCCACTGGGGAGACTTTAGACTCATGACCACACCTAATGGCAAAGGAGCAGAAAGATGTAGTTCAGTTGTGTGTCCAGGTAAGGTGTATTTGGTAAGAAGTTTATTGTTTCCACGACAAACGTGAAGCCCAAATGAATCTACTTCCTAAAATTATTTTGAATTGTTCCTCTTGTCTTTGTTCCCATAGCTATTTTCTTCATTCAGGCCACCATAACCTCCTGTTTAGATTTCTGCAATGATTACCTTAGCATTCTGATGCCTCCTGCATTAGCCACCTTCCAGTACATTCTCCAGGCCAGGCTACTGCAAGGTGGTTTCCTTACATTGGTTAGGCACCCTCCTTCAGGAAAGTTTTACTCCATTTTCTTTCTTCTTATTTTGCCTTACATAACTGCCAGTGTTTGTTATTTTAAAAATAAAATAAATGTATTGATTGCTTTCTGTGTGCTAGGGACTATCCCAACTGGTTTGCATATATACTACCATTTGATTCCCAACTCCTGCTCTGGAATCTTATGACATAGATTTTATTACTGCCATTCCCATTTCACAAAGGTGAAACATAAGTTCAGAGAGGTTAAGTAATTTTCCCAAGCTCACAGGGCTGTTAGGTGGAAATAGGATTCCAGCTCAGATGGTCTGACTTTCAAGAATCAGTTTTGCAACATCACTTTTAACTCTAGCCCACGTTATATAGATATTCTTGATGTTAAAGATGTTTCACCCGTACTTTTTGTTCTCAAATTTGATGAGTGCCCATCCCATAATAGGTACTCAATAAAGAGCTGTTTAGTGAATTAATGAATATAAGAATAAATGAATAAAAATTTCTAATTGCTGTTTATTCCATTTTAAATGATCTCATCATAGAACCTACAAGAATCTTTCAAATTTGGTTCATTTTCACAAGAATGTGTTCCATTGTCATGAACTCTACCATTTTTCTCAACTTGCCATTCCTGGAACCAATGACAGAGAGAGTTCAAATAAAGTAGATTTTCTCAACAGTAGCACTATTCACATTTTGCACCAGATAATTATTTGTTGTGGGCAACTGCCCTGTGCACTGTAGGATATTTAATGACATCTCTAGCCTCTTCTCACCGTCTGCCAGGAGCACTCCTTCCCTGGTGTAACATTAACAAAATGTCTCCAAAACCTACCAGATGTTCCCTGCAGCCAAAAATCAACGTGGTGGAGAACCATCAGGATAAAGAATGCACAAGGCTTGTTGTAATTCGTCCTAACCACCAAGGGAAAGCACAATTCAAAGTGCGTCTTCTGGTAGCAGCTGTAGCTAAAGAGCAGAATTTCGTGATGGGAAAACTGTTCCATGCCCTCCTTGCATGTGATGGGAAAGCTGTCTCACTCGACCTTGCATTACCTAGCTTTGGTTCAGGCCCTCACTATTTTTCACCAGTATAGTGAGCACCCTGTGCTCAGCACAGGGCTTGACACATCACAGGAAGATACGCAACAGTGACTCCCCTGTGCCCTTCGATCAGCCCCTCTGCCCTCAATCTTGCACCTCTGAGCCACCCTCTGTTACCGACAATTTTGGAAATGCAAACCGAATTATGTCATCACTACTGTCTTCCCTGTAGCCATGCTTTAGAGGTCTCCCTTTGTTCCAACACTAAATTCCAACTCCCTTGTATCATATGAGAAGTCCATCATTACCTGCCTTCCTTTTACCTGTCCAGCTTCATTTCTTGGCATGACCTAATCACACCTACTGGTTCCTCGATGAACAGGTCAGATCATCTCATGCAGCTTACAACTCACTTCTCCCAGAAAAACTCCCTTGATTATCAATTAGCACTGCCACTCCTGGTGCCCTCAGAGCAGCCTCTAGGTAATCCTTTCAGAGCACGTGTCTCCTATATAGCAGAGCGATCAAAAGCAAAGACCATGGAGGCAGATTCTCTGGGTTTGCATCCCAACTATGTCACCTACTAGCTGCATGACCTCAACCAAGTGACTTAACCTATCTGTGCCTAAGTTTCCTGATCAGAAAAATGGGATAATAATAGTATCTGTTTCACAGAGTTGTGCTGAAGATAATGTGAGCTAATCTATGTAAAGCACTAAGAAAGATGCCTGGCACAGAATAAACTATAGGAAAGCATTACCTATATGTGCATTATTTTTTTTCTTTCTCCCATAATTCATTGTGAACTTTTCACACACAAAGTTTTGTCTTTTATCTCAGTTCTCTAGACATTGAGCCAAGGACCTGGCACACAGTAGAATTTGAGAAACTTCTGTAGAATTAATGCAGTGAGCAGACTTGGGTTGTGGAAATCACAGTTTTGAACTAAAGGTAACTATTATTAATTGTTCACCATGCTTTCATTTCTCTCTAGGATATTTAGAAAGAAAAAGAGAATCCGTCATCCCTTTTCTTCTCTCTTCAACCTCAGTACCTCCAAATCTTGGCTGCATGGAAGTATCTTTTGTGACGTCGACTCTTCTCCAAGTGAGGACAACTGGTTGGAGGGGATCAAGAGGTTGGACACAGACCATTGCAATGGAAATGGTGAGTTTTGAGTCTTCTTTTCCATAATAAAATTTTATCTCCAAGTGGGCAGTGGTAACCCTGTGGTCCTCGACCAATGTCAGTTCCAGAGATGACAGTCATTTTGATGGAGAGATGGGCCATATTTTTAAAATTCTCTTTATATTACATGTGTGATCAAAACACATATGTGACTATGTCATGCAAAATAGCCTAATGTAAATGTGTAAATTATTAAGTTGATAATGCTGGGAAAATATTTGCACATTTCCATCGTATCTTTTCTGTAAGGAATATGGGTGGAGAAAGGATACTGGAGAGTCAGATTTAGAAGACCTATATTGGAAAAAAATGTACTGGAGTCAGGGTTCAAGTCCCAGTATGAGTACACTTGGATAGTACTTAACTTTGTTGAGTTTAAATTTCTTCATTTTTAAAACCATATATATGGTTTATATATATATATGTGTGTGTATACATATAACTTGAAATATAATACATATTAGATATATATACATATTGTGTAATAACAATATTCATACAAGTAAGTATGTGTATATACATGTATATAAACACAGTGATGGGAACTCAAAGCATCTATTTTAAAATTTACTTTTCTTTTTCAACTTTTATTTTAGAATCAGAAGGTACGTGTGCAGGTTTGTTACCTAGGTATATTATCTGATGCTGAGGTTTGGGTTATGAATGATCCCATCACCCAGTTACTAAGCATAGTACCCAATAGTTAGTTGTTCAACCCTTGCCCCCTTCTCTCTCTCTCCCATCTAGTAGCCCCGGTGTCTACTGTTGCCATCTTTATATTCATGAATATCCGATGTTTAGCTCCCACTTATAGGTGAGAACATGGGGCATTTGGTTTTCTCTTCCTGTGTTAATTTGCTTAAGATAATGGCTTCTAGCTTCAGCCATGTTGCTGCAAAGGACATGATTTCATTATTTTTAATGGCTGTGTAATATTACATGGTGTATATGTACCATTTTCTTCATTCAATTCCATGTTGATGGGAACCTAGGTTGATTCTTTGTCTTTGTTATTGTGAATAGTGCTGCCATGAAAATGTGAGTGTGTGTGTCATTTTGGTATAATGATTTGTTTCCTCTTGGATATATACCAAGTAATGGGATTGCTAGTGAAATGGTGGTTCTAAAGTCTGAGGAATTTCCAAACTGCTTTCCACAGTGGTTGAACTAATTTACATTCCCACCAACAGTGTGTAAACATTCCCTTTTCTCTGAAGCATCACCAACATCTGCTGTTTTTTGATTTTTAAATAATAGCCATTCTGACTGGTGTGAGATAGTGTCTCATTATGCTTTTTATTTGCATTTCTATGATGATTAGTGATGATGAACATTATTTCACATGTTTGTTGCTGCATGTATGTCTTCTTTTGAGAAGTATCTGCTCATATCTTTTGCCCATTTTAAATGGGGTTATTTGGTTTTCGCTTATTCAATTGTTTAAATTCCTAATAGGTTCTAGATATTAGACCTCTGTTAGTTTCACAGTTTGTGAATATTTCTACCATTCTGTAGGTTGTCTGTTTACTCTTGTTGATAGTTTCTTTTGTTGTGCAGAAGCTCTTTAGTTTAATTAAGTTCTGTTTGTCAATTTTTGTTTTTGTTGAAATTGCTTTTGAGGACTTAGTTATAAATTATTTTCCAAGGCTGATGTCCAGAATGGTGTTGCCTAGGTTTTCTTCTAGGATTCTGCTAGTTTAAGGGAGGTCTTACATTTAAATCTTTAATCCTTCTTGAGTTTTTATATATGGAGAAAGGTAGAGGTTGTTTTATTCTTCTGCATATAGCTATCCCAGCACCATTTATTTAATAGAGAGTCCTTTCCCCATTGCTTATTTTTTGTCGACTTTGTCAAAGATTAGGTGGCTCTATGAGTGAAGCTTTATTTCTGGGTTCTCTATTCCATTCCACTGGTTTATGTATTTGTTTTTGTATCAGTACCATGCTGTTTTGGTTACTATTGCCTTATAGTATAGTTTGAAGTTGGGTAATATGATGCCTCTGGCATTGTTCTTTTTGCTTAGAATTGCTTTGACTATTCAAACTCTTTTTTGGTACCAAGTTAAATTTAAATTGAAAAATAATATTGATAGTTTGATAGGAATAGGGATAGTTTGATAGGAGTAGTTTGAATTTGTAGATTGCTTTAGGCAATGTGGCCATTTTTGTGATATTGATTCTTCCAATCCATGAGCATGAAATATTTTTCCATTTATTTGTGTCACCTGTAATTTTTTTTTTTTTTTTTTTTTTAGACAGAGTCTCGCTCTGTCACCCAGGCTGGAGTGCAGTGGTGCAATCTCGGCTCTTTGCCTCCTGGGTTCACGCTATTCTCCTGCCTCAGCCTTCCAAGTAGCTGGGACTACAGGTGCCCGCCACCACGCCTGGCTAATTTTTCTGATTTGTAGTAGAGACAGGTTTTCACTGTGTTAGCCAGGATGGTCTCGATCTCCTGATCTCGTGATCTGCCCGCCTCGGCCTCCCAACATGCTGGGATTACAGGGGTGAGCCACCACGCCTGGCCCTGTCACTTATAATTTCTTTAAGCAGTTCTTTGTGGTTCTTCTTGTAGAGATCTTTTATGTCCTTGGTTAGAGGTATTCCCAGGTATATTATTTTTTGTGGCAATTGTAAATGAGATTGCATTCTTGATTTGACTCTCAGCTTGAACGTTATCAGTGTACACAATGTTATTAGGATACAGAATTGACTAGTGATTTCTGTACATTGATTCTCAAAGCATATTTTAAAGATGAAATGAGACAATGACTATCAGCCATAGTTCAATGTCTGGTGCTCAGTGAGTTGTAGTTATAATTATTTTTATTACTAGAATGGAAACAACAGATATTTATTGGGCACTTACCATTTTCCAGGTACTACAGTAGGTCAGGGGATACAAAGATGAAATAAACAATGTAACCCCTGTCTTCTTGGGCCTTCTGGTTTACTGGAACAGGGGCTGGGGTTCAGCTCTTTGTTAAATAATTGCAGAAACATAACATAATGATTGTGGTAGGTGCCATGAAAAAAAGTTGTATGACACAATGGGGAATTTGACTCATTTGGAAACTTAAGAAAAGTTTCCCTGTGGAACTGGCAATGGAGATGAGTGCTAGACAATGAGGGGGATTTTACTGGGCAAAGGGGAAAGGCAAGAACATTCTGTGCTGAGGAGATGAAAATGTCTGGAGTGTGAGTTGCCTAGTGAGTAGACATGCTTGGTGAGAGAATATAGCATGCATGGTTTGAAACACAATGAGTTTAAGTTTCTTTGGGACATCCAAGAGACACTATCAAGATGGTGTTGATATTTGTAATCTGGAGCTCAGAGGAGGAATCTGAGTTAAAGTTATACATCTGGAAGTCATATCAGTATAGGTAGTCATTGAGGCCTTGCAGTGGACGAGATGGATTAGGAAGAGGGTATACAGTTTTCAAAAAAGAGAGCCTAAAGTGGAATGTTGTGAACTCAAACATTGAATAAGTGAATAGGACAGGATTAACCTGCAAAAGAGATTAGGAAGGAAGCGTTCACAGAGGTGAGTGGAAAACCAAGAGAGTGCTGTGTAATGAAATTTCTAGGATAATAGTGGTATAAAAGGTGGGAGTACTTAGCAATGGCAAATCATGCTAGAAAGGTAAATAGGATGAGGACTGAGTGTTCAACAGATTCATTGGCCTGGGGGTGACTGTTAGTGGAGTGAAGATAGCAGAAGAGAACCACGAGTACAAAGAAGAGAGAGTGAGAGGTAAGGAAATAAAGGAATGGCCTATAGAAGACCCTGATGTCTGCCGGGAAGGGAAAGGGAGAGGTGAAGGTGGACGAAGGCAAATGAGAAGATTGAGTGAGTCCCTGCTGCCTCTTCTTTCTCTTTCTCCTCCTCCTATCAACAATGGGGGAAATTTGAGCATGTGTCATGATATGGTTTGGCTGTGTCCCCACCCAAATCTCATCTTGAATTCCCACGTGTTATGGGAGGGACCTGGTGGGAGGTAATTGAATCATGGGGGCAGGTCTTTCCCATGCTGTTTTCCTGATAGTGAATAAGTCTCACGAGACCTGATGATTCTATAAGGGGAAGTTTCCCCGCACGAGCTCTCTCTTTCCCTGCTGCCATCCATGTAGGACGTGATTTGATCCTCCTTGCCTTCTGCCATGACTATGAGGCTTTCCTAGTCAGGTGGAACTGTAAGTCCATTAAACCCCTTTCTTTTGTAAATTGCCCAGTCTTGGGTATGTCTTTATCACCAGCCTGAAAATGGACTAATAGATGTCACTTCATCAATAAATGGGCCTGAAATAAAAGTGAGTTTGCAGGTCCACTTTGATATATTATATACTCATTTAACAGTCATTCTTTCATTTATTCATTCACTCATCAAACTCACTGAGCATGTGCTATGTGCCAGCTATTGTACTAAACACAACACTCTTCCAAGCTAAGTAAGACATTACTTTGAGAAATTCCTGGTTTAAAACAGGTAAATAAATACATTTGCAAATAGTTTGAGTATAATGCCTGAAACAGCATAAGAGATTTAACAGTAGTATGTGGAGACAATGTCAGAGGTTTATCCAGGGGAGGCAGTGTTAGCTGTACCTAGAGGTGGCTGGGAGGGCTTGAGAGGGAGACAACATTTTAGTGGGTTTTGTTTTTTTTTTAAACATAGTCTCGCTCTGTCACCAGGCTGGAATGCAGTGGCATGATCTAGGCTCACTGCAACCTCTGACTCCCTGGTTCAAGCAATTCTCCTACCTCAGCCTCCCGTTTAGCCGGGATTATAGGCAAATGCCACCACACCCAGCTAATTTTTGTATTTTTAGTAGAGACGGGATTTCACCATGTGGGCCAGGATGGTCTCGATCTCCTGACCTCGTGATCCACCTGCCTCAGCCTCCCAAAGTGCTTGGATTACAGGTGTGAGCCACCGCACCTGGCTCTGAGTGGGTCTTGAAGGAGGAGTGGGATGGCTAGGCAGAGATGAACTGGGGAGATACTCCCAGCTTCCCCATTCCTCCAAACTGCTGTGAGGCTCACCTTCCCAAGGTATTAAATGTGGCCTTATCATTCCTTAACACAGCATACAAGGTCTTTTTGAATATTTCCTACTTCTCCAACCCAAACTGGCTGCATAATTTTCATGCCCAGTGCAGAATAAAATACAGGGCTCCCTGTTGAAAAATGCTTAAGAATTTCAAGTGTTAACCAAGAAAAACTGTTAAACCAAGAAAAAGACCCTTGTGAGCAAGAAGCCCTGTGCAGTGGCAGTTGCCAGAGGTCCGTGTGGCTGGTCTTGTCTTCAACTCCATCGTTTTCCTTTCCTTTCCCATACATGCAATTGACACAGATCACACTGATCTTTCAGTTTCCTGAATAGATCCTACTCTTCCACACATCTGTGGCTTTTCTTATGTCACTCACTCTGCTGTAATTCATTTATGCATTCATTTGGAAGATTTTATTGAGGGCCAACGATGTGTCAGGCATTATTCTACACAATGGACATAGTGGTGAATAAAATGGACAAAATGGCTTGCTCTTGTGGAAATTGCATTTCTGTAGGGGGAAACAGACAATAAATAAATTATGTAGCATGTTAATAATTAGTGAGTAGTATGGGAAACAAGAAAGGGGGAAGTGATGGAGATTGCAAATGCAAATAAAATGGTTAGAGAAGGCCTCATTGGGAAAGACTTTTGAGCATTGGCTTAAAAGCAAAAGCAAAACAGCTCTGTAGATATCTGGGGGAGGAACAATCCAGGCACGTGAAATGCTGGTGTACAGGTTCTAGTTTCGGAGCCTGCACTGGGCTAAGTGAGTGAGGGGGGATAGTAGGGAAAAGACTGAAAGGTGTGTCAGGAATGCAAGTGAGAAGGGACAAGGAGAGCTGTGGGGTCATTTCAAAGGCTTTGCTTTCATACTCTGAGTAGACGGCAAACCACTGGATGATTCTGAGCTGAGGAATAACTTGTTTCGATTTACATGTTGAAAGGATTATTCCAGCTGCTGGGTTCAGATTAGATGTCAGGTATTCGGAACAGAAGCAAGAAACCCGTTAAGAAGTGATGAGAAGCAAGATTCCAGATTCATTTTACAGGTAGAGGCAACAAGATTTGCCTACGTGGCTGTGAGAGGAAAAGAGAAGTCAAGGGTGCTTACTACGTGCTGAGCACTTCACATTTTGTCTTTTAAAAATATATTAGCTTGTTTACATACATTATCTTGTTTAAATATCCCCCAAACTCATAGGAAGTAAGTCATATTATCTTATTTATTATAATTATGATAAAACTGAAGTTTAGGGTTAAAGAATTCACCCAAGTTAATTTAGCTTATAAACAGCAGAGTTGGGGCCGGGCACAGTAGCTCACGCCTGTAATCCCAGCACTTTGGGAGGCCAAGGCGGGTGGATCACGAGGTCAGAAGATCGAGACCATCCTGGCTAACATGGTGAAACCCCGTCTCTACTAAAAATACAAAAAATCAGCTGGGCGTGGTGGCGGGCACCTGTAATCCCAGCTCTTTGGGAAGCTGAGGCAGGAGAATGGTGTGAACCCCGGAGGCAGAGCTTGCAGTGAGCAGAGATCGTGCCACTGCACTCCAGGCTGGGTGACAGAGCGAGACTGTCTCAAAAAATAAATAAATAAATAAATAACCAGCAGAGTTGGAATTCAACCTAGGTCTATCTGATTTAAAAGTGCAGACTCTGCTCTGCTGCCAGGAAGGGCTTTGTTCTCCTTTTCAAGGAGAAATCCATTATGTCCCTCTAGCAGGCCCAAAGAGCAAGCTACAGGAGTCCTATAATGCAATAATGTATTAATATAAATGTGTAGCAATTATATGGCTACGATTTTTCTTAATCTGCTTCCTAGATAGAAAACACACATAGCATTTTTTTAAATTTTCAATAACTTTGATTTACAAAATGTTACAAAAAATAGTACGGAGAGGGTCAGTATATACTTCATCCAGCTTTGCCCACTCATAACTACTTATACAACTATAGCACATTATCAAAACCAGGAAATGGACATTGGCACAATACCGTGATGATTCTACCAAGTTTTACATATATTCCTATGTGTGTGTGTGTGTGCATGTAATACTAGATTAGTTTTAAAAATACAATAAGTGCTTGTTAAATGAAGAAACAATTCTTAATATGATCAAAGGATTACTTAAATTGAGTGATTCTAGCTTTCCACAATAGCAAGAATGTATAAGCAGGACGAGGAGAGGAGAAAGAGCAGGGATGTGGGGGTGAGGCCAGAAAGATTAACCATAGATATTTGAAGAACCTTTTGTGCCATTGAGGATTTGGGGTTTTATCTAATCAATCAAGAATATTTTTTGATGGCTCTTAAGCAGGGTGATGATGCAATCAGATTTGGAATTTTCAAGTTATCTTTGCAATAGCAGAATTGAGGATTGGATGGGAGCTCCGAGGCAATTAAAATCAACCAGTATCCTAAGGAAGTGGCAGGAAATAGGGAGGAAGGAAGAGACTTAAAGAATATTTTCCAAGGTAGAATTGACAGGTTGGTGATAGATAGAATATAGTGGTGAGAAAGTGGGGGAATCAAAGAAAACTGATGTATTTAATTTGGGAGACTGCATCAAAAATTCTGCAAGTCACCAAGGGCTGGAAGATAGTGTGGTAGAGTCATAAGGAAAATGAGCTTTTGAACTGGATGAACCTGAATTCAAATCCTAGAACCATCTTTTCCCACCTGATTGTTCTTGGACAAGTTATTAACTAACCTCTCTGATCCTCCACTTCTTAGATATAAAATAAGAAAAATAATAGCAAATAGAATGGGGAGAATGAAATGCAATAATTCATGAAGTGTCACATCTCTAATATCGCTTATGAATACCAGGGGCTGGCATTCTGCTTAATACACATTAGCTCTAAAAAGGCAGAAAAAGAACAGATGGGGATCATCAAAACAGACAATAAATTTTATTTCTTATGGGTTGAATTTGAGATACCTTATGGGAAATACATAACCAGTAGAGGTTTGGAAACATAAGGGGATTCAGGAGTAAGGAAGGATCTAGAGACATTGATTCATAAGCCAATCTGAGAGCCAATACAGGTTTTTGGAATAAAGAGGTCTACTTATGGAAAACAAGTGAATGAGAAGAAAGGAGAGTTAAGAAAGGAATTCAGGTGGTTGAACAGAAGCCCCAGTAATAACGATCCCTAATTGTGTGAGTGCTAGAGGCGAGCACAGTTCCAACAAAGTCACATGTCATGTCATCACTTATCTGCAAAGCCTCTGAATGAGTTATTATTCTTTATCCCCATTTTCCAGGGGAAGAAGCTAAGGCAGCTCAGGTACTATGTGAGGCCATACAGGTAGGAGGTTGCATAGCCAGGATTTGAAGAGAAAAGTCTGAGCGTGTGCTCTTAATCACTGGACTATACTGGGAAAAAGCTCATTGGGGAAAGTTTCTCAGGCAAAGAAGCAGAAGAGTGTGGTGTTATGAAAGAAAAGAATATGAAGAACTGGCTAATGATGCACAGCTTGATAAGGAGGCCAACTCAAGAATTCTGTAGTCCCTGGTAGATGTGTTATGTCTGGAATCTTCACTCAGAAGGCAAAGGAGAAGTCATCACTCTGACTCTTTCTGACAGAGTAGCACAAATATCTTAGTAGAGAGCTCTCGTTACTTTTTAATTGAGATATAATCTACATTCCTTAAAACCTACCAATTTAATGTATACAATTCAGTGATTTTTTTAGTATAGTCACAGGGAGGTCATGCAATCACGACTGCTTTCCTGTTCCAGAACATTCCATCAGCCCCAAGGAGAAACCTTATACTCAATAGCAGTCACTCCTCCTTCCCCACCAGCCCCTGACAACCAGTATTCATCTGCTTCAGCATCCTTGGATTTGCCTATTTTGGACTCTTATTATTTTGTTTCATTTTGATAAAATGTTTAATTAAGGTGGTATTGATGAAGTGGGCAATGTGAGGTTTCAATATAGTTATACATTGTGAAATGGCAAAATCAAGTTAATTAACATATCCATCACCTCGTATACTTACCATTTGTTATTGTTGTTGTTGTGAGAACATTTAAGAGCTGCTCTCTTAGAAATGTTTTTGTTTTTGAGACCTAGTCTCACTCTGTTGCCCAGGCTGGAGTGCAGTGGTCTGGCCTTGGCTTGCTGCAACCTCCACCTCCCGGGTTCAAGCAATTCTCCTGCCTCAGCCTCCCGAGTAGCTGGAACTACAGGCATGAGCCACCACACTTGGCTAATTTTTTGTATTTTTAGATGAGATGAGGTTTCACCATGTTGGCCAGGCTGGTCTCAAACTCCTGAGCTCAAGTAATCTGCCCGCCTCAGCTTCCCAAGGTACTGGGATTACAGGCGTGAGCCACCATGCCTGGCCCTTTCCTGGCAATTTTCAAGAACACAATACATTATTATTAACTCTAGTCACCATGCTATAGGATAGATTTCCAGAACATTTTTCATCCTGTGCGACTGGAACTTTGTACCCTTTGACCAACATCTCCCCATCCGCTACCCCACCTGCTCATGACTTTCTGAGGCTGCCTTTTCCTCTCAGTAGTTACTGCTGCTCCAGGAATGGCTTACTCAGGCTCACCTCTAGTGTGCCTTTTCAAGTATCCATCCATTGGTTCTCGCCTGTTTTTTTCTGGAGCAACAAGGCAAGTGTCTTCTCAGTTCTAAAGCAGTGTTTTCTAAAGTGTAGGGTAGAGTAGGAAATGCTGCTAGCCCATAGCAACAGTGAATGTTGAATCAGACAGTAAGAGAGAAGCTGTGGCTCCTTTTCCAATTCCCATACAATCCTTCTGATGAAACCAAGAAGACCAAGGCTCAGTTTAGAACGTTGGTAGCTGTCAGATTCTCTAACGTTTGCTACACTGTCTTTGGTTTTAACAAAGTTCTTCTTAACCAAGAACAGGCTCAGAGCTTTCTGCTACACCAATATTTCACACACTTTAAATAAGGTTACATTTTCCATTGTACTTATTTTTACCTTTACTTTCTGTTTAGGGCATTTATGTGACTGATATAAAGTTTGCATTAAAGTAAAAATGTAAAATGAGACAATTTTAAGAAAATATTAAATGGCTAAGAGCAAGCAGGTTCTGGGATTTGGCAAAAATCAGCAAAATGATGCCTGGATGACTAAAGTCTGAGAATCACTGTTCTAAAGACAGTATTTCACATATTTAGAAATTAACATCTAGTTTTTCCTTCCTTGTCTCTTCGAAATATGTCCAAACAATTTCAAAGTGATTGGACCACAGCAATGCTGCACGTGTGTGAGGTATCTTATTAAAATTCTCATGGTTTCCAAATATCCTCTAAATATAACAAATCAAACTACCTCCATCCAAAATCAGTAATTAGTCAACCTGGATGCACACAGGACTTTGAAATCTCTCATCTCTGCTGTTAAAGTAATCACATCTTCCCCAGACTTCTTGCTTTCCGGATTTACCCAGGGCCCCGTGACTTTTATCAGCAATTTATTTTTCTCTGGAAATGCCTAGTTAGAAGACTCCAGAAGAAATCAAAATTAAATTGTTTTGCTGTTTTCTCTCTGAGCAATGGATGCAATCAAACATTACTTCCCCTGATTTTCTTGTGCTTCATTTTTCAGGCAAGAGGATGTTTTTGCCTGTTTTGTTTGTCCTCAGTTCACCCCTTTCCCAGCTGTGTTGACACCTTTCCTCATTAGTTGCAATTCATTCTTGAGCCACGGAATTTTGCAGCTTCCCAGGCCCCAATACTGCAATTCGGGATGTGTTCCCAGAGCCTGTGAGTCATACTGAAGGAGAGTAGAGGATTCACGCAGGGAGGACTGAACAAGATGGGCTCTATTTCTGCCAGTCCTAGAAAAGGCAGGATGACTCCAGGCAAGTCACCTGAGCTTGAGGTGTGTGCCTTTCTCTAGAACTCATGCCTGTCACATAAATATCTTTGGGGTGGCAACATCTGCATGTGGCTTTGGGCTTCTCTTTATAGCAAATCATGTCCATTTTTATATAAAAGGCTATGGAAGATGTGCTTAGAAGATACAGAATCTTCCCGACAGAAGTAAACTACATCAAATTTAGAAATCAAGTTAAACAGAATGAAATAGATATCTTCAACAATAATACAATTAGAGCTATTTGGTAAAATATTTTTTGCATTATAATCCTTTTATTTGTTATTAAGTTTGGAGAAGAAAGTTCACTGTCAATTAGGGAAAGTTAAATCATGTCTTTTCAGAGATGAAAAATCTCCTTGATCACTTTTGACTGTTAAGGCATTTTGTGGTTTCTCTGTCGAATGCCATCTTTTCTTTTAGAAAATTTTGTGTACAATTTCCAGTATTCTACATAGGATACATTTTCTATTTCATCCAACTGTCAGCAGCAAAGCTTTATGATCAACTGGGCAGCCCTGGGAAACAGCACATCTTTTTACTGTTGTTACAGTCTCGTCCACATCTACCCAGATTGTAGTTAAGGGGCACTCATGAATATGCAATTAGCCGTGGAAGTTCCCATGTCTTTCTCACTTCCACATTGATTTGATCAGCTAGCCTCCTTTTTTTTTTTTTAACAGCTTTATTGAGGTGTAATTGCTATACAGAGAACTGCACATATTTCATGCGTACAATTTTATGACTTTAGATATATGCAGACACCCGAGATTCCATCACCACACTCAAAGTAATAGACATATCCAACATGTCCCAAAGGTTCCTGTGTCTCCGTGTGTGTGTGTGTGTGTGTGTGTGTGTGTTAAGAACATAACATGAGAGCTACCTTATTAATAAATACCATATTGTTAACTATAGGTACTATGTTGTAGAGCAGATCTCTATAACTCATCCTTTCAGCATAACTGAGACTGTATTCACATTGAACAATGGCTCCCAATTTCCCCCACCCCAACCCCTAACCCCTGGCAGCCACTATTGTACTCTCTGCTCCTATGCGTTTGACTGTTTTGGCTATCTCACTGAAGGAGAATTATGCAATATTTGTCCTTCTGTGACTGGCTTATTTCACTTGGCATACTGTGCTCCAGGTTTATCCATGTTGTTGCAAATGGCAAGTTTTCCTTATTTTTTTTAAGATTGAATAATATTCTATTGCATGCATATACCACATTTGCATCATCCATTCATCTATGGATAGACACTTGGGCTGCTTCCACCTCTTGGCTACCATGCATGGTGCTGGGATGATCATGGTCCAGGGCCCCCTCAGGAGCCTGGTCATTATTGGACGATCTGCATGTTTCATTTTCTGCCACTCCTTTCTCTATGGCAACCAGCAGGGATGCATCCACAGACTGCTTTGTCAAGCTGCCAAAGGCTATGTGTAAGGTGGTGCAAGGCAGCCTGCAGGGTTAGTAGTAATTCCCCAGTCCAAAACCCCAGCTGAGTATCCAGTCCGAGTGGGACCACAGGTGGAGCCAGCCCACCAGCTATTCTCCTCTCTTGAAGTCACAGTCTTAGCTCAGCCTTAGCCTCCGTGGTGGCGAATACCGACCCACTTTCTCTATAGTTATTGCACCCTGTCATAGCAGGCCTACGTTAGATTTTGCAAATAACAACACTGCACATCTTAACCTCCCACCCCTTACTGAATTCTCCGTAAAACTTACTGAATGCTAACTATGAGCTGGGTACTAATTGCTGGTGTCTGGGTCAGATGAAGTGACCTTTTTCTCATGGAGCCTTTTATCTAGTGAGGGAGGCAGAAACTACACAAAAAACAACAACAAAAAAACCACACAAATTATGTATTCTATTGTCTGTATTTCTGTAACAATTATAAAATCATAAATTATGATCTGTCCTCTGAAGGCAGAGAACACAGTGTTTTGACTAGAGTAAGCACAACCAGGAAAATACAGACACGTGATCACCACTCGAAGCACCTACCAGAGTTGTCGAAAGGACTTTAATGATCCAGTTGCCTTAGATGGTTAGGTCCGCTCTCTCAATGACAGGGTTGCTCAGCCTCAGCATCATAGTATTGTGGGCAGGTAAGGCCTTGTTGTGGCACCTGTCCTGTGCATTGTTGGGGGTTTAATAGCATCCCTGGCCTCTGTTCAGCAGATGCCCGTAACACTCCTCACCTCACCCCAAGTTGTGACAACATAAACTGTCTCAAGATACTGCACCATGTCCCCAGGGAGGAGAAATCACCCCCTATTAAGAACTACCGTTGTATGAGGACCCCAATGTCTTCTGGAGCCCCATAGTCACTCAGCTTCTAGACTGGGAATCTTGCAAATCTCTCACTGCTGAGTGAGCATTTTAACACACAAAGCAACTCATGTTACACTCATGCTCAAATTTTTAATGACTCTAAATCACCCACAGAATCAATATTAGCTTGGAGTGTGATATGAGACCCCACACAATGTGACCTCTGCTTAGCAGCCCAGACAGAATCCTCTCCTGGGACTGGCCTCACTCACATGCTCTTGTCTAGCGACACAGAAGGACTCACTCTTCTGGGAACCCACCCTGGTCTCTCCTAGATTGATGTACTGTAATTTCTCCCCATCCCCACTTACTTTCTTCCTCTCTGCCTGGCCTGGCCTCTTCCTGCTCTCTCTCTGGAAGAACTCCTACTCCTCCTTCCAGTTTCCACTGAAGCACTGCCTCTTCTGTGAAGCCTCCCTGGATTTCCCTCAGACAGACTCAGACACCCTTTCCTAGACTCCCACTGGACAACTTGTTCCAGCCTTTGTTGTAGCAATTATCTCATTGCATACTAATTGTTCATTTGCATATATGTCCCTCTCCCGATCATGAGGAGGGCAGAGCAGTATCTAATTTGACTTCCTTTTTCCAGAGCAGCATTGGCAGTATATACAATAACTGCATTGAATGAATAAATAGATCTGCCTGGCCCGTATCCACGCAGCTTTTTCCTCCCCACTTCTTTTTGCTCCACCTCCCAAATCCTCTGGCTTGGGGGTCTTCTCTGGGGATGTCACCTGGGGGCTGCCTCAGTCTTTCTTCCCAGCTGGTTGGTATCTTTCCTTAGTCATTTTATGTTCCAGACATTCCATGACAGCAATCAAGGCAGAGAAAGTCTCTATTTATTAACTGCAGCTGTTCAGATTACCCTGCTTGTTCCCCTTGAAGTTCCTACTACAAGGTAAAAATCATCTCCTTGATTCCTTCCTTTCTTCCTCCCTGTTCTTTTGTCCCTGCCTCCTTCTCAGGAGCTGTGGCTATTCCCCACCAGGTCAAGTTGGTCTTTCCCAGAGGCTCTCTTGCTATGCCTGTTCAGCTCTGTGATGGGGCAGGGGGCAGAGATTACAATCTCTTCCCTCTCCTGGGGCAGTTTCCTCTAGAGAGGACTGTGTCCTATGGTAAAGTCAGGGCAATTAAGCAGCCATATGGGATAAACCCTGTGCCTAAAAATGTCTGGAGCAGGTTTAGGAATCCCTTCATGGTATAGCAAATTCCTGTATATATAATTCAAAGTAAAATTACCTTACCCAAGGTCAAGTAATAAGCTTCTTTTATTATTGAATGATAAATTCTTAAAAATCACTTCTGGCCGGGCGCGGTGGCTCAAGCCTGTAATCCCAGCACTTTGGGAGGCCGAGATGGGCGGATCACGAGGTCAGGAGATCGAGACCATCCTGGCTAACACGGTGAAACCCCGTCTCTACTAAGAAATAAAAAAAAAAATAGCCGGGCGAGGTGGCGGGCGCCTGTAGTCCCAGCTACTCGGGAGGCTGAGGCCGGAGAATGGCGTGAACCCGGGAGGCGGAGCTTGCAGTGAGCTGAGATCCGGCCACTGCACTCCAGCCTGGGCTACAGAGCGAGACTCCGTCTCAAAAAAAAAAAAAAAAAAAAAAAATCACTTCTACCTTGAAACATCCTTTGCTGACTCATCAGTACCCTTCTACCACCCCCCACTCCCCAGGAAGTTGATTATCACATTTGGTCATGTAACTAGGGACGATATCTACTACAATGTCTATTAGTGATAGAAGTTTCGATTCTCTCCATCTATACCATATGTTGGGATGTTTACATTTTTGTCTTTTCTCCTTCACTTATCACAGCTGTAAAAAAGTAGACATTACTGTCCTATTTTACATGAAGAAACTCAGGGTCAGAAAAATTAAGCAAATTGCCCTGTTACTAGTCTTAGAATGTTTGTTCCAGTCTTTCTGATGCCAAAGTCCTTGAAATTTCCACAAAACCACATTTCATCTCTTTTTAGCAAATGACAGTCTGTTCCCCCTGTCCATAAGTGATGCCTTCTTTATTGCCTCCCACTGTTGACTCGTGTGTACATGCACACACACACAAACACACACACACGTGCACACATGCACACCCCCCCCACCCCCAGATTTCAACTTCTTTTGGGACAGTGTCTTATTCTCCCTTGTTTCCCTCCCATCTAAGTGTCCTACAATTTATAAGTTTACCAAATATTTGCCCAGTAGATATGCATATTTCCCTTAGTCGTGAAATCAAAATTTAGATGGACCATAGAAATAATTGTCCTGTTTAGACAAGAAGCAAAAATAAGGACATACTATGGGTATTTAAAAAAAAACACACAAAAAACAAAAAACACAAATTTTACAGGTCTTCAGTTTCCCCAAGGTAAAATAAATTAGGACAATTTCTCCAAACACCATGCCTCCTGCTCAAAGCTTAAAGCCAGATGGTAACATCATGGCTACTCCCATCATCTCCCACTGCAGGATTATCTTTTTCTGAAGCACCATATTTATTCTCCTTACCCATGGGAGATTATCTCCCTGCGTAATTTATAATTTTAGATTGTGAGCTCATGTCCTTTGGGCTTTATCTGGGGAAATCTGTGCAGCTTGGGCTGAGAGTGTGTTTCCACAGAGAGCTTTTATGTTGGCTTCTGGCAGATGTCACAGGGCTAGTACCAGCCTGAGACTTTTTAAAATATTAACTTCCCAGGTTAGTATAAATTTTAACTCAAGGCCAGGCATGTTGGCCCATGCCTGTAATCCCAGCACTTTGGGAGGCTGAGGTGGGTGGATCACCTGAGGTCGGGAGTTCGAGACCACCCTGACCAACATGGAGAAACCCCATCTCTACTAAAAATACAAAATTAGTTGGGTGTGGTGGCACATGACCGTAATCCCAGCTACTGGGGAGGCTGAGGCAGGAGAATCGCCTGAACCCGGGAGGCGGAGGTTGCCGTGAGCTGAGATCGTGCCACTGTACTCCAGCCTGGGCAACAAGAGCAAAACTCTGTCTCAAAAAAAAAAAAAAAAAAAATTAACTAAAAACCCACTTATAAAGTGTTCAGCGAGACATTTTCCTCCCACCCACTACGTAGGCCAAAAGAGATAAGCTTTCATGCTTTCTCCTAGAACCAGTGGGCAGATTTTTTTTTCCTAGCCATCCTTTCATTGAGGAAATAGCATTTTGAGTCCCTACAGAAACTTGGTTTTAATTTTCTGCCTCTCTTGAGACCAAGGCCTTTTTTTCTGTTCCTAGTGTCAGTTAATCGACTTCTAAGGCCCTCTCCCCCACCCCTTTTGGAAGCTTTGTTCACAGCACATGCTTAGAGTTATAGGTTTCCCTGGCTTGGCTTTGGGAATATTTCCTTCTTTTGAGCTCAGCTATAGAATTAAAGAAAAATAACATGTGTTGGGCATGTGCAGTCCCTTTCAGATGTCAGCTTAGAAAACACCTACATCCCAAAGCAGGACTCTGGCTACTCTTTCTGAGTGGCTTTGCTTCCAAGTCAATGAGTTCTAAGCTGGCTCGAATTCTTACCCAAGATCATAAGAGTAAAGTTAAACCCTGAAATATGACACGGACCACTCAAGACAGAACCAAGAGAATTCCTAGGTACATTTATGCCAGGTGAACCAAATGGGAGACGTCCAGTGGTTGAATCAGAGGTGTGGTGCTTAACTTTCCCTGTGGTTGAAAGGCATTCTTAACACATTCATCCTTTCCAAGGAAGCTTTGGCTTAGAGCATTTTGGATCCCTTAATCTCTGACTCAAACTAAGAATCAAGGATTAAAATTCATTCCTTGGTGACCTCACACTGAAGACACCAAGTGTTATGAGGAGTCATCTTAGCATGTTTGAAACTTAATGTTGCATGCATGCTTTTGCAATAAACTTGACTTTTTTGTGAGAATGTCAGGCTAAGTTTAGGGCCAGTAAAATATATTTATGTATGAATCATCATAGAAGAAAATGGGTGCATGTTCTTGAAGCTATGTATGTATGAAATAGCCTCTTTGAATAAAAAAGTTTAAACAGATGGTTGCTATATTTTATCTAGGCATTTCAATGTATTTTATAGAGGCAGAATTTCCTTCATGGCACTTGTCACAAGATATTTTCTCCCCTGCCCCTCAGCAATATGTAAGGACAGAGATGTTGTTCTAATTCACCACTGTATCCCAGCAACTAGGTCAATTTCTAATATATAGTCACATTCAATAAATGTTGAATGAATAAATGAATCAGAAGTAGAAGGAGTTGACTGCTGCAAAGTTTGGTCCTATAAAGATGTGAGGTTTATATACTGACTACACTTCCTTTAAATCCATCTATACAAGCCTCAATATCACTGAAGATGCCTCTGGCCTTTGTTTATCTCTGCACCGAAGATATTTCTCTTCAGCCTTCAAGTATGAAGACAAATTGAAATGCCATTTGATATGGTTTGCCTGTGTCCTCACCCAAATCTCATATTGAATTGTAGCTCCTACAATTCCCACATGTTGTGAGAGGGATGTGGTGGGAGGGAATTGAATCATGGTGATGGGTCTTTCTCATGCTGTTCTCCTGATAGTGAATAAGTCTCATGAGATCTGACAGTTTTATAAGGGGTTTCCCTTTCACTTGGCTCTTATTCTCTCTTTGCCTGCCACCATCCATGTAAGATGTGACTTTGCTCCTCCTTGCCTTCCACCATGATTGTGAGGCCTCCCCAGCCATGTGGAACTGTGAGTCCATTAAATCTCTTTTTCTTTGTAAATTACCCAGTCTCAGGAAAGTCTTTATCAGCAGCATTAAAACAGACGAATACACTATCTTATCCAAAAATCCTTCTCCCATCCCACTATGGTAGTGCAATAGTGTATCAATGTTACTATTTTTGTGATTATTAGGAACTAACTGTGCATTGAGCAGTCACCGAACACACACACATACACTTACACTGAACCCCTCTGCTTTTTCAGCAGATGGTTTACACTGTTCTCCGACTGATGACTGGGAGTCGGGGAAGATGAATGCAGAATCTGTAATCACCTCCTCTTCCAGCCACATCGTATCTCAGCCTCCTGGAGGAAACACCCACGGTTTGTCTCCTCAGTCCCAGTTGACAGCTTCTGAACGTTTCCAGGAGAATAGTTCGGATCATTCAGGTGAGTTCAGGTGTTTTAAATCCACACCCAAAGAATTCTTTCTTTCAGAGCCTGAGAATGACTTGGAGATGACTAATGTGCACCTAGGAGCTGGTACCAACCTGTGTGAGGAAGGGAGGACATAGGGCCTCTGCCAGAGCCCAGGTTACCCTTTTCAGAGGCAATGACTGCCTTTGGGTGTCATGTTAGAGGCACCAAAAGCACTGGATCTGCAGTGTTTTATTAAAAAAAAAAATTCCAAGAATATTTTGTAAAATGTTAGGCCTCAGTAAAGCAAAGTGGAAGATTCACAGATGTTTGCTATTTTAATTCTTAGCTGTATATTGGACATACTACATAAGAAGAAAAAAGAGGCTGGGCCCGGTGACTCACACCTGTAATCTCAGTATTTTGGGAGGCCGAGGCAGGTGGATCACCTGAGATCAGGAGTTCGAGACCAGCCTGGCCAACATGGTGAAATCTCATCTCTATTAAAATATAAAAATTAGCTGGGTGTGGTGGTGTATGCCTGTAATCCCAGCTACTCTGGAGGCTGAGACAGGGAGAGTCACTTGAACCTGGGAGGTGGAGGTTGCAGTGAGTCAAGATCACTTGAGATCACACCACTGCATTCCAGCCTGGGTGACGGAGTGAGACTCCATCAAAAAAAAAAAAAAAAAAAGAAGAAGAGGAAGAGGAAGAGGAGGAGGAGGAAGAGGAGGAGGAGGAGGAAGAGGAGGAAGAGGAGGAAGAGGAAGAAAGAACAAAAAGAACATCCCTTAGTATTTTCTTGCGGGAGTAAAGCTGTAATAAATTCAACAAGCATGCCCTTTAATTTCTGGTTTGTTAATGTCAGATTAAGCATGTTTGGACATAGTGCTGCACCAAGGTGAAAGAGCTCACTCTGTCCTTGGCTTGCTGAGATTAAAAGCCCAGCTCCCTACTCGTTAGCTATAACTCAGAAGAAGTTTACCAAACCCTCTCAAACTTAACTTTTTTTTTTTTTTTTTTTGAGACAAGTCTCACTCTGTTGCCCAGGCTGGAGTGCAGTGGTGTGATCTCTGCTCACTGCAAGCTCCGCCTCCCAGGTTCACACCATTCTCCTGCCTCCCAAGTAGCTGGGACTACAGGTGCCCGCCACCACACCTGGCTAGTTTATTGTATTTTTAGTAGAGACGGGGTTTCACTGTATTAGCCAGAATGGTCTAGATTTCCTGACCTCGTGATCTGCCCGCCTCTGCCTCCCAAAGTGCTGGGATTACAGGCATGAGCCACAAATTTAACATTTTTATATCTACATGGAGATGATCATAATTCATACCTTCTTGTGACTAAAATAACTCTTGTAAAGTACTTAGCATACTGTGTCATGTCTACTGAATACTCAGTAAATGTGAAGTTATTGTTACATAAAATTGATGTTAAATCGGAAAAATATTTTCTCTTTATTTGCTTCCACAAAATCATAAATATTCACTTCACTGGCCATCACTCTTCTGGTTCTGAAGATCAGTATGCTTTGTACATTTTGTTCCCAGTGCAGCTACTAGATAAATGATCAAGGGTTTTTTGGTTTTGTTTTTTGGTTTTTTTTCCTAGTTCCCTTTCCAGGTGTTGGAATGACAGGTTATCAACACCTAAGAAGGCTCAATAGCCACCTCCAGGGAGCTCACCCTGCTTCGTGCTCCCCTAGCTCCCAGGACTTCTCTTTCTCATGCCCATTATTTGCACTGTTACTGCATGTTTGCCTCTGTGAGATCCTTAAAGATGAGCACTAGGTCATGGTCATCTGTGAATTCCAAAATGCCCACATAGGCATGGAGTCTCACTCTGTCACCCAGGCTGGAATGCAGTGGTGTGACCTCGACTCATAATGCTTCTTTACTGGTGGACCAAGTAATAAGTGTGCTACCTCCATTTTACATATAAGAATATTCAGTAAGAAAATGTGGCACATATACACCATGGAATACTATGCAGCCATAAAAAAGGATGAGTTTGTGTCCTTTGTAGGGACATGGATGCAGCTGGAAACCATCATTCTTAGCAAACTATCACAAGAACTGAAAACCAAACACCGCATGTTCTCACTCATAGGTGGGAACTGAACAATGAGATCACGTGGACTCAGGAAGGGGAACATCACACACCGGGGCCTATCATGGGGAGGGGGGAGGGGGGAGGGATTGCATTGGGAGTTATACCTGATGTAAATGACGAGTTGATGGGTGCAGCACACCAACATGGCACAAGTATACATATGTAACAAACCTGCACGTTATGCACATGTACCCTACAACTTAAAGTATAATAATAATAAATAAATTAAAAAAAAAAAAAAAGAATATTCAGGTTCAGACAGATAAAGTTAACCTTTGTACCCTTTGCCAAGGGTTTTGTAAGAACAAATATAAGCTCTTTGCTGTGTCTGGAATGTCTCTCCCACCTGCTATACCTGGGTGGCCCTCTACTCTTCCTCAAGTCTCCAATTAAATGAGACCACCTCTATGCACCTTCTCTGCCTGCTTCTGCCTGGTGGAGGTAGCACTTTACTTCCCCTTGATTCCCTAGCACTCTATATATCTCTATAGAAACTGTTTATTTTCCTCTTTCTCACTAGGCTATGAAGTCCTGGGTGGACAAGGTCTCTATCTTCCATTAAGCCCTTCACATATAGGTTTTGCATGTATGTTCCCTTTCAGGTGCTAAAGATATAGGCAGGTACATCATCTGTATCAGTCTAAGATTTTTGAGTTCCAGTGGATGGAAACCCAACTCAAAGTAGATCACTCAATAGAATTTATTGGCTCATCTTAATGAAAATCCCAGGCTTACAGAGCAGGATCCTGTCATTCTCTGTTTTTTTGTTTTCTCTTCTCTTCTATGTCTGTGTTACTCTTTGAAAGGTTGTACCAGGCTAGCCTGGGTGACATAGTGAGACTTCGTCTCTCCAAAAAATACAGAAATTAGCCAGTCATGGTGGCTCATGCCTGTAGTCCCAGCTACTCAGGAGGCTGAGGTGATAGGATCGTATAAGCCCAGGAGTTGGAGACCAGCCTGGGCAACATGGTGAGACCCCATTTCTACAAAAAATTATCTGGGCATAGGGGTGCATGCCTGAAGTCCCAGCTACCTGGGAGGCTGAGGTGGGAGAAACACCTGAGCCTAAGAGGTCAAGGCTGCAGTGAACCAAGATCATGCACTGTACTGCAGCCTGGGCAATAGAGTGAGACCCTGTCAAAAAAAAAAAAAAAGAAAAAGAAAAGAAAACAAAACAAAACAAAAAAGACCCTCTGTCCATGGTGGATCCTGGTGGCTCTGTGCCTATACCTTTCTAGTTTCCAGTTCAGCAGAAAGAGATTACATCTGTCTAGACTAATGACAAGAGGCCAATAATTGAATTTCATTGGTTCTGGAAGGGCCTGTTTCACATGAACAAAACTTTGTTGATAAGTATGTGAAACTCCAAAAAGCTCGAAAAGAATCAAATGCTAGGAGGAAAGAGAAAAAACCAGTCACTTCACTAAATCGTGTACCAACAGAGGGGGAAAGGTGATTCCTCAAGGAAAATATGGGCACTGTCCCCAGGGAACAGGAAATCGATGCTGACTGTTGTCTCAGTGAGCTTGCAGTCTAGTGGGGGAATATTGAGAAATATTACAGAATTTTTAATTCAATGCGAAAGAGAGTTAGCGAAGATATGAACAAGGTATAATGGGAGCACAGAGAGGGAGCAGCTAAGGGCTAAGGAAGAGCTAGTAGAATCAAGGTAGGCTTCCTGAAGGAGGTTACACCTGAGCTGAGCTGAAAAAGGTATTCAGTAAATGGCCACTTAAGGAAGGAATTCATGAATAATTCGTCCCAAATCACACAACTCATATCTTTGTAGATCTCAAATTTAAACCCATTCATCCTTCAGTATCCAAGTCTGGTGAACTTTGCAGTTTTTCAAGCTGGATTTGTTTCTGAGGAAATGTTTTCCAAATTCCACATGAAATCAGGGTAGGCTAAGAATAGAAACACACTTTAGAAGGATGGTTGAGTATTCAATTGAACCCACAATAACTGAATTCACAATATACATGAACGACTGTACATTTGCAGTGACATAATTTACTACTGTGATATTTTGAATTGCCAATCTTCAGCATTCCACCCGCATTATGGGCTAAGTAGGTTTTGTTAGCTGACTCAATCCTCATTCATGGCATAAATAGCAAAAATAAATGCATTCATAACATAAAGTCATTCCAAGTTTTAAACAACTGTTGCAAAATCGAGCTTTTGAAGCATTTGGCAAAAATTAAGTTGAGGTCTGTTTATATTCTCCTTTAGGTCTTTTATGTGGTAATCCTTAAACCAGCTTTAATTTCTTTAAGGTGATTACAATAATACTGAGGTTCACTCTTATTCTTATAATTGCTGGATGACTTGTAGTTTCTACTGTGGCTTGGCAGTACTGAAATATTGTACTGATTGCAAAGAGTTTTGCAAAGACAAATATTTCATAATATATGTTCTCATTTTTGGTCTTTAGAGACTTCCGGTATGTGAAGTCGCAATTGTCTTTCCCTGCCTGCTTCAGACAAAATGTTATGCTCTGTCTAGATGTGGTTTTTAAATCTTGGCTGTGACACCTCATAGCTGTGTGACCTTGGACGAGTTCATCATTTCTCTTAGTCTTATTCTTCTCTTTGCAGAACTAAGATAATGGCATGCACCTCACAGGGTTGTTGTGCTGTTTAAGTGAACTAACGTATAAAAGCTCTTTGTGAATTATAAGACACTTTACAGATTTTAGACATTATTATTATCACAGTCACAGAGTTAGATTTCTTACACTATCGTAAACTCTACAAAGCCTTTCCCCAACGTTAGATCAAAAGGCAGCCCTAAACTGTGTAAATAGCATAGTCTTTTATTTTATAGTGATTGAAGAAAGTAATTAGTTGCAGAAATTTTCTAATGACAGCCCTGTATAACAGTAGGTAATTTTATCTTGTTATTTATGACGCATTGCTTGAACTGACATACGTTCCAAAACTTTTTTTTTTTTTTTTGGTGGGTAGAAGGGAAGTTTGAGATGATTTTTTGTTCCAAGATGATTGAATCAGCAATGATTTCTAATTTATTTATTTTTTTCTTCCTATTAGAAACCAGTTTGTTGCAAGAGGTCTTCTTTCAGACCATCCTGCTTGCTGTGTGCTTAATCATTTCTGCATGTGCAAGGTAATTCAGATTTTATTTTCATGCAGTGGTATTTCATAATTAGTGAAGGTATAACTGATTGATGATTTCCTTGCCCTATTCCACAAAACATTTTAGGTAGCTTTATTGTTAAGATTTGTTCATTTGTCTGTCCATGATAAGTTTCCCTTTATCTCTCATTGCCCACCTCCATCCTCTCACAAAGCATGCAAAACCTAGAAAGTAGGCAAGGCACAGTGGCTCATGTCTGTAATCCCAGGACTTTGGGAGGCCAAGGTGGGAGGATCACCTTAGGTCAGCAGTTCGAGACCAGCCTGACTAACATGGTGCAAATTAAAAATATGAAACTAACTGGGCCTGGTGGGGGGGCACCTGTAATCCCAGCTACTCAGGAGGCTGAGGCAGGAGACTTGGTTGAACCCGGGAGGCAGAGGTTGCAGTGAGCCGAGATCCCGCCATTGCGCTCTGGCCTTGGCAACAAGAGCAAAACTCTGCCTAAATAAATAAATGAATAAATAAAAACCTAGAAAGCATACAAAACCTAGTGTACCTTGCTTAAAATTGTATTTTACCATGTATTGCTTTTTGTTAAAAAAAAAAAGTGGCTCCTGTTACAGGTATACTCTAAGTATACCTGGAGTTCAAAGGCACTTGAAGTTCCCGCTATGGGACTTAGGGTCCCTGCAGAGACTCCACCCTTCCCATTGTATTTGCATATCCCCACATAAATTGTCTCTTTATGTCTTCTTAAGGTATGTTTGTTCTCTACTCTCTGGCCTGTACATTCTTCCTCTGCCTTCTTTTTCTTTCCCCATCCAAGTCTCCAGGGTAGTGATCGAGTTCCTTGGCCCACTCCTGTCTCAGAGCCTTTGTACTTGCTGTTCACTCTGCCTCTTACAACCCTCCAGATAGCCTCATTACATGTGAACTTACTTCTTTACAAAATCTGTTCAAATGTCACATCATCAGAGAGATCTTCCCTGAAAATCCTGTATAAATAGCATGCCACTCTTTGTCACATGCACCTTGCTTTACTTTTCTTTCAAGCACTTATTACCCCCTGACTGTGACATGATTATCTGTTGAAGTTTCAATGGGATCTGCCTCTCCCTAGAAGAATATGAGCTGCCTGAGAGCAGACACATTGTGTGTCTCCCTCATTTCAGCATCCTCAGTGCCAGGAGTTCTTCAATATTTGTTGAATCAATGAAACAAAGGTGA